>NW_027480506.1:721096-1442192 GCF_051401765.1 Calliopsis andreniformis
ATTCTATTGAGGATTGAGGATTGACAATTGATTGTTGAGGACTGAGGGCAGAAGATTGAGGACTCAGGATTGAGGATTCAGAATTGAGGTTTGAGGAGTGAGGATTGAGGATTGAGGATTGAGTGTTGAGTATTGAAGATTGAGTATTGAGGGTTGAAGACTGACGATTGAGGATTGAGGATTGAGGATTGAGGATTGAAGATTGAGGATTGAAGATTGAGTATTGAGGATTGAAGATTCAGGATTGAGGATTGAGGATTGAGGATTGTGGATTGAATATTGAGGATTGGGGACTGAGTGTTGAGGGTTGAGAGGTGAGAATTGATGTTTGTGGATAGAGATTCGAAGATTGCAGATTGAGTATTGAGTATTGAAAACTGTGAATTGATGATATTCTATTGAGAACTGAGGATTGATGGCTGAGTATTGAGGATTGAAGATTGAGGATTGAAGAATGAGTATTGAAGATTGAGGATTGATGATTGAGGATTGAGGATTGAGGTTTGAGGATTGAGTATTAAGTATTGAAGATTAAGGATTGATGATTGAGCATTGAGGATTGAGGATTGAGGATTGAGGATTAAGGATTGAGGATTGAGGATTGAAGATTGAGGATTGGGGATTGAGGAGTGACGATTGAGTATTTAGTATTGAGGATTGAGAATTGAGGATTGATGATTCAAGATTGAGTATTGAGGATTGTAGAATGAGCATTGAGGATTGAGGATTGAGGATCGAGGATTGAAGATTTAGTATTGAGGATTGAAGATAGAGGATTGAGAGTTGAGGATTGAGGATTGAGGATTGAAGATTGAGGATTGGGTATTGAGGATTGAAGAATGAGGATTCAGGATTGAGGATTGAGGATTGAGTGTTGTGGATTGAAGATTGAGTATTGAGGATAGAAGACTGTCGATTGAGGATGGAGAATTGAGGATTGAGGATCGAGGATTGAGGATTGAAGATTTAGTATTGAGGATTGAAGATAGAGGATTGAGAATTGAGGATTTAGGATTGAGGATTGAAGATTGAGAATTGGGTATTGAGGATTGAAGAATGAGGATTGAGGATTGAGGATTGAGGATTGAAGGTTGAGGATTGGGTATGGAGGATTGAAGACTGAGGATTGAGGATTGAGGATTGAGGATTGAGGATTGAAGATTGAGTATTGAGGATTGAAGATTGAGGATTGAGGATTGAGGATTGAGGATTGAAGATTGTGTATTGAGGATTGAAGACTGAGGATTGGGTATTGAGGATTGAAGAATGACGATTGAGGATTGAGGATTGAGGATTGAGGATTGAGGATTGAGTATTGAAGATTGAGTATTGATCACTGAGGATTGAGGATTGAGAATTGAGGATTGAGGATTTAAGATTGAATATTGAGGATTGAAGATTCAGGATTGAGGATTGAGGATTGAGGATGGAGGATGAGGGCTGAGGGTTGAGGATTGAGGTTTGAGGACTGAGGAATGAGGATTAAGGGTTGAGAATTGAGGATTGAGGATTGAGGATTGAAGATTGAGGATTGGGTATTGTGGATTGAAGAATGAGGATTGAGGATTGAGGATTGAGGATTGAGGATTGAGGATTGAAGGTTGAGGATTGGGTATTGAGGATTGAAGACTGAGGATTGAGGATTGAGGATTGAGGATTGAGGATTGAAGATTGAGTATTGAGGATTGAAAGTTGAGGATTGAGGATTGAGGATTGAGGATTGAAGATTGAAGATTGAATATTGAGGATTGAAGATTGAGGATTGAGTATTGAGGACTGAGGATTGAGTATTGAGGATTGAGGATTGAGTATTGAAGATTGAGGGTTGATGATTGAGGATTGAGGATTGAGGATTGAGGATTGAAGATTGAATATTGATGATTGAATATTGAGGACTGAGGATTGAGTGTTGTGGATTGAGGACGAGGTCTGAGGGTTGAATATAGATGTTTTAGGTCTGAGGATTAAGGATTGAGGATTGAGAATTGAGGATTGACGAATGAGGATTGAAGATTGAGGTTTGGGTATTGAGGATTGAAGAATGAGGATTGAGGATTGAGGATTGAGGATTGAGGATTGAGGTTTGAGGATTGAGGATTGAAGATTGAATGTTGAGGATTGAATATTCAGGATTGAGGATTGCCGATTGAGGATGGAGGATGAGGGCTGAGGGTTGAGGATTGAGGTTTCAGTATTGAATCCTGAGAATTCAGGATATTCTATTGAGTATCGAGAATTGAGGATTGATGGTTAGTATTGAGGATTGAGGATTGAGTATTGAGGATTGAGGATCAGGGCTGAGGGTTCAGGATTGAGGTTTGAGGACTGAGGACTGAGGGTTGAGGATTGAGAATTGAGGATTTAGGATTGAGGATTGAAGATTGAGAATTGGGTATTGAGGATTGAAGAATGAGGATTGAGGATCGAGGATTGAGGATTGAGGAACTAGGATTGAAGGTTGAGGATTGGGTATTGAGGATTGAAGACTGAGGATTGAGGATTGAGGATTGAGGATTGAGGATTGAGGATTGAGGAATGAAGGTTGAGGATTGGGTGTTGAGGATTGAAGAATGAGGATTGAGGATTGATGATTGAGGATTGAGGATTGAGGATTGGGGATTGAGGATTGAGCATTGAGGTTTGAGGACAGAGGGCTGAGGATTGAAGATTGAGTATTGAGGATTGAAGATTGAGGATTGAGGATTGAGGATTGAGGATTGAGGATTGAGGATTGAAGATTGTGTATTGAGGGTTGAAGATTGAGGATTGAGTATTGAGGAATGAGGATTGAGGATTGAGGAATGAGGACTGAGTATTGAAGATTGAGTATTGATGATTGAGGACTGAGGATTGAGGATTGAAGATTGAATATTGATGATTGAATATTGAGGACTGAGGATTGAGGTTTGTGTATTGAGGACGAGGACTGAGGGTTGAATATTGATGTTTGAGGTCTGAGGGTTAAGGATTGAGGATTGAGAATTGAGGATTGAGGATTGAGGATTGAAGATTGAGGATTGGGTATTGAGGATTGAAGAATGAGGATTGAGGATTGAGATTTGACGATTGAGGATTGCAGATTGAGTATAGAGGATTGAAGATTGAGGATTGAGGATTGAGGATTGAAGATTGAGGATTGAGGGTTGAGAATTGATGATTGAGGATTGAAGATTGAGTATTGAGGATTGAAGGTTAGGGATTGAGGATTGAGGATTGAGGATTGACGATGAGGGCTGAGGGTTGAGGATTGAGGTTTGAGGACTGAGGACTGAGGATTGAGGATTGAGAATTGGGGATTGAGGATTGAGGATTGAAGATTGAGGATTGGGTATTGAGGATTGAAGAATGAGGGTTGAGGACTGAGGATTGAGGATTGAGGATTGAGGATTGAAGATTGAGGATAGAGTATTGAGGATTGAAGATTGAGGATTGAGGATTGAGGATTGGGGATTGACGATGAGTGCTGAGGGTTGAGGATTGAGGTTTGAGAACTGAGGACTGAGGATTGAGGATTGAGAATTGAGGATTGAGGATTGAGGATTGAAGATTGAGGATTGGGTATTGAGGATTGAAGAATGAGGATTGAGGATTGAGGATTGAGGATTGAGGATTGAGGAATGAAAGTTGAGGGTTGAGGGTTGAGGATTGAGGATTGAAGAATGAGTATTGACGATTGAAGGTTGAGGATTGAGGATTGAGTATTGAAGACTGAAGATTGACGATAGAGGATTGAGGATTGAGGATTGAAGATTGAGTATTGAGGATTGAAGATTGAGGATTGAGGATTGATCATTCAGGACTGAGGATTGAGGACTGAGGATTGAGGATTGAGAATTGAGAACTGATAATGAGGTCTGAGGGTTGAGGATTGAGGATAGAGGATTGAGGATTGAGGATTGAGTATTGAAGGTTGAGGATTGATGTCTGAGTATTGAGGATTGAGGATTGAAAATTGATTATTAAGGATTGAAGATTGAGGTTTGAGGATTGAGGATTGAGAGTTGAGGATTGAGGATTGAGTATTGAAGATTGAGGATTGATGATTGAGGATTGAGGATTGAGGATTGAAGAGTGAATATTGATGATTGAATATTGAGGACTGAGGATTGAGGTTTGTGTATTGAGGACGAGAACTGAGGGTTGACAATTGATGTTTGAGGTCTGAGGGGTAAGGATTGAGGATTGACAATTGAGGATTGAAGATTGAGGATTGAAGATTGAGGATTGGGTATTGAGGATTGAAGAATGAGGATTGAGGATTGAGGATTGAGGATTGAGGATTGAGGGTTGAGGATTGAAGATTGAGGATTGGGTATTGAGGATTGAAGAATGAGGATTGAGGATTGAGGATTGAGGATTGAGGAATGAAAATTGAGGGTTGAGGGTTGAGGATTGAGGATTGAAGAATGAGTATTGACGATTGAAGATTGAGGATTGAGTATTGAGTATTGAGGACTGAAGATTGACGATTGAGGATTGAGGATTGAGGATTGCAGATTGAGTATTGAGGATTGAAGATTGAGGCTTGAGGATTGATCATTGAGGACTGAGGATTGAGGACTGAGGATTGAGGATGGAGAATTGAGAACTGATAATGAGGTCTGAGGGTTGAGGATTGAGTATAGAGGATTGAGGATTGAGGATTGAGTATTGAAGGTTCAGGATTGATGACTGTGTATTGAGGATTGAGGATTGAAAATTGATTATTAAGGATTGAAGATTGAGGATTGAGGATTGAGGATTGAGAATTGAGGATTGTGGATTGAGTATTGAAGATTGGGGATTGATGATTGAGGATTGAGGATTGAGGATTGAAGATTGAATATTGATGATTGAATATTGAGGACTGAGGATTGAGGTTTGTGTATTGAGGACGAGGACTGAGGGTTGAATATTGATGTTTGAGGTCTGAGGGTTAAGGGTTGAGGATTGAGAATTGAGGATTGAGGATTGAGGATTGAAGATTGAGGATTGGGTATTGAGGATTGAAGAATGAGGATTGAGGATTGAGGTTTGAGGATTGAGGATTGCAGATTGAGTATTGAGGATTGAAGATTGAGGATTGAGGATTGAGGATTGAAGATTGAGGATTGAGGATTGAGGGTTGAGGATTGAGGGTTGAAGATTGAGTATTGAGGATTGAAGATTGAGGACTCAGGATTGAGTACTGAGGATTGAGGGTTGAGGATTGAGGATTGAAGATTGAGAATTGAAGATTGAGTATTGAGGACTGAAGATTGACGATTGAGGATTAAGGATTGACGATTGAGGATTGAGGATTGAAGATTCAGTATTGAGGATTGAAGGTTGAGGATTGTGGATTGAAGATCTAGGATTGGAGATTGATTATTGAGGATTGAAGATTGAGAATTCAGGATTGAGGATTGAGAATTGAGAATTGAGGATGAGTACTAAGGGTTGAGGATTGAGGGTTGTGAAATGAGGATTGGGGATTGAGGATTGAGGATTGACGATTGAGGATTGAGGATTGAGGATTGAGTATTGAAGATTGAGTATTGATCACTGAGGATTTAGGATTGAGGATTGAGGTTTGTGGATTGAGGATTGAAGATTGAATGTTGAGGATTGAATATTCAGGATTGAGGAATGGCGATTGAGGATGGAGGATGAGGGCTGAGGGTTGAGGATTGAGGTTTCAGTATTGAATCCTGAGAATTCAGGATATTCTATTGAGTATCGAGAATTGAGGATTGATGGTTAGTATTGAGGATTGAGGATTGAGGATTGAGGATTGAGTGTTGAAGATTAAGGATTGATGATTGAAGATTGAGGATTGGGGATTGAGGATTGAGGAACGAGTATTGAAGATTGAGTATTGATGATTGAGGATTGAGGATTGAGGATTGGGGATTGAGGATTTAGCATTGAGGTTTGAGGACAGAGGGCTGAGGATTGAGGGTTGAGGATTGAGGATTGAGGATGAGGGCTGAGGGTTGAGGATTGAGGTTTGAGGACTGAGGACTGAGGATTGAGGATTGAGAATTGAGGATTTAGGATTGAGGATTGAAGATTGAGAATTGGGTATTGAGGATTGAAGAATGAGGATTGAGGATTGAGGATTGAGGTTTGAGGATTGAGGATTGAAGGTTGAGGATTGGGTATTGAGGACTGAAGACTGAGGATTGAAGATTGAGGATTGAGGATTGAGGATTGAAGATTGAGTATTGAGGATTGAAGATTGAGGATTGAGGATTGAGGATTGAGGATCGAGGATTGAAGATTGTGTATTGAGGATTGAAGATTGAGGATTGAGTATTGAGGAATGAGGATTGAGGATTGAGGATTGAGGATTGAGGATTGAGGATTGAGTATTGAAAATTGAGGATTGAGGATTGACTGTTGAGGATTGAGGGTTGAAGATTGAGTATTGAGGATTGAAGACTGAGGACTCAGGATTGAGTACTGAGGATTGAGGGTTGAGGATTGAGGATTGAGTATTGAGGATTGAGGATTGAAGGTAGAGTATTGGGGATTGAATATTGAGGATTGAGGATTGAGGATTGAGAATGAGGGCTGAGGGTTGAGGACTGAGGTTTGAGTATAGAATCCTGAGAATTCAGGATATTCTATTGAGCATTGAGAATTTAGGATTGATGGTTGAGTATTGAGGATTGAGAATTGAGGATTGAGGATTGAGTCTTGAATATTGAGGATTGAAGATTGAGGATTGAGTATTGAGGACTGAGGATTGAGTATTGAGGATTGAGGATTGAGTATTGAAGATTGAGGATTGATGATTGAGGATTGAGGATTGAGGATTGAGGATTGAAGATTGAATATTGATGATTGAATATTGAGGACTGAGGATTGAGTGTTGTGGATTGAGGACGAGGTCTGAGGGTTGAATATTGATGTTTTAGGTCTGAGGATTAAGGATTGAGGATTGAGAATTGAGGATTGAGGAATGAGGATTGAAGATTGAGGTTTGGGTATTGAGGATTGAAGAATGAGGATTGAGGATTGAGGATTGAGGATTGAGGATTGAGTATTGAGGATTGAAGATTGAATATAGAAGATCGAAGATTCATGATTGAGGATTGAGTATTGAGGATGGAGGATGAGGGCTGAGGGCTGAGGATTGAGGTTTGGGTATTGAATCCTGAGAATTCAGGATATTCTATTGAGTATTGAGAATTGAGCATTGATGGTTGAGTATTGAGGATTGAGGATTGAGGATTGAGGATTGCAGATTGAGTATTGTGGATTGAAGATTGAGGATTCAGGATTGAGGATTGAGTATTGAGGATTGAGGATTGAGGATTGAGGAATGAGGATTGAGCATTGAAAATTGAGGATTGGGAATTGAGGATTGACGATTAAGGATTGAGTATTGAGGATTGAAGATTGAGTATTGATGAATGAAGATTGAGGATTGAGTATTGAGGGTTGAGGATTGAGGACGAGGACTGACGGTTGAGGATTGAGGTGTGAGGATTGAGGATTGAGGCTTGAGGACTGAGGCTTGAGGATTGACGATTGAGCATAGAGGATTGAAGATTGAGGACTGGCGATTGAGGATTGAAGATTGAGGATTAAGGACTGAGGATTGGGGATTGAGGATCTACGATTGGAGATTGATTTTTTGGGATTGAAAGTTGAGGATTGAGGATTGAGGATTGAGAATTGAGAATTGAGGATGTGGACAGAGTGTTGAGGATTGAGGTTTGAGGAACGAGGATTGAGGGTTGAGGATTGTGGACTGAGGATTGACGATTGAGTATTGAAGATTGAGGATTTATGACTGAGGGTTGAGGATTGAGGATTGAGGATTGAGGATTGAGGATTGAGGATTAAGGATTGAGTATTGAAGATTGAGGATTGATGATTGAGGATTGAGGATTGAGTATTGAGGAATGACGCTTGAGGATTGAGGGTTGAGGATGTAGGATTGAAGAGAGAGGACTGAGTGTTGAGGATTGAGTGTTGAGAATTGATGCTTGAGGTTTGAGATTTGATTATTGAATATTCTGGATTGAGTATTGAACCATCAAAATTCAGGATGTTCTATTGAGTATTGAGAATTGAGGATTGATGGTTGAGCATTGAGGATTGATGGTTGAGGGTTGAGTGTTGAATATAGAGGATTGAGGATTGAGGATTGAGGATTGAGGATTGAGTATTGAAGATTGAGGAATGATGATTGAGGATTGAGGATTGAGGATTGAGGATTGGGGATTGAGGATTGAGCATTGAGGTTTGAGGACTGAGGGCTGAGGGTTGAGGATTGAGGATTGAGGATTGAGGATGTGGGCTGAGTGTTGAGGATTGAGGTTTGAGGACTGAGGACTGAGGATTGATGATTGAGAATTGAGGATTGAGGATTGAGGATTGAAGATTGAGGTTTGACGTTTGAGGATTGAGGATTGCAGATTGAGTATTGAGAATTGAAGATTGAGTATTGAGGATTGGAGATTGACGATTGAGGATTGAGGATTGAGGATTGAGGATTAGGGCTGAGTGTCGGGGATTGAGGTTTGACGACTGAGGACTGTGCATTCAGGATTGAGAATTCAGGATTGATGATTGAATATTGAAGATTGAGGATTGGGTATTGAGGATTGAAGAATGAGGATTGATGATTGAGGATTGAGGATTGAGGATTGAGGATCTAGAATTAGAGATTGATTCTTGAGGGTTGAGGATTGAGGATTGAGGATTGAGGATTGAGGATCTAGGATTGGAGATTGATTTTTGAGGATTGAATATTGAGGGTTGATGTTTGAGGACTCAGAATTGAGAATTGAGGATGAGGACTGTGGGATGAGGATTGAGGTTTGAGAAATGAGGATTGAGTATTGAGGATTGAGGATTGAGGATTGAGGATTGAGTATTGAAGATTGAGTATTGATGACTGATGATTGAGGATTGAGGATTGAGGATTGAGGATTGAGGATTGAAGATTGAATATTGAGGATTGAAGATTGAGGATTGAGGATTGAGCATTGAGGTTTGAGCATTGAGGTTTGAGGACTGAGGGCTGACGATTGAGGATTGAGGATTGAGGATTGAGGATGAGGGCTAAGTGTTGAGGATTGAGGTTTGAGGACTGAGGACTGAGGATTGATGATTGAGAATTGAGGATTGAGGATTGAGGATTGAAGATTGAGGATTGGGTATTGAGGATTGAAGAATGAGGATTGAGGATTGAGGATTGAGGATTGAGGATTGAGGATTGAGTATTGAAGATTGAGTATTGATCACTGAGGATTGAGGATTGAGGATTGAGGATTGAGGATTGAAGATTGAATATTGAGGATTGAAGATTCAGGATTGAGGATTGAGGATTGAGGATGGAGGATGATGGCTGAGGGTTGAGGATTGAGGTTTGAGGACTGAGGAATGAGGATTAAGGGTTGAGAATTGAGGATTGAGGATTGAGGATTGAAGATTGAGGATTGGATATTGAGGATTGAAGAATGAGGATTGAGGATTGAGGATTGAGGATTGAGTATTGAAGATTGAGGATTGATGACTGAGTATTGAGGATTGAGGATTGAAAATTGATTATTAAGGATTGAAGATTGAGGATTGAGGATTGAGGATTGAGAATTGAGGATTGTGGATTGAGTATTGAAGATTGGGGATTGATGATTGAGGATTGAGGATTGAGGATTGGAGAATGAGAATTGAGGATTTAGGATTGAGGATTGAGTGTTGACGTTTGAAGATTGAGTATTGAGGGTTGAAGACTGACGATTGAGGATTGAGGATGGAGGATTGAGGATTGGGAATTGAGGATTGAGGATTGAGGATTGAGGATTGAGGATTGAGGATTGAAGATTGAGTATTGTGGATTGAAGATTGAGGATTGAGGATTGATCATTGAGGACTGAGGATTGAGGATTGAGGATTGAGAATTGAGAACTGATAATGAGGTCTGAGGGTTGAGGATTGAGTATAGAGGATTGAGGATTGAGGATTGAGTATTGAAGATTGAGGATTGATGACTGAGTATTGAGGATTGAGGATTGAAAATTGATTATTAAGGATTGAAGATTGACGATTGAGGACTGAGGATTGAGAATTGAGGATTGTGGATTGAGTATTGAAGATTGGGGATTGATGATTGAGGATTGAGGATTGAGGATTGAAGATTGAATATTGATGATTGAATATTGAGGACTGAGGATTGAGGTTTGTGTATTGAGGACGAGGACTGAGGGTTGAATATTGATGTTTGAGGTCTGAGGGTTAAGGATTGAGGATTGAGAATTGAGGATTGAGGATTGAGGTTTGAAGATTGAGGATTGGGTATTGAGGATTGAAGAATGAGGATTGAGGACTGAGGACTGAGGATTGAGGATTGAGAATTGACTATTGAGGATTGAGGATTGAAGACTGAGGATTGGGTATTGAGGATTGGAGAATGAGAATTGAGGATTTAGGATTGAGGATTGAGTGTTGACGTTTGAAGATTGAGTATTGTGGGTTGAAGACTGACGATTGAGGATTGAGGATTGAGGATTGAGGATTGAGGATTGGGAATTGAGGATTGAGGATTGAGGATTGAGGATTGAAGACTGAGGATTGAGGATTGCGGATGAGGCCTGGTGGTTGAGGGTTGAGGTTTGAGGATTGAAGATTGAGGATTGGGTATTGGGGATTGAAGAATGAGGATTGAGTATCGTGGATTGAGGATTGAGGATTGAAGAGTGAGTATTGAGGATTGAAGACTGACGAATGAGGATTGAGGACTGAGGATTGAGGATTGAGGATTGAGGATTGAAGATTGAGGATTGAGTATTGAGGATTGAAGATTGAGGATTGAGGACTGAGGATTGAGGATTGAGGATTGAGGATTGAAGAATGAGGATTGAGTATTGAGGATTGAAGATTGAGGATTGAGGATTGAGGATTGGGGATTGACGATGAGTGCTGAGGGTTGAGGATTGAGGTTTGAGAACTGAGGACTGAGGATTGAGGATTGAGAATTGAGGATTGAGGATTGAGGATTGAAGATTGAGGATTGGGTATTGAGGATTGAAGAATGAGGATTGATGATTGAGGATTGAGGATTGAGGAATGAAAATTGAGGGTTGAGGGTTGAGGATTGAGGATTGAAGAATGAGTATTGACGATTGAAGATTGAGGATTGAGTATTGAGTATTGAGGACTGAAGATTGACGATTGAGGATTGAGGATTGAGGATTGAAGATTGAGTATTGAGGATTGAAGATTGAGGATTGAGGATTGAGGATTGAGAATTGAGAACTGATAATGAGGTCTGAGGGTTGAGGATTGAGTATAGAGGATTGAGGATTGAGGATTGAGTATTGAAGATTGAGGATTGATGACTGAGTATTGAGGATTGAGGATTGAAAATTGATTATTAAGGATTGAAGATTGAGGATTGAGGATTGAGGATTGAGAATTGAGGATTGTGGATTGAGTATTGAAGATTGGGGATTGATGATTGAGGATTGAGGATTGAGGATTGGAGAATGAGAACTGAGGATTTAGGATTGAGGATTGAGTGTTGACGTTTGAAGATTGAGTATTGAGGGTTGAAGACTGACGATTGAGGATTGAGGATTGAGGATTGAGGATTGGGAATTGAGGATTGAGGATTGAGGATTGAGGATTGAAGACTGAGGATTGAGGATTGCGGATGAGGCCTGGGGGTTGAGGGTTGAGGTTTGAGGATTGAAGGTTGAGGATTGGGTATTGGGGATTGAAGAATGAGGATTGAGTATCGTGCATTCAGGATTGAGGATTGAAGAGTGAGTATTGAGGATTGAAGACTGACGAATGAGGATTGAGGACTGAGGATTGAGGATTGAGGATTGAGGATTGAAGATTGAGGATTGAGTATTGAGGATTGAAGATTGAGGATTGAGGACTGAGGATTGAGGATTGAGGATTGAGGATTGAGGATTGAAGAATGAGGATTGAGTATTGAGGATTGAAGATTGAGGATTGAGGATTGAGGATTGGGGATTGACGATGAGTGCTGAGGGTTGAGGATTGAGGTTTGAGAACTGAGGACTGAGGATTGAGGATTGAGAATTGAGGATTGAGGATTGAGGATTGAAGATTGAGGATTGGGTATTGAGGATTGAAGAATGAGGATTCAGGATTGAGGATTGAGGATTGAGGAATGAAAATTGAGGGTTGAGGGTTGAGGATTGAGGATTGAAGAATGAGTATTGACGATTGAAGATTGAGGATTGAGTATTGAGTATTGAGGACTGAAGATTGACGATTGAGGATTGAGGATTGAGGATTGAAGATTGAGTATTGAGGATTGAAGATTGAGGATTGAGGATTGATCATTGAGGACTGAGGATTGAGGATTGAGGATTGAGAATTGAGAACTGATAATGAGGTCTGAGGGTTGAGGATTGAGTATAGAGGATTGAGGATTGAGGATTGAGCATTGAAGATTGAGGATTGATGACTGAGTATTGAGGATTGAGGATTGAAAATTGATTATTAAGGATTGAAGATTGAGGATTGAGGATTGAGGATTGAGAATTGAGGATTGTGGATTGAGTATTGAAGATTGGGGATTGATGATTGAGGATTGAGGATTGAGGATTGAAGATTGAATATTGATGATTGAATATTGTGGACTGAGGATTGAAGTTTGTGTATTGAGGACGAGGACTGAGGGTTGAATATTGATGTTTGAGGTCTGAGGGTTAAGGATTGAGGATTGAGAATTGAGGATTGAGGATTGAGGATTGAAGATTGAGGATTGGGTATTGAGGATTGAAGAATGAGGATTGAGGATTGAGATTTGACGATTGAGGATTGCAGATTGAGTATAGAGGATTAAAGATTGAGGATTGAGGATTGAGGATTGAAGATTGAGGATTGAGGGTTGAGAATTGATGATTGAGGATTGAAGATCGAGTATTGAGGATTGAAGGTTAGGGATTGAGGATTGAGGATTGAGGATTGACGATGAGGGCTGATGGTTGAGGATTGAGGTTTGAGGACTGAGGACTGAGGATTGAGGATTGAGAATTGGGGATTGAGGATTGAGGATTGAAGATTGAGGATTGGGTATTGAGGATTGAAGAATGAGGGTTGAGGACTGAGGATTGAGGATTGAGGATTGAGGATTGAAGATTGAGGATAGAGTATTGAGGATTGAAGATTGAGGATTGAGGATTGAGGATTGGGGATTGACGATGAGTGCTGAGGGTTGAGGATTGAGGTTTGAGAACTGAGGACTGAGGATTGAGGATTGAGAATTGAGGATTGAGGATTGAGGATTGAAGATTGAGGATTGGGTATTGAGGATTGAAGAATGAGGATTGAGGATTGAGGATTGAGGATTGAGGATTGAGGAATGAAAATTGAGGGTTGAGGGTTGACGATTGAGGATTGAAGAATGAGTATTGACGATTGAAGGTTGAGGATTGAGGATTGAGTATTGAAGACTGAAGATTGACGATAGAGGATTGAGGATTGAGGATTGAAGATTGAGTATTGAGGATTGAAGATTGAGGATTGAGGATTGATCATTGAGGACTGAGGATTGAGGACTGAGGATTGAGGATTGAGAATTGAGAACTGATAATGAGGTCTGAGGGTTGAGGATTGAGGATAGAGGATTGAGGATTGAGGATTGAGTATTGAAGGTTGAGGATTGATGACTGAGTATTGAGGATTGAGGATTGAAAATTGATTATTAAGGATTGAAGATTGAGGTTTGAGGATTGAGGATTGAGAGTTGAGGATTGAGGATTGAGTATTGAAGATTGAGGATTGATGATTGAGGATTGAGGATTGAGGATTGAAGATTGAATATTGATGATTGAATATTGAGGACTGAGGATTGAGGTTTGTGTATTGAGGACGAGAACTGAGGGTTGACAATTGATGTTTGAGGTCTGAGGGGTAAGGATTGAGGATTGACAATTGAGGATTGAAGATTGAGGATTGAAGATTGAGGATTGGGTATTGAGGATTGAAGAATGAGGATTGAGGATTGAGGTTTGAGGATTGAGGATTGCAGATTGAGTATTGAGGATTGAAGATTGAGGATTGAGGATTGAGGATTGAAGATTGAGGATTGAGGGTTGAGAATTGATGATTGAGGATTGAAGATTGAGTATTGAGGATTGAAGGTTAAGGATTGAGGATTGAGGATTGAGGATTGACGATGAGGGCTGAGGGTTGAGGATTGAGGTTTGAGGACTGAGGACTGAGGATTGAGGATTGAGAATTGAGGATTGAGGATTGAGGATTGAAGACTGAGGATTGGGTATTGAGGATTGCAGAATGAGAATTGAGGATTTAGGATTGAGGATTGAGTGTTGACGTTTGAAGATTGAGTATTGAGGGTTGAAGACCGACGATTGAGGATTGAGGATTGAGGATTGAGGATTGAGGATTGAGGATTGAAGATTGAGGATTGGGTATTGAGGATTGAAGAATGAGGATTGAGGATTGAGGATTGAGGATTGAGGAATGAAAATTGAGGGTTGAGGGTTGAGGATTGAGGATTGAAGAATGAGTATTGACGATTGAAGATTGAGGATTGAGTATTGAGTATTGAGGACTGAAGATTGACGATTGAGGATTGAGGATTGAGGATTGCAGATTGAGTATTGAGGATTGAAGATTGAGGATTGAGGATTGATCATTGAGGACTGAGGATTGAGGACTGAGGATTGAGGATGGAGAATTGAGAACTGATAATGAGGTCTGAGGGTTGAGGATTGAGTATAGAGGATTGAGGATTGAGGATTGAGTATTGAAGATTCAGGATTGATGACTGAGTATTGAGGATTGAGGATTGAAAATTGATTATTAAGGATTGAAGATTGAGGATTGAGGATTGAGGATTGAGAATTGAGGATTGTGGATTGAGTATTGAAGATTGGGGATTGATGATTGAGGATTGAGGATTGAGGATTGAAGATTGAATATTGATGATTGAATATTGAGGACTGAGGATTGAAGTTTGTGTATTGAGGACGAGGACTGAGGGTTGAATATTGATGTTTGAGGTCTGAGGGTTAAGGATTGAGGATTGAGAATTGAGGATTGAGGATTGAGGATTGAAGATTGAGGATTGGGTATTGAGGATTGAAGAATGAGGATTGAGGATTGAGATTTGACGATTGAGGATTGCAGATTGAGTATAGAGGATTGAAGATTGAGGATTGAGGATTGAGGATTGAAGATTGAGGATTGAGGGTTGAGAATTGATGATTGAGGATTGAAGATTGAGTATTGAGGATTGAAGGTTAGGGATTGAGGATTGAGGATTGAGGATTGACGATGAGGGCTGAGGGTTGAGGATTGAGGTTTGAGGACTGAGGACTGAGGATTGAGGATTGAGAATTGGGGATGGAGGATTGAGGATTGAAGATTGAGGATTGGGTATTGAGGATTGAAGAATGAGGGTTGAGGACTGAGGATTGAGGATTGAGGATTGAGGATTGAAGATTGAGGATAGAGTATTGAGGATTGAAGATTGGGGATTGAGGATTGAGGATTGGGGATTGACGATGAGTGCTGAGGGTTGAGGATTGAGGTTTGAGAACTGAGGACTGAGGATTGAGGATTGAGAATTGAGGATTGAGGATTGAGGATTGAGGATTGAAGATTGAGGATTGGGTATTGAGGATTGAAGAATGAGGATTGAGGATTGAGGATTGAGGATTGAGGATTGAGGAATGAAAATTGAGGGTTGAGGGTTGACGATTGAGGATTGAGGAATGAGTATTGACGATTGAAGGTTGAGGATTGAGGATTGAGTATTGAAGACTGAAGATTGACGATAGAGGATTGAGGATTGAGGATTGAAGATTGAGTATTGAGGATTGAAGATTGAGGATTGAGGATTGATCATTGAGGACTGAGGATTGAGGACTGAGGATTGAGGATTGAGAATTGAGAACTGATAATGAGGTCTAAGGGTTGAGGATTGAGGATAGAGGATTGAGGATTGAGGATTGAGTATTGAAGGTTGAGGATTGATGACTGAGTATTGAGGATTGAGGATTGAAAATTGATTATTAAGGATTGAAGATTGAGGTTTGAGGATTGAGGATTGAGAGTTGAGGATTGAGGATTGAGTATTGAAGATTGAGGATTGATGATTGAGGATTGAGGATTGAGGATTGAAGATTGAATATTGATGATTGAATATTGAGGACTGAGGATTGAGGTTTGTGTATTGAGGACGAGAACTGAGGGTTGACAATTGATGTTTGAGGTCTGAGGGGTAAGGATTGAGGATTGACAATTGAGGATTGAAGATTGAGGATTGAAGATTGAGGATTGGGTATTGAGGATTGAAGAATGAGGATTGAGGATTGAGGTTTGAGGATTGAGGATTGCAGATTGAGTATTGAGGATTGAAGATTGAGGATTGAGGATTGAGGATTGAAGATTGAGGATTGAGGGTTGAGAATTGATGATTGAGGATTGAAGATTGAGTATTGAGGATTGAAGATTAAGGATTGAGGATTGAGGATTGAGGATTGACGATGAGGGCTGAGGGTTGAGGATTGAGGTTTGAGGACTGAGGACTGAGGATTGAGGATTGAGAATTGAGGATTGAGGATTGAGGATTGAAGACTGAGGATTGGGTATTGAGGATTGCAGAATGAGAATTGAGGATTTAGGATTGAGGATTGAGTGTTGACGTTTGAAGATTGAGTATTGAGGGTTGAAGACTGACGATTGAGGATTGAGGATTGAGGATTGAGGATTGAGGATTGAGGATTGAAGATTGAGGATTGGGTATTGAGGATTGAAGAATGAGGATTGAGGATTGAGGATTGAGGATTGAGGAATGAAAATTGAGGGTTGAGGGTTGAGGATTGAGGATTGAAGAATGAGTATTGACGATTGAAGATTGAGGATTGAGTATTGAGTATTGAGGACTGAAGATTGACGATTGAGGATTGAGGATTGAGGATTGCAGATTGAGTATTGAGGATTGAAGATTGAGGATTGAGGATTGATCATTGAGGACTGAGGATTGAGGACTGAGGATTGAGGATGGAGAATTGAGAACTGATAATGAGGTCTGAGGGTTGAGGATTGAGTATAGAGGATTGAGGATTGAGGATTGAGTATTGAAGATTCAGGATTGATGACTGAGTATTGAGGATTGAGGATTGAAAATTGATTATTATGGATTGAAGATTGAGGATTGAGGATTGAGGATTGAGAATTGAGGATTGTGGATTGAGTATTGAAGATTGGGGATTGATGATTGAGGATTGAGGGTTGAGGATTGAAGAATGAGGATTGAGGATTGAGGATTGAGGAATGAGGATTGAGGATTGAGGATTGAGGATTGAGTATTGAAGATTGAGGATTGATGATTGAGGACTGTGGATTGAGGATTGGGGATTGAGGATTGAGGATTGAGGTTTGAGGACAGAGTACTGAGGATTGTGGACTGAGGATTGAGGATTGAAGATTCAGTATTGAGGATTGAAGATTGGGAATTGAGGATTGAGGATTGAACATTGAGGACTGAGTGTTGAGTGTTGAGTGATGAGAATTGATGTTTGTGGATAGAGGTTTGAAGATTGCAGATTGAGTATTGAGTATTGAAAACTTTGAATTGAGGATTTTCTATTGAGGATTGAGGATTCACAACAGATTGTTGAGGACTGAGGGCCGAAGATTGAGGATTCAGGATTGAGGATTCAGAAATGAGGTTTGAGGACTGAGGATTGAGGATTGAAGATTGAGTATCGAGGATTGAAGATTGAGGATTGAGAACTGAGGATTCAGTATTGAGGATGAGGGCTGAGGGTTGAGTATTGAGGTTTGAGGACTGAGGACTGAGGATTGAGGATTGAGAATTGAGGATTGAGGATTGAGGATTGAAGACTGAGGATTGGGTATTGAGGATTGGAGAATGAGAATCGAGGATTTAGGAATGAGGATTGAGTGTTGACGTTTGAAGATTGAGTATTGAGGGTTGAAGACTGACGATTGAGGATTGAGGATTGAGGATTGAGTATTGAGGATTGGGAATTGAGGATTGAGGATTGAGGATTGAGGATTGAAGACTGAGGATTGAGGATTGCGGATGAGGCCTGGGGGTTGAGGATTGAGGTTTGAGGATTGAAGATTGAGGATTGGGTATTGGGGATTGAAGAATGAGGATTGAGTATCGTGGATTGAGGATTGAGTATTGAAGAGTGAGTATTGAGGATTGAAGACTGACGAATGAGGATTGAGGACTGAGGATTGAGGATTGAGGATTGAGGATTGAAGATTGAGGATTGAGTATTGAGGATTGAAGATTGAGGATTGAGGACTGAGGATTGAGGATTGAGGATTGAGGATTGAGGATTGAAGAATGAGGATTGAGTATTGAGGATTGAAGATTGAGGTTTGAGGATTGAGGATTGGGGATTGACGATGAGTGCTGAGGGTTGAGGATTGAGGTTTGAGAACTGAGGACTGAGGATTGAGGATTGAGAATTGAGGATTGAGGATTGAGGATTGAAGATTGAGGATTGGGTATTGAGGATTGAAGAATGAGGATTGAGGATTGAGGATTGAGGATTGAGGAATGAAAATTGAGGGTTGAGGGTTGAGGATTGAGGATTGAAGAATGAGTATTGGCGATTAAAGATTGAGGATTGAGTATTGAGTATTGAGGACTGAAGATTGACGATTGAGGATTGAGGATTGAGGATTGAAGATTGAGTACTGAGGATTGAAGATTGAGGATTGAGGATTGATCATTGAGGACTGAGGATTGAGGATTGAGGATTGAGAATTGAGAACTGATAATGAGGTCTGAGGGTTGAGGATTGAGTATAGAGGATTGAGGATTGAGGATTGAGTATTGAACATTGAGGATTGATGACTGAGTATTGAGGATTGAGGATTGAAAATTGATTATTAAGGATTGAAGATTGAGGATTGAGGATTGAGGATTGAGAATTGAGGATTGTGGATTGAGTATTGAAGATTGGGGATTGATGATTGAGGATTGAGGATTGAGGATTGAAGATTGAATATTGATGATTGAATATTGAGGACTGAGGATTGAGGTTTGTGTATTGAGGACGAGGACTGAGGGTTGAATATTGATGTTTGAGGTCTGAGGGTTAAGGGTTGAGGATTGAGAATTGAGGATTGAGGATTGAGGATTGAAGATTGAGGATTGGGTATTGAGGATTGAAGAATGAGGATTGAGGACTGTGGACTGAGGATTGAGTATTGAGAATTGAGGATTGAGGATTGAGGATTGAAGACTGAGGATTGGGTATTGAGGATTGGAGAATGAGAATTGAGGATTTAGGATTGAGGATTGAGTGTTGAAGATTGAGGATTGAGGATTGATCATTGAGGACTGAGGATTGAGGATTGAGGATTGAGAATTGAGAACTGATAGTGAGGTCTGAGGGTTGAGGATTGAGTATAGAGGATTGAGGATTGAGGATTGAGTATTGAAGATTGAGGATTGATGACTGAGTATTGAGGATTGAGGATTGAAAATTGATTATTAAGGATTGAAGATTGAGGATTGAGGATTGAGGATTGAGAATTGAGGATTGTGGATTGAGTATTGAAGATTGGGGATTGATGATTGAGGATTGAGGATTGAGGATTGAAGATTGAATATTGATTATTGAATATTGAGGACTGAGGATTGAGGTCTGTGTATTGAGGACGAGGACTGAGGGTTGAATATTGATGTTTGAGGTCTGAGGGTTAAGGATTGAGGATTGAGAATTGAGGATTGAGGATTGAGGATTGAAGATTGAGGATTGGGTATTGAGGATTGAAGAATGAGGATTGAGGATTGAGGTTTGAGGATTGAGGATTGCAGATTGAGTATTGAGGATTGAAGATTGAGGATTGAGGATTGAGGATTGAAGATTGAGGATTGAGGGTTGAGAATTGATGATTGAGGATTGAAGATTGAGTATTGAGGATTGAAGGTTAGGGATTGAGGATTGAGGATTGAGGATTGACGATGAGGGCTGAGGGTTGAGGATTGATGTTTGAGGTCTGAGGGTTAAGGATTGAGGATTGAAGATTGAGGATTGAGGATTGAGGATTGAGAATTGAGGATTGAGGACTGTGGATTGAGGATTGGGGATTGAGGATTGAGGATTGAGGTTTGAGGGCTGAGGACTGAGGATTGTGGACAGAGGATTGAGGATTGAAGATTCAGTATTGAGGATTGAAGATTGGGAATTGAGGATTGAGGATTGAACATTGAGGACTGAGTGTTGAGTGTTGAGTGATGAGAATTGATGTTTGTGGATAGAGGTTTGAAAATTGCAGATTGAGTATTGAGTATTGAAAACTTTGAATTGAGGATATTCTATTGAGGATTGAGGATTCACAACAGATTGTTGAGGACTGAGGGCCGAAGATTGAGGATTCAGGATTCAGGATTCAGAATTGAGGTTTGAGGACTGAGGATTGAGGATTGAAGATTAAGTATTGAGGATTGAAGATTGAGGATTGAGAATTGAGGATTCAGTATTGAGGATGAGGGCTGAGGGTTGAGTATTGAGGTTTGCGGACTGAGGACTGAGGATTGAGGATTGAGAGTTGAGGATTGAGGATTGAGGATTGAAGACTGAGGATTGGGTATTGAGGATTGGAGAATGAGAATTGAGGATTTAGGTTTGAGGATTGAGTGTTGACGTTTGAAGATTGAGTATTGCGGGTTGAAGACTGACGATTGAGGATTGAGGATTGAGGATTGAGGATTGAGGATTGGGAATTGAGGATTGAGGATTGAGGATTGAGGATTGAAGACTGAGGATTGAGGATTGCGGATGAGGCCTGGGGGTTGAGGATTGAGGTTTGAGGATTGAAGATTGAGGATTGGGTATTGGGGATTGAAGAATGAGGGTTGAGTATCGTGGATTGAGGATTGAGGATTGAGTATCGTGGATTGAGGATTGAGGATCGAAGAGTGAGTATTGAGGATTGAAGACTGACGAATGAGGATTGAGGACTGAGGATTGAGGATTGAGGATTGAGGATTGAAGGTTGAGGATTGAGTATTGAGGATTGAAGATTGAGGATTGAGGACTGAGGATTGAGGACTGGGGATTGAGGATTGAAGAATGAGGATTGAGTATTGATGATTGAAGATTGAGGATTGAGGATTGAGGATTGGGGATTGACGATGAGTGCTGAGGGTTGAGGATTGAGGTTTGAGAACTGAGGACTGAGGATTGAGGATTGAGAATTGAGGATTGGGGATTGAGGATTGAAGATTGAGGATTGGGTATTGAGGATTGAAGAATGAGGATTGAGGATTGAGGATTGAGGATTGAGGAATGAAAATTGAGGGTTGAGGGTTGAGGATTGAGGATTGAAGAATGAGTATTGACGATTGAAGATTGAGGATTGAGTATTGAGTGTTGAGGACTGAAGATTGACGATTGAGGATTGAGGATTGAGGATTGAAGATTGAGTATTGAGGACTGTGGATTGAGGATTGGGGATTGAGGATTGAGGATTGAGGATTGAGGATTGGGAATTGAGGATTGAGGATTGAGGATTGAGGATTGAAGACTGAGGATTGAGGATTGCGGATGAGGCCTGGGGGTTGAGGATTGAGGTTTGAGGATTGAAGATTGAGGATTGGGTATTGGGGATTGAAGAATGAGGGTTGAGTATCGTGGATTGAGGATTGAGGATTGAGTATCGTGGATTGAGGATTGAGGATCGAAGAGTGAGTATTGAAGATTGAAGACTGACGAATGAGGATTGAGGACTGAGGATTGAGGATTGAGGATTGAGGATTGAAGGTTGAGGATTGAGTATTGAGGATTGAAGATTGAGGATTGAGGACTGAGGATTGAGGATTGAGGATTGAGGATTGAAGAATGAGGATTGAGTATTGAGGATTGAAGATTGAGGATTGAGGATTGAGGATTGGGGATTGACGATGAGTGCTGAGGGTTGAGGATTGAGGTTTAAGAACTGAGGACTGAGGATTGAGAATTGAGAATTGAGGATTGAGGATTGAGGATTGAAGATTGAGGATTGGGTATTGAGGATTGAAGAATGAGGATTGAGGATTGAGGATTGAGGATTGAGGAATGAAAATTGAGGGTTGAAGGTTGAGGATTGAGGATTGAAGAATGAGTATTGACGATTGAAGATTGAGGATTGAGTATTGAGTATTGAGGACTGAAGATTGACGATTGAGGATTGAGGATTGAGGATTGAAGATTGAGTATTGAGGACTGTGGATTGAGGATTGGGGATTGAGGATTGAGGATTGAGGTTTGAGGGCTGAGGACTGAGGATTGTGGACAGAGGATTGAGGATTGAAGATTCAGTATTGAGGATTGAAGATTGGGAATTGAGGATTGAGGATTGAACATTGAGGACTGAGGATTGAACATTGAGGACTGAGTGTTGAGTGTTGAGTGATGAGAATTGATGTTTGTGGATAGAGGTTTGAAGATTGCAGATTGAGTATTGAGTATTGAAAACTTTGAATTGAGGATATTCTATTGAGGATTGAGGATTCACAACAGATTGTTGAGGACTGAGGGCCGAAGATTGAGGATTCAGGATTGAGGATTCAGAATTGAGGTTTGAGGACTGAGGATTGAGGATTGAAGATTGAGTATTGAGGATTGAAGATTGAGGATTGAGAATTGAGGATTCAGTATTGAGGATGAGGGCTGAGGGTTGAGTATTGAGGTTTGAGGACTGAGGACTGAGGATTGAGGATTGAGAATTGAGGATTGAGGATTGAGGATTGGAGACTGAGGATTGGGTATTGAGGATTGGAGAATGAGAATTGAGGATTTAGGTTTGAGGATTGAGTGTTGACGTTTGAAGATTGAGTATTGCGGGTTGAAGACTGACGATTGAGGATTGAGGATTGAGGATTGAGGATTGAGGATTGGGAATTGAGGATTGAGGATTGAGGATTGAGGATTGAAGACTGAGGATTGAGGAGTGCGGATGAGGCCTGGGGGTTGAGGATTGAGGTTTGAGGATTGAAGATTGAGGATTGGGTATTGGGGATTGAAGAATGAGGATTGAGTATCGTGGATTGAGGATTGAGGATTGAGTATCGTGGATTGAGGATTGAGGATCGAAGAGTGAGTATTGAGGATTGAAGACTGACGAATGAGGATTGAGGACTGAGGATTGAGGATTGAGGATTGAGGATTGAAGGTTGAGGATTGAGTATTGAGGATTGAAGATTGAGGATTGAGGACTGAGGATTGAGGATTGAGGATTGAGGATTGAAGAATGAGGATTGAGTATTGAGGATTGAAGATTGAGGATTGAGGATTGAGGATTGGGGATTGACGATGAGTGCTGAGGGTTGAGGATTGAGGTTTGAGAACTGAGGACTGAGGATTGAGGATTGAGAATTGAGGATTGAGGATTGAGTATTGAGGACTGAAGATTGACGATTGAGGATTGAGGATTGAGGATTGAAGATTGAGTATTGAGGATTGAAGATTGAGGATTGAGGATTGATCATTGAGGACTGAGGATTGAGGACTGAGGATTGAGGATTGAGAATTGAGAACTGATAATGAGGTCTGAGGGTTGAGGGTTGAGTATAGAGGATTGAGGATTGAGGATTGAGTATTGAAGATTCAGGATTGATGACTGAGTATTGAGGATTGAGGATTGAAAATTGAGAACTGATAATGAGGTCTGAGGGTTGAGGATTGAGTATAGAGGATTGAGGATTGAGGATTGAGGATTGAAGATTGAGGATTGGGTATTGAGGATTGAAGAATGAGGATTGAGGATTGAAGATTGAGTACTGAGGATTGAAGATTGAGGATTGAGAATTGAGGATTCAGTATCGAGGATGAGGGCTGAGGGTTGAGGATTGAGGTTTGAGGACTGAGGACTGACGATTGAGGATTGAGAATTGAGGATTGAGGATTGAGTATTGAAGATTGAGTATTGAGGATTGAAGATTGACGATTGAGGATTGGGGATTGAGGATTGAGGATTGAACGTTGAGGACTGAGTGTTGAGGGTTGAGTGATGAGAATTGATGTTTGTGGATAGAGGTTTGAAGATTGCAGTTTGAGTATTGAGTATTGAAAGCTGTGAATTGAGGATATTCTATTGAGGATTGAGGATTGACAATTGATTGTTGAGGACTGAGGGCCGAAGATTGAGGACTCAGGATTGGGGATTCAGAATTGAGGTTTGAGGAGTGAGGATTGTGGATTGAGGATTGAGGATTGAAGATTCAGTATTGAGGATTGAAGATTGGGAATTGAGGATTGAGGATTGAACATTGAGGACTGAGTGTTGAGTGTTGAGTGATGAGAATTTATGTTTGTGGATAGAGGTTTGAAGGTTGCAGATTGAGTATTGAGTATTGAAAACTTTGAATTGAGAATATTCTATTGAGGATTGAGGATTGACAACAGATTCTTGAGGACTGAGGTCTGAAGATTGAGGATTCAGGATTTTGGATCCAGAATTGAGGTTTGAGGACTAAGGATTGAGGATTGAAGATTGAGTATTGAGGATTGAGGATTGAGGATTGAAGATTGAGGATTGAGGGTTGAGGATGGGGGCTGACTGTTCAGGATTGAGGTTTGAGGACTGAGGACTGAGTATAGAGCATTGAGAAATGAGGATTGAGTATTGAGGATTGAAGATTGAGTATTGCGTATTGAGGATCGAAGAATGAGGATTGAGGATTGAAGTTTGAGGATTGAGGATTGAAGATTGAGTATTGAGGATTGAAGACTGACGATTGAGGATTGAGGATTGAGGACTGAGAATTGAGGATTGAGGATTGAAGATTGAGGATTGGGTATTGAGGATTGAAGTGTGAGGATTGAGGATTGAGGATAGAGGATTGAGTGTTGAGGATTGAAGATTGAGTATTGAGGATAGAAGACTGACGATTGAGGATTGAGGATTGAGTGTTGAAGATTGAGGATTGATGATTGAGGAATGAGGATTGAGGATTGAGGATTCAGGATTGAGGATACAGAATTGAGGTTTGAGGACTAAGGATTGAGGATTGAAGATTGAGTATTGAGGATTGAGGATTGAGGATTGAAGATTGAGGATTGAGGATTGAGGATGGAGGATGGAGGCTGACGGTTGAGGATTGAGGTTTGAGGACTGAGCACTGAGGATAGAGCATTGAGAAATGAGGATTGAGGATTGATGATTGAAGATTGAGTATTGGGTATTGAGGATTGAAGAAGGAGGATTGAGCATTGAGGTTTGAGGATTGAGGATTGAAGATTGAGTATTGAGGATTGAAGACTGACGATTGAGGATAGGGGATTGAGGACTGAGGATTGAGGATTGAAGATTGATGATTGAGGATTGGGTATTGAGGATTGAAGAATGAGGATTGAGGATTGAGTATTGAGGATTGAGTGTTGCGGATTGAAGATTGAGTATTGAGGATAGAAGACTGACGATTGAGGATTGAGGATTGAGTATTGAAGATTAAGGATTGATGATTGAGGAATGAGGATTGCGGATTGAGGATTGAGGATTGAGTGTTGAAGATTGAGGATTGATGATTGAGGACTGAGGATTGAGGATTCGGGATTGAGGATTGAGGATTGAGGTTTGAGGACTGAGGACTGAGGATTGTGGATTGAGGATTGAGGATTGAAGATTCAGTATTGAGGATTGAAGATTGGGAATTGAGGATTGAGGATTGAACATTGAGGACTAAGTGTTGAGTGTTGAGTGATGAGAATTGATGTTTGTAGATAGAGGTTTGAAGATTGCAGATTGAGTATTGAGTATTGAAAACTTTGAACTGAGGATATTCTATTGAGGATTGAGGATTGACAACAGATTGTTGAGGACTGAGGACGGAAGATTGAGGATTCAGGATTGAGGATTCAGAATTGAGGTTTGAGGACTGAGGATTGAGGATTGAAGATTGAGTACTGAGGATTGAAGATTGAGGATTGAGAATTGAGGATTCAGTATCGAGGATGAGGGCTGAGGGTTGAGGATTGAGGTTTGAGGACTGAGGACTGAGGATTGAGGATTGAGAATTGAGGATTGAGGATTGAGGATTGAAGATTGAGGATAATGCATTGAGAATTGGAGACTGAGGATTGAGGATTGAGGATGAGGGCTGAGGGTTGAGGATTGAGGTTTGAGGATTGAAGATTGAGTATTGGGTATTGGGGATTGAAGAATGAGGATTGAGTATTGAGGACTGAAGATTGACGATCGAGGATTGAGTATTGAGGATTGAACATTGAGTATTGAGGATTGACGATTGAGGATTGAGGATTGATCATTGAGGACTGAGGATTGAGGACTGAGGATTGAGGATTGAGAATTGAGAACTGATAATGAGGACTGAGGGTTGAGGATTGAGGATAGATGATTGAGGATTGAGGATTGAGTATTGAAGATTGAGGATTGATGACTGAGTATTGAGGATTGAGGATTGAAAATTGATTATTAAGGATTGAAGGTTGAGGATTGAGGATTGAGGATTGAGAATTGAGAATTGAGGATGAGGACTGAGGGTTGTGGATTGAGGTTTGTGCAATGAGGATTGAGGATTGAGGATTGAGGATTGAGGATTGAGGATTGAGGATTGAGGATTGAGTATTGAAGATTGAGTATTGATGACTGAGGATTGAGGATTGAGGATTGAGCATTGAGGTTTGAGGACTGAGGGCTGACGATTGAGGATTGAGGATTGAGGATTGAGGATGAGGGCTAAGTGTTGAGGATTGAGGTTTGAGGACTGAGGACTGAGGATTGATGATTGAGAATTGAGGATTGAGGATTGAGGATTGAAGATTGAGGATTGGGTATTGAGGATTGAAGAATGAGGATTGAGGATTGAGTATTGAGGATTGAGGATTGAGGATTGAGTATTGAAGATTGAGTATTGATCACTGAGGATTGAGGATTGAGGATTGAGGATTGAGGATTGAAGATTCAATATTGAGGATTGAAGATTCAGGATTGAGGATTGAGGATTGAGGATGGAGGATGATGGCTGAGGGTTGAGGATTGAGGTTTGAGGACTGAGGAATGAGGATTAAGGGTTGAGAATTGAGGATTGAGGCTTGAGGATTGAAGATTGAGGATTGGATATTGAGGATTGAAGAATGAGGATTGAGGATTGAGGATTGAGGATTGAGGATTGAGGATTGAAGGTTGAGGATTGGGTATTGAGGATTGAAGACTGAGGATTGAGGATAGAGGATTGAGGATTGAGGATTGAAGATTGAGTATTGAGGATTGAAGGTTGAGGATTGAGGATTGAGGATTGAGGATTGAAGATTGAAGATTGAATATTGAGGATTGAAGATTGAGGATTGAGTATTGAGGACTGAGGATTGAGTATTGAGGATTGAGGATTGAGTATTGAAGATTGAGGATTGATGATTGAGGATTGAGGATTGAGGATTGAGGATTGAAGATTGAATATTGATGATTGAATATTGAGGACTGAGGATTGAGTGTTGTGGATTGAGGACGAGGTCTGAGGGTTGAATATTGATGTTTTAGGTCTGAGGATTAAGGATTGAGGATTGAGAATTGAGGATTGAGGAATGAGGACTGAAGATTGAGGTTTGGGTATTGAGGATTGAAGAATGAGGATTGAGGATTGAGGATTGAGGATTGAGGATTGAGGATTGAGGATTGAGTGTTGAAGATTGAGGATTGATGTTTGAAGATTGAGGATTGGGTATTGAGGATTGAGGAACGAGTATTGAACATTAAGGATTGATGATTGAGGATTGAGGATTGAGGATTGGGGATTGAGGATTGAGCATTGAGGTTTGAGGACAGAGGGCTGAGGATTGAGGATTGAGGATTGAGGATTGAGGATCAGGGCTGAGGGTTCAGGATTGAGGTTTGAGGACTGAGGACTGAGGGTTGAGGATTGAGAATTGAGGATTTAGGATTGAGGATTGAAGATTGAGAATTGGGTATTGAGGATTGAAGAATGAGGATTGAGGATCGAGGATTGAGGATTGAGGATTGAGGATTGAAGGTTGAGGATTGGGTATTGAGGATTGAAGACTGAGGATTGAGGATTGAGGATTGAGGATTGAGGATTGAGGATTGAGGATTGAAGGTTGAGGATTGGGTATTGAGTATTGAAGAATGAGGATTGAGGATTGATGATTGAGGATTGAGGATTGAGGATTGGGGATTGAGGATTGAGCATTGAGGTTTGAAGATTGAGGACTCAGGATTGAGTACTGAGGATTGAGGGTTGAGGATTGAGGATTGAAGATTGAGAATTGAAGATTGAGTATTGAGGACTGAAGATTGACGATTGAGGATTAAGGATTGACGATTGAGGATTGAGGATTGAAGATTCAGTATTGAGGATTGAAGGTTGAGGATTGTGGATTGTGGATCTAGGATTGGAGATTGATTATTGAGGATTGAAGATTGAGAATTCAGGATTGAGGATTGAGAATTGAGAATTGAGGATGAGGACTGAGGGTTGAGGATTGAGGTTTGAGAAATGAGGATTGGGGATTGAGGATTGAGGATTGAGGATTCAGTATTGACGATTGAGTATTGATCACTGAGGATTGAGGATTGAGTATTGAGGATTGAAGATTGAATATAGAGGATCGAAGATTCAGGATTGAGGATTGAGTATTGAGGATGGAGGATGAGGGCTGAGGGCTGAGGATTGAGGTTTGGGTATTGAATCCTGAGAATTCAGGATATTCTATTGAGTATTGAGAATTGAGCATTGATGGTTGAGTATTGAGGATTGAGGATTGAGTATTGAGGATTGAGCATTGAAAATTGAGGATTGGGAATTGAGGATTGACGATTAAGGATTGAGTATTGAGGATTGAAGATTGAGTATTGATGATTGAAGATTGAGGATTGAGGATTGAGGGTTGAGGATTGAGGACGAGGACTGACGGTTGAGGATTGAGGTGTGAGGATTGAGGATTGAGGATTGAGGACTGAGGCTTGAGGATTGACGATTGAGCATAGAGGATTGAAGATTGAGGTCTGGCGATTGAGGATTGAAGGTTGAGGATTAAGGACTGAGGATTGGGGATTGAGGATCTAGGATTGGAGATTGATTTTTTGGGATTGAAAGTTGAGGATTGAGGATTGAGGATTGAGAATTGAGAATTGAGGATGTGGACAGAGGGTTGAGGATTGAGGTTTGAGGAACGAGGATTGAGGGTTGAGGATTGTGGACTGAGGATTGACCATTGAGTATTGAAGATTGAGGATTTATGACTGAGGATTGAGGATTGAGGATTGAGGATTGAGGATTGAGGATTGAGGATTAAGGATTGAGTATTGAAGATTGAGGATTGATGATTGAGGATTGAGGATTGAGTATTGAGGAATGACGCTTGAGGATTGAGGGTTGAGGATGTAGGATTGAAGAGAGAGGACTGAGTGTTGAGGATTGAGTGTTGAGAATTGATGCTTGAGGTTGGAGGTTTGATTATTGAATATTCTGGATTGAGTATTGGACCATCCAAATTCAGGATGTTCTATTGAGTATTGAGAATTGAGGATTGATGGTTGAGCATTGAGGATTGATGGTTGAGGGTTGAGTGTTGAATATAGAGGATTGAGGATTGAGGATTGAGGATTGAGGATTGAGTATTGAAGATTGAGGAATGATGATTGAGGATTGAGGATTGAGGATTGAGGATTGGGGATTGAGGATTGAGCATTGAGGTTTGAGGACTGAGGGCTGAGGGTTGAGGATTGAGGATTGAGGATTGAGGATGAGGGCTGAGTGTTGAGGATTGAGGTTTGAGGACTGAGGACTGAGGATTGATGATTGAGAATTGAGGATTGAGGATTGAGGATTGAAGATTGAGGTTTGAGGATTGAGGATTGAGGATTGCAGATTGAGTATTGAGAATTGAAGATTGAGTATTGAGGATTGGAGATTGACGATTGAGGATTGAGGATTGAGGATTGAGGATTGAGGATGAGGGCTGAGTGTCGGGGATTGAGGTTTGACGACTGAGGACTGTGCATTCAGGATTGAGAATTCAGGATTGATGATTGAATATTGAAGATTGAGGATTGGGTATTGAGGATTGAAGAATGAGGATTGATGATTGAGGATTGAGGATTGAGGATTGAGGATCTAGGATTGGAGATTGATTATTGAGGGCTGAGGATTGAGGATTGAGGATTGAGGATTGAGGATCTAGGATTGGAGATTGATTTTTGAGGATTGAATATTGAGGGTTGATGTTTGAGGACTCAGAATTGAGAATTGAGGATGAGGACTGTGGGATGAGGATTGAGGTTTGAGAAATGAGGATTGAGTATTGAGGATTGAGGATTGAGGATTGAGGATTGAGTATTGAAGATCGAGTATTGATCACTGATGATTGAGGATTGAGGATTGAAGATTGAATATTGAGGATTGAAGATTGAGGGTTGAGGATTGAGGATTGAGAATTGAGAATTGAGGATGAGGACTGAGGGTTGAGGATTGAGGTTTGAGGAATGAGGATTGAGGACTGAAGATTGACGATTGAGTATTGAAGATTAAAGATTTATGACTGAGGTTTGAGGATTGAGGATTGAGGATTGAGGTCTGAGGATTGAAGATTGAGTACTGAGGATTGAATATTGAGGATTGAAGGTTGAGGATTGAGGATAGAGGATTGAGGATGGAGTATGAGGACTGACGGTTGAGGATTGAGGTTTGAGGATTGAGGATTGAGGATTGAGGACTGAGGATTGAGGATTGAGGATTGAGTATTGAGAATTGGGGATTGATGGTTGAGTATTGAGGATTGATGGCTGAGGGTTGTGTGTTGAGTATTCAGCATTGAGGATTGAGGATTGAGGATAGAGGATTGAGAATTGAAAATTGAGTTGTGATGATTGAATATTGAGGATTGAGGAATGAGGATTAAGGATTGAGGACGAGGACTGACGGTTGAGGATTGAGGTTTGAGGGTTGAGGATTGAGGATTGAGGACTGAGGATTGAGGATTGAGGATTGGGTATTGAGGATTGAAGAATGAGGATTGAGGATTGAGGATTGAGGATTGAGGAATGAAAATTGAGGGTTGAGGGTTGAGGATTGAGGATTGAAGAATGAGTATTGACGATTGAAGATTGAGGATTGAGTATTGAGTATTGAGGACTGAAGATTGACGATTGAGGATTGAGGATTGAGGATTGAAGATTGAGTATTGAGGATTGAAGATTGAGGATTGAGGAATGATGACTGAGGACTGAGGATTGAGGACTGAGGATTGAGGATTGAGAATTGAGAACTGATAATGAGGTCTGAGGGTTGAGGATTGAGTATAGAGGATTGAGGATTGAGGATTGAGTATTGAAGATTCAGGATTGATGACTGAGTATTGAGGATTGAGGATTGAAAATTGACTATTAAGGATTGAAGATTGAGGATTGAGGATTGAGGTTTGTGTATTGAGGACGAGGTCTGAGGGTTCAATATTGATGTTAGAGGTCTGAGGGTTAAGGATTGAGGATTGAGAATTGAGAACTGATAATGAGGTCTGAGGGTTGAGGATTGAGTATAGAGGATTGAGGATTGAGGATTGAGGATTGAAGATTGAGGATTGGGTATTGAGGATTGAAGAATGAGGATTGAGGATTGAAGATTGAGTACTGAGGATTGAAGATTGAGGATTGAGAATTGAGGATTCAGTATCGAGGATGAGGGCTGAGGGTTGGGGATTTAGGTTTGAGGACTGAGGACTGAGGATTGAGGATTGAGAATTGAGGATTGAGGATTGAGTATTGAAGATTGAGTATTGAGGATTGAAGATTGACGATTGAGGATTGGGGATTGAGGATTGAGGATTGAATGTTGAGGACTGAGTGTTGAGGGTTGAGTGATGAGAATTGATGTTTGTGGATAGAGGTTTGAAGATTGCAGTTTGAGTATTGAGTATTGAAAGCTGTGAATTGAGGATATTCTATTGAGGATTGAGGATTGACAATTGATTGTTGAGGACTGAGGGCCGAAGATTGAGGACTCAGCATTGAGGATTCAGAATTGAGGTTTGAGGAGTGAGGATTGTGGATTGAGGATTGAGGATTGAAGATTCAGTATTGAGGATTGAAGATTGGGAATTGAGGATTGAGGATTGAACATTGAGGACTGAGTGTTGAGTGTTGAGTGATGAGAATTTATGTTTGTGGATAGAGGTTTGAAGGTTGCAGATTGAGTATTGAGTATTGAAAACTTAGAATTGAGAATATTCTATTGAGGATTGAGGATTGACAACAGATTCTTGAGGACTGAGGTCTGAAGATTGAGGATTCAGGATTTTGGATCCAGAATTGAGGTTTGAGGTCTAAGGATTGAGGATTGAAGATTGAGCATTGAGAAATGAGGATTGAGTATTGAGGATTGAAGATTGAGTATTGGGTATTGAGGATCGAAGAATGAGGATTGAGGATTGAAGTTTGAGGAATGAGGATTGAAGATTGAGTATTGAGGATTGAAGACTGACGATTGAGGATTGAGGATTGAGGACTGAGAATTGAGGATTGAGGATTGAAGATTGAGGATTGGGTATTGAGGATTGAAGTATGAGGATTGAGGATTGAGGATAGAGGATTGAGTGTTGAGGATTGAAGATTGAGTATTGAGGATAGAAGACTGACGATTGAGGATTGAGGATTGAGTGTTGAAGATTGAGGATTGATGATTGAGGAATGAGGATTGAGGATTGAGGATTGAGGATTGAGTATTGAAGATTGAGGATTGATGATTGAGGACTGAGGATTGAGTGTCGAGTGATGAGAATTGATGTTTCTGGATAGAGGTTTGAAGATTGCAGATTGAGTATTGACTATTGAAAACCTTGAATTGAGGATATTCTATTGAGGATTGAGGATTGACAACAGATTGTTGAGGACTGAGGTCTGAAGATTGAGGATTCAGGATTGAGGATACAGAATTGAGGTTTGAGGACTAAGGATTGAGGATTGAAGATTGAGTATTGAGGATTGAGGATTGAGGATTGAAGATTGAGGACTGAGGATTGAGGATGGGGGCTGACGGTTGAGGATTGAGGTTTGAGGACTGAGCACTGAGGATAGAGAATTGAGAAATGAGGATTGAGGATTGATGATTGAAGATTGAGTATTGGGTATTGAGGATTGAAGAATAAGGATTGAGCATTGAGGTTTGAGGATTGAGGATTGAAGATTGAATATTGAGGATTGAAGATTGAGGATTGAGTATTGAGGATTGAGGATTGAGTATTGATGATTGAGGATTGAGTATTGAAGATTGAGGATTGATGATTGAGGATTGAGGATTGAGGATTGAGGATTGAAGATTGAATATTGATGATTGAATATTGAGGACTGAGGATTGAGTGTTGTGGATTGAGGACGAGGACTGAGGGTTGAATATTGATGTTTTAGGTCTGATGATTAAGGATTGAGGATTGGGAATTGAGGATTGACGAATGAGGATTGAAGATTGAGGTTTGGGTATTGAGGATTGAAGAATGGGGATTGAGGATTGAGGATTGAGAATTGAGGATTGAGGAATGAGGATTGAAGATTGAGGTTTGGGCATTGAGGATTGAAGAATGAGGATTGAGGATTGAGGATTGAGGATTGAGGATTGAGGATTGAGGGTTGAGTATTGAAGATTGAGTATTGATCACTGAGGATTGAGGATTGAGGTTTGAGGATTGAGGATTGAAGATTGAATGTTGAGGATTGAATATTCAGGATTGAGGATTGCCGATTGAGGATGGAGGATGATGGCTGAGGGTTGAGGATTGAGGTTTGAGGACTGAGGAATGAGGATTAAGGGTTGAGAATTGAGGATTGACGATTGAGGATTGAAGATTGAGGATTGGATATTGAGGATTGAAGAATGAGGATTGAGGATTGAGGACTGAGGATTGAGGAATGAGGATTGAAGGTTGAGGATTGGGTATTGAGGATTGAAGACTGAGGATTGAGGATTGAGGATTGAGGATTGAGGATTGAGGATTGAGGATTGAAGGTTGAGGATTGGGTATTGAGGATTGAAGAATGAGGATTGAGGATTGATGATAGAGGATTGAGGATTGAGGATTGAGGATTGAGGATTGGGGATTGAGGATTGAGCATTGAGGTTTGAGGACAGAGGGCTGAGGATTGAAGATTGAGTATTGAGGACTGAAGATTGAGGATTGAGGATTGAGGATTGAGGATTGAGGATTGAAGATTGTGTATTGAGGATTGAAGATTGAGGATTGAGTATTGAGGAATGAGGATTGAGGACTGAGTATTGAGGATTGAGGATTGAGTATTGAAGATTAAGGATTGATGATTGAGGACTGGGGATTGAGGATTGAAGATTGAAAATTGATGATTGAATATTGAGGACTGAGGATTGAGGTTTGTGTATTGACGACGAGGACTGAGAGTTGAATATTGATGTTTGAGGTCTGAGGGTTAAGGATTGAGGATTGAGAATTGAGGATTGAGGATTGAGGATTGAAGATTGAGGATTGGGTATTGTGGATTGAAGAATGAGGATTGAGGATTGAGGTTTGAGGATTGAGGATTGCAGATTGAGTATTGAGGATTGAAGATTGAGGATTGAGGATTGAGGATTGAAGATTGAGGATTGAGGATTGAGGGTTGAGGATTGAGGGTTGAAGATTGAGTATTGAGGATTGAAGATTGAGGACTCAGGATTGAGTACTGAGGATTGAGGGTTGAGGATTGAGGATTGAAGATTGAGAATTGAAGATTGAGTACTGAGGACTGAAGATTGACGATTGAGGATTAAGGATTGACGATTGAGGATTGAGGATTGAAGATTCAGTATTGAGGATTGAAGGTTGAGGATTGTGGATTGAGGATCTAGGATTGGAGATTGATTATTGAGGATTGAAGATTGAGAATTCAGGATTGAGGATTGAGAATTGAGAATTGAGGATGAGGACTAAGGGTTGAGGATTGAGGGTTGTGAAATGAGGATTGGGGATTGAGGATTGAGGATTGAGGATTGAGGATTGAGGATTGAGGATTGAGTATTGAAGATTGAGTATTGATCACTGAGGATTTAGGATTGAGGATTGAGGTTCGAGGATTGAGGATTGAAGATTGAATGTTGAGGATTGAATATTCAGGATTGAGGATTAGCGATTGAGGATGGAGGATGAGGGCTGAGGGTTGAGGATTGAGGTTTCAGTATTGAATCCTGAGAATTCAGGATATTCTATTGAGTATCGAGAATTGAGGATTGATGGTTAGTATTGAGGATTGAGGATTGAGGATTGAGGATTGAGTGTTGAAGATTGAGGATTGATGATTGAAGATTGAGGATTGGGGATTGAGGATTGAGGAACGAGTATTGACGATTGAGTATTGATGATTGAGGATTGAGGATTGAGGATTGGGGTTGAGGATTTAGCATTGAGGTTTGAGGACTGAGGGCTGAGGATTGGGGATTGAGGACTGAGGATTGAGGATGAGGGCTGAGTGTTGAGGATTGAGGTTTGAGGACTGAGGACTGAGGATTGATGATTGAGAATTGAGGATTGAGGATTGAGGATTGAAGATTGAGGTTTGAGGTTTGAGGATTGAGGATTGCAGATTGAGTATTGAGAATTGAAGATTGAGTATTGAGGATTGGAGATTGACGATTGAGGATTGACGATTGAGGATTGATGATTGAACGTTGAGGACTGAGTGTTGAGGGTTGAGTGATGAGAATTGATGTTTGTGGATAGAGGTTTGAAGAATGCAGTTTGAGTATTGAGTATTGAAAGCTGTGAATTGAGGATATTCTATTGAGGATTGAGGATTGACAATTGATTGTTGAGGACTGAGGGCCGAAGATTGAGTACTAAGGATTGAGGATTCAGAATTGAGGTTTGAGGACTGAGGATTGAGGATTGAGGATTGAGTGTTGAGTATTGAAGATTGAGTATTGAGGGTTGAAGACTGACGATTGAGGATTGAGGATTGAGGATTGAGGATTGAAGATTGAGGATTGAAGATTGAGTATTGAGGATTGAAGATTCAGGATTGAGGATTGAGGATTGAGGATCGTGGATTGAATATTGAGGATTGGGGACTGAGTGTTGAGGGTTGAGAGGTGAGAATTGATGTTTGTGGATAGAGATTTGAAGATTGCAGATTGAGTATTGAGTATTGAAAACTGTGAATTGATGATATTCTATTGAGAACTGAGGATTGATGGCTGAGTATTGAGGATTGAAGATTGAGGATTGAAGAATGAGTATTGAAGATTGAGGATTGATGATTGAGGATTGAGGATTGAGGTTTGAGGATTGAGTATTAAGTATTGAAAATTAAGGATTGATGATTGAGCATTGAGGATTGAGGATTGAGGATTGAGGATTAAGGATTGAGGATTGAGGATTGAAGATTGAGGATTGGGGATTGAGGAGTGACGATTGAGTATTTAGTATTGAGGATTGAGAATTGAGGATTGATGATTCAAGATTGAGTATTGAGGATTGTAGAATGAGGATTGAGGATTGAGGATTGAGGATCGAGGATTGAAGATTTAGTATTGAGGATTGAAGATAGAGGATTGAGAATTGAGGATTGAGGATTGAGGATTGAAGATTGAGGATTGGGTATTGAGGATTGAAGAATGAGGATTCAGGATTGAGGATTGAGGATTGAGTGTTGTGGATTGAAGATTGAGTATTGAGGATAGAAGACTGTCGATTGAGGATGGAGAATTGAGGATTGAGGATCGAGGATTGAGGATTGAAGATTTAGTATTGAGGATTGAAGATAGAGGATTGAGAATTGAGGATTTAGGATTGGGGATTGAGGAGTGACGATTGAGTATTTAGTATTGAGGATTGAGAATTGAGGATTGATGATTCAAGATTGAGTATTGAGGATTGTAGAATGAGGATTGAGGATTGAGGATTGAGGATCGAGGATTGAAGATTTAGTATTGAGGATTGAAGATAGAGGATTGAGAATTGAGGATTGAGGATTGAGGATTGAGGATTGAAGATTATGTATTGAGGATTGAAGATTGAGGATTGGGTATTGAGGATTGAAGAATGACGAGTGAGGATTGAGGATTGAGGATTGAGGATTGAGGATTGAGTATTGAAGATTGAGTATTGATCACTGAGGATTGAGGATTGAGGATTGAGGATTGAGGATTGAAGATTGAATATTGAGGATTGAAGATTCAGGATTGAGGATTGAGGATTGAGGATGGAGGATGAGGGCTGAGGGTTGAGGATTGAGGTTTGAGGACTGAGGAATGAGGATTAAGCGTTGAGAATTGAGGATTGAGGATTGAGGATTGAAGATTGAGGATTGGGTATTGTGGATTGAAGAATGAGGATTGAGGATTGAGGATTGAGGATTGAGGATTGAGGATTGAAGGTTGAGGATTGGGTATTGAGGATTGAAGACTGAGGATTGAGGATTGAGGATTGAGGATTGAGGATTGAAGATTGAGTATTGAGGATTGAAAGTTGAGGATTGAGGATTGAGGATTGAGGATTGAAGATTGAAGATTGAATATTGAGGATTGAAGATTGAGGATTGAGTATTGAGGACTGAGGATTGAGTATTGAGGATTGAGGATTGAGTATTGAAGATTGAGGATTGATGATTGAGGATTGAGGATTGAGGATTGAGGATGGGGGCTGACGGTTCAGGATTGAGGTTTGAGGACTGAGGACTGAGGATAGAGCATTGAGAAATGAGGATTGAGTATTGAGGATTGAAGATTGAGTATTGGGTATTGAGGATCGAAGAATGAGGATTGAGGATTGAAGTTTGAGGAATGAGGATTGAAGATTGAGTATTGAGGATTGAAGACTGACGATTCAGGATTGAGGATTGAGGACTGAGAATTGAGGATTGAGGGTTGAAGATTGAGGATTGGGTATTGAGGATTGAAGTATGAGGATTGAGGATTGAGGATAGAGGATTGAGTGTTGAGGATTGAAGATTGAGTATTGAGGATAGAAGACTGACGATTGAGGATTGAGGATTGAGTGTTGAAGATTGAGGATTGATGATTGAGGAATGAGGATTGAGGATTGAGGATTGAGGATTGAGTATTGAGGATTGAGGATTGATGATTGAGGACTGAGGATTGAGTGTCGAGTGATGAGAATTGATGTTTCTGGATAGAGGTTTGAAGATTGCAGATTGAGTATTGACTATTGAAAACCTTGAATTGAGGATATTCTATTGAGGATTGAGGATTGACAACAGATTGTTGAGGACTGAGGTCTGAAGATTGAGGATTCAGGATTGAGGATACAGAATTGGGGTTTGAGGACTAAGGATTGAGGATTGAAGATTGAGTATTGAGGATTGAGGATTGAGGATTGAGGATTGAGGATTGAGGATTGGGGATTGAGGATTGAGCATTGAGGTTTGAGGACAGAGGGCTGAGGATTGAAGATTGAGTATTGAGGATTGAAGATTGAGGATTGAGGATTGAGGATTAAGGATTGAGGATTGAGGATTGAAGATTGTGTATTGAGGATTGAAGATTGAGGATTGAGTATTGAGGAATGAGGATTGAGGACTGAGGATTGAGGATTGAGGATTGAGTATTGAAGATTAAGGATTGATGATTGAGGACTGGGGATTGAGGATTGAAGATTGAAAATTGATGATTGAATATTGAGGACTGAGGATTGAGGTTTGTGTATTGACGACGAGGACTGAGAGTTGAATATTGATGTTTGAGGTCTGAGGGTTAAGGATTGAGGATTGAGAATTGAGGATTGAGGATTGAGGATTGAAGATTGAGGATTGGGTATTGTGGATTGAAGAATGAGGATTGAGGATTGAGGTTTGAGGATTGAGGATTGCAGATTGAGTATTGAGGATTGAGGATTGAGTATTGAGGATTGAGCATTGAAAATTGAGGATTGGGAATTGAGGATTGACGATTAAGGATTGAGTATTGAGGATTGAAGATTGAGTATTGATGATTGAAGATTGAGGATTGAGGATTGAGGGTTGAGGATTGAGGACGAGGACTGACGGTTGAGGATTGAGGTGTGAGGATTGAGGATTGAGGATTGAGGACTGAGGCTTGAGGATTGACGATTGAGCATAGAGGATTGAAGATTGAGGTCTGGCGATTGAGGATTGAAGGTTGAGGATTAAGGACTGAGGATTGGGGATTGAGGATCTAGGATTGGAGATTGATTTTTTGGGATTGAAAGTTGAGGATTGAGGATTGAGGATTGAGAATTGAGAATTGAGGATGTGGACAGAGGGTTGAGGATTGAGGTTTGAGGAACGAGGATTGAGGGTTGAGGATTGTGGACTGAGGATTGACCATTGAGTATTGAAGATTGAGGATTTATGACTGAGGATTGAGGATTGAGGATTGAGGATTGAGGATTGAGGATTGAGGATTAAGGATTGAGTATTGAAGATTGAGGATTGATGATTGAGGATTGAGGATTGAGTATTGAGGAATGACGCTTGAGGATTGAGGGTTGAGGATGTAGGATTGAAGAGAGAGGACTGAGTGTTGAGGATTGAGTGTTGAGAATTGATGCTTGAGGTTTGAGATTTGATTATTGAATATTCTGGATTGAGTATTGAACCATCAAAATTCAGGATGTTCTATTGAGTATTGAGAATTGAGGATTGATGGTTGAGCATTGAGGATTGATGGTTGAGGGTTGAGTGTTGAATATAGAGGATTGAGGATTGAGGATTGAGGATTGAGGATTGAGTATTGAAGATTGAGGAATGATGATTGAGGATTGAGGATTGAGGATTGAGGATTGGGGATTGAGGATTGAGCATTGAGGTTTGAGGACTGAGGGCTGAGGGTTGAGGATTGAGGATTGAGGATTGAGGATGAGGGCTGAGTGTTGAGGATTGAGGTTTGAGGACTGAGGACTGAGGATTGATGATTGAGAATTGAGGATTGAGGATTGAGGATTGAAGATTGAGGTTTGAGGATTGAGGATTGAGGATTGCAGATTGAGTATTGAGAATTGAAGATTGAGTATTGAGGATTGGAGATTGACGATTGAGGATTGAGGATTGAGGATTGAGGATTGAGGATGAGGGCTGAGTGTCGGGGATTGAGGTTTGACGACTGAGGACTGTGCATTCAGGATTGAGAATTCAGGATTGATGATTGAATATTGAAGATTGAGGATTGGGTATTGAGGATTGAAGAATGAGGATTGATGATTGAGGATTGAGGATTGAGGATTGAGGATCTAGGATTGGAGATTGATTATTGAGGGTTGAGGATTGAGGATTGAGGATTGAGGATTGAGGATCTAGGATTGGAGATTGATTTTTGAGGATTGAATATTGAGGGTTGATGTTTGAGGACTCAGAATTGAGAATTGAGGATGAGGACTGTGGGATGAGGATTGAGGTTTGAGAAATGAGGATTGAGTATTGAGGATTGAGGATTTAGGATTGAGGATTGGGTATTGAAGATCGAGTATTGATCACTGATGATTGAGGATTGAGGATTGAAGATTGAATATTGAGGATTGAAGATTGAGGGTTGAGGATTGAGGATTGAGAATTGAGAATTGAGGATGAGGACTGAGGGTTGAGGATTGAGGTTTGAGGAATGAGGATTGAGGACTGAAGATTGACGATTGAGTATTGAAGATTAAAGATTTATGACTGAGGTTTGAGGATTGAGGATTGAGGATTGAGGTCTGAGGATTGAAGATTGAGTACTGAGGATTGAATATTGAGGATTGAAGGTTGAGGATTGAGGATAGAGGATTGAGGATGGAGTATGAGGACTGACGGTTGAGGATTGAGGTTTGAGGATTGAGGATTGAGGATTGAGGACTGAGGATTGAGGATTGAGGATTGAGTATTGAGAATTGGGGATTGATGGTTGAGTATTGAGGATTGATGGCTGAGGGTTGTGTGTTGAGTATTGAGCATTGAGGATTGAGGATTGAGGATAGAGGATTGAGAATTGAAAATTGAGTTGTGATGATTGAATATTGAGGATTGAGGAATGAGGTTTAAGGATTGAGGACGAGGACTGACGGTTGAGGATTGAGGTTTGAGGGTTGAGGATTGAGGATTGAGGACTGAGGATTGAGGATTGAGGATTGGGTATTGAGGATTGAAGAATGAGGATTGAGGATTGAGGATTGAGGATTGAGGAATGAAAATTGAGGGTTGAGGGTTGAGGATTGAGGATTGAAGAATGAATATTGACGATTGAAGATTGAGGATTGAGTATTGAGTATTGAGGACTGAAGATTGACGATTGAGGATTGAGGATTGAGGATTGAAGATTGAGTATTGAGGATTGAAGATTGAGGATTGAGGAATGATGACTGAGGACTGAGGATTGAGGACTGAGGATTGAGGATTGAGAATTGAGAACTGATAATGAGGTCTGAGGGTTGAGGATTGAGTACAGAGGATTGAGGATTGAGGATTGAGTATTGAAGATTCAGGATTGATGACTGAGTATTGAGGATTGAGGATTGAAAATTGACTATTAAGGATTGAAGATTGAGGATTGAGGATTGAGGTTTGTGTATTGAGGACGAGGTCTGAGGGTTCAATATTGATGTTAGAGGTCTGAGGGTTAAGGATTGAGGATTGAGAATTGAGAACTGATAATGAGGTCTGAGGGTTGAGGATTGAGTATAGAGGATTGAGGATTGAGGATTGAGGATTGAAGATTGAGGATTGGGTATTGAGGATTGAAGAATGAGGATTGAGGATTGAAGATTGAGTACTGAGGATTGAAGATTGAGGATTGAGAATTGAGGATTCAGTATCGAGGATGAGGGCTGAGGGTTGGGGATTTAGGTTTGAGGACTGAGGACTGAGGATTGAGGATTGAGAATTGAGGATTGAGGATTGAGTATTGAAGATTGAGTATTGAGGATTGAAGATTGACGATTGAGGATTGGGGATTGAGGATTGAGGATTGAATGTTGAGGACTGAGTGTTGAGGGTTGAGTGATGAGAATTGATGTTTGTGGATAGAGGTTTGAAGATTGCAGTTTGAGTATTGAGTATTGAAAGCTGTGAATTGAGGATATTCTATTGAGGATTGAGGATTGACAATTGATTGTTGAGGACTGAGGGCCGAAGATTGAGGACTCAGCATTGAGGATTCAGAATTGAGGTTTGAGGAGTGAGGATTGTGGATTGAGGATTGAGGATTGAAGATTCAGTATTGAGGATTGAAGATTGGGAATTGAGGATTGAGGATTGAACATTGAGGACTGAGTGTTGAGTGTTGAGTGATGAGAATTTATGTTTGTGGATAGAGGTTTGAAGGTTGCAGATTGAGTATTGAGTATTGAAAACTTAGAATTGAGAATATTCTATTGAGGATTGAGGATTGACAACAGATTCTTGAGGACTGAGGTCTGAAGATTGAGGATTCAGGATTTTGGATCCAGAATTGAGGTTTGAGGACTAAGGATTGAGGATTGAAGATTGAGCATTGAGAAATGAGGATTGAGTATTGAGGATTGAAGATTGAGTATTGGGTATTGAGGATCGAAGAATGAGGATTGAGGATTGAAGTTTGATGAATGAGGATTGAAGATTGAGTATTGAGGATTGAAGACTGACGATTGAGGATTGAGGATTGAGGACTGAGAATTGAGGATTGAGGATTGAAGATTGAGGATTGGGTATTGAGGATTGAAGTATGAGGATTGAGGATTGAGGATAGAGGATTGAGTGTTGAGGATTGAAGATTGAGTATTGAGGATAGAAGACTGACGATTGAGGATTGAGGATTGAGTGTTGAAGATTGAGGATTGATGATTGAGGAATGAGGATTGAGGATTGAGGATTGAGGATTGAGTATTGAAGATTGAGGATTGATGATTGAGGACTGAGGATTGAGTGTCGAGTGATGAGAATTGATGTTTCTGGATAGAGGTTTGAAGATTGCAGATTGAGTATTGACTATTGAAAACCTTGAATTGAGGATATTCTATTGAGGATTGAGGATTGACAACAGATTGTTGAGGACTGAGGTCTGAAGATTGAGGATTCAGGATTGAGGATACAGAATTGAGGTTTGAGGACTAAGGATTGAGGATTGAAGATTGAGTATTGAGGATTGAGGATTGAGGATTGAAGATTGAGGACTGAGGATTGAGGATGGGGGCTGACGGTTGAGGATTGAGGTTTGAGGACTGAGCACTGAGGATAGAGAATTGAGAAATGAGGATTGAGGATTGATGATTGAAGATTGAGTATTGGGTATTGAGGATTGAAGAATGAGGATTGAGCATTGAGGTTTGAGGATTGAGGATTGAAGATTGAATATTGAGGATTGAAGATTGAGGATTGAGTATTGAGGATTGAGGATTGAGTATTGAGGATTGAGGATTGAGTATTGAAGATTGAGGATTGATGATTGAGGATTGAGGATTGAGGATTGAGGATTGAAGATTGAATATTGATGATTGAATATTGAGGACTGAGGATTGAGTGTTGTGGATTGAGGACGAGGACTGAGGGTTGAATATTGATGTTTTAGGTCTGATGATTAAGGATTGAGGATTGGGAATTGAGGATTGACGAATGAGGATTGAAGATTGAGGTTTGGGTATTGAGGATTGAAGAATGGGGATTGAGGATTGAGGATTGAGAATTGAGGATTGAGGAATGAGGATTGAAGATTGAGGTTTGGGCATTGAGGATTGAAGAATGAGGATTGAGGATTGAGGATTGAGGATTGAGGATTGAGGATTGAGGGTTGAGTATTGAAGATTGAGTATTGATCACTGAGGATTGAGGATTGAGGATTGAGGTTTGAGGATTGAGGATTGAAGATTGAATGTTGAGGATTGAATATTCAGGATTGAGGATTGCCGATTGAGGATGGAGGATGATGGCTGAGGGTTGAGGATTGAGGTTTGAGGACTGAGGAATGAGGATTAAGGGTTGAGAATTGAGGATTGACGATTGAGGATTGAAGATTGAGGATTGGATATTGAGGATTGAAGAATGAGGATTGAGGATTGAGGACTGAGGATTGAGGAATGAGGATTGAAGGTTGAGGATTGGGTATTGAGGATTGAAGACTGAGGATTGAGGATTGAGGATTGAGGATTGAGGATTGAGGATTGAGGATTGAAGGTTGAGGATTGGGTATTGAGGATTGAAGAATGAGGATTGAGGATTGATGATAGAGGATTGAGGATTGAGGATTGAGGATTGAGGATTGGGGATTGAGGATTGAGCATTGAGGTTTGAGGACAGAGGGCTGAGGATTGAAGATTGAGTATTGAGGATTGAAGATTGAGGATTGAGGATTGAGGATTGAGGATTGAGGATTGAAGATTGTGTATTGAGGATTGAAGATTGAGGATTGAGTATTGAGGAATGAGGATTGAGGACTGAGTATTGAGGATTGAGGATTGAGTATTGAAGATTAAGGATTGATGATTGAGGACTGGGGATTGAGGATTGAAGATTGAAAATTGATGATTGAATATTGAGGACTGAGGATTGAGGTTTGTGTATTGACGACGAGGACTGAGAGTTGAATATTGATGTTTGAGGTCTGAGGGTTAAGGATTGAGGATTGAGAATTGAGGATTGAGGATTGAGGATTGAGGATTGAGGATTGAGGATTGGGGATTGAGGATTGAGCATTGAGGTTTGAGGACAGAGGGCTGAGGATTGAAGATTGAGTATTGAGGATTGAAGATTGAGGATTGAGGATTGAGGATTAAGGATTGAGGATTGAGGATTGAAGATTGTGTATTGAGGATTGAAGATTGAGGATTGAGTATTGAGGAATGAGGATTGAGGACTGAGGATTGAGGATTGAGGATTGAGTATTGAAGATTAAGGATTGATGATTGAGGACTGGGGATTGAGGATTGAAGATTGAAAATTGATGATTGAATATTGAGGACTGAGGATTGAGGTTTGTGTATTGACGACGAGGACTGAGAGTTGAATATTGATGTTTGAGGTCTGAGGGTTAAGGATTGAGGATTGAGAATTGAGGATTGAGGATTGAGGATTGAAGATTGAGGATTGGGTATTGTGGATTGAAGAATGAGGATTGAGGATTGAGGTTTGAGGATTGAGGATTGCAGATTGAGTATTGAGGATTGAAGATTGAGGATTGAGGATTGAGGATTGAAGATTGAGGATTGAGGATTGAGGGTCGAGGATTGAGGGTTGAAGATTGAGTATTGAGGATTGAAGATTGAGGACTCAGGATTGAGTACTGAGGATTGATGGTTGAGGATTGAGGATTGAAGATTGAGAATTGAAGATTGAGTATTGAGGACTGAAGATTGACGATTGAGGATTAAGGATTGACGATTGAGGATTGAGGATTGAAGATTCAGTATTGAGGATTGAAGGTTGAGGATTGTGGATTGAGGATCTAGAATTGGAGATTGATTATTGAGGATTGAAGATTGAGAATTCAGGATTGAGGATTGAGCATTGAGAATTGAGGATGAGGACTAAGGGTTGAGGATTGAGGGTTGTGAAATGAGGATTGGGGATTGAGGATTGAGGATTGAGGATTGAGGATTGAGGATTGAGGATTGAGTATTGAAGATTGAGTATTGATCACTGAGGATTTAGGATTGAGGATTGAGGTTTGAGGATTGAGGATTGAAGATTGAATGTTGAGGATTGAATATTCAGGATTGAGGATTGGCGATTGAGGATGGAGGATGAGGGCTGAGGGTTGAGGATTGAGGTTTCAGTATTGAATCCTGAGAATTCAGGATATTCTATTGAGTATCGGGAATTGAGGATTGATGGTTAGTATTGAGGATTGAGGATTGAGGATTGAGGATTGAGTGTTGAAGATTGAGGATTGATGATTGAAGATTGAGGATTGGGGATTGAGGATTGAGGAACGAGTATTGACGATTGAGTATTGATGATTGAGGATTGAGGATTGAGGATTGGGCTTGAGGATTTAGCATTGAGGTTTGAGGACTGAGGGCTGAGGATTGGGGATTGAGGACTGAGGATTGAGGATGAGGGCTGAGTGTTGAGGATTGAGCATTGAGGTTTGAGGACAGAGGGCTGAGGATTGAAGATTGAGTATTGAGGATTGAAGATTGAGGATTGAGGATTGAGGATTGAGGATTGAGGATTGAAGATTGTGTATTGAGGATTGAAGATTGAGGATTGAGTATTGAGGAATGAGGATTGAGGACTGAGTATTGAGGATTGAGGATTGAGTATTGAAGATTAAGGATTGATGATTGAGGACTGGGGATTGAGGATTGAAGATTGAAAATTGATGATTGAATATTGAGGACTGAGGATTGAGGTTTGTGTATTGACGACGAGGACTGAGAGTTGAATATTGATGTTTGAGGTCTGAGGGTTAAGGATTGAGGATTGAGAATTGAGGATTGAGGATTGAGGATTGAGGATTGAGGATTGAGGATTGGGGATTGAGGATTGAGCATTGAGGTTTGAGGACAGAGGGCTGAGGATTGAAGATTGAGTATTGAGGATTGAAGATTGAGGATTGAGGATTGAGGATTAAGGATTGAGGATTGAGGATTGAAGATTGTGTATTGAGGATTGAAGATTGAGGATTGAGTATTGAGGAATGAGGATTGAGGACTGAGGATTGAGGATTGAGGATTGAGTATTGAAGATTAAGGATTGATGATTGAGGACTGGGGATTGAGGATTGAAGATTGAAAATTGATGATTGAATATTGAGGACTGAGGATTGAGGTTTGTGTATTGACGACGAGGACTGAGAGTTGAATATTGATGTTTGAGGTCTGAGGGTTAAGGATTGAGGATTGAGAATTGAGGATTGAGGATTGAGGATTGAAGATTGAGGATTGGGTATTGTGGATTGAAGAATGAGGATTGAGGATTGAGGTTTGAGGATTGAGGATTGCAGATTGAGTATTGAGGATTGAAGATTGAGGATTGAGGATTGAGGATTGAAGATTGAGGATTGAGGATTGAGGGTCGAGGATTGAGGGTTGAAGATTGAGTATTGAGGATTGAAGATTGAGGACTCAGGATTGAGTACTGAGGATTGATGGTTGAGGATTGAGGATTGAAGATTGAGAATTGAAGATTGAGTATTGAGGACTGAAGATTGACGATTGAGGATTAAGGATTGACGATTGAGGATTGAGGATTGAAGATTCAGTATTGAGGATTGAAGGTTGAGGATTGTGGATTGAGGATCTAGAATTGGAGATTGATTATTGAGGATTGAAGATTGAGAATTCAGGATTGAGGATTGAGCATTGAGAATTGAGGATGAGGACTAAGGGTTGAGGATTGAGGGTTGTGAAATGAGGATTGGGGATTGAGGATTGAGGATTGAGGATTGAGGATTGAGGATTGAGGATTGAGTATTGAAGATTGAGTATTGATCACTGAGGATTTAGGATTGAGGATTGAGGTTTGAGGATTGAGGATTGAAGATTGAATGTTGAGGATTGAATATTCAGGATTGAGGATTGGCGATTGAGGATGGAGGATGAGGGCTGAGGGTTGAGGATTGAGGTTTCAGTATTGAATCCTGAGAATTCAGGATATTCTATTGAGTATCGGGAATTGAGGATTGATGGTTAGTATTGAGGATTGAGGATTGAGGATTGAGGATTGAGTGTTGAAGATTGAGGATTGATGATTGAAGATTGAGGATTGGGGATTGAGGATTGAGGAACGAGTATTGACGATTGAGTATTGATGATTGAGGATTGAGGATTGAGGATTGGGCTTGAGGATTTAGCATTGAGGTTTGAGGACTGAGGGCTGAGGATTGGGGATTGAGGACTGAGGATTGAGGATGAGGGCTGAGTGTTGAGGATTGAGGTTTGAGGACTGAGGACTGAGTATTGAGGATTGAGGATTGAGGATTGAGGATTGAGGATTGAGGATTGGGGATTGAGGATTGAGCATTGAGGTTTGAGGACAGAGGGCTGAGGATTGAAGATTGAGTATTGAGGATTGAAGATTGAGGATTGAGGATTGAGGATTAAGGATTGAGGATTGAGGATTGAAGATTGTGTATTGAGGATTGAAGATTGAGGATTGAGTATTGAGGAATGAGGATTGAGGACTGAGGATTGAGGATTGAGGATTGAGTATTGAAGATTAAGGATTGATGATTGAGGACTGGGGATTGAGGATTGAAGATTGAAAATTGATGATTGAATATTGAGGACTGAGGATTGAGGTTTGTGTATTGACGACGAGGACTGAGAGTTGAATATTGATGTTTGAGGTCTGAGGGTTAAGGATTGAGGATTGAGAATTGAGGATTGAGGATTGAGGATTGAAGATTGAGGATTGGGTATTGTGGATTGAAGAATGAGGATTGAGGATTGAGGTTTGAGGATTGAGGATTGCAGATTGAGTATTGAGGATTGAGGATTGAGTATTGAGGATTGAGCATTGAAAATTGAGGATTGGGAATTGAGGATTGACGATTAAGGATTGAGTATTGAGGATTGAAGATTGAGTATTGATGATTGAAGATTGAGGATTGAGGATTGAGGGTTGAGGATTGAGGACGAGGACTGACGGTTGAGGATTGAGGTGTGAGGATTGAGGATTGAGGATTGAGGACTGAGGCTTGAGGATTGACGATTGAGCATAGAGGATTGAAGATTGAGGTCTGGCGATTGAGGATTGAAGGTTGAGGATTAAGGACTGAGGATTGGGGATTGAGGATCTAGGATTGGAGATTGATTTTTTGGGATTGAAAGTTGAGGATTGAGGATTGAGGATTGAGAATTGAGAATTGAGGATGTGGACAGAGGGTTGAGGATTGAGGTTTGAGGAACGAGGATTGAGGGTTGAGGATTGTGGACTGAGGATTGACCATTGAGTATTGAAGATTGAGGATTTATGACTGAGGATTGAGGATTGAGGATTGAGGATTGAGGATTGAGGATTGAGGATTAAGGATTGAGTATTGAAGATTGAGGATTGATGATTGAGGATTGAGGATTGAGTATTGAGGAATGACGCTTGAGGATTGAGGGTTGAGGATGTAGGATTGAAGAGAGAGGACTGAGTGTTGAGGATTGAGTGTTGAGAATTGATGCTTGAGGTTTGAGATTTGATTATTGAATATTCTGGATTGAGTATTGAACCATCAAAATTCAGGATGTTCTATTGAGTATTGAGAATTGAGGATTGATGGTTGAGCATTGAGGATTGATGGTTGAGGGTTGAGTGTTGAATATAGAGGATTGAGGATTGAGGATTGAGGATTGAGGATTGAGTATTGAAGATTGAGGAATGATGATTGAGGATTGAGGATTGAGGATTGAGGATTGGGGATTGAGGATTGAGCATTGAGGTTTGAGGACTGAGGGCTGAGGGTTGAGGATTGAGGATTGAGGATTGAGGATGAGGGCTGAGTGTTGAGGATTGAGGTTTGAGGACTGAGGACTGAGGATTGATGATTGAGAATTGAGGATTGAGGATTGAGGATTGAAGATTGAGGTTTGAGGATTGAGGATTGAGGATTGCAGATTGAGTATTGAGAATTGAAGATTGAGTATTGAGGATTGGAGATTGACGATTGAGGATTGAGGATTGAGGATTGAGGATTGAGGATGAGGGCTGAGTGTCGGGGATTGAGGTTTGACGACTGAGGACTGTGCATTCAGGATTGAGAATTCAGGATTGATGATTGAATATTGAAGATTGAGGATTGGGTATTGAGGATTGAAGAATGAGGATTGATGATTGAGGATTGAGGATTGAGGATTGAGGATCTAGGATTGGAGATTGATTATTGAGGGTTGAGGATTGAGGATTGAGGATTGAGGATTGAGGATCTAGGATTGGAGATTGATTTTTGAGGATTGAATATTGAGGGTTGATGTTTGAGGACTCAGAATTGAGAATTGAGGATGAGGACTGTGGGATGAGGATTGAGGTTTGAGAAATGAGGATTGAGTATTGAGGATTGAGGATTTAGGATTGAGGATTGGGTATTGAAGATCGAGTATTGATCACTGATGATTGAGGATTGAGGATTGAAGATTGAATATTGAGGATTGAAGATTGAGGGTTGAGGATTGAGGATTGAGAATTGAGAATTGAGGATGAGGACTGAGGGTTGAGGATTGAGGTTTGAGGAATGAGGATTGAGGACTGAAGATTGACGATTGAGTATTGAAGATTAAAGATTTATGACTGAGGTTTGAGGATTGAGGATTGAGGATTGAGGTCTGAGGATTGAAGATTGAGTACTGAGGATTGAATATTGAGGATTGAAGGTTGAGGATTGAGGATAGAGGATTGAGGATGGAGTATGAGGACTGACGGTTGAGGATTGAGGTTTGAGGATTGAGGATTGAGGATTGAGGACTGAGGATTGAGGATTGAGGATTGAGTATTGAGAATTGGGGATTGATGGTTGAGTATTGAGGATTGATGGCTGAGGGTTGTGTGTTGAGTATTGAGCATTGAGGATTGAGGATTGAGGATAGAGGATTGAGAATTGAAAATTGAGTTGTGATGATTGAATATTGAGGATTGAGGAATGAGGTTTAAGGATTGAGGACGAGGACTGACGGTTGAGGATTGAGGTTTGAGGGTTGAGGATTGAGGATTGGGGACTGAGGATTGAGGATTGAGGATTGGGTATTGAGGATTGAAGAATGAGGATTGAGGATTGAGGATTGAGGATTGAGGAATGAAAATTGAGGGTTGAGGGTTGAGGATTGAGGATTGAAGAATGAATATTGACGATTGAAGATTGAGGATTGAGTATTGAGTATTGAGGACTGAAGATTGACGATTGAGGATTGAGGATTGAGGATTGAAGATTGAGTATTGAGGATTGAAGATTGAGGATTGAGGAATGATGACTGAGGACTGAGGATTGAGGACTGAGGATTGAGGATTGAGAATTGAGAACTGATAATGAGGTCTGAGGGTTGAGGATTGAGTACAGAGGATTGAGGATTGAGGATTGAGTATTGAAGATTCAGGATTGATGACTGAGTATTGAGGATTGAGGATTGAAAATTGACTATTAAGGATTGAAGATTGAGGATTGAGGATTGAGGTTTGTGTATTGAGGACGAGGTCTGAGGGTTCAATATTGATGTTAGAGGTCTGAGGGTTAAGGATTGAGGATTGAGAATTGAGAACTGATAATGAGGTCTGAGGGTTGAGGATTGAGTATAGAGGATTGAGGATTGAGGATTGAGGATTGAAGATTGAGGATTGGGTATTGAGGATTGAAGAATGAGGATTGAGGATTGAAGATTGAGTACTGAGGATTGAAGATTGAGGATTGAGAATTGAGGATTCAGTATCGAGGATGAGGGCTGAGGGTTGGGGATTTAGGTTTGAGGACTGAGGACTGAGGATTGAGGATTGAGAATTGAGGATTGAGGATTGAGTATTGAAGATTGAGTATTGAGGATTGAAGATTGACGATTGAGGATTGGGGATTGAGGATTGAGGATTGAATGTTGAGGACTGAGTGTTGAGGGTTGAGTGATGAGAATTGATGTTTGTGGATAGAGGTTTGAAGATTGCAGTTTGAGTATTGAGTATTGAAAGCTGTGAATTGAGGATATTCTATTGAGGATTGAGGATTGACAATTGATTGTTGAGGACTGAGGGCCGAAGATTGAGGACTCAGCATTGAGGATTCAGAATTGAGGTTTGAGGAGTGAGGATTGTGGATTGAGGATTGAGGATTGAAGATTCAGTATTGAGGATTGAAGATTGGGAATTGAGGATTGAGGATTGAACATTGAGGACTGAGTGTTGAGTGTTGAGTGATGAGAATTTATGTTTGTGGATAGAGGTTTGAAGGTTGCAGATTGAGTATTGAGTATTGAAAACTTAGAATTGAGAATATTCTATTGAGGATTGAGGATTGACAACAGATTCTTGAGGACTGAGGTCTGAAGATTGAGGATTCAGGATTTTGGATCCAGAATTGAGGTTTGAGGACTAAGGATTGAGGATTGAAGATTGAGCATTGAGAAATGAGGATTGAGTATTGAGGATTGAAGATTGAGTATTGGGTATTGAGGATCGAAGAATGAGGATTGAGGATTGAAGTTTGATGAATGAGGATTGAAGATTGAGTATTGAGGATTGAAGACTGACGATTGAGGATTGAGGATTGAGGACTGAGAATTGAGGATTGAGGATTGAAGATTGAGGATTGGGTATTGAGGATTGAAGTATGAGGATTGAGGATTGAGGATAGAGGATTGAGTGTTGAGGATTGAAGATTGAGTATTGAGGATAGAAGACTGACGATTGAGGATTGAGGATTGAGTGTTGAAGATTGAGGATTGATGATTGAGGAATGAGGATTGAGGATTGAGGATTGAGGATTGAGTATTGAAGATTGAGGATTGATGATTGAGGACTGAGGATTGAGTGTCGAGTGATGAGAATTGATGTTTCTGGATAGAGGTTTGAAGATTGCAGATTGAGTATTGACTATTGAAAACCTTGAATTGAGGATATTCTATTGAGGATTGAGGATTGACAACAGATTGTTGAGGACTGAGGTCTGAAGATTGAGGATTCAGGATTGAGGATACAGAATTGAGGTTTGAGGACTAAGGATTGAGGATTGAAGATTGAGTATTGAGGATTGAGGATTGAGGATTGAAGATTGAGGACTGAGGATTGAGGATGGGGGCTGACGGTTGAGGATTGAGGTTTGAGGACTGAGCACTGAGGATAGAGAATTGAGAAATGAGGATTGAGGATTGATGATTGAAGATTGAGTATTGGGTATTGAGGATTGAAGAATGAGGATTGAGCATTGAGGTTTGAGGATTGAGGATTGAAGATTGAATATTGAGGATTGAAGATTGAGGATTGAGTATTGAGGATTGAGGATTGAGTATTGAGGATTGAGGATTGAGTATTGAAGATTGAGGATTGATGATTGAGGATTGAGGATTGAGGATTGAGGATTGAAGATTGAATATTGATGATTGAATATTGAGGACTGAGGATTGAGTGTTGTGGATTGAGGACGAGGACTGAGGGTTGAATATTGATGTTTTAGGTCTGATGATTAAGGATTGAGGATTGGGAATTGAGGATTGACGAATGAGGATTGAAGATTGAGGTTTGGGTATTGAGGATTGAAGAATGGGGATTGAGGATTGAGGATTGAGAATTGAGGATTGAGGAATGAGGATTGAAGATTGAGGTTTGGGCATTGAGGATTGAAGAATGAGGATTGAGGATTGAGGATTGAGGATTGAGGATTGAGGATTGAGGGTTGAGTATTGAAGATTGAGTATTGATCACTGAGGATTGAGGATTGAGGATTGAGGTTTGAGGATTGAGGATTGAAGATTGAATGTTGAGGATTGAATATTCAGGATTGAGGATTGCCGATTGAGGATGGAGGATGATGGCTGAGGGTTGAGGATTGAGGTTTGAGGACTGAGGAATGAGGATTAAGGGTTGAGAATTGAGGATTGACGATTGAGGATTGAAGATTGAGGATTGGATATTGAGGATTGAAGAATGAGGATTGAGGATTGAGGACTGAGGATTGAGGAATGAGGATTGAAGGTTGAGGATTGGGTATTGAGGATTGAAGACTGAGGATTGAGGATTGAGGATTGAGGATTGAGGATTGAGGATTGAGGATTGAAGGTTGAGGATTGGGTATTGAGGATTGAAGAATGAGGATTGAGGATTGATGATAGAGGATTGAGGATTGAGGATTGAGGATTGAGGATTGGGGATTGAGGATTGAGCATTGAGGTTTGAGGACAGAGGGCTGAGGATTGAAGATTGAGTATTGAGGATTGAAGATTGAGGATTGAGGATTGAGGATTGAGGATTGAGGATTGAAGATTGTGTATTGAGGATTGAAGATTGAGGATTGAGTATTGAGGAATGAGGATTGAGGACTGAGTATTGAGGATTGAGGATTGAGTATTGAAGATTAAGGATTGATGATTGAGGACTGGGGATTGAGGATTGAAGATTGAAAATTGATGATTGAATATTGAGGACTGAGGATTGAGGTTTGTGTATTGACGACGAGGACTGAGAGTTGAATATTGATGTTTGAGGTCTGAGGGTTAAGGATTGAGGATTGAGAATTGAGGATTGAGGATTGAGGATTGAGGATTGAGGATTGAGGATTGGGGATTGAGGATTGAGCATTGAGGTTTGAGGACAGAGGGCTGAGGATTGAAGATTGAGTATTGAGGATTGAAGATTGAGGATTGAGGATTGAGGATTAAGGATTGAGGATTGAGGATTGAAGATTGTGTATTGAGGATTGAAGATTGAGGATTGAGTATTGAGGAATGAGGATTGAGGACTGAGGATTGAGGATTGAGGATTGAGTATTGAAGATTAAGGATTGATGATTGAGGACTGGGGATTGAGGATTGAAGATTGAAAATTGATGATTGAATATTGAGGACTGAGGATTGAGGTTTGTGTATTGACGACGAGGACTGAGAGTTGAATATTGATGTTTGAGGTCTGAGGGTTAAGGATTGAGGATTGAGAATTGAGGATTGAGGATTGAGGATTGAAGATTGAGGATTGGGTATTGTGGATTGAAGAATGAGGATTGAGGATTGAGGTTTGAGGATTGAGGATTGCAGATTGAGTATTGAGGATTGAAGATTGAGGATTGAGGATTGAGGATTGAAGATTGAGGATTGAGGATTGAGGGTCGAGGATTGAGGGTTGAAGATTGAGTATTGAGGATTGAAGATTGAGGACTCAGGATTGAGTACTGAGGATTGATGGTTGAGGATTGAGGATTGAAGATTGAGAATTGAAGATTGAGTATTGAGGACTGAAGATTGACGATTGAGGATTAAGGATTGACGATTGAGGATTGAGGATTGAAGATTCAGTATTGAGGATTGAAGGTTGAGGATTGTGGATTGAGGATCTAGAATTGGAGATTGATTATTGAGGATTGAAGATTGAGAATTCAGGATTGAGGATTGAGCATTGAGAATTGAGGATGAGGACTAAGGGTTGAGGATTGAGGGTTGTGAAATGAGGATTGGGGATTGAGGATTGAGGATTGAGGATTGAGGATTGAGGATTGAGGATTGAGTATTGAAGATTGAGTATTGATCACTGAGGATTTAGGATTGAGGATTGAGGTTTGAGGATTGAGGATTGAAGATTGAATGTTGAGGATTGAATATTCAGGATTGAGGATTGGCGATTGAGGATGGAGGATGAGGGCTGAGGGTTGAGGATTGAGGTTTCAGTATTGAATCCTGAGAATTCAGGATATTCTATTGAGTATCGGGAATTGAGGATTGATGGTTAGTATTGAGGATTGAGGATTGAGGATTGAGGATTGAGTGTTGAAGATTGAGGATTGATGATTGAAGATTGAGGATTGGGGATTGAGGATTGAGGAACGAGTATTGACGATTGAGTATTGATGATTGAGGATTGAGGATTGAGGATTGGGCTTGAGGATTTAGCATTGAGGTTTGAGGACTGAGGGCTGAGGATTGGGGATTGAGGACTGAGGATTGAGGATGAGGGCTGAGTGTTGAGGATTGAGGTTTGAGGACTGAGGACTGAGGATTGATGATTGAGAATTGAGGATTGAGGATTGAGGATTGAAGATTGAGGTTTGAGGTTTGAGGATTGAGGATTGCAGATTGAGTATTGAGGATTGAAGATTGAGGATTGAGGATTGAGGATTGAAGATTGAGGATTGAGGATTGAGTGTTGAGGATTGAGGTTTGAGGACTGAGGACTGAGGATTGATGATTGAGAATTGAGGATTGAGGATTGAGGATTGAAGATTGAGGTTTGAGGTTTGAGGATTGAGGATTGCAGATTGAGTATTGAGAATTGAAGATTGAGTATTGAGGATTGGAGATTGACGATTGAGGATTGAGGATTGAGGATTGAGGATGAGGGCTGAGTGTCGGGGATTGAGGTTTGACGACTGAGGACTGTGCATTCAGGATTGAGAATTCAGGATTGATGATTGAATATTGAAGATTGAGGATTGGGTATTGAGGATTGAAGAATGAGGATTGATGATTGAGGATTGAGGATTGAGGATTGAGGATCTAGGATTGGAGATTGATTATTGAGGGTTGAGGATTGAGGATTGAGGATTGAGGATTGAGGATCTAGGATTGGAGATTGATTTTTGAGGATTGAATATTGAGGGTTGATGTTTGAGGACTCAGAATTGAGAATTGAGGATGAGGACTGTGGGATGAGGATTGAGGTTTGAGAAATGAGGATTGAGTATTGAGGATTGAGGATTGAGGATTGAGGATTGAGTATTGAAGATTGAGTATTGATCACTGATGATTGAGGATTGAGGATTGAGGATTGAGGATTGAGTATTGAAGATTCAGGATTGATGACTGAGTATTGAGGATTGAGGATTGAAAATTGATTATTAAGGATTGAAGATTGAGGATTGAGGATTGAGGTTTGTGTATTGAGGACGAGGTCTGAGAGTTCAATATTGATGTTTGAGGTCTGAGGGTTAAGGATTGAGGATTGAGAATTGAGAACTGATAATGAGGTCTGAGGGTTGAGGATTGAGTATAGAGGATTGAGGATTGAGGATTGAGGATTGAAGATTGAGGATTGGGTATTGAGGATTGAAGATTGACGATTGAGGATTGGGGATTGAGGATTGAGGATTGAACGTTGAGGACTGAGTGTTGAGGGTTGAGTGATGAGAATTGATGTTTGTGGATAGAGGTTTGAAGATTGCAGTTTGAGTATTGAGTATTGAAAGCTGTGAATTGAGGATATTCTATTGAGGATTGAGGATTGACAATTGATTGTTGAGGACTGAGGGCAGAAGATTGAGGACTCAGGATTGAGGATTCAGAATTGAGGTTTGAGGAGTGAGGATTGAGGATTGAGGATTGAGTGTTGAGTATTGAAGATTGAGTATTGAGGGTTGAAGACTGACGATTGAGGATTGAGGATTGAGGATTGAGGATTGAAGATTGAGGATTGAAGATTGAGTATTGAGGATTGAAGATTGACGATTGAGGATTGGGGATTGAGGATTGAGGATTGAACGTTGAGGACTGAGTGTTGAGGGTTGAGTGATGAGAATTGATGTTTGTGGATAGAGGTTTGAAGATTGCAGTTTGAGTATTGAGTATTGAAAGCTGTGAATTGAGGATATTCTATTGAGGATTGAGGATTGACAATTGATTGTTGAGGACTGAGGGCAGAAGATTGAGGACTCAGGATTGAGGATTCAGAATTGAGGTTTGAGGAGTGAGGATTGAGGATTGAGGATTGAGTGTTGAGTATTGAAGATTGAGTATTGAGGGTTGAAGACTGACGATTGAGGATTGAGGATTGAGGATTGAGGATTGAAGATTGAGGATTGAAGATTGAGTATTGAGGATTGAAGATTCAGGATTGAGGATTGAGGATTGAGGATTGTGGATTGAATATTGAGGATTGGGGACTGAGTGTTGAGGGTTGAGAGGTGAGAATTGATGTTTGTGGATAGAGATTCGAAGATTGCAGATTGAGTATTGAGTATTGAAAACTGTGAATTGATGATATTCTATTGAGAACTGAGGATTGATGGCTGAGTATTGAGGATTGAAGATTGAGGATTGAAGAATGAGTATTGAAGATTGAGGATTGATGATTGAGGATTGAGGATTGAGGTTTGAGGATTGAGTATTAAGTATTGAAGATTAAGGATTGATGATTGAGCATTGAGGATTGAGGATTGAGGATTGAGGATTAAGGATTGAGGATTGAGGATTGAAGATTGAGGATTGGGGATTGAGGATTGACGATTGAGTATTTAGTATTGAGGATTGAGAATTGAGGATTGATGATTCAAGATTGAGTATTGAGGATTGTAGAATGAGCATTGAGGATTGAGGATTGAGGATCGAGGATTGAAGATTTAGTATTGAGGATTGAAGATAGAGGATTGAGAGTTGAGGATTGAGGATTGAGGATTGAAGATTGAGGATTGGGTATTGAGGATTGAAGAATGAGGATTCAGGATTGAGGATTGAGGATTGAGTGTTGTGGATTGAAGATTGAGTATTGAGGATAGAAGACTGTCGATTGAGGATGGAGAATTGAGGATTGAGGATCGAGGATTGAGGATTGAAGATTTAGTATTGAGGATTGAAGATAGAGGATTGAGAATTGAGGATTTAGGATTGAGGATTGAAGATTGAGAATTGGGTATTGAGGATTGAAGAATGAGGATTGAGGATTGAGGATTGAGGATTGAAGGTTGAGGATTGGGTATGGAGGATTGAAGACTGAGGATTGAGGATTGAGGATTGAGGATTGAGGATTGAAGATTGAGTATTGAGGATTGAAGATTGAGGATTGAGGATTGAGGATTGAGGATTGAAGATTGTGTATTGAGGATTGAAGACTGAGGATTGGGTATTGAGGATTGAAGAATGACGATTGAGGATTGAGGATTGAGGATTGAGGATTGAGGATTGAGTATTGAAGATTGAGTATTGATCACTGAGGATTGAGGATTGAGAATTGAGGATTGAGGATTTAAGATTGAATATTGAGGATTGAAGATTCAGGATTGAGGATTGAGGATTGAGGATGGAGGATGAGGGCTGAGGGTTGAGGATTGAGGTTTGAGGACTGAGGAATGAGGATTAAGGGTTGAGAATTGAGGATTGAGGATTGAGGATTGAAGATTGAGGATTGGGTATTGTGGATTGAAGAATGAGGATTGAGGATTGAGGATTGAGGATTGAGGATTGAGGATTGAAGGTTGAGGATTGGGTATTGAGGATTGAAGACTGAGGATTGAGGATTGAGGATTGAGGATTGAGGATTGAAGATTGAGTATTGAGGATTGAAAGTTGAGGATTGAGGATTGAGGATTGAGGATTGAAGATTGAAGATTGAATATTGAGGATTGAAGATTGAGGATTGAGTATTGAGGACTGAGGATTGAGTATTGAGGATTGAGGATTGAGTATTGAAGATTGAGGGTTGATGATTGAGGATTGAGGATTGAGGATTGAGGATTGAAGATTGAATATTGATGATTGAATATTGAGGACTGAGGATTGAGTGTTGTGGATTGAGGACGAGGTCTGAGGGTTGAATATAGATGTTTTAGGTCTGAGGATTAAGGATTGAGGATTGAGAATTGAGGATTGACGAATGAGGATTGAAGATTGAGGTTTGGGTATTGAGGATTGAAGAATGAGGATTGAGGATTGAGGATTGAGGATTGAGGATTGAGGTTTGAGGATTGAGGATTGAAGATTGAATGTTGAGGATTGAATATTCAGGATTGAGGATTGCCGATTGAGGATGGAGGATGAGGGCTGAGGGTTGAGGATTGAGGTTTCAGTATTGAATCCTGAGAATTCAGGATATTCTATTGAGTATCGAGAATTGAGGATTGATGGTTAGTATTGAGGATTGAGGATTGAGTATTGAGGATTGAGGATCAGGGCTGAGGGTTCAGGATTGAGGTTTGAGGACTGAGGACTGAGGGTTGAGGATTGAGAATTGAGGATTTAGGATTGAGGATTGAAGATTGAGAATTGGGTATTGAGGATTGAAGAATGAGGATTGAGGATCGAGGATTGAGGATTGAGGAACTAGGATTGAAGGTTGAGGATTGGGTATTGAGGATTGAAGACTGAGGATTGAGGATTGAGGATTGAGGATTGAGGATTGAGGATTGAGGAATGAAGGTTGAGGATTGGGTGTTGAGGATTGAAGAATGAGGATTGAGGATTGATGATTGAGGATTGAGGATTGAGGATTGGGGATTGAGGATTGAGCATTGAGGTTTGAGGACAGAGGGCTGAGGATTGAAGATTGAGTATTGAGGATTGAAGATTGAGGATTGAGGATTGAGGATTGAGGATTGAGGATTGAGGATTGAAGATTGTGTATTGAGGGTTGAAGATTGAGGATTGAGTATTGAGGAATGAGGATTGAGGATTGAGGAATGAGGACTGAGTATTGAAGATTGAGTATTGATGATTGAGGACTGAGGATTGAGGATTGAAGATTGAATATTGATGATTGAATATTGAGGACTGAGGATTGAGGGTTGTGTATTGACGACGAGGACTGACTGTTGAATATTGATGTTTGAGGTCTGAGGGTTAAGGATTGAGGATTGAGAATTGAGGATTGAGGATTGAGGATTGAAGATTGAGGATTGGGTATTGTGGATTGAAGAATGAGGATTGAGGATTGAGAATTGAGAATTGAGGATGAGGACTGAGGATTGAGGATTGCAGATTGAGTATTGAGGATTAAAGATTGAGGATTGAGGATTGAGGATTGAAGATTGAGGATTGAGGATTGAGTGTTGAGGATTGAGGTTTGAGGACTGAGGACTGAGGATTGATGATTGAGAATTGAGGATTGAGGATTGAGGATTGAAGATTGAGGTTTGAGGTTTGAGGATTGAGGATTGCAGATTCAGTATTGAGAATTGAAGATTGAGTATTGAGGATTGGAGATTGACGATTGAGGATTGAGGATTGAGGATTGAGGATGAGGGCTGAGTGTCGGGGATTGAGGTTTGACGACTGAGGACTGTGCATTCAGGATTGAGAATTCAGGATTGATGATTGAATATTGACGATTGAGGATTGGGTATTGAGGATTGAAGAATGAGGATTGATGATTGAGGATTGAGGATTGAGGATTGAGGATCTAGGATTGCAGATTGATTATTGAGGGTTGAGGATTGAGGATTGAGGATTGAGGATTGAGGATCTAGGATTGGAGATTGATTTTTGAGGATTGAATATTGAGGGTTGATGTTTGAGGACTCAGAATTGAGAATTGAGGATGAGGACTGTGGGATGAGGATTGAGGTTTGAGAAACGAGGATTGAGTATTGAGGATTGAGGATTGAGGATTGAGGATTGAGTATTGAAGATTGAGTATTGATCACTGATGATTGAGGATTGAATATTGAAGATTGAAGATTCAGGATTGAGGATTGAGGATTGAGGATGGAGGATGAGGGCTGAGGGTTGAGGATTGAGGTTTGAGGACTGAGGAATGAGGATTAAGGGTTGAGAATTGAGGATTGAGGATTGAGGATTGAAGATTGAGGATTGGGTATTGTGGATTGAAGAATGAGGATTGAGGATTGAGGATTGAGGATTGAGGATTGAGGATTGAAGGTTGAGGATTGGGTATTGAGGATTGAAGACTGAGGATTGAGGATTGAGGATTGAGGATTGAGGATTGAAGATTGAGTATTGAGGATTGAAAGTTGAGGATTGAGGATTGAGGATTGAGGATTGAAGATTGAAGATTGAATATTGAGGATTGAAGATTGAGGATTGAGTATTGAGGACTGAGGATTGAGTATTGAGGATTGAGGATTGAGTATTGAAGATTGAGGGTTGATGATTGAGGATTGAGGATTGAGGATTGAGGATTGAAGATTGAATATTGATGATTGAATATTGAGGATTGAGGATTGAGTGTTGTGGATTGAAGATTGAGTATTGAGGATAGAAGACTGTCGATTGAGGATGGAGAATTGAGGATTGAGGATCGAGGATTGAGGATTGAAGATTTAGTATTGAGGATTGAAGATAGAGGATTGAGAATTGAGGATTTAGGATTGAGGATTGAAGATTGAGAATTGGGTATTGAGGATTGAAGAATGAGGATTGAGGATTGAGGATTGAGGATTGAAGGTTGAGGATTGGGTATTGAGGATTGAAGACTGAGGATTGAGGATTGAGGATTGAGGATTGAGGATTGAAGATTGAGTATTGAGGATTGAAGATTGAGGATTGAGGATTGAGGATTGAGGATTGAAGATTGTGTATTGAGGATTGAAGACTGAGGATTGGGTATTGAGGATTGAAGAATGACGATTGAGGATTGAGGATTGAGGATTGAGGATTGAGGATTGAGTATTGAAGATTGAGTATTGATCACTGAGGATTGAGGATTGAGAATTGAGGATTGAGGATTTAAGATTCAATATTGAGGATTGAAGATTCAGGATTGAGGATTGAGGATTGAGGATGGAGGATGAGGGCTGAGGGTTGAGGATTGAGGTTTGAGGACTGAGGAATGAGGATTAAGGGTTGAGAATTGAGGATTGAGGATTGAGGATTGAAGATTGAGGATTGGGTATTGTGGATTGAAGAATGAGGATTGAGGATTGAGGATTGAGGATTGAGGATTGAGGATTGAAGGTTGAGGATTGGGTATTGAGGATTGAAGACTGAGGATTGAGGATTGAGGATTGAGGATTGAGGATTGAAGATTGAGTATTGAGGATTGAAAGTTGAGGATTGAGGATTGAGGATTGAGGATTGAAGATTGAAGATTGAATATTGAGGATTGAAGATTGAGGATTGAGTATTGAGGACTGAGGATTGAGTATTGAGGATTGAGGATTGAGTATTGAAGATTGAGGGTTGATGATTGAGGATTGAGGATTGAGGATTGAGGATTGAAGATTGAATATTGATGATTGAATATTGAGGACTGAGGATTGAGTGTTGTGGATTGAGGACGAGGTCTGAGGGTTGAATATTGATGTTTTAGGTCTGAGGATTAAGGATTGAGGATTGAGAATTGAGGATTGACGAATGAGGATTGAAGATTGAGGTTTGGGTATTGAGGATTGAAGAATGAGGATTGAGGATTGAGGATTGAGGATTGAGGATTGAGGTTTGAGGATTGAGGATTGAAGATTGAATGTTGAGGATTGAATATTCAGGATTGAGGATTGCCGATTGAGGATGGAGGATGAGGGCTGAGGGTTGAGGATTGAGGTTTCAGTATTGAATCCTGAGAATTCAGGATATTCTATTGAGTATCGAGAATTGAGGATTGATGGTTAGTATTGAGGATTGAGGATTGAGGATTGAGGATTGAGGATCAGGGCTGAGGGTTCAGGATTGAGGTTTGAGGACTGAGGACTGAGGGTTGAGGATTGAGAATTGAGGATTTAGGATTGAGGATTGAATATTGAGAATTGGGTATTGAGGATTGAAGAATGAGGATTGAGGATCGAGGATTGAGGATTGAGGAACTAGGATTGAAGGTTGAGGATTGGGTATTGAGGATTGAAGACTGAGGATTGAGGATTGAGGATTGAGGATTGAGGATTGAGGATTGAGGAATGAAGGTTGAGGATTGGGTATTGAGGATTGAAGAATGAGGATTGAGGATTGATGATTGAGGATTGAGGATTGAGGATTGGGGATTGAGGATTGAGCATTGAGGTTTGAGGACAGAGGGCTGAGGATTGAAGATTGAGTATTGAGGATTGAAGATTGAGGATTGAGGATTGAGGATTGAGGATTGAGGATTGAAGATTGTGTATTGAGGGTTGAAGATTGAGGATTGAGTATTGAGGAATGAGGATTGAGGATTGAGGAATGAGGACTGAGTATTGAAGATTGAGTATTGATGATTGAGGACTGAGGATTGAGGATTGAAGATTGAATATTGATGATTGAATATTGAGGACTGAGGATTGAGGGTTGTGTATTGACGACGAGGACTGACTGTTGAATATTGATGTTTGAGGTCTGAGGGTTAAGGATTGAGGATTGAGAATTGAGGATTGAGGATTGAGGATTGAAGATTGAGGATTGGGTATTGTGGATTGAAGAATGAGGATTGAGGATTGAGAATTGAGAATTGAGGATGAGGACTGAGGATTGAGGATTGCAGATTGAGTATTGAGGATTAAAGATTGAGGATTGAGGATTGAGGATTGAAGATTGAGGATTGAGGATTGAGTGTTGAGGATTGAGGTTTGAGGACTGAGGACTGAGGATTGATGATTGAGAATTGAGGATTGAGGATTGAGGATTGAAGATTGAGGTTTGAGGTTTGAGGATTGAGGATTGCGGATTCAGTATTGAGAATTGAAGATTGAGTATTGAGGATTGGAGATTGACGATTGAGGATTGAGGATTGAGGATTGAGGATGAGGGCTGAGTGTCGGGGATTGAGGTTTGACGACTGAGGACTGTGCATTCAGGATTGAGAATTCAGGATTGATGATTGAATATTGACGATTGAGGATTGGGTATTGAGGATTGAAGAATGAGGATTGATGATTGAGGATTGAGGATTGAGGATTGAGGATCTAGGATTGCAGATTGATTATTGAGGGTTGAGGATTGAGGATTGAGGATTGAGGATTGAGGATCTAGGATTGGAGATTGATTTTTGAGGATTGAATATTGAGGGTTGATGTTTGAGGACTCAGAATTGAGAATTGAGGATGAGGACTGTGGGATGAGGATTGAGGTTTGAGAAATGACGATTGAGTATTGAGGATTGAGGATTGAGGATTGAGGATTGAGTATTGAAGATTGAGTATTGATCACTGATGATTGAGGATTGAATATTGAGGATTGAAGATTCAGGATTGAGGATTGAGGATTGAGGATGGAGGATGAGGGCTGAGGGTTGAGGATTGAGGTTTGAGGACTGAGGAATGAGGATTAAGGGTTGAGAATTGAGGATTGAGGATTGAGGATTGAAGATTGAGGATTGGGTATTGTGGATTGAAGAATGAGGATTGAGGATTGAGGATTGAGGATTGAGGATTGAGGATTGAAGGTTGAGGATTGGGTATTGAGGATTGAAGACTGAGGATTGAGGATTGAGGATTGAGGATTGAGGATTGAAGATTGAGTATTGAGGATTGAAAGTTGAGGATTGAGGATTGAGGATTGAGGATTGAAGATTGAAGATTGAATATTGAGGATTGAAGATTGAGGATTGAGTATTGAGGACTGAGGATTGAGTATTGAGGATTGAGGATTGAGTATTGAAGATTGAGGGTTGATGATTGAGGATTGAGGATTGAGGATTGAGGATTGAAGATTGAATATTGATGATTGAATATTGAGGACTGATGATTGAGTGTTGTGGATTGAGGACGAGGTCTGAGGGTTGAATATTGATGTTTTAGGTCTGAGGATTAAGGATTGAGGATTGAGAATTGAGGATTGACGAATGAGGATTGAAGATTGAGGTTTGGGTATTGAGGATTGAAGAATGAGGATTGACGATTGAGGATTGAGGATTGAGGATTGAGGTTTGAGGATTGAGGATTGAAGATTGAATGTTGAGGATTGAATATTCAGGATTGAGGATTGCCGATTGAGGATGGAGGATGAGGGCTGAGGGTTGAGGATTGAGGTTTCAGTATTGAATCCTGAGAATTCAGGATATTCTATTGAGTATCGAGAATTGAGGATTGATGGTTAGTATTGAGGATTGAGGATTGAGGATTGAGGATTGAGGATCAGGGCTGAGGGTTCAGGATTGAGGTTTGAGGACTGAGGACTGAGGGTTGAGGATTGAGAATTGAGGATTTAGGATTGAGGATTGAAGATTGAGAATTGGGTATTGAGGATTGAAGAATGAGGATTGAGGATCGAGGATTGAGGATTGAGGAACTAGGATTGAAGGTTGAGGATTGGGTATTGAGGATTGAAGACTGAGGATTGAGGATTGAGGATTGAGGATTGAGGATTGAGGATTGAGGATTGAGGAATGAAGGTTGAGGATTGGGTATTGAGGATTGAAGAATGAGGATTGAGGATTGATGATTGGGGATTGAGGATTGAGGATTGGGGATTGAGGATTGAGCATTGAGGTTTGAGGACAGAGGGCTGAGGATTGAAGATTGAGTATTGAGGATTGAAGATTGAGGATTGAGGATTGAGGATTGAGGATTGAGGATTGAAGATTGTGTATTGAGGGTTGAAGATTGAGGATTGAGTATTGAGGAATGAGGATTGAGGATTGAGGAATGAGGACTGAGTATTGAAGATTGAGTATTGATGATTGAGGACTGAGGATTGAGGATTGAAGATTGAATATTGATGATTGAATATTGAGGACTGAGGATTGAGGGTTGTGTATTGACGACGAGGACTGACTGTTGAATATTGATGTTTGAGGTCTGAGGGTTAAGGATTGAGGATTGAGAATTGAGGATTGAGGATTGAGGATTGAAGATTGAGGATTGGGTATTGTGGATTGAAGAATGAGGATTGAGGATTGAGAATTGAGAATTGAGGATGAGGACTGAGGATTGAGGATTGCAGATTGAGTATTGAGGATTAAAGATTGAGGATTGAGGATTGAGGATTGAAGATTGAGGATTGAGGATTGAGTGTTGAGGATTGAGGTTTGAGGACTGAGGACTGAGGATTGATGATTGAGAATTGAGGATTGAGGATTGAGGATTGAAGATTGAGGTTTGAGGTTTGAGGATTGAGGATTGCAGATTCAGTATTGAGAATTGAAGATTGAGTATTGAGGATTGGAGATTGACGATTGAGGATTGAGGATTGAGGATTGAGGATGAGGGCTGAGTGTCGGGGATTGAGGTTTGACGACTGAGGACTGTGCATTCAGGATTGAGAATTCAGGATTGATGATTGAATATTGACGATTGAGGATTGGGTATTGAGGATTGAAGAATGAGGATTGATGATTGAGGATTGAGGATTGAGGATTGAGTATCTAGGATTGCAGATTGATTATTGAGGGTTGAGGATTGAGGATTGAGGATTGAGGATTGAGGATCTAGGATTGGAGATTGATTTTTGAGGATTGAATATTGAGGGTTGATGTTTGAGGACTCAGAATTGAGAATTGAGGATGAGGACTGTGGGATGAGGATTGAGGTTTGAGAAATGAGGATTGAGTATTGAGGATTGAGGATTGAGGATTGAGGATTGAGTATTGAAGATTGAGTATTGATCACTGATGATTGAGGATTGAGGATTGAGGATTGAGGATTGAGGATTGAGGATTGAGGATTGAAGATTGAGGATTGGGTATTGTGGATTGAAGAATGAGGATTGAGGTTTGAGAATTGAGAATTGAGGATGAGGACTGAGGATTGAGGATTGCAGATTGAGTATTGAGGATTAAAGATTGAATATTGAGGATTGAAGATTGAGGGTTGAGGATTGAGGATTGAGAATTGAGAATTGAGGATGAGGACTGAGGGTTGAGGATTGAGGTTTGAGGAATGAGGATTGAGGACTGAAGATTGACGATTGAGTATTGATGATTAAAGATTTATGACTGAGGTTTGAGGATTGAGGATTGAGGATTGAGGTCTGAGGATTGAAGATTGAGTACTGAGGATTGAATATTGAGGATTGAAGGTTGAGGGTTGAGGATAGACGATTGAGGATGGAGTATGAGGACTGACGGCTGAGGATTGAGGTTTGAGGATTGAGGATTGAGGATTGAGGACTGAGGATTGAAGATTGAGGATTGAGAATTGAGGATTCAGTATCGAGGATGAGGGCTGAGGGTTGAGGATTGAGGTTTGAGGACTGAGGACTGAGGATTGAGGATTGAGAATTGAGGATTGAGGATTGAGTATTGAAGATTGAGTATTGAGGATTGAAGATTGACGATTGAGGATTGGGGATTGAGGATTGAGGATTGAACGTTGAGGACTGAGTGTTGAGGGTTGAGTGATGAGAATTGATGTTTGTGGATAGAGGTTTGAAGATTGCAGTTTGAGTATTGAGTATTGAAAGCTGTGAATTGAGGATATTCTATTGAGGATTGAGGATTGACAATTGATTGTTGAGGACTGAGGGCCGAAGATTGAGGACTCAGGATTGAGGATTCAGAATTGAGGTTTGAGGAGTGAGGATTGTGGATTGAGGATTGAGGATTGAAGATTCAGTATTGAGGATTGAAGATTGGGAATTGAGGATTGAGGATTGAACATTGAGGACTGAGTGTTGAGTGTTGAGTGATGAGAATTTATGTTTGTGGATAGAGGTTTGAAGGTTGCAGATTGAGTATTGAGTATTGAAAACTTTCAATTGAGAATATTCTATTGAGGATTGAGGATTGACAACAGATTCTTGAGGACTGAGGTCTGAAGATTGAGGATTCAGGATTTTGGATCCAGAATTGAGGTTTGAGGACTAAGGATTGAGGATTGAAGATTGAGTATTGAGGATTGAGGATTGAGGATTGAAGATTGAGGATTGAGGATTGAGGATGGGTGCTGACGGTTCAGGATTGAGGTTTGAGGACTGAGGACTGAGGATAGAGCATTGAGAAATGAGGATTGAGTATTGAGGATTGAAGATTGAGTATTGGGTATTGAGGATCGAAACATGAGGATTGAGGATTGAAGTTTGAGGATTGAGGATTGAATATTGAGTATTGAGGATTGAAGGCTGACGATTGAGGATTGAGGATTGGGGACTGAGAATTGAGGATTGAGGATTGAAGATTGAGGATTGGGTATTGAGGATTGAAGTATGAGGATTGAGGATTGAGGATAGAGGATTGAGTGTTGAGGATTGAAGATTGAGTATTGAGGATAGAAGACTGACGATTGAGGATTGAGGATTGAGTGTTGAAGATTGAGGATTGATGATTGAGGAATGAGGATTGAGGATTGAGGATTGAGGATTGAGTATTGAAGATTGAGGATTGATGATTGAGGACTGAGGATTGAGTGTCGAGTGATGAGAATTGATGTTTCTGGATAGAGGTTTGAAGATTGCAGATTGAGTATTGACTATTGAAAACCTTGAATTGAGGATATTCTATTGAGGATTGAGGATTGACAACAGATTGTTGAGGACTGAGGTCTGAAGATTGAGGATTCAGTATTGAGGATACAGAATTGAGGTTTGAGGTCTAAGGATTGAGGATTGAAGATTGAGTATTGAGGATTGAGGATTGAGGATTGAAGATTGAGGGTTGAGGATTGAGGATGGGGGCTGACGGTTGAGGATTGAGGTTTGAGGACTGAGCACTGAGGATAGAGCATTGAGAAATGAGGATTGAGGATTGATGATTGAAGATTGAGTATTGGGTATTGAGGATTGAAGAATGAGGATTGAGCATTGAGGTTTGAGGATTGAGGATTGAAGATTGAGTATTGAGGATTGAAGACTGACGATTGAGGATAGGGGATTGAGGACTGAGGATTGAGGATTGAAGATTGATGATTGAGGATTGGGTATTGAGGATTGAAGAATGAGGATTGAGGATTGAGGATTGAGTGTTGAGGATTGAAGATTGAGAATTGAGGATAGAAGACTGACGATTGAGGATTGAGGATTGAGTATTGAAGATTAAGGATTGATGATTGAGGAATGAGGATTGCGGATTGAGGATTGAGGATTGAGTGTTGAAGATTGAGGATTGATGATTGAGGACTGAGGATTGAGGATTGGGGATTGAGGATTGAGGATTGAGGTTTGAGGACTGAGGACTGAGGATTGTGGATTGAGGATTGAGGATTGAAGATTCAGTATTGAGGATTGAAGATTGGGAATTGAGGATTGAGGATTGAACATTGAGGACTAAGTGTTGAGTGTTGAGTGATGAGAATTGATGTTTGTGGATAGAGGTTTGAAGATTGCAGATTGAGTATTGAGTATTGAAAACTTTGAATTGAGGATATTCTATTGAGGATTGAGGATTGACAACAGATTGCTGAGGACTGAGGGCCGAAGATTGAGGATTCAGGATTGAGGATTCAGAATTGAGGTTTGAGGACTGAGGATTGAGGATTGAAGATTGAGTACTGAGGATTGAAGATTGAGGATTGAGAATTGAGGATTTAGTATCGAGGATGAGGGCTGAGGGTTGAGGATTGAGGTTTGAGGACTGAGGACTGAGGATTGAGGATTGAGAATTGAGGATTGAGGATTGAGGATTGAAGATTGAGGATAATGTATTGAGAATTGGAGACTGAGGATTGAGGATTGAGGATGAGGGCTGAGGGTTGAGGATTGAGATTTGAGGATTGAAGATTGAGTATTGGGTATTGGGGATTGAAGAATGAGGATTGAGTATTGAGGACTGAAGATTGACGATCGAGGATTGAGTATTGAGGATTGAACATTGAGTATTGAGGATTGAAGATTGAGGATTGAGGATTGATCATTGAGGACTGAGGATTGAGGACTGAGGATTGAGGATTGAGAATTGAGAACTGATAATGAGGACTGAGGGTTGAGGATTGAGGATATATGATTGAGGATTGAGGATTGAGTATTGAAGATTGAGGATTGATGACTGAGTATTGAGGATTGAGGATTGAAAATTGATTATTAAGGATTGAAGATTGAGGATTGATGACTGAGTATTGAGGATTGAGGATTGAAAATTGATTATTAAGGATTGAAGATTGAGGATTGAGGATTGAGGATTGAGAATTGAGAATTGAGGATGAGGACTGAGGGTTGTGGATTGAGGTTTGAGGAATGAGGATTGAGGATTGAGGATTGAGGATTGAGGATTGAGGATTGAGGATTGAGGATTGAGTATTGAAGATTGAGTATTGATGACTGAGGATTGAGGATTGAGGATTGAGCATTGAGGTTTGAGGACTGAGGGCTGACGATTGAGGATTGAGTATTGAGGATTGAGGATGAGGGCTAAGTGTTGAGGATTGAGGTTTGAGGACTGAGGACTGAGGATTGATGATTGAGAATTGAGGATTGAGGATTGAGGATTGAAGATTGAGGATTGGGTATTGAGGATTGAAGAATGAGGATTGAGGATTGAGGATTGAGGATTGAGGATTGAGGATTGAGTATTGAAGATTGAGTATTGATCACTGAGGATTGAGGATTGAGGATTGAGGTTTGAGGATTGAAGATTGAATATTGAGGATTGAAGATTCAGGATTGAGGATTGAGGATTGAGGATGGAGGATGATGGCTGAGGGTTGAGGATTGAGGTTTGAGGACTGAGGAATGAGGATTAAGGGTTGAGAATTGAGGATTGAGGATTGAGGATTGAAGATTGACGATTGGATATTGAGGATTGAAGAATGAGGATTGAGGATTGAGGATTGAGGATTGAAGATTGAGGATTGAATGTTGAGGATTGGGTATTGAGGATTGAAGACTGAGGATTGAGGATAGAGGATTGAGGATTGAGGACTGAGGATTGAGGATTGGGGATTGAGGATTGAGGATTGAGGTTTGAGGACTGAGGACTGAGGATTGTGGATTGAGGATTGAGGATTGAAGATTCAGTATTGAGGATTGAAGATTGGGAATTGAGGATTGAGGATTGAACATTGAGGACTAAGTGTTGAGTGTTGAGTGATGAGAATTGATGTTTGTAGATAGAGGTTTGAAGATTGCAGATTGAGTATTGAGTATTGAAAACTTTGAATTGAGGATATTCTATTGAGGATTGAGGATTGACAACAGATTGCTGAGGACTGAGGGCCGAAGATTGAGGATTCAGGATTGAGGATTCAGAATTGAGGTTTGAGGACTGAGGATTGAGGATTGAAGATTGAGTACTGAGGATTGAAGATTGAGGATTGAGAATTGAGGATTCAGTATCGAGGATGAGGGCTGAGGGTTGAGGATTGAGGTTTGAGGACTGAGGACTGAGGATTGAGGATTGAGAATTGAGGATTGAGGATTGAGGATTGAAGATTGAGGATAATGTATTGAGAATTGGAGACTGAGGATTGAGGATTGAGGATGAGGGCTGAGGGTTGAGGATTGAGATTTGAGGATTGAAGATTGAGTATTGGGTATTGGGGATTGAAGAATGAGGATTGAGTATTGAGGACTGAAGATTGACGATCGAGGATTGAGTATTGAGGATTGAACATTGAGTATTGAGGATTGAAGATTGAGGATTGAGGATTGATCATTGAGGACTGAGGATTGAGGACTGAGGATTGAGGATTGAGAATTGAGAACTGATAATGAGGACTGAGGGTTGAGGATTGAGGATATATGATTGAGGATTGAGGATTGAGTATTGAAGATTGAGGATTGATGACTGAGTATTGAGGATTGAGGATTGAGGATTGAGGATGGAGGATGATGGCTGAGGGTTGAGGATTGAGGTTTGAGGACTGAGGAATGAGGATTGAGGATTGAAGATTGAGGATTGGGTGTTGTGGATTGAAGAATGAGGATTGAGGATTGAGGTTTGAGGATTGAGGATTGCAGATTGAGTATTGAGGATTGAAGACTGAGGATTGAGGATTGAGGATTGAAGATTGAGGATTGAGGATTGAGGGTTGAGGATTGAGGGTTGAAGATTGAGTATTGAGGATTGAAGATTGAGGACTCAGGATTGAGTACTGAGGATTGAGGGTTGATGATTGAGGATTGAAGATTGAGAATTGAAGATTGAGTATTGAGGACTGAAGATTGACGATTGAGGATTAAGGATTTACGATTGAGGATTGAGGATTGAAGATTCAGTATTGAGGATTGAAGGTTGAGGATTGTGGATTGAGGATCTAGGATTGGAGATTGATTATTGAGGATTGAAGATTGAGAATTCAGGATTGAGGATTGAGAATTGAGAATTGAGGATGAGGACTAAGGGTTGAGGATTGAGGGTTGTGAAATGAGGATTGGGGATTGAGGATTGAGGATTGAGGATTGAGGATTGAGGATTGAGGATTGAGTATTGAAGATTGAGTATTGATCACTGAGGATTTAGGATTGAGGATTGAGGTTTGAGGATTGAGGATTGAAGATTGAATGTTGAGGCTTGAATATTCAGGATTGAGGATTGGCGATTGAGGATGGAGGATGAGGGCTGAGGGTTGAGGATTGAGGTTTCAGTATTGAATCCTGAGAATTCAGGATATTCTATTGAGTATCGAGAATTGAGGGTTGATGGTTAGTATTGAGGATTGAGGATTGAGGATTGAGGATTGAGTGTTGAAGATTGAGGATTGATGATTGAAGATTGAGGATTGGGGATTGAGGATTGAGGAACGAGTATTGAAGATTGAGTATTGATGATTGAGGATTGAGGATTGAGGATTGGGGATTGAGGATTTAGCATTGCGGTTTGAGGACAGAGGTCTAAGGATTGAGGGTTGAGGATTGAGGATTGAGGATGAGGGCTGAGGGTTGAGGATTGATGATTGAGGATTGAGTATTGAGGAATGACGCTTGAGGATTGAGGGTTGAGGATGTAGGATTGAAGAGAGAGGACTGAGTGTTGAGGATTGAGTGTTGAGAATTGATGCTTGAGGTTTGAGATTTGATTATTGATTATTCTGGATTGAGTATTGAACCATCAGAATTCAGGATGTTCTATTGAGTATTGAGAATTGAGGATTGATGGTTGAGTATTGAGGATTGATGGTTGAGGGTTGAGTGTTGAATATAGAGGATTGAGGGTTGAGGATTGAGGATTGAGTATTGAAGATTGTGGAATGATGATTGAGGATTGAGGATTGAGGATTGGGGATTGAGGATTGAGCATTGAGGTTTGAGGACTGAGGGCTGAGGATTGGGGATTGAGGACTGAGGATTGAGGATGAGGGCTGAGTGTTGAGGATTGAGGTTTGAGGACTGAGGACTGAGGATTGATGATTGAGAATTGAGGATTGAGGATTGAGGATTGAAGATTGAGGTTTGAGGTTTGAGGATTGAGGATTGCAGATTGAGTATTGAGAATTGAAGATTGAGTATTGAGGATTGGAGATTGACGATTGAGGATTGACGATTGAGGATTGATGATTGATCGTTGAGGACTGAGTGTTGAGGGTTGAGTGATGAGAATTGATGTTTGTGGATAGAGGTTTGAAGAATGCAGTTTGAGTATTGAGTATTGAAAGCTGTGAATTGAGGATATTCTATTGAGGATTGAGGATTGACAATTGATTGTTGAGGACTGAGGGCCGAAGATTGAGGACTAAGGATTGAGGATTCAGAATTGAGGTTTGAGGACTGAGGATTGAGGATTGAGGATTGAGTGTTGAGTATTGAAGATTGAGTATTGAGGGTTGAAGACTGACGATTGAGGATTGAGGATTGAGGATTGAGGGTTGAAGATTGAGGATTGAAGATTGAGTATTGAGGATTGAAGATTCAGGATTGAGGATTGAGGATTGAGGATTGTGGATTGAATATTGAGGATTGGGGACTGAGTGTTGAGGGTTGAGAGGTGAGAATTGATGTTTGTGGATAGAGATTTGAAGATTGCAGATTGAGTATTGAGTATTGAAAACTGTGAATTGTTGATATTCTATTGAGAACTGAGGATTGATGGCTGAGTATTGAGGATTGAAGATTGAGGATTGAAGAATGAGTATTGAAGACTGAGGATTGATGATTGAGGATTGAGGATTGAGGTTTGAGGATTGAGTATTAAGTATTGAAGATTAAGGATTGATGATTGAGCATTGAGGATTGAGGATTGAGGATTGAGGATTAAGGATTGAGGATTGAGGATTGAAGATTGAGGATTGGGGATTGAGGAGTGACGATTGAGTATTTAGTATTGAGGATTGAGAATTGAGGATTGAAGATTTAGTATTGAGGATTGAAGATAGAGGATTGAGAATTGAGGATTGAGGATTGAGGATTGAAGATTGAGGATTGGGTATTGAGGATTGAAGAATGAGGATTCAGAATTGAGGATTGAGGATTGAGTGTTGTGGATTGAAGATTGAGTATTGAGGATAGAAGACTGTCGATTGTGGATGGAGAATTGAGGATTGAGGATCGAGGATTGAGGATTGAAGATTTAGTATTGAGGATTGAAGATAGAGGATTGAGAATTGAGGATTTAGGATTGAGGATTGAAGATTGAGAATTGGGTATTGAGGATTGAAGAATGAGGATTGAGGATTGAGGATTGAGGATTGAAGGTTGAGGATTGGGTATTGAGGATTGAAGACTGAGGATTGAGGATTGAGGATTGAGGATTGAGGATTGAAGATTGAGTATTGAGGATTGAAGATTGAGGATTGAGTATTGAGGATTGAAGGTTGAGGATTGAGGATTGAGGATTGAGGATTGAAGATTGAAGATTGAATATTGAGGATTGAAGATTGAGGATTGAGTATTGAGGACTGAGGATTGAGTATTGAGGATTGAGGATTGAGTATTGAAGATTGAGGATTGATGATTGAGGATTGAGGATTGAGGATTGAGGATTGAAGATTGAATATTGATGATTGAATATTGAGGACTGAGGATTGAGTGTTGTGGATTGAGGACGAGGTCTGAGGGTTGAATATTGATGTTTTAGGTCTGAGGATTAAGGATTGAGGATTGAGAATTGAGGATTGAGGAATGAGGACTGAAGATTGAGGTTTGGGTATTGAGGATTGAAGAATGAGGATTGAGGATTGAGGATTGATGTTTGAAGATTGAGGACTGGGTATTGAGGATTGAGGAACGAGTATTGAACATTAAGGATTGATGATTGAGGATTGAGGATTGAGGATTGGGGATTGAGGATTGAGCATTGAGGTTTGAGGACAGAGGGCTGAGGATTGAGGATTGAGGATTGAGGATTGAGGATCAGGGCTGAGGGTTCAGGATTGAGGTTTGAGGACTGAGGACTGAGGGTTGAGGATTGAGAATTGAGGATTTAGGATTGAGGATTGAAGATTGAGAATTGGGTATTGAGGATTGAAGAATGAGGATTGAGGATCGAGGATTGAGGATTGAGGATTGAGGATTGAAGGTTGAGGATTGGGTATTGAGGATTGAAGACTGAGGATTGAGGATTGAGGATTGAGGATTGAGGATTGAGGATTGAGGATTGAAGGTTGAAGATTGGGTATTGAGTATTGAAGAATGAGGATTGAGGATTGATGATTGAGGATTGAGGATTGAGGATTGGGGATTGAGGATTGAGCATTGAGGTTTGAGGACAGAGGGCTGAGGATTGAAGATTGAGTATTGAGGATTGAAGATTGAGGATCGAGGATTGAGGATTGAGGATTGAGGATTGAAGATTGTGTATTGAGGATTGAAGATTGAGGACTCAGGATTGAGTACTGAGGATTGAGGGTTGAGGATTGAGGATTGAAGATTGAGAATTGAAGATTGAGTATTGAGGACTGAAGATTGACGATTGAGGATTAAGGATTGACGATTGAGGATTGAGGATTGAAGATTCAGTATTGAGGATTGAAGGTTGAGGATTGTGGATTGTGGATCTAGGATTGGAGATTGATTATTGAGGATTGAAGATTGAGAATTCAGGATTGAGGATTGAGAATTGAGAATTGAGGATGAGGACTGAGGGTTGAGGATTGAGGTTTGAGAAATGAGGATTGGGGATTGAGGATTGAGGATTGAGGATTCAGTATTGACGATTGAGTATTGATCACTGAGGATTGAGGATTGAGTATTGAGGATTGAAGATTGAATATATAGGATCGAAGATTCAGGATTGAGGATTGAGTATTGAGGATGGAGGATGAGGGCTGAGGGCTGAGGATTGAGGTTTGGGTATTGAATCCTGAGAATTCAGGATATTCTATTGAGTATTGAGAATTGAGCATTGATGGTTGAGTATTGAGGATTGAGGATTGAGTATTGAGGATTGAGCATTGAAAATTGAGGATTGGGAATTGAGGATTGACGATTAAGGATTGAGTATTGAGGATTGAAGATTGAGTATTGATGATTGAAGATTGAGGATTGAGGATTGAGGATTGAGGATTGAGGACGAGGACTGACGGTTGAGGATTGAGGTGTGAGGATTGAGGATTGAGGATTGAGGACTGAGGCTTGAGGATTGACGATTGAGCATAGAGGATTGAAGATTGAGGTCTGGCGATTGAGGATTGAAGGTTGAGGATTAAGGACTGAGGATTGGGGATTGAGGATCTAGGATTGGAGATTGATTTTTTGGGATTGAAAGTTGAGGATTGAGGATTGAGGATTGAGAATTGAGAATTGAGGATGTGGACAGAGGGTTGAGGATTGAGGTTTGAGGAACGAGGATTGAGGGTTGAGGATTGTGGACTGAGGATTGACCATTGAGTATTGAAGATTGAGGATTTATGACTGAGGATTGAGGATTGAGGATTGAGGATTGAGGATTGAGGATTGAGGATTAAGGATTGAGTATTGAAGATTGAGGATTGATGATTGAGGATTGAGGATTGAGTATTGAGGAATGACGCTTGAGGATTGAGGGTTGAGGATGTAGGATTGAAGAGAGAGGACTGAGTGTTGAGGATTGAGTGTTGAGAATTGATGCTTGAGGTTTGAGATTTGATTATTGAATATTCTGGATTGAGTATTGAACCATCAAAATTCAGGATGTTCTATTGAGTATTGAGAATTGAGGATTGATGGTTGAGCATTGAGGATTGATGGTTGAGGGTTGAGTGTTGAATATAGAGGATTGAGGATTGAGGATTGAGGATTGAGGATTGAGTATTGAAGATTGAGGAATGATGATTGAGGATTGAGGATTGAGGATTGAGGATTGGGGATTGAGGATTGTGCATTGAGGTTTGAGGACTGAGGGCTGAGGGTTGAGGATTGAGGATTGAGGATTGAGGATGAGGGCTGAGTGTTGAGGATTGAGGTTTGAGGACTGAGGACTGAGGATTGATGATTGAGAATTGAGTATTGAGGATTGAGGATTGAGGATTGAGGATTGAGTATTGAAGATCGAGTATTGATCACTGATGATTGAGGATTGAGGATTGAAGATTGAATATTGAGGATTGAAGATTGAGGGTTGAGGATTGAGGATTGAGAATTGAGAATTGAGGATGAGGACTGAGGGTTGAGGATTGAGGTTTGAGGAATGAGGATTGAGGACTGAAGATTGACGATTGAGTATTGAAGATTAAAGATTTATGACTGAGGTTTGAGGATTGAGGATTGAGGATTGAGGTCTGAGGATTGAAGATTGAGTACTGAGGATTGAATATTGAGGATTGAAGGTTGAGGATTGAGGATAGAGGATTGAGGATGGAGTATGAGGACTGACGGTTGAGGATTGAGGTTTGAGGATTGAGGATTGAGGATTGAGGACTGAGGATTGAGGATTGAGGATTGAGTATTGAGAATTGGGGATTGATGGTTGAGTATTGAGGATTGATGGCTGAGGGTTGTGTGTTGAGTATTGAGCATTGAGGATTGAGGATTGAGGATAGAGGATTGAGAATTGAAAATTGAGTTGTGATGATTGAATATTGAGGATTGAGGAATGAGGTTTAAGGATTTAGGACGAGGACTGACGGTTGAGGATTGAGGTTTGAGGGTTGAGGATTGAGGATTGCGGACTGAGGATTGAGGATTGAGGATTGGGTATTGAGGATTGAAGAATGAGGATTGAGGATTGAGGATTGAGGATTGAGGAATGAAAATTGAGGGTTGAGGGTTGAGGATTGAGGATTGAAGAATGAGTATTGACGATTGAAGATTGAGGATTGAGTATTGAGTATTGAGGACTGAAGATTGACGATTGAGGATTGAGGATTGAGGATTGAAGATTGAGTATTGAGGATTGAAGATTGAGGATTGAGGAATGATGACTGAGGACTGAGGATTGAGGACTGAGGATTGAGGATTGAGAATTGAGAACTGATAATGAGGTCTGAGGGTTGAGGATTGAGTATAGAGGATTGAGGATTGAGGATTGAGTATTGAAGATTCAGGATTGATGACTGAGTATTGAGGATTGAGGATTGAAAATTGACTATTAAGGATTGAAGATTGAGGATTGAGGATTGAGGTTTGTGTATTGAGGACGAGGTCTGAGGGTTCAATATTGATGTTAGAGGTCTGAGGGTTAAGGATTGAGGATTGAGAATTGAGAACTGATAATGAGGTCTGAGGATTGAGGATTGAGGATTGAGGATTGAGTGTTGAAGATTGAGGATTGATGTTTGAAGATTGAGGATTGGGTATTGAGGATTGAGGAACGAGTATTGAACATTAAGGATTGATGATTGAGGATTGAGGATTGAGGATTGGGGATTGAGGATTGAGCATTGAGGTTTGAGGACAGAGGGCTGAGGATTGAGGATTGAGGATTGAGGATTGAGGATCAGGGCTGAGGGTTCAGGATTGAGGTTTGAGGACTGAGGACTGAGGGTTGAGGATTGAGAATTGAGGATTTAGGATTGAGGATTGAAGATTGAGAATTGGGTATTGAGGATTGAAGAATGAGGATTGAGGATCGAGGATTGAGGATTGAGGATTGAGGATTGAAGGTTGAGGATTGGGTATTGAGGATTGAAGACTGAGGATTGAGGATTGAGGATTGAGGATTGAGGATTGAGGATTGAGGATTGAAGGTTGAAGATTGGGTATTGAGTATTGAAGAATGAGGATTGAGGATTGATGATTGAGGATTGAGGATTGAGGATTGGGGATTGAGGATTGAGCATTGAGGTTTGAGGACAGAGGGCTGAGGATTGAAGATTGAGTATTGAGGATTGAAGATTGAGGATCGAGGATTGAGGATTGAGGATTGAGGATTGAAGATTGTGTATTGAGGATTGAAGATTGAGGACTCAGGATTGAGTACTGAGGATTGAGGGTTGAGGATTGAGGATTGAAGATTGAGAATTGAAGATTGAGTATTGAGGACTGAAGATTGACGATTGAGGATTAAGGATTGACGATTGAGGATTGAGGATTGAAGATTCAGTATTGAGGATTGAAGGTTGAGGATTGTGGATTGTGGATCTAGGATTGGAGATTGATTATTGAGGATTGAAGATTGAGAATTCAGGATTGAGGATTGAGAATTGAGAATTGAGGATGAGGACTGAGGGTTGAGGATTGAGGTTTGAGAAATGAGGATTGGGGATTGAGGATTGAGGATTGAGGATTCAGTATTGACGATTGAGTATTGATCACTGAGGATTGAGGATTGAGTATTGAGGATTGAAGATTGAATATAGAGGATCGAAGATTCAGGATTGAGGATTGAGTATTGAGGATGGAGGATGAGGGCTGAGGGCTGAGGATTGAGGTTTGGGTATTGAATCCTGAGAATTCAGGATATTCTATAGAGTATTGAGAATTGAGCATTGATGGTTGAGTATTGAGGATTGAGGATTGAGTATTGAGGATTGAGCATTGAAAATTGAGGATTGGGAATTGAGGATTGACGATTAAGGATTGAGTATTGAGGATTGAAGATTGAGTATTGATGATTGAAGATTGAGGATTGAGGATTGAGGATTGAGGATTGAGGACGAGGACTGACGGTTGAGGATTGAGGTGTGAGGATTGAGGATTGAGGATTGAGGACTGAGGCTTGAGGATTGACGATTGAGCATAGAGGATTGAAGATTGAGGTCTGGCGATTGAGGATTGAAGGTTGAGGATTAAGGACTGAGGATTGGGGATTGAGGATCTAGGATTGGAGATTGATTTTTTGGGATTGAAAGTTGAGGATTGAGGATTGAGGATTGAGAATTGAGAATTGAGGATGTGGACAGAGGGTTGAGGATTGAGGTTTGAGGAACGAGGATTGAGGGTTGAGGATTGTGGACTGAGGATTGACCATTGAGTATTGAAGATTGAGGATTTATGACTGAGGATTGAGGATTGAGGATTGAGGATTGAGGATTGAGGATTGAGGATTAAGGATTGAGTATTGAAGATTGAGGATTGATGATTGAGGATTGAGGATTGAGTATTGAGGAATGACGCTTGAGGATTGAGGGTTGAGGATGTAGGATTGAAGAGAGAGGACTGAGTGTTGAGGATTGAGTGTTGAGAATTGATGCTTGAGGTTTGAGATTTGATTATTGAATATTCTGGATTGAGTATTGAACCATCAAAATTCAGGATGTTCTATTGAGTATTGAGAATTGAGGATTGATGGTTGAGCATTGAGGATTGATGGTTGAGGGTTGAGTGTTGAATATAGAGGATTGAGGATTGAGGATTGAGGATTGAGGATTGAGTATTGAAGATTGAGGAATGATGATTGAGGATTGAGGATTGAGGATTGAGGGTTGGGGATTGAGGATTGAGCATTGAGGTTTGAGGACTGAGGGCTGAGGGTTGAGGATTGAGGATTGAGGATTGAGGATGAGGGCTGAGTGTTGAGGATTGAGGTTTGAGGACTGAGGACTGAGGATTGATGATTGAGAATTGAGTATTGAGGATTGAGGATTGAGGATTGAGGATTGAGTATTGAAGATCGAGTATTGATCACTGATGATTGAGGATTGAGGATTGAAGATTGAATATTGAGGATTGAAGATTGAGGGTTGAGGATTGAGGATTGAGAATTGAGAATTGAGGATGAGGACTGAGGGTTGAGGATTGAGGTTTGAGGAATGAGGATTGAGGACTGAAGATTGACGATTGAGTATTGAAGATTAAAGATTTATGACTGAGGTTTGAGGATTGAGGATTGAGGATTGAGGTCTGAGGATTGAAGATTGAGTACTGAGGATTGAATATTGAGGATTGAAGGTTGAGGATTGAGGATAGAGGATTGAGGATGGAGTATGAGGACTGACGGTTGAGGATTGAGGTTTGAGGATTGAGGATTGAGGATTGAGGACTGAGGATTGAGGATTGAGGATTGAGTATTGAGAATTGGGGATTGATGGTTGAGTATTGAGGATTGATGGCTGAGGGTTGTGTGTTGAGTATTGAGCATTGAGGATTGAGGATTGAGGATAGAGGATTGAGAATTGAAAATTGAGTTGTGATGATTGAATATTGAGGATTGAGGAATGAGGTTTAAGGATTTAGGACGAGGACTGACGGTTGAGGATTGAGGTTTGAGGGTTGAGGATTGAGGATTGCGGACTGAGGATTGAGGATTGAGGATTGGGTATTGAGGATTGAAGAATGAGGATTGAGGATTGAGGATTGAGGATTGAGGAATGAAAATTGAGGGTTGAGGGTTGAGGATTGAGGATTGAAGAATGAGTATTGACGATTGAAGATTGAGGATTGAGTATTGAGTATTGAGGACTGAAGATTGACGATTGAGGATTGAGGATTGAGGATTGAAGATTGAGTATTGAGGATTGAAGATTGAGGATTGAGGAATGATGACTGAGGACTGAGGATTGAGGACTGAGGATTGAGGATTGAGAATTGAGAACTGATAATGAGGTCTGAGGGTTGAGGATTGAGTATAGAGGATTGAGGATTGAGGATTGAGTATTGAAGATTCAGGATTGATGACTGAGTATTGAGGATTGAGGATTGAAAATTGACTATTAAGGATTGAAGATTGAGGATTGAGGATTGAGGTTTGTGTATTGAGGACGAGGTCTGAGGGTTCAATATTGATGTTAGAGGTCTGAGGGTTAAGGATTGAGGATTGAGAATTGAGAACTGATAATGAGGTCTGAGGGTTGAGGATTGAGTATAGAGGATTGAGGATTGAGGATTGAGGATTGAAGATTGAGGATTGGGTATTGAGGATTGAAGAATGAGGATTGAGGATTGAAGATTGAGTACTGAGGATTGAAGATTGAGGATTGAGAATTGAGGATTCAGTATCGAGGATGAGGGCTGAGGGTTGGGGATTTAGGTTTGAGGACTGAGGACTGAGGATTGAGGATTGAGAATTGAGGATTGAGGATTGAGTATTGAAGATTGAGTATTGAGGATTGAAGATTGACGATTGAGGATTGGGGATTGAGGATTGAGGATTGAATGTTGAGGACTGAGTGTTGAGGGTTGAGTGATGAGAATTGATGTTTGTGGATAGAGGTTTGAAGATTGCAGTTTGAGTATTGAGTATTGAAAGCTGTGAATTGAGGATATTCTATTGAGGATTGAGGATTGACAATTGATTGTTGAGGACTGAGGGCCGAAGATTGAGGACTCAGGATTGAGGATTCAGAATTGAGGTTTGAGGAGTGAGGATTGTGGATTGAGGATTGAGGATTGAAGATTCAGTATTGAGGATTGAAGATTGGGAATTGAGGATTGAGGATTGAACATTGAGGACTGAGTGTTGAGTGTTGAGTGATGAGAATTTATGTTTGTGGATAGAGGTTTGAAGGTTGCAGATTGAGTATTGAGTATTGAAAACTTAGAATTGAGAATATTCTATTGAGGATTGAGGATTGACAACAGATTCTTGAGGACTGAGGTCTGAAGATTGAGGATTCAGGATTTTGGATCCAGAATTGAGGTTTGAGGACTAAGGATTGAGGATTGAAGATTGAGCATTGAGAAATGAGGATTGAGTATTGAGGATTGAAGATTGAGTATTGGGTATTGAGGATCGAAGAATGAGGATTGAGGATTGAAGTTTGAGGAATGAGGATTGAAGATTGAGTATTGAGGATTGAAGACTGACGATTGAGGATTGAGGATTGAGGACTGAGAATTGAGGATTGAGGATTGAAGATTGAGGATTGGGTATTGAGGATTGAAGTATGAGGATTGAGGATTGAGGATAGAGGATTGAGTGTTGAGGATTGAAGATTGAGTATTGAGGATAGAAGACTGACGATTGAGGATTGAGGATTGAGTGTTGAAGATTGAGGATTGATGATTGAGGAATGAGGATTGAGGATTGAGGATTGAGGATTGAGTATTGAAGATTGAGGATTGATGATTGAGGACTGAGGATTGAGTGTCGAGTGATGAGAATTGATGTTTCTGGATAGAGGTTTGAAGATTGCAGATTGAGTATTGACTATTGAAAACCTTGAATTGAGGATATTCTATTGAGGATTGAGGATTGACAACAGATTGTTGAGGACTGAGGTCTGAAGATTGAGGATTCAGGATTGAGGATACAGAATTGAGGTTTGAGGACTAAGGATTGAGGATTGAAGATTGAGTATTGAGGATTGAGGATTGAGGATTGAAGATTGAGGACTGAGGATTGAGGATGGGGGCTGACGGTTGAGGATTGAGGTTTGAGGACTGAGCACTGAGGATAGAGAATTGAGAAATGAGGATTGAGGATTGATGATTGAAGATTGAGTATTGGGTATTGAGGATTGAAGAATGAGGATTGAGCATTGAGGTTTGAGGATTGAGGATTGAAGATTGAGTATTGAGGATTGAAGACTGACGATTGAGGATAGGGGATTGAGGACTGAGGATTGAGGATTGAAGATTGATGATTGAGGATTGGGTATTGAGGATTGAAGAATGAGGATTGAGGATTGAGGATTGAGGATTGAGGATTGAGGATTGAGTATTGAAGATTGAGTATTGATCACTGAGGATTGAGGATTGAGGATTGAGGATTGAGGATTGAAGATTGAATATTGAGGATTGAAGATTCAGGATTGAGGATTGAGGATTGAGGATGGAGGATGATGGCTGAGGGTTGAGGATTGAGGTTTGAGGACTGAGGAATGAGGATTAAGGGTTGAGAATTGAGGATTGAGGATTGAGGATTGAAGATTGAGGATTGGATATTGAGGATTGAAGAATGAGGATTGGGGATTGAGGATTGAGGATTGAGGATTGAGGATTGAAGGTTGAGGATTGGGTATTGAGGATTGAAGTCTGAGGATTGAGGATAGAGGATTGAGGATTGAGGATTGAAGATTGAGTATTGAGGATTGAAGGTTGAGGATTGAGGATTGAGGATTGAGGATTGAAGATTGAAGATTGAATATTGAGGATTGAAGATTGAGGATTGAGTATTGAGGATTGAGGATTGAGTATTGAGGATTGAGGATTGAGTATTGAAGATTGAGGATTGATGATTGAGGATTGAGGATTGAGGATTGAGGATTGAAGATTGAATATTGATGATTGAATATTGAGGACTGAGGATTGAGTGTTGTGGATTGAGGACGAGGACTGAGGGTTGAATATTGATGTTTTAGGTCTGATGATTAAGGATTGAGGATTGGGAATTGAGGATTGACGAATGAGGATTGAAGATTGAGGTTTGGGTATTGAGGATTGAAGAATGGGGATTGAGGATTGAGGATTGAGAATTGAGGATTGAGGAATGAGGATTGAAGATTGAGGTTTGGGCATTGAGGATTGAAGAATGAGGATTGAGGATTGAGGATTGAGGATTGAGGATTGAGGATTGAGGGTTGAGTATTGAAGATTGAGTATTGATCACTGAGGATTGAGGATTGAGGATTGAGGTTTGAGGATTGAGGATTGAAGATTGAATGTTGAGGATTGAATATTCAGGATTGAGGATTGCCGATTGAGGATGGAGGATGATGGCTGAGGGTTGAGGATTGAGGTTTGAGGACTGAGGAATGAGGATTAAGGGTTGAGAATTGAGGATTGACGATTGAGGATTGAAGATTGAGGATTGGATATTGAGGATTGAAGAATGAGGATTGAGGATTGAGGACTGAGGATTGAGGAATGAGGATTGAAGGTTGAGGATTGGGTATTGAGGATTGAAGACTGAGGATTGAGGATTGAGGATTGAGGATTGAGGATTGAGGATTGAGGATTGAAGGTTGAGGATTGGGTATTGAGGATTGAAGAATGAGGATTGAGGATTGATGATAGAGGATTGAGGATTGAGGATTGAGGATTGAGGATTGGGGATTGAGGATTGAGCATTGAGGTTTGAGGAGAGAGGGCTGAGGATTGAAGATTGAGTATTGAGGATTGAAGATTGAGGATTGAGGATTGAGGATTGAGGATTGAGGATTGAAGATTGTGTATTGAGGATTGAAGATTGAGGATTGAGTATTGAGGAATGAGGATTGAGGACTGAGTATTGAGGATTGAGGATTGAGTATTGAAGATTAAGGATTGATGATTGAGGACTGGGGATTGAGGATTGAAGATTGAAAATTGATGATTGAATATTGAGGACTGAGGATTGAGGTTTGTGTATTGACGACGAGGACTGAGAGTTGAATATTGATGTTTGAGGTCTGAGGGTTAAGGATTGAGGATTGAGAATTGAGGATTGAGGATTGAGGATTGAAGATTGAGGATTGGGTATTGTGGATTGAAGAATGAGGATTGAGGATTGAGGTTTGAGGATTGAGGATTGCAGATTGAGTATTGAGGATTGAAGATTGAGGATTGAGGATTGAGGATTGAAGATTGAGGATTGAGGATTGAGGGTCGAGGATTGAGGGTTGAAGATTGAGTATTGAGGATTGAAGATTGAGGACTCAGGATTGAGTACTGAGGATTGATGGTTGAGGATTGAGGATTGAAGATTGAGAATTGAAGATTGAGTATTGAGGACTGAAGATTGACGATTGAGGATTAAGGATTGACGATTGAGGATTGAGGATTGAAGATTCAGTATTGAGGATTGAAGGTTGAGGATTGTGGATTGAGGATCTAGAATTGGAGATTGATTATTGAGGATTGAAGATTGAGAATTCAGGATTGAGGATTGAGCATTGAGAATTGAGGATGAGGACTAAGGGTTGAGGATTGAGGGTTGTGAAATGAGGATTGGGGATTGAGGATTGAGGATTGAGGATTGAGGATTGAGGATTGAGGATTGAGTATTGAAGATTGAGTATTGATCACTGAGGATTTAGGATTGAGGATTGAGGTTTGAGGATTGAGGATTGAAGATTGAATGTTGTATGGAGGATTGAATATTCAGGATTGAGGATTGGCGATTGAGGATGGAGGATGAGGGCTGAGGGTTGAGGATTGAGGTTCAGTATTGAATCCTGAGAATTCAGGATATTCTATTGAGTATCGAGAATTGAGGATTGATGGTTAGTATTGAGGATTGAGGATTGAGGATTGAGGATTGAGGATCAGGGCTGAGGGTTCAGGATTGAGGTTTGAGGACTGAGGACTGAGGGTTGAGGATTGAGAATTGAGGATTTAGGATTGAGGATTGAAGATTGAGAATTGGGTATTGAGGATTGAAGAATGAGGATTGAGGATCGAGGATTGAGGATTGAGGAACTAGGATTGAAGGTTGAGGATTGGGTATTGAGGATTCAAGACTGAGGATTGAGGATTGAGGATTGAGGATTGAGGATTGAGGATTGAGGAATGAAGGTTGAGGATTGGGTATTGAGGATTGAAGACTGAGGATTGAGGATTGATGATTGAGGATTGAGGATTGAGGATTGGGGATTGAGGATTGAGCATTGAGGTTTGAGGACAGAGGGCTGAGGATTGAAGATTGAGTATTGAGGATTGAAGATTGAGGATTGAGGATTGAGGATTGAGGATTGAGGATTGAAGATTGTGTATTGAGGGTTGAAGATTGAGGATTGAGTATTGAGGAATGAGGATTGAGGATTGAGGAATGAGGACTGAGTATTGAAGATTGAGTATTGATGATTGAGGACTGAGGATTGAGGATTGAAGATTGAATATTGATGATTGAATATTGAGGACTGAGGATTGAGGGTTGTGTATTGACGACGAGGACTGACTGTTGAATATTGATGTTTGAGGTCTGAGGGTTAAGGATTGAGGATTGAGAATTGAGGATTGAGGATTGAGGATTGAAGATTGAGGATTGGGTATTGTGGATTGAAGAATGAGGATTGAGGATTGAGAATTGAGAATTGAGGATGAGGACTGAGGATTGAGGATTGCAGATTGAGTATTGAGGATTAAAGATTGAGGATTGAGGATTGAGGATTGAAGATTGAGGATTGAGGATTGAGTGTTGAGGATTGAGGTTTGAGGACTGAGGACTGAGGATTGATGATTGAGAATTGAGGATTGAGGATTGAGGATTGAAGATTGAGGTTTGAGGTTTGAGGATTGAGGATTGCAGATTCAGTATTGAGAATTGAAGATTGAGTATTGAGGATTGGAGATTGACGATTGAGGATTGAGGATTGAGGATTGAGGATGAGGGCTGAGTGTCGGGGATTGAGGTTTGACGACTGAGGACTGTGCATTCAGGATTGAGAATTCAGGATTGATGATTGAATATTGACGATTGAGGATTGGGTATTGAGGATTGAAGAATGAGGATTGATGATTGAGGATTGAGGATTGAGGATTGAGGATCTAGGATTGCAGATTGATTATTGAGGGTTGAGGATTGAGGATTGAGGATTGAGGATTGAGGATCTAGGATTGGAGATTGATTTTTGAGGATTGAATATTGAGGGTTGATGTTTGAGGACTCAGAATTGAGAATTGAGGATGAGGACTGTGGGATGAGGATTGAGGTTTGAGAAATGAGGATTGAGTATTGAGGATTGAGGATTGAGGATTGAGGATTGAGTATTGAAGATTGAGTATTGATCACTGATGATTGAGGATTGAATATTGAGGATTGAAGATTCAGGGTTGAGGATTGAGGATTGAGGATGGAGGATGAGGGCTGAGGGTTGAGGATCGAGGTTTGAGGACTGAGGAATGAGGATTAAGGGTTGAGAATTGAGGATTGAGGATTGAGGATTGAAGATTGAGGATTGGGTATTGTGGATTGAAGAATGAGGATTGAGGATTGAGGATTGAGGATTGAGGATTGAGGATTGAAGGTTGAGGATTGGGTATTGAGGATTGAAGACTGAGGATTGAGGATTGAGGATTGAGGATTGAGGATTGAAGATTGAGTATTGAGGATTGAAAGTTGAGGATTGAGGATTGAGGATTGAGGATTGAAGATTGAAGATTGAATATTGAGGATTGAAGATTGAGGATTGAGTATTGAGGACTGAGGATTGAGTATTGAGGATTGAGGATTGAGTATTGAAGATTGAGGGTTGATGATTGAGGATTGAGGATTGAGGATTGAGGATTGAAGATTGAATATTGATGATTGAATATTGAGGACTGAGGATTGAGTGTTGTGGATTGAGGACGAGGTCTGAGGGTTGAATATTGATGTTTTAGGTCTGAGGATTAAGGATTGAGGATTGAGAATTGAGGATTGACGAATGAGGATTGAAGATTCAGGTTTGGGTATTGAGGATTGAAGAATGAGGATTGAGGATTGAGGATTGAGGATTGAGGATTGAGGTTTGAGGATTGAGGATTGAAGATTGAATGTTGAGGATTGAATATTCAGGATTGAGGATTGCCGATTGAGGATGGAGGATGAGGGCTGAGGGTTGAGGATTGAGGTTTCAGTATTGAATCCTGAGAATTCAGGATATTCTATTGAGTATCGAGAATTGAGGATTGATGGTTAGTATTGAGGATTGAGGATTGAGGATTGAGGATTGAGGATCAGGGCTGAGGGTTCAGGATTGAGGTTTGAGGACTGAGGACTGAGGGTTGAGGATTGAGAATTGAGGATTTAGGATTGAGGATTGAAGATTGAGAATTGGGTATTGAGGATTGAAGAATGAGGATTGAGGATCGAGGATTGAGGATTGAGGAACTAGGATTGAAGGTTGAGGATTGGGTATTGAGGATTGAAGACTGAGGATTGAGGATTGAGGATTGAGGATTGAGGATTGAGGATTGAGGATTGAGGAATGAAGGTTGAGGATTGGGTATTGAGGATTGAAGAATGAGGATTGAGGATTGATGATTGAGGATTGAGGATTGAGGATTGGGGATTGAGGATTGAGCATTGAGGTTTGAGGACAGAGGGCTGAGGATTGAAGATTGAGTATTGAGGATTGAAGATTGAGGATTGAGGATTGAGGATTGAGGATTGAGGATTGAAGATTGTGTATTGAGGGTTGAAGATTGAGGATTGAGTATTGAGGAATGAGGATTGAGGATTGAGGAATGAGGACTGAGTATTGAAGATTGAGTATTGATGATTGAGGACTGAGGATTGAGGATTGAAGATTGAATATTGATGATTGAATATTGAGGACTGAGGATTGAGGGTTGTGTATTGACGACGAGGACTGACTGTTGAATATTGATGTTTGAGGTCTGAGGGTTAAGGATTGAGGATTGAGAATTGAGGATTGAGGATTGAGGATTGAAGATTGAGGATTGGGTATTGTGGATTGAAGAATGAGGATTGAGGATTGAGAATTGAGAATTGAGGATGAGGACTGAGGATTGAGGATTGCAGATTGAGTATTGAGGATTAAAGATTGAGGATTGAGGATTGAGGATTGAAGATTGAGGATTGAGGATTGAGTGTTGAGGATTGAGGTTTGAGGACTGAGGACTGAGGATTGATGATTGAGAATTGAGGATTGAGGATTGAGGATTGAAGATTGAGGTTTGAGGTTTGAGGATTGAGGATTGCAGATTCAGTATTGAGAATTGAAGGTTGAGTATTGAGGATTGGAGATTAACGATTGAGGATTGAGGATTGAGGATTGAGGATGAGGGCTGAGTGTCGGGGATTGAGGTTTGACGACTGAGGACTGTGCACTCAGGATTGAGAATTCAGGATTGATGATTGAATATTGACGATTGAGGATTGGGTATTGAGGATTGAAGAATGAGGATTGATGATTGAGGATTGAGGATTGAGGATTGAGGATCTAGGATTGCAGATTGATTATTGAGCGTTGATGATTGAGGATTGAGGATTGAGGATTGAGGATCTAGGATTGGAGATTGATTTTTGAGGATTGAATATTGAGGGTTGATGTTTGAGGACTCAGAATTGAGAATTGAGGATGAGGACTGTGGGATGAGGATTGAGGTTTGAGAAATGAGGATTGAGTATTGAGGATTGAGGATTGAGGATTGAGGATTGAGTATTGAAGATTGAGTATTGATCACTGATGATTGAGGATTGAGGATTGAGGATTGAGGATTGAGGATTGAAGATTGAATATTGAGGATTGAAGATTGAGGGTTGAGGATTGAGGATTGAGAATTGAGAATTGAGGATTAGGACTGAGGGTTGAGGATTGAGGTTTGAGGAATGAGGATTGAGGACTGAAGATTGACGATTGAGTATTGATGATTAAAGATTTATGACTGAGGTTTGAGGATTGAGGATTGAGGATTGAGGTCTGAGGATTGAAGATTGAGTACTGAGGATTGAATATTGAGGATTGAAGGTTGAGGATTGAGGATAGAGGATTGAGGATGGAGTATGAGGACTGACGGCTGAGGATTGAGGTTTGAGGATTGAGGATTGAGGATTGAGGACTGAGGAGTGAGGATTGAGGATTGAGTATTGAGAATTGAGGATTGATGGTTGAGTATTGAGGATTGATGGCTGAGGGTTGTGTGTTGAGTATTGAGCATTGAGGATTGAGGATTGAGGATAGAGGATTGAGAATTGAAGATTGAGTTGTGATGATTGAATATTGAGGATTGAGGATTGAGGTTTAAGGATTGAGGACGAGGACTGACGGTTGAGGATTGAGGTTTGAGGGTTGAGGATTGAGGATTGAGGACTGAGGATTGAGGATTGAGGATTGGGTATTGAGGATTGAAGAATGAGGATTGAGGATTGAGGATTGAGGATTGAGGAATGAAGATTGACGATTGAGGATTGAGGATTGAGGATTGAAGATTGAGTATTGAGGATTGAAGATTGAGGATTGAGGATTGATCACTGAGGACTGAGGATTGAGGACTGAGGATTGAGGATTGAGTATTGAGAACTGATAATGAGGTCTGAGGGTTGAGGATTTAGTATAGAGGATTGAGGATTGAGGATTGAGTATTGAAGATTCAGGATTGATGACTGAGTATTGAGGATAGAGGATTGAAAATTGATTATTAAGGATTGAAGATTGAGGATTGAGGATTGAGGTTTGTGTATTGAGGACGAGGTCTGAGGGTTCAATATTGATGTTTGAGGTCTGAGGGTCAAGGATTGAGGATTGAGAATTGAGAACTGATAATGAGGTCTGAGGGTTGAGGATTGAGTATAGAGGATTGAGGTTTGAGTATTGAAGATTGAGGAATGATGATTGAGGATTGAGGATTGAGGATTGAGGATTGGGGATTGAGGATTGAGCATTGAGGTTTGAGGACTGAGGGCTGAGGGTTGAGGATTGAGGATTGAGGATTGAGGATGAGGGCTGAGTGTTGAGGATTGAGGTTTGAGGACTGAGGACTGAGGATTGATGATTGAGAATTGAGTATTGAGGATTGAGGATTGAGGATTGAGGATTGAGTATTGAAGATCGAGTATTGATCACTGATGATTGAGGATTGAGGATTGAAGATTGAATATTGAGGATTGAAGATTGAGGGTTGAGGATTGAGGATTGAGAATTGAGAATTGAGGATGAGGACTGAGGGTTGAGGATTGAGGTTTGAGGAATGAGGATTGAGGACTGAAGATTGACGATTGAGTATTGAAGATTAAAGATTTATGACTGAGGTTTGAGGATTGAGGATTGAGGTCTGAGGATTGAAGATTGAGTACTGAGGATTGAATATTGAGGATTGAAGGTTGAGGATTGAGGATAGAGGATTGAGGATGGAGTATGAGGACTGACGGTTGAGGATTGAGGTTTGAGGATTGAGGATTGAGGATTGAGGACTGAGGATTGAGGATTGAGGATTGAGTATTGAGAATTGGGGATTGATGGTTGAGTATTGAGGATTGATGGCTGAGGGTTGTGTGTTGAGTATTGAGCATTGAGGATTGAGGATTGAGGATAGAGGATTGAGAATTGAAAATTGAGTTGTGATGATTGAATATTGAGGATTGAGGAATGAGGTTTAAGGATTGAGGACGAGGACTGACGGTTGAGGATTGAGGTTTGAGGGTTGAGGATTGAGGATTGCGGACTGAGGATTGAGGATTGAGGGTTGGGTATTGAGGATTGAAGAATAAGGATTGAGGATTGAGGATTGAGGATTGAGGAATGAAAATTGAGGGTTGAGGGTTGAGGATTGAGGATTGAAGAATGAGTATTGACGATTGAAGATTGAGGATTGAGTATTGAGTATTGAGGACTGAAGATTGACGATTGAGGATTGAGGATTGAGGATTGAAGATTGAGTATTGAGGATTGAAGATTGAGGATTGAGGAATGATGACTGAGGACTGAGGATTGAGGACTGAGGATTGAGGATTGAGAATTGAGAACTGATAATGAGGTCTGAGGGTTGAGGATTGAGTATAGAGGATTGAGGATTGAGGATTGAGTATTGAAGATTCAGGATTGATGACTGAGTATTGAGGATTGAGGATTGAAAATTGACTATTAAGGATTGAAGATTGAGGATTGAGGATTGAGGTTTGTGTATTGAGGACGAGGTCTGAGGGTTCAATATTGATGTTAGAGGTCTGAGGGTTAAGGATTGAGGATTGAGAATTGAGAACTGATAATGAGGTCTGAGGGTTGAGGATTGAGTATAGAGGATTGAGGATTGAGGATTGAGGATTGAAGATTGAGGATTGGGTATTGAGGATTGAAGAATGAGGATTGAGGATTGAAGATTGAGTACTGAGGATTGAAGATTGAGGATTGAGAATTGAGGATTCAGTATCGAGGATGAGGGCTGAGGGTTGGGGATTTAGGTTTGAGGACTGAGGACTGAGGATTGAGGATTGAGAATTGAGGATTGAGGATTGAGTATTGAAGATTGAGTATTGAGGATTGAAGATTGACGATTGAGGATTGGGGATTGAGGATTGAGGATTGAATGTTGAGGACTGAGTGTTGAGGGTTGAGTGATGAGAATTGATGTTTGTGGATAGAGGTTTGAAGATTGCAGTTTGAGTATTGAGTATTGAAAGCTGTGAATTGAGGATATTCTATTGAGGATTGAGGATTGACAATTGATTGTTGAGGACTGAGGGCCGAAGATTGAGGACTCAGGATTGAGGATTCAGAATTGAGGTTTGAGGAGTGAGGATTGTGGATTGAGGATTGAGGATTGAAGATTCAGTATTGAGGATTGAAGATTGGGAATTGAGGATTGAGGATTGAACATTGAGGACTGAGTGTTGAGTGTTGAGTGATGAGAATTTATGTTTGTGGATAGAGGTTTGAAGGTTGCAGATTGAGTATTGAGTATTGAAAACTTAGAATTGAGAATATTCTATTGAGGATTGAGGATTGACAACAGATTCTTGAGGACTGAGGTCTGAAGATTGAGGATTCAGGATTTTGGATCCAGAATTGAGGTTTGAGGACTAAGGATTGAGGATTGAAGATTGAGCATTGAGAAATGAGGATTGAGTATTGAGGATTGAAGATTGAGTATTGGGTATTGAGGATCGAAGAATGAGGATTGAGGATTGAAGTTTGAGGAATGAGGATTGAAGATTGAGTATTGAGGATTGAAGACTGACGATTGAGGATTGAGGATTGAGGACTGAGAATTGAGGATTGAGGATTGAAGATTGAGGATTGGGTATTGAGGATTGAAGTATGAGGATTGAGGATTGAGGATAGAGGATTGAGTGTTGAGGATTGAAGATTGAGTATTGAGGATAGAAGACTGACGATTGAGGATTGAGGATTGAGTGTTGAAGATTGAGGATTGATGATTGAGGAATGAGGATTGAGGATTGAGGATTGAGGATTGAGTATTGAAGATTGAGGATTGATGATTGAGGACTGAGGATTGAGTGTCGAGTGATGAGAATTGATGTTTCTGGATAGAGGTTTGAAGATTGCAGATTGAGTATTGACTATTGAAAACCTTGAATTGAGGATATTCTATTGAGGATTGAGGATTGACAACAGATTGTTGAGGACTGAGGTCTGAAGATTGAGGATTCAGGATTGAGGATACAGAATTGAGGTTTGAGGACTAAGGATTGAGGATTGAAGATTGAGTATTGAGGATTGAGGATTGAGGATTGAAGATTGAGGACTGAGGATTGAGGATGGGGGCTGACGGTTGAGGATTGAGGTTTGAGGACTGAGCACTGAGGATAGAGAATTGAGAAATGAGGATTGAGGATTGATGATTGAAGATTGAGTATTGGGTATTGAGGATTGAAGAATGAGGATTGAGCATTGAGGTTTGAGGATTGAGGATTGAAGATTGAGTATTGAGGATTGAAGACTGACGATTGAGGATAGGGGATTGAGGACTGAGGATTGAGGATTGAAGATTGATGATTGAGGATTGGGTATTGAGGATTGAAGAATGAGGATTGAGGATTGAGGATTGAGGATTGAGGATTGAGGATTGAGTATTGAAGATTGAGTATTGATCACTGAGGATTGAGGATTGAGGATTGAGGATTGAGGATTGAAGATTGAATATTGAGGATTGAAGATTCAGGATTGAGGATTGAGGATTGAGGATGGAGGATGATGGCTGAGGGTTGAGGATTGAGGTTTGAGGACTGAGGAATGAGGATTAAGGGTTGAGAATTGAGGATTGAGGATTGAGGATTGAAGATTGAGGATTGGATATTGAGGATTGAAGAATGAGGATTGGGGATTGAGGATTGAGGATTGAGGATTGAGGATTGAAGGTTGAGGATTGGGTATTGAGGATTGAAGTCTGAGGATTGAGGATAGAGGATTGAGGATTGAGGATTGAAGATTGAGTATTGAGGATTGAAGGTTGAGGATTGAGGATTGAGGATTGAGGATTGAAGATTGAAGATTGAATATTGAGGATTGAAGATTGAGGATTGAGTATTGAGGATTGAGGATTGAGTATTGAGGATTGAGGATTGAGTATTGAAGATTGAGGATTGATGATTGAGGATTGAGGATTGAGGATTGAGGATTGAAGATTGAATATTGATGATTGAATATTGAGGACTGAGGATTGAGTGTTGTGGATTGAGGACGAGGACTGAGGGTTGAATATTGATGTTTTAGGTCTGATGATTAAGGATTGAGGATTGGGAATTGAGGATTGACGAATGAGGATTGAAGATTGAGGTTTGGGTATTGAGGATTGAAGAATGGGGATTGAGGATTGAGGATTGAGAATTGAGGATTGAGGAATGAGGATTGAAGATTGAGGTTTGGGCATTGAGGATTGAAGAATGAGGATTGAGGATTGAGGATTGAGGATTGAGGATTGAGGATTGAGGGTTGAGTATTGAAGATTGAGTATTGATCACTGAGGATTGAGGATTGAGGATTGAGGTTTGAGGATTGAGGATTGAAGATTGAATGTTGAGGATTGAATATTCAGGATTGAGGATTGCCGATTGAGGATGGAGGATGATGGCTGAGGGTTGAGGATTGAGGATTGAGGACTGAGGAATGAGGATTAAGGGTTGAGAATTGAGGATTGACGATTGAGGATTGAAGATTGAGGATTGGATATTGAGGATTGAAGAATGAGGATTGAGGATTGAGGACTGAGGATTGAGGAATGAGGATTGAAGGTTGAGGATTGGGTATTGAGGATTGAAGACTGAGGATTGAGGATTGAGGATTGAGGATTGAGGATTGAGGATTGAGGATTGAAGGTTGAGGATTGGGTATTGAGGATTGAAGAATGAGGATTGAGGATTGATGATAGAGGATTGAGGATTGAGGATTGAGGATTGAGGATTGGGGATTGAGGATTGAGCATTGAGGTTTGAGGACAGAGGGCTGAGGATTGAAGATTGAGTATTGAGGATTGAAGATTGAGGATTGAGGATTGAGGATTGAGGATTGAGGATTGAAGATTGTGTATTGAGGATTGAAGATTGAGGATTGAGTATTGAGGAATGAGGATTGAGGACTGAGTATTGAGGATTGAGGATTGAGTATTGAAGATTAAGGATTGATGATTGAGGACTGGGGATTGAGGATTGAAGATTGAAAATTGATGATTGAATATTGAGGACTGAGGATTGAGGTTTGTGTATTGACGACGAGGACTGAGAGTTGAATATTGATGTTTGAGGTCTGAGGGTTAAGGATTGAGGATTGAGAATTGAGGATTGAGGATTGAGGATTGAAGATTGAGGATTGGGTATTGTGGATTGAAGAATGAGGATTGAGGATTGAGGTTTGAGGATTGAGGATTGCAGATTGAGTATTGAGGATTGAAGATTGAGGATTGAGGATTGAGGATTGAAGATTGAGGATTGAGGATTGAGGGTCGAGGATTGAGGGTTGAAGATTGAGTATTGAGGATTGAAGATTGAGGACTCAGGATTGAGTACTGAGGATTGATGGTTGAGGATTGAGGATTGAAGATTGAGAATTGAAGATTGAGTATTGAGGACTGAAGATTGACGATTGAGGATTAAGGATTGACGATTGAGGATTGAGGATTGAAGATTCAGTATTGAGGATTGAAGGTTGAGGATTGTGGATTGAGGATCTAGAATTGGAGATTGATTATTGAGGATTGAAGATTGAGAATTCAGGATTGAGGATTGAGCATTGAGAATTGAGGATGAGGACTAAGGGTTGAGGATTGAGGGTTGTGAAATGAGGATTGGGGATTGAGGATTGAGGATTGAGGATTGAGGATTGAGGATTGAGGATTGAGTATTGAAGATTGAGTATTGATCACTGAGGATTTAGGATTGAGGATTGAGGTTTGAGGATTGAGGATTGAAGATTGAATGTTGAGGATTGAATATTCAGGATTGAGGATTGGCGATTGAGGATGGAGGATGAGGGCTGAGGGTTGAGGATTGAGGTTTCAGTATTGAATCCTGAGAATTCAGGATATTCTATTGAGTATCGAGAATTGAGGATTGATGGTTAGTATTGAGGATTGAGGATTGAGGATTGAGGATTGAGGATCAGGGCTGAGGGTTCAGGATTGAGGTTTGAGGACTGAGGACTGAGGGTTGAGGATTGAGAATTGAGGATTTAGGATTGAGGATTGAAGATTGAGAATTGGGTATTGAGGATTGAAGAATGAGGATTGAGGATCGAGGATTGAGGATTGAGGAACTAGGATTGAAGGTTGAGGATTGGGTATTGAGGATTCAAGACTGAGGATTGAGGATTGAGGATTGAGGATTGAGGATTGAGGATTGAGGAATGAAGGTTGAGGATTGGGTATTGAGGATTGAAGACTGAGGATTGAGGATTGATGATTGAGGATTGAGGATTGAGGATTGGGGATTGAGGATTGAGCATTGAGGTTTGAGGACAGAGGGCTGAGGATTGAAGATTGAGTATTGAGGATTGAAGATTGAGGATTGAGGATTGAGGATTGAGGATTGAGGATTGAAGATTGTGTATTGAGGGTTGAAGATTGAGGATTGAGTATTGAGGAATGAGGATTGAGGATTGAGGAATGAGGACTGAGTATTGAAGATTGAGTATTGATGATTGAGGACCGAGGATTGAGGATTGAAGATTGAATATTGATGATTGAATATTGAGGACTGAGGATTGAGGGTTGTGTATTGACGACGAGGACTGACTGTTGAATATTGATGTTTGAGGTCTGAGGGTTAAGGATTGAGGATTGAGAATTGAGGATTGAGGATTGAGGATTGAAGATTGAGGATTGGGTATTGTGGATTGAAGAATGAGGATTGAGGATTGAGAATTGAGAATTGAGGATGAGGACTGAGGATTGAGGATTGCAGATTGAGTATTGAGGATTAAAGATTGAGGATTGAGGATTGAGGATTGAAGATTGAGGATTGAGGATTGAGTGTTGAGGATTGAGGTTTGAGGACTGAGGACTGAGGATTGATGATTGAGAATTGAGGATTGAGGATTGAGGATTGAAGATTGAGGTTTGAGGTTTGAGGATTGAGGATTGCAGATTCAGTATTGAGAATTGAAGATTGAGTATTGAGGATTGGAGATTGACGATTGAGGATTGAGGATTGAGGATTGAGGATGAGGGCTGAGTGTCGGGGATTGAGGTTTGACGACTGAGGACTGTGCATTCAGGATTGAGAATTCAGGATTGATGATTGAATATTGACGATTGAGGATTGGGTATTGAGGATTGAAGAATGAGGATTGATGATTGAGGATTGAGGATTGAGGATTGAGGATCTAGGATTGCAGATTGATTATTGAGGGTTGAGGATTGAGGATTGAGGATTGAGGATTGAGGACCTAGGATTGGAGATTGATTTTTGAGGATTGAATATTGAGGGTTGATGTTTGAGGACTCAGAATTGAGAATTGAGGATGAGGACTGTGGGATGAGGATTGAGGTTTGAGAAATGAGGATTGAGTATTGAGGATTGAGGATTGAGGATTGAGGATTGAGTATTGAAGATTGAGTATTGATCACTGATGATTGAGGATTGAATATTGAGGATTGAAGATTCAGGATTGAGGATTGAGGATTGAGGATGGAGGATGAGGGCTGAGGGTTGAGGATCGAGGTTTGAGGACTGAGGAATGAGGATTAAGGGTTGAGAATTGAGGATTGAGGATTGAGGATTGAAGATTGAGGATTGGGTATTGTGGATTGAAGAATGAGGATTGAGGATTGAGGATTGAGGATTGAGGATTGAGGATTGAAGGTTGAGGATTGGGTATTGATGATTGAAGACTGAGGATTGAGGATTGAGGATTGAGGATTGAGGATTGAAGATTGAGTATTGAGGATTGAAAGTTGAGGATTGAGGATTGAGGATTGAGGATTGAAGATTGAAGATTGAATATTGAGGATTGAAGATTGAGGATTGATTATTGAGGACTGAGGATTGAGTATTGAGGATTGAGGATTGAGTATTGAAGATTGAGGGTTGATGATTGAGGATTGAGGATTGAGGATTGAGGATTGAAGATTGAATATTGATGATTGAATATTGAGGACTGAGGATTGAGTGTTGTGGATTGAGGACGAGGTCTGAGGGTTGAATATTGATGTTTTAGGTCTGAGGATTAAGGATTGAGGATTGAGAATTGAGGATTGACGAATGAGGATTGAAGATTGAGGTTTGGGTATTGAGGATTGAAGAATGAGGATTGAGGATTGAGGATTGAGGATTGAGGATTGAGGTTTGAGGATTGAGGATTGAAGATTGAATGTTGAGGATTGAATATTCAGGATTGAGGATTGCCGATTGAGGATGGAGGATGAGGGCTGAGGGTTGAGGATTGAGGTTTCAGTATTGAATCCTGAGAATTCAGGATATTCTATTGAGTATCGAGAATTGAGGATTGATGGTTAGTATTGAGGATTGAGGATTGAGGATTGAGGATTGAGGATCAGGGCTGAGGGTTCAGGATTGAGGTTTGAGGACTGAGGACTGAGGGTTGAGGATTGAGAATTGAGGATTTAGGATTGAGGATTGAAGATTGAGAATTGGGTATTGAGGATTGAAGAATGAGGATTGAGGATCGAGGATTGAGGATTGAGGAACTAGGATTGAAGGTTGAGGATTGGGTATTGAGGATTGAAGACTGAGGATTGAGGATTGAGGATTGAGGATTGAGGATTGAGGATTGAGGATTGAGGAATGAAGGTTGAGGATTGGGTATTGAGGATTGAAGAATGAGGATTGAGGATTGATGATTGAGGATTGAGGATTGAGGATTGGGGATTGAGGATTGAGCATTGAGGTTTGAGGACAGAGGGCTGAGGATTGAAGATTGAGTATTGAGGATTGAAGATTGAGGATTGAGGATTGAGGATTGAGGATTGAGGATTGAAGATTGTGTATTGAGGGTTGAAGATTGAGGATTGAGTATTGAGGAATGAGGATTGAGGATTGAGGAATGAGGACTGAGTATTGAAGATTGAGTATTGATGATTGAGGACTGAGGATTGAGGATTGAAGATTGAATATTGATGATTGAATATTGAGGACTGAGGATTGAGGGTTGTGTATTGACGACGAGGACTGACTGTTGAATATTGATGTTTGAGGTCTGAGGGTTAAGGATTGAGGATTGAGAATTGAGGATTGAGGATTGAGGATTGAAGATTGAGGATTGGGTATTGTGGATTGAAGAATGAGGATTGAGGATTGAGAATTGAGAATTGAGGATGAGGACTGAGGATTGAGGATTGCAGATTGAGTATTGAGGATTAAAGATTGAGGATTGAGGATTGAGGATTGAAGATTGAGGATTGAGGATTGAGTGTTGAGGATTGAGGTTTGAGGACTGAGGACTGAGGATTGATGATTGAGAATTGAGGATTGAGGATTGAGGATTGAAGATTGAGGTTTGAGGTTTGAGGATTGAGGATTGCAGATTCAGTATTGAGAATTGAAGGTTGAGTATTGAGGATTGGAGATTGACGATTGAGGATTGAGGATTGAGGATTGAGGATGAGGGCTGAGTGTCGGGGATTGAGGTTTGACGACTGAGGACTGTGCATTCAGGATTGAGAATTCAGGATTGATGATTGAATATTGACGATTGAGGATTGGGTATTGAGGATTGAAGAATGAGGATTGATGATTGAGGATTGAGGATTGAGGATTGAGGATCTAGGATTGCAGATTGATTATTGAGCGTTGATGATTGAGGATTGAGGATTGAGGATTGAGGATCTAGGATTGGAGATTGATTTTTGAGGATTGAATATTGAGGGTTGATGTTTGAGGACTCAGAATTGAGAATTGAGGATGAGGACTGTGGGATGAGGATTGAGGTTTGAGAAGTGAGGATTGAGTATTGAGGATTGAGGATTGAGGATTGAGGATTGAGTATTGAAGATTGAGTATTGATCACTGATGATTGAGGATTGAGGATTGAGGATTGAGGATTGAGGATTGAAGATTGAATATTGAGGATTGAAGATTGAGGGTTGAGGATTGAGGATTGAGAATTGAGAATTGAGGATGAGGACTGAGGGTTGAGGATTGAGGTTTGAGGAATGAGGATTGAGGACTGAAGATTGACGATTGAGTATTGATGATTAAAGATTTATGACTGAGGTTTGAGGATTGAGGATTGAGGATTGAGGTCTGAGGATTGAAGATTGAGTACTGAGGATTGAATATTGAGGATTGAAGGTTGAGGATTGAGGATAGAGGATTGAGGATGGAGTATGAGGACTGACGGCTGAGGATTGAGGTTTGAGGATTGAGGATTGAGGATTGAGGACTGAGGAGTGAGGATTGAGGATTGAGTATTGAGAATTGAGGATTGATGGTTGAGTATTGAGGATTGATGGCTGAGGGTTGTGTGTTGAGTATTGAGCATTGAGGATTGAGGATTGAGGATAGAGGATTGAGAATTGAAGATTGAGTTGTGATGATTGAATATTGAGGATTGAGGATTGAGGTTTAAGGATTGAGGACGAGGACTGACGGTTGAGGATTGAGGTTTGAGGGTTGAGGATTGAGGATTGAGGACTGAGGATTGAGGATTGAGGATTGGGTATTGAGGATTGAAGAATGAGGATTGAGGATTGAGGATTGAGGATTGAGGATTGAGGAATGAAAATTGAGGGTTGAGGGTTGAGGATTGAGGATTGAAGAATGAGTATTGACGATTGAAGATTGAGGATTGAGTATTGAGTATTGAGGACTGAAGATTGACGATTGAGGATTGAGGATTGAGGATTGAAGATTGAGTATTGAGGATTGAAGATTGAGGATTGAGGATTGATCACTGAGGACTGAGGATTGAGGACTGAGGATTGAGGATTGAGAATTGAGAACTGATAATGAGGTCTGAGGGTTGAGGATTTAGTATAGAGGATTGAGGATTGAGGATTGAGTATTGAAGATTCAGGATTGATGACTGAGTATTGAGGATTGAGGATTGAAAATTGATTATTAAGGATTGAAGATTGAGGATTGAGGATTGAGGTTTGTGTATTGAGGACGAGGTCTGAGGGTTCAATATTGATGTTTGAGGTCTGAGGGTCAAGGATTGAGGATTGAGAATTGAGAACTGATAATGAGGTCTGAGGGTTGAGGATTGAGTATAGAGGATTGAGGATTGAGGATTGAGGATTGAAGATTGAGGATTGGGTATTGAGGATTGAAGAATGAGGATTGAGGATTGAAGATTGAGTACTGAGGATTGAAGATTGAGGATTGAGAATTGAGGATTCAGTATCGAGGATGAGGATTGAGGATTGAAGATTGAGTATTGAGGATTGAAGGCTGACGATTGAGGATTGAGGATTGAGGACTGAGAATTGAGGATTGAGGATTGAAGATTGAGGATTGGGTATTGAGGATTGAAGTATTGAGGATAGAAGACTGACGATTGAGGATTGAGGATTGAGTGTTGAAGATTGAGGATTGATGATTGAGGAATGAGGATTGAGGATTGAGGATTGAGGATTGAGTATTGAAGATTGAGGATTGATGATTGAGGACTGAGGATTGAGTGTCGAGTGATGAGAATTGATGTTTCTGGATAGAGGTTTGAAGATTGCAGATTGAGTATTGACTATTGAAAACCTTGAATTGAGGATATTCTATTGAGGATTGAGGATTGACAACAGATTGTTGAGGACTGAGGTCTGAAGATTGAGGATTCAGTATTGAGGATACAGAATTGAGGTTTGAGGTCTAAGGATTGAGGATTGAAGATTGAGTATTGAGGATTGAGGATTGAGGATTGAAGATTGAGGGTTGAGGATTGAGGATGGGGGCTGACGGTTGAGGATTGAGGTTTGAGGACTGAGCACTGAGGATAGAGCATTGAGAAATGAGGATTGAGGATTGATGATTGAAGATTGAGTATTGGGTATTGAGGATTGAAGAATGAGGATTGAGCATTGAGGTTTGAGGAATGAGGATTGAGGATTGAGGATTGAGGATTGAGGATTGAGGATTGAGGATTGAGGATTGAGTATTGAAGATTGAGTATTGATGACTGAGGATTGAGGATTGAGGATTGAGCATTGAGGTTTGAGGACTGAGGGCTGACGATTGAGGATTGAGTATTGAGGATTGAGGATGAGGGCTAAGTGTTGAGGATTGAGGTTTGAGGACTGAGGACTGAGGATTGATGATTGAGAATTGAGGATTGAGGATTGAGGATTGAAGATTGAGGATTGGGTATTGAGGATTGAAGAATGAGGATTGAGTATTGAGGATTGAGGATTGAGGATTGAGGATTGAGTATTGAAGATTGAGTATTGATCACTGAGGATTGAGGATTGAGGATTGAGGTTTGAGGATTGAAGATTGAATATTGAGGATTGAAGATTCAGGATTGAGGATTGAGGATTGAGGATGGAGGATGATGGCTGAGGGTTGAGGATTGAGGTTTGAGGACTGAGGAATGAGGATTAAGGGTTGAGAATTGAGGATTGAGGATTGAGGATTGAAGATTGAGGATTGGATATTGAGGATTGAAGAATGAGGATTGAGGATTGAGGATTGAGGATTGAGGATTGAGGATTGAATGTTGAGGATTGGGTATTGAGGATTGAAGACTGAGGATTGAGGATAGAGGATTGAGGATTGAGGACTGAGGATTGAGGATTGGGGATTGAGGATTGAGGATTGAGGTTTGAGGACTGAGGACTGAGGATTGTGGATTGAGGATTGAGGATTGAAGATTCAGTATTGAGGATTGAAGATTGGGAATTGAGGATTGAGGATTGAACATTGAGGACTAAGTGTTGAGTGTTGAGTGATGAGAATTGATGTTTGTAGATAGAGGTTTGAAGATTGCAGATTGAGTATTGAGTATTGAAAACTTTGAATTGAGGATATTCTATTGAGGATTGAGGATTGACAACAGATTGCTGAGGACTGAGGGCCGAAGATTGAGGATTCAGGATTGAGGATTCAGAATTGAGGTTTGAGGACTGAGGATTGAGGATTGAAGATTGAGTACTGAGGATTGAAGATTGAGGATTGAGAATTGAGGATTCAGTATCGAGGATGAGGGCTGAGGGTTGAGGATTGAGGTTTGAGGACTGAGGACTGAGGATTGAGGATTGAGAATTGAGGATTGAGGATTGAGGATTGAAGATTGAGGATAATGTATTGAGAATTGGAGACTGAGGATTGAGGATTGAGGATGAGGGCTGAGGGTTGAGGATTGAGATTTGAGGATTGAAGATTGAGTATTGGGTATTGGGGATTGAAGAATGAGGATTGAGTATTGAGGACTGAAGATTGACGATCGAGGATTGAGTATTGAGGATTGAACATTGAGTATTGAGGATTGAAGATTGAGGATTGAGGATTGATCATTGAGGACTGAGGATTGAGGACTGAGGATTGAGGATTGAGAATTGAGAACTGATAATGAGGACTGAGGGTTGAGGATTGAGGATATATGATTGAGGATTGAGGATTGAGTATTGAAGATTGAGGATTGATGACTGAGTATTGAGGATTGAGGATTGAGGATTGAGGATGGAGGATGATGGCTGAGGGTTGAGGATTGAGGTTTGAGGACTGAGGAATGAGGATTAAGGGTTGAGAATTGAGGATTGAGGATTGAGGATTGAAGATTGAGGATTGGATATTGAGGATTGAAGAATGAGGATTGAGGATTAAGGATTGAGGATTGAGGATTGAGGATTGAATGTTGAGGATTGGGTATTGAGGATTGAAGACTGAGGATTGAGGATAGAGGATTGAGGATTGAGGATTGAAGATTGAGTATTGAGGATTGACGGTTGAGGATTGAGGATTGAGGATTGAGGATTGAAGATTGAAGATTGAATATTGAGGATTGAAGATTGAGGATTGAGGATTGGGGATTGAGGATTGAGCATTGAGGTTTGAGGACAGAGGGCTGAGGATTGAAGATTGAGTATTGAGGATTGAAGATTGAGGATTGAGGATTGAGGATTGAGGATTGAGGATTGAAGATTGTGTATTGAGGATTCAAGATTGAGGATTGAGTATTGAGGAATGAGGATTGAGGATTGAGGATTGAGGATTGAGGATTGAGTATTGAAGATTAAGGATTGATGATTGAGGACTGGGGATTGAGGATTGAAGATTGAAAATTGATGATTGAATATTGAGGACTGAGGATTGAGGTTTGTGTATTGACGACGAGGACTGAGAGTTGAATATTGATGTTTGAGGTCTGAGGGTTAAGGATTGAGGATTGAGAATTGAGGATTGAGGATTGAGGATTGAAGATTGAGGATTGGGTGTTGTGGATTGAAGAATGAGGATTGAGGATTGAGGTTTGAGGATTGAGGATTGCAGATTGAGTATTGAGGATTGAAGATTGAGGATTGAGGATTGAGGATTGAAGATTGAGGATTGAGGATTGAGGGTTGAGGATTGAGGGTTGAAGATTGAGTATTGAGGATTGAAGATTGAGGACTCAGGATTGAGTACTGAGGATTGAGGGTTGATGATTGAGGATTGAAGATTGAGAATTGAAGATTGAGTATTGAGGACTGAAGATTGACGATTGAGGATTAAGGATTTACGATTGAGGATTGAGGATTGAAGATTCAGTATTGAGGATTGAAGGTTGAGGATTGTGGATTGAGGATCTAGGATTGGAGATTGATTATTGAGGATTGAAGATTGAGAATTCAGGATTGAGGATTGAGAATTGAGAATTGAGGATGAGGACTAAGGGTTGAGGATTGAGGGTTGTGAAATGAGGATTGATGATTGAAGATTGAGGATTGGGGATTGAGGATTGAGGAACGAGTATTGAAGATTGAGTATTGATGATTGAGGATTGAGGATTGAGGATTGGGGATTGAGGATTTAGCATTGCGGTTTGAGGACAGAGGTCTGAGGATTGAGGGTTGAGGATTGAGGATTGAGGATGAGGGCTGAGGGTTGAGGATTGAGGTTTGAGGTCTGAGGACTGAGGATTGAGGATTGAGAATTGAGGATTTAGGATTGAGGATTGAAGATTGAGAATTGGGTATTGAGGATTGAAGAATGAGGATTGAGGATTGAGGATTGAGGATTGAGCATTGAGGATTGAAGGTTGAAGATTGGGTATTGAGGACTGAAGACTGAGGATTGAAGATTGAGGATTGAGGATTGAGGATTGAAGATTGAGTATTGAGGATTGAAGATTGAGGATTGAGGATTGAGGATTGAGGATTGAGGGTTGAAGATTGTGTATTGAGGATTGAAGATTGAGGATTGAGTATTGAGGAATGAGGATTGAGGATTGAGGATTGAGGATTGAGTATTGAAAATTGAGGATTGAGGATTGAGTGTTGAGGATTGAGAGTTGAAGATTGAGTATTGAGGATTGAAGACTGAGGACTCAGGATTGAGTACTGAGGATTGAGGGTTGAGGATTGAGGATTGAGTATTGAGGATTGAGGATTGAAGATAGAGTATTGGGGATTGAATATTGAGGATTGAGGATTGAGGATTGAGAATGAGGGCTGAGGGTTGAGGACTGAGGTTTGAGTATAGAATCCTGAGAATTCAGGATATTCTATTGAGCATTGAGAATTTAGGATTGATGGTTGAGTATTGAGGATTGAGAATTGAGGATTGAGGATTGAGTCTTGAAGATTGAGGATTGATGATTGAGGATTGAGTATTGAGGAATGACGCTTGAGGATTGAGGGTTGAGGATGTAGGATTGAAGAGAGAGGACTGAGTGTTGAGGATTGAGTGTTGAGAATTGATGCTTGAGGTTTGAGATTTGATTATTGATTATTCTGGATTGAGTATTGAACCATCAGAATTCAGGATGTTCTATTGAGTATTGAGAATTGAGGATTGATGGTTGAGTATTGAGGATTGATGGTTGAGGGTTGAGTGTTGAATATAGAGGATTGAGGGTTGAGGATTGAGGATTGAGTATTGAAGATTGTGGAATGATGATTGAGGACTGAGGATTGAGGATTGGGGATTGAGGATTGAGCATTGAGGTTTGAGGACTGAGGGCTGAGGATTGGGGATTGAGGACTGAGGATTGAGGATGAGGGCTGAGTGTTGAGGATTGAGGTTTGAGGACTGAGGACTGAGGATTGATGATTGAGAATTGAGGATTGAGGATTGAGGATTGAAGATTGAGGTTTGAGGTTTGAGGATTGAGGATTGCAGATTGAGTATTGAGAATTGAAGATTGAGTATTGAGGATTGGAGATTGACGATTGAGGATTGACGATTGAGGATTGATGATTGAACGTTGAGGACTGAGTGTTGAGGGTTGAGTGATGAGAATTGATGTTTGTGGATAGAGGTTTGAAGAATGCAGTTTGAGTATTGAGTATTGAAAGCTGTGAATTGAGGATATTCTATTGAGGATTGAGGATTGACAATTGATTGTTGAGGACTGAGGGCCGAAGATTGAGGACTAAGGATTGAGGATTCAGAATTGAGGTTTGAGGACTGAGGACTGAGGATTGATGATTGAGAATTGAGGATTGAGGATTGAGGATTAAGGATTGAGGATTGAGGATTGAAGATTGAGGATTGGGGATTGAGGAGTGACGATTGAGTATTTAGTATTGAGGATTGAGAATTGAGGATTGAAGATTTAGTATTGAGGATTGAAGATAGATGATTGAGAATTGAGGATTGAGGATTGAGGATTGAAGATTGAGGATTGGGTATTGAGGATTGAAGAATGAGGATTCAGAATTGAGGATTGAGGATTGAGTGTTGTGGATTGAAGATTGAGTATTGAGGATAGAAGACTGTCGATTGTGGATGGAGAATTGAGGATTGAGGATCGAGGATTGAGGATTGAAGATTTAGTATTGAGGATTGAAGATAGAGGATTGAGAATTGAGGATTTAGGATTGAGGATTGAAGATTGAGAATTGGGTATTGAGGATTGAAGAATGAGGATTGAGGATTGAGGATTGAGGATTGAAGGTTGAGGATTGGGTATTGAGGATTGAAGACTGAGGATTGAGGATTGAGGATTGAGGATTGAGGATTGAAGATTGAGTATTGAGGATTGAAGATTGAGGATTGAGGATTGAGGATTGAGGATTGAAGATTGTGTATTGAGGATTGAAGATTGAGGATTGGGTATTGGGGATTGAAGAATGACGATTGAGGATTGAGGATTGAGGATTGAGGATTGAGGATTGAGTATTGAAGATTGAGTATTGATCACTGAGGATTGAGGATTGAGGATTGAGGTTTGAGGATTGAGGATTGAAGATTGAATGTTGAGGATTGAATATTCAGGATTGAGGATTGCCGATTGAGGATGGAGGATGAGGGCTGAGGGTTGAGGATTGAGGTTTCAGTATTGAATACTGAGAATTCAGGATATTCTATTGAGTATCGAGAATTGAGGATTGATGGTTAGTATTGAGGATTGACGATTGAGGATTGAGGATTGAGGATCAGGGCTGAGGGTTCAGGATTGAGGTTTGAGGACTGAGGACTGAGGGTTGAGGATTGAGAATTGAGGATTTAGGATTGAGGATTGAAGATTGAGAATTGGGTATTGAGGATTGAAGAATGAGGATTGAGGATCGAGGATTGAGGATTCAGGATCGAGGATTGAAGGTTGAGGATTGGGTATTGAGGATTGAAGACTGAGGATTGAGGATTGAGGATTGAGGATTGAGGATTGAGGATTGAGGATTGAAGGTTGAGGATTGGGTATTGAGGATTGAAGAATGAGGATTGAGGATTGATGATTGAGGATTGAGGATTGAGGATTGGGGATTGAGGATTGAGCATTGAGGTTTGAGGACAGAGGGCTGAGGATTGAAGATTGAGTATTGAGGATTGAAGATTGAGGATTGAGGATTGAGGATTGAGGATTGAGGATTGAAGATTGTGTATTGAGGGTTGAAGATTGAGGATTGAGTATTGAGGAATGAGGATTGAGGATTGAGGATTGAGGACTGAGTATTGAAGATTGAGGATTGATGATTGAGGACTGAGGATTGAGGATTGAAGATTGAATATTGATGATTGAATATTGAGGACTGAGGATTGAGGGTTGTGTATTGACAACGAGGACTGACTGTTGAATATTGATGTTTGAGGTCTGAGGGTTAAGGATTGAGGATTGAGAATTGAGGATTGAGGATTGAGGATTGAAGGTTGAGGATTGGGTATTGTGGATTGAAGAATGAGGATTGAGGATTGAGGTTTGAGGATTGAGGGTTGCAGATTGAGTATTGAGGATTGAAGATTGAGGACTGAGGATTGAGGATTGAGGATTGAGGATTGAAGATTGTGTATTGAGGATTGAAGATTGAGGATTGAGTATTGAGGAATGAGGATTGAGGATTGAGGATTGAGGATTGAGTATTGAAAATTGAGGATTGAGGATTGAGTGTTGAGGATTGAGAGTTGAAGATTGAGTATTGAGGATTGAAGACTGAGGACTCAAGATTGAGTACTGAGGATTGAGGGTTGAGGATTGAGGATTGAGTATTGAGGATTGAGGATTGAAGGTAGAGTATTGGGGATTGAATATTGAGGATTGAGGATTGAGGATTGAGAATGAGGGCTGAGGGTTGAGGACTGAGGTTTGAGTATAGAATCCTGAGAATTCAGGATATTCCATTGAGCATTGAGAATTTAGGATTGATGGTTGAGTATTGAGGATTGAGAATTGAGGATTGAGGATTGAGTCTTGAAGATTGAGGATTGATGATTGAGGATTGAGTATTGAGGAATGACGCTTGAGGATTGAGGGTTGAGGATGTAGGATTGAAGAGAGAGGACTGAGTGTTGAGGATTGAAGATTGAGGACTCAGGATTGAGTACTGAGGATTGAGGGTTGAGGATTGAGGATTGAAGATTGAGAATTGCAGATTGAGTATTGAGGACTGAAGATTGACGATTGAGGATTAAGGATTGACGATTGAGGATTGAGGATTGAAGATTCAGTATTGAGGATTGAAGGTTGAGGATTGTGGATTGAGGATCTAGGATTGGAGATTGATTATTGAGGATTGAAGATTGAGAATTCAGGATTGAGGATTGAGAATTGAGAATTGAGGATGAGGACTGAGGGTTGAGGATTGAGGTTTGAGAAATGAGGATTGGGGATTGAGGATTGAGGATTGAGGATTCAGTATTGACGATTGAGTATTGATCACTGAGGATTGAGGATTGAGTATTGAGGATTGAAGATTGAATATAGAGGATCGAAGATTCAGGATTGAGGATTGAGTATTGAGGATGGAGGATGAGGGCTGAGGGCTGAGGATTGAGGTTTGGGTATTGAATCCTGAGAATTCAGGATATTCTATTGAGTATTGAGAATTGAGCATTGATGGTTGAGTATTGAGGATTGAGGATTGAGGATTGAGGGTTGCAGATTGAGTATTGTGGATTGAAGATTGAGGATTCAGGATTGAGGATTGAGGATTGAGGATTCAGGATTGAGGATTGAGGATTGAGGATTGAGCATTGAAAATTGAGGATTGGGAATTGAGGATTGACGATTAAGGATTGAGTATTGAGGATTGAAGACTGAGTATTGATGATTGAAGATTGAGGATTGAGGATTGAGGGTTGAGGATAGAGGACGAGGACTGACGGTTGAGGATTGAGGTGTGAGGATTGAGGATTGAGGATTGAGGACTGAGGCTTGAGAATTGACGATTGAGCATAGAGGATTGAAGATTGAGGACTGGCGATTGAGGATTGAAGATTGAGGATTAAGGACTGAGGATTGGGGATTGAGGATCTAGGATTGGAGATTGATTTTTTGGGATTGAATGTTGAGGATTGAGGATTGAGGATTGAGAATTGAGAATTGAGGATGTGGACAGAGGGTTGAGGATTGAGATTTGTGGAACGAGGATTGAGGGTTGAGGATTGTGGACTGAGGATTGACGATTGAGTATTGAAGATTGAGGATTTATGACTGAGGATTGAGGATTGAGGATTGAGGATTGAGGATTGAGGATTGAGGATTAAGGATTGAGTATTGAAGATTGAGGATTGATGATTGAGGATTGAGGATTGAGTATTGAGGAATGACGCTTGAGGATTGAGGGTTGAGGATGTAGGATTGAAGAGAGAGGACTGAGTGTTGAGGATTGAGTGTTGAGAATTGATGCTTGAGGTTTGAGATTTGATTATTGAATATTCTGGATTGAGTATTGAACCATCAAAATTCAGGATGTTCTATTGAGTATTGAGAATTGAGGATTGATGGTTGAGCATTGAGGATTGATGGTTGAGGGTTGAGTGTTGAATATAGAGGATTGAGGATTGAGGATTGTGGATTGAGGATTGAGTATTGAAGATTGAGGAATGATGATTGAGGATTGAGGATTGAGGATTGAGGATTGGGGATTGAGGATTGAGCATTGAGGTTTGAGGACTGAGGGCTGAGGGTTGAGGATTGAGGATTGAGGATTGAGGATGAGGGCTGAGTGTTGAGGATTGAGGTTTGAGGACTGAGGACTGAGGATTGATGATTGAGAATTGAGGATTGAGGATTGAGGATTGAAGATTGAGGTTTGAGGTTTGAGGATTGAGGATTGCAGATTGAGTATTGAGAATTGAAGATTGAGTATTGAGGATTGGAGATTGACGATTGAGGATTGAGGATTGAGGATTGAGAATGAGGGCTGAGTGTCTGGGATTGAGGTTTGACGACTGAGGACTGTGCATTCAGGATTGAGAATTCAGGATTGATGATTGAATATTGAAGATTGAGGATTGGGTATTGAGGATTGAAGAATGAGGATTGATGATTGAGGATTGAGGATTGAGGATTGAGGATCTAGGATTGGAGATTGATTATTGAGGGTTGAGGATTGAGGATTGAGGATTGAGGATTGAGGATCTAGGATTGGAGATTGATTTTTGAGGATTGAATATTGAGGGTTGATGTTTGAGGACTCAGAATTGAGAATTGAGGATGAGGACTGTGGGATGAGGATTGAGGTTTGAGAAATGAGGATTGAGTATTGAGGATTGAGGATTGAGGATTGAGGATTGAGTATTGAAGATTGAGTATTGATCACTGATGATTGAGGATTGAGGATTGAGGATTGAGGATTGAGGATTGAGGGTTGAGGATTGAGGATTGAAGATTGAGAATTGAAGATTGAGTATTGAGGACTGAAGATTGACGATTGAGGATTGAGGATTGAGGATTGAGGATTGAGGATTGAGGATTGAGTATTGAAGATTGAGTATTGATCACTGAGGATTTAGGATTGAGGATTGAGGTTTGAGGATTGAGGATTGAAGATTGAATGTTGAGGATTGAATATTCAGGATTGAGGATTGGCGATTGAGGATGGAGGATGAGGGCTGAGGGTTGAGGATTGAGGTTTCAGTATTGAATCCTGAGAATTCAGGATATTCTACTGAGTATCGAGAATTGAGGATTGATGGTTAGTATTGAGGATTGAGGATTGAGGATTGAGGATTGAGTGTTGAAGATTGAGGATTGATGATTGAAGATTGAGGATTGGGGATTGAGGATTGAGGAACGAGTATTGAAGATTGAGTATTGATGATTGAGGATTGAGGATTGAGGATTGGGGATTGAGGATTTAGCATTGAGGTTTGAGGACAGAGGGCTGAGGATTGAGGGTTGAGGATTGAGGATTGAGGATGAGGGCTGAGGGTGGAGGATTGAGGTTTGAGGACTGAGGACTGAGGATTGAGGATTGAGAATTGAGGATTTAGGATTGAGGATTGAAGATTGAGAATTGGGTATTGAGGATTGAAGAATGAGGATTGAGGATTGAGGATTGAGGATTGAGGATTGAGGATTGAAGGTTGAAGATTGGGTATTGAGGACTGAAGACTGAGGATTGAAGATTGAGGATTGAGGATTGAGGATTGAAGATTGAGTATTGAGGATTGAAGATTGAGGATTGAGGATTGAGGATTGAGGATTGAGGATTGAAGATTGTGTATTGAGGATTGAAGATTGAGGATTGAGTATTGAGGAATGAGGATTGAGGATTGAGGATTGAGGATTGAGTATTGAAAATTGAGGATTGAGGATTGAGTGTTGAGGATTGAGAGTTGAAGATTGAGTATTGAGGATTGAAGACTGAGGACTCAGGATTGAGTACTGAGGATTGAGGGTTGAGGATTGAGGGTTGAGTATTGAGGATTGAGGATTGAAGATAGAGTATTGGGGATTGAATATTGAGGATTGAGGATTGAGGATTGAGAATGAGGGCTGAGGGTTGAGGACTGAGGTTTGAGCATAGAATCCTGAGAATTCAGGATATTCTATTGAGCATTGAGAATTTAGGATTGATGGTTGAGTATTGAGGATTGAGAATTGAGGATTGAGGATTGAGTCTTGAAGATTGAGGATAGATGATTGAGGATTGAGTATTGAGGAATGACGCTTGAGGATTGAGGGTTGAGGATGTAGGATTGAAGAGAGAGGACTGAGTGTTGAGGATTGAGTGTTGAGAATTGATGCTTGAGGTTTGAGATTTGATTATTGATTATTCTGGATTGAGTATTGAACCATCAGAATTCAGGATGTTCTATTGAGTATTGAGAATTGAGGATTGATGGTTGAGTATTGAGGATTGATGGTTGAGGGTTGAGTGTTGAATATAGAGGATTGAGGATTGAGGATTGAGGATTGAGTATTGAAGATTGTGGAATGATGATTGAGGATTGAGGATTGAGGATTGGGGATTGAGGATTGAGCATTGAGGTTTGAGGACTGAGGGCTGAGGATTGGGGATTGAGGACTGAGGATTGAGGATGAGGGCTGAGTGTTGAGGATTGAGGTTTGAGGACTGAGGACTGAGGATTGATGATTGAGAATTGAGGATTGAGGATTGAGGATTGAAGATTGAGGTTTGAGGTTTGAGGATTGAGGATTGCAGATTGAGTATTGAGAATTGAAGATTGAGTATTGAGGATTGGAGATTGACGATTGAGGATTGACGATTGAGGATTGATGATTGAACGTTGAGGACTGAGTGTTGAGGGTTGAGTGATGAGAATTGATGTTTGTGGATAGAGGTTTGAAGAATGCAGTTTGAGTATTGAGTATTGAAAGCTGTGAATTGAGGATATTCTATTGAGGATTGAGGATTGACAATTGATTGTTGAGGACTGAGGGCCGAAGATTGAGGACTAAGGATTGAGGATTCAGAATTGAGGTTTGAGGACTGAGGATTGAGGATTGAGGATTGAGTGTTGAGTATTGAAGATTGAGTATTGAGGGTTGAAGACTGACGATTGAGGATTGAGGATTGAGGATTGAGGATTGAAGATTGCGGATTGAAGATTGAGTATTGAGGATTGAAGATTCAGGATTGAGGATTGAGGATTGAGGATTGTTGATTGAATATTGAGGATTGGGGACTGAGTGTTGAGGGTTGAGAGGTGAGAATTGATGTTTGTGGATAGAGATTTGAAGATTGCAGATTGAGTATTGAGTATTGAAAACTGTGAATTGATGATATTCTATTGAGAACTGAGGATTGATGGCTGAGTATTGAGGATTGAAGATTGAGGATTGAAGAATGAGTATTGAAGATTGAGGATTGATGATTGAGGATTGAGGATTGAGGTTTGAGGATTGAGTATTAAGTATTGAAGATTAAGGATTGATGATTGAGCATTGAGGATTGAGGATTGAGGATTGAGGATTAAGGATTGAGGATTGAGGATTGAAGATTGAGGATTGGGGATTGAGGAGTGACGATTGAGTATTTAGTATTGAGGATTGAGAATTGAGGATTGATGATTCAAGATTGAGTATTGAGGATTGTAGAATGAGGATTGAGGATTGAGGATTGAGGATCGAGGATTGAAGATTTAGTATTGAGGATTGAAGATAGAGGATTGAGAATTGAGGATTGAGGATTGAGGATTGAAGATTGAGGATTGGGTATTGAGGATTGAAGAATGAGGATTCAGGATTGAGGATTGAGGATTGAGTGTTGTGTATTGAAGATTGAGTATTGAGGATAGAAGACTGTCGATTGAGGATGGAGAATTGAGGATTGAGGATCGAGGATTGAGGATTGAAGATTTAGTATTGAGGATTGAAGATAGAGGATTGAGAATTGAGGATTTAGGATTGAGGATTGAAGATTGAGAATTGGGTATTGAGGATTGAAGAATGAGGATTGAGGATTGAGGATTGAGGTCTGAAGGTTGAGGATTGGGTATTGAGGATTGAAGGCTGAGGATTGAGGATTGAGGATTGAGGATTGAGGATTGAAGATTGAGTATTGAGGATTGAAGATTGAGGATTGAGGATTGAGGATTGAGGATTGAAGATTGTGTATTGAGGATTGAAGATTGAGGATTGGGTATTGAGGATTGAAGAATGACGATTGAGGATTGAGGATTGAGGATTGAGGATTGAGGATTGAGTATTGAAGATTGAGTATTGATCACTGAGGATTGAGGATTGAGGATTGAGGATTGAGGATTGAAGATTGAATATTGAGGATTGAAGATTCAGGATTGAGGATTGAGGATTGAGGATGGAGGATGAGGGCTGAGGGTTGAGGATTGGGTATTGTGGATTGAAGAATGAGGATTGAGGATTGAGGATTGAGGATTGAGGATTGAGGATTGAAGGTTGAGGATTGGGTATTGAGGATTGAAGACTGAGGATTGAGGATTGAGGATTGAGGATTGAGGATTGAAGATTGAGTATTGAGGATTGAAGATTGAGGATTGAGGATTGAGGATTGAGGATTGAAGATTGTGTATTGAGGATTGAAGATTGAGGATTGGGTATTGAGGATTGAAGAATGACGATTGAGGATTGAGGATTGAGGATTGAGGATTGAGGATTGAGTATTGAAGATTGAGTATTGATCACTGAGGATTGAGGATTGAGGATTGAGGTTTGAGGATTGAGGATTGAAGATTGAATGTTGAGGATTGAATATTCAGGATTGAGGATTGCCGATTGAGGATGGAGGATGAGGGCTGAGGGTTGAGGATTGAGGTTTCAGTATTGAATACTGAGAATTCAGGATATTCTATTGAGTATCGAGAATTGAGGATTGATGGTTAGTATTGAGGATTGACGATTGAGGATTGAGGATTGAGGATCAGGGCTGAGGGTTCAGGATTGAGGTTTGAGGACTGAGGACTGAGGGTTGAGGATTGCGAATTGAGGATTTAGGATTGAGGATTGAAGATTGAGAATTGGGTATTGAGGATTGAAGAATGAGGATTGAGGATCGAGGATTGAGGATTCAGGATCGAGGATTGAAGGTTGAGGATTGGGTATTGAGGATTGAAGACTGAGGATTGAGGATTGAGGATTGAGGATTGAGGATTGAGGATTGAGGATTGAAGGTTGAGGATTGGGTATTGAGGATTGAAGAATGAGGATTGAGGATTGATGATTGAGGATTGAGGATTGAGGATTGGGGATTGAGGATTGAGCATTGAGGTTTGAGGACAGAGGGCTGAGGATTGAAGATTGAGTATTGAGGATTGAAGATTGAGGATTGAGGATTGAGGATTGAGGATTGAGGATTGAAGATTGTGTATTGAGGGTTGAAGATTGAGGATTGAGTATTGAGGAATGAGGATTGAGGATTGAGGATTGAGGACTGAGTATTGAAGATTGAGGATTGATGATTGAGGACTGAGGATTGAGGATTGAAGATTGAATATTGATGATTGAATATTGAGGACTGAGGATTGAGGGTTGTGTATTGACAACGAGGACTGACTGTTGAATATTGATGTTTGAGGTCTGAGGGTTAAGGATTGAGGATTGAGAATTGAGGATTGAGGATTGAGGATTGAAGGTTGAGGATTGGGTATTGTGGATTGAAGAATGAGGATTGAGGATTGAGGTTTGAGGATTGAGGGTTGCAGATTGAGTATTGAGGATTGAAGATTGAGGACTGAGGATTGAGGATTGAGGATTGAGGATTGAAGATTGTGTATTGAGGATTGAAGATTGAGGATTGAGTATTGAGGAATGAGGATTGAGGATTGAGGATTGAGGATTGAGTATTGAAAATTGAGGATTGAGGATTGAGTGTTGAGGATTGAGAGTTGAAGATTGAGTATTGAGGATTGAAGACTGAGGACTCAAGATTGAGTACTGAGGATTGAGGGTTGAGGATTGAGGATTGAGTATTGAGGATTGAGGATTGAAGGTAGAGTATTGGGGATTGAATATTGAGGATTGAGGATTGAGGATTGAGAATGAGGGCTGAGGGTTGAGGACTGAGGTTTGAGTATAGAATCCTGAGAATTCAGGATATTCCATTGAGCATTGAGAATTTAGGATTGATGGTTGAGTATTGAGGATTGAGAATTGAGGATTGAGGATTGAGTCTTGAAGATTGAGGATTGATGATTGAGGATTGAGTATTGAGGAATGACGCTTGAGGATTGAGGGTTGAGGATGTAGGATTGAAGAGAGAGGACTGAGTGTTGAGGATTGAAGATTGAGGACTCAGGATTGAGTACTGAGGATTGAGGGTTGAGGATTGAGGATTGAAGATTGAGAATTGCAGATTGAGTATTGAGGACTGAAGATTGACGATTGAGGATTAAGGATTGACGATTGAGGATTGAGGATTGAAGATTCAGTATTGAGGATTGAAGGTTGAGGATTGTGGATTGAGGATCTAGGATTGGAGATTGATTATTGAGGATTGAAGATTGAGAATTCAGGATTGAGGATTGAGAATTGAGAATTGAGGATGAGGACTGAGGGTTGAGGATTGAGGTTTGAGAAATGAGGATTGGGGATTGAGGATTGAGGATTGAGGATTCAGTATTGACGATTGAGTATTGATCACTGAGGATTGAGGATTGAGTATTGAGGATTGAAGATTGAATATAGAGGATCGAAGATTCAGGATTGAGGATTGAGTATTGAGGATGGAGGATGAGGGCTGAGGGCTGAGGATTGAGGTTTGGGTATTGAATCCTGAGAATTCAGGATATTCTATTGAGTATTGAGAATTGAGCATTGATGGTTGAGTATTGAGGATTGAGGATTGAGGATTGAGGGTTGCAGATTGAGTATTGTGGATTGAAGATTGAGGATTCAGGATTGAGGATTGAGGATTGAGGATTCAGGATTGAGGATTGAGGATTGAGGATTGAGCATTGAAAATTGAGGATTGGGAATTGAGGATTGACGATTAAGGATTGAGTATTGAGGATTGAAGACTGAGTATTGATGATTGAAGATTGAGGATTGAGGATTGAGGGTTGAGGATAGAGGACGAGGACTGACGGTTGAGGATTGAGGTGTGAGGATTGAGGATTGAGGATTGAGGACTGAGGCTTGAGAATTGACGATTGAGCATAGAGGATTGAAGATTGAGGACTGGCGATTGAGGATTGAAGATTGAGGATTAAGGACTGAGGATTGGGGATTGAGGATCTAGGATTGGAGATTGATTTTTTGGGATTGAATGTTGAGGATTGAGGATTGAGGATTGAGAATTGAGAATTGAGGATGTGGACAGAGGGTTGAGGATTGAGATTTGTGGAACGAGGATTGAGGGTTGAGGATTGTGGACTGAGGATTGACGATTGAGTATTGAAGATTGAGGATTTATGACTGAGGATTGAGGATTGAGGATTGAGGATTGAGGATTGAGGATTGAGGATTAAGGATTGAGTATTGAAGATTGAGGATTGATGATTGAGGATTGAGGATTGAGTATTGAGGAATGACGCTTGAGGATTGAGGGTTGAGGATGTAGGATTGAAGAGAGAGGACTGAGTGTTGAGGATTGAGTGTTGAGAATTGATGCTTGAGGTTTGAGATTTGATTATTGAATATTCTGGATTGAGTATTGAACCATCAAAATTCAGGATGTTCTATTGAGTATTGAGAATTGAGGATTGATGGTTGAGCATTGAGGATTGATGGTTGAGGGTTGAGTGTTGAATATAGAGGATTGAGGATTGAGGATTGTGGATTGAGGATTGAGTATTGAAGATTGAGGAATGATGATTGAGGATTGAGGATTGAGGATTGAGGATTGGGGATTGAGGATTGAGCATTGAGGTTTGAGGACTGAGGGCTGAGGGTTGAGGATTGAGGATTGAGGATTGAGGATGAGGGCTGAGTGTTGAGGATTGAGGTTTGAGGACTGAGGACTGAGGATTGATGATTGAGAATTGAGGATTGAGGATTGAGGATTGAAGATTGAGGTTTGAGGTTTGAGGATTGAGGATTGCAGATTGAGTATTGAGAATTGAAGATTGAGTATTGAGGATTGGAGATTGACGATTGAGGATTGAGGATTGAGGATTGAGAATGAGGGCTGAGTGTCTGGGATTGAGGTTTGACGACTGAGGACTGTGCATTCAGGATTGAGAATTCAGGATTGATGATTGAATATTGAAGATTGAGGATTGGGTATTGAGGATTGAAGAATGAGGATTGATGATTGAGGATTGAGGATTGAGGATTGAGGATCTAGGATTGGAGATTGATTATTGAGGGTTGAGGATTGAGGATTGAGGATTGAGGATTGAGGATCTAGGATTGGAGATTGATTTTTGAGGATTGAATATTGAGGGTTGATGTTTGAGGACTCAGAATTGAGAATTGAGGATGAGGACTGTGGGATGAGGATTGAGGTTTGAGAAATGAGGATTGAGTATTGAGGATTGAGGATTGAGGATTGAGGATTGAGTATTGAAGATTGAGTATTGATCACTGATGATTGAGGATTGAGGATTGAGGATTGAGGATTGAGGATTGAGGGTTGAGGATTGAGGATTGAAGATTGAGAATTGAAGATTGAGTATTGAGGACTGAAGATTGACGATTGAGGATTGAGGATTGAGGATTGAGGATTGAGGATTGAGGATTGAGTATTGAAGATTGAGTATTGATCACTGAGGATTTAGGATTGAGGATTGAGGTTTGAGGATTGAGGATTGAAGATTGAATGTTGAGGATTGAATATTCAGGATTGAGGATTGGCGATTGAGGATGGAGGATGAGGGCTGAGGGTTGAGGATTGAGGTTTCAGTATTGAATCCTGAGAATTCAGGATATTCTACTGAGTATCGAGAATTGAGGATTGATGGTTAGTATTGAGGATTGAGGATTGAGGATTGAGGATTGAGTGTTGAAGATTGAGGATTGATGATTGAAGATTGAGGATTGGGGATTGAGGATTGAGGAACGAGTATTGAAGATTGAGTATTGATGATTGAGGATTGAGGATTGAGGATTGGGGATTGAGGATTTAGCATTGAGGTTTGAGGACAGAGGGCTGAGGATTGAGGGTTGAGGATTGAGGATTGAGGATGAGGGCTGAGGGTGGAGGATTGAGGTTTGAGGACTGAGGACTGAGGATTGAGGATTGAGAATTGAGGATTTAGGATTGAGGATTGAAGATTGAGAATTGGGTATTGAGGATTGAAGAATGAGGATTGAGGATTGAGGATTGAGGATTGAGGATTGAGGATTGAGGATTGAAGGTTGAAGATTGGGTATTGAGGACTGAAGACTGAGGATTGAAGATTGAGGATTGAGGATCGAGGATTGAAGATTGAGTATTGAGGATTGAAGATTGAGGATTGAGGATTGAGGATTGAGGATTGAGGATTGAAGATTGTGTATTGAGGATTGAAGATTGAGGATTGAGTATTGAGGAATGAGGATTGAGGATTGAGGATTGAGGATTGAGTATTGAAAATTGAGGATTGAGGATTGAGTGTTGAGGATTGAGAGTTGAAGATTGAGTATTGAGGATTGAAGACTGAGGACTCAGGATTGAGTACTGAGGATTGAGGGTTGAGGATTGAGGGTTGAGTATTGAGGATTGAGGATTGAAGATAGAGTATTGGGGATTGAATATTGAGGATTGAGGATTGAGGATTGAGAATGAGGGCTGAGGGTTGAGGACTGAGGTTTGAGCATAGAATCCTGAGAATTCAGGATATTCTATTGAGCATTGAGAATTTAGGATTGATGGTTGAGTATTGAGGATTGAGAATTGAGGATTGAGGATTGAGTCTTGAAGATTGAGGATAGATGATTGAGGATTGAGTATTGAGGAATGACGCTTGAGGATTGAGGGTTGAGGATGTAGGATTGAAGAGAGAGGACTGAGTGTTGAGGATTGAGTGTTGAGAATTGATGCTTGAGGTTTGAGATTTGATTATTGATTATTCTGGATTGAGTATTGAACCATCAGAATTCAGGATGTTCTATTGAGTATTGAGAATTGAGGATTGATGGTTGAGTATTGAGGATTGATGGTTGAGGGTTGAGTGTTGAATATAGAGGATTGAGGATTGAGGATTGAGGATTGAGTATTGAAGATTGTGGAATGATGATTGAGGATTGAGGATTGAGGATTGGGGATTGAGGATTGAGCATTGAGGTTTGAGGACTGAGGGCTGAGGATTGGGGATTGAGGACTGAGGATTGAGGATGAGGGCTGAGTGTTGAGGATTGAGGTTTGAGGACTGAGGACTGAGGATTGATGATTGAGAATTGAGGATTGAGGATTGAGGATTGAAGATTGAGGTTTGAGGTTTGAGGATTGAGGATTGCAGATTGAGTATTGAGAATTGAAGATTGAGTATTGAGGATTGGAGATTGACGATTGAGGATTGACGATTGAGGATTGATGATTGAACGTTGAGGACTGAGTGTTGAGGGTTGAGTGATGAGAATTGATGTTTGTGGATAGAGGTTTGAAGAATGCAGTTTGAGTATTGAGTATTGAAAGCTGTGAATTGAGGATATTCTATTGAGGATTGAGGATTGACAATTGATTGTTGAGGACTGAGGGCCGAAGATTGAGGACTAAGGATTGAGGATTCAGAATTGAGGTTTGAGGACTGAGGATTGAGGATTGAGGATTGAGTGTTGAGTATTGAAGATTGAGTATTGAGGGTTGAAGACTGACGATTGAGGATTGAGGATTGAGGATTGAGGATTGAAGATTGCGGATTGAAGATTGAGTATTGAGGATTGAAGATTCAGGATTGAGGATTGAGGATTGAGGATTGTTGATTGAATATTGAGGATTGGGGACTGAGTGTTGAGGGTTGAGAGGTGAGAATTGATGTTTGTGGATAGAGATTTGAAGATTGCAGATTGAGTATTGAGTATTGAAAACTGTGAATTGATGATATTCTATTGAGAACTGAGGATTGATGGCTGAGTATTGAGGATTGAAGATTGAGGATTGAAGAATGAGTATTGAAGATTGAGGATTGATGATTGAGGATTGAGGATTGAGGTTTGAGGATTGAGTATTAAGTATTGAAGATTAAGGATTGATGATTGAGCATTGAGGATTGAGGATTGAGGATTGAGGATTAAGGATTGAGGATTGAGGATTGAAGATTGAGGATTGGGGATTGAGGAGTGACGATTGAGTATTTAGTATTGAGGATTGAGAATTGAGGATTGATGATTCAAGATTGAGTATTGAGGATTGTAGAATGAGGATTGAGGATTGAGGATTGAGGATCGAGGATTGAAGATTTAGTATTGAGGATTGAAGATAGAGGATTGAGAATTGAGGATTGAGGATTGAGGATTGAAGATTGAGGATTGGGTATTGAGGATTGAAGAATGAGGATTCAGGATTGAGGATTGAGGATTGAGTGTTGTGTATTGAAGATTGAGTATTGAGGATAGAAGACTGTCGATTGAGGATGGAGAATTGAGGATTGAGGATCGAGGATTGAGGATTGAAGATTTAGTATTGAGGATTGAAGATAGAGGATTGAGAATTGAGGATTTAGGATTGAGGATTGAAGATTGAGAATTGGGTATTGAGGATTGAAGAATGAGGATTGAGGATTGAGGATTGAGGTCTGAAGGTTGAGGATTGGGTATTGAGGATTGAAGGCTGAGGATTGAGGATTGAGGATTGAGGATTGAGGATTGAAGATTGAGTATTGAGGATTGAAGATTGAGGATTGAGGATTGAGGATTGAGGATTGAAGATTGTGTATTGAGGATTGAAGATTGAGGATTGGGTATTGAGGATTGAAGAATGACGATTGAGGATTGAGGATTGAGGATTGAGGATTGAGGATTGAGTATTGAAGATTGAGTATTGATCACTGAGGATTGAGGATTGAGGATTGAGGATTGAGGATTGAAGATTGAATATTGAGGATTGAAGATTCAGGATTGAGGATTGAGGATTGAGGATGGAGGATGAGGGCTGAGGGTTGAGGATTGGGTATTGTGGATTGAAGAATGAGGATTGAGGATTGAGGATTGAGGATTGAGGATTGAGGATTGAAGGTTGAGGATTGGGTATTGAGGATTGAAGACTGAGGATTGAGGATTGAGGATTGAGGATTGAGGATTGAAGATTGAGTATTGAGGATTGAAGATTGAGGATTGAGGATTGAGGATTGAGGATTGAAGATTGTGTATTGAGGATTGAAGATTGAGGATTGGGTATTGAGGATTGAAGAATGACGATTGAGGATTGAGGATTGAGGATTGAGGATTGAGGATTGAGTATTGAAGATTGAGTATTGATCACTGAGGATTGAGGATTGAGGATTGAGGTTTGAGGATTGAGGATTGAAGATTGAATGTTGAGGATTGAATATTCAGGATTGAGGATTGCCGATTGAGGATGGAGGATGAGGGCTGAGGGTTGAGGATTGAGGTTTCAGTATTGAATACTGAGAATTCAGGATATTCTATTGAGTATCGAGAATTGAGGATTGATGGTTAGTATTGAGGATTGACGATTGAGGATTGAGGATTGAGGATCAGGGCTGAGGGTTCAGGATTGAGGTTTGAGGACTGAGGACTGAGGGTTGAGGATTGAGAATTGAGGATTTAGGATTGAGGATTGAAGATTGAGAATTGGGTATTGAGGATTGAAGAATGAGGATTGAGGATCGAGGATTGAGGATTCAGGATCGAGGATTGAAGGTTGAGGATTGGGTATTGAGGATTGAAGACTGAGGATTGAGGATTGAGGATTGAGGATTGAGGATTGAGGATTGAGGATTGAAGGTTGAGGATTGGGTATTGAGGATTGAAGAATGAGGATTGAGGATTGATGATTGAGGATTGAGGATTGAGGATTGGGGATTGAGGATTGAGCATTGAGGTTTGAGGACAGAGGGCTGAGGATTGAAGATTGAGTATTGAGGATTGAAGATTGAGGATTGAGGATTGAGGATTGAGGATTGAGGATTGAAGATTGTGTATTGAGGGTTGAAGATTGAGGATTGAGTATTGAGGAATGAGGATTGAGGATTGAGGATTGAGGACTGAGTATTGAAGATTGAGGATTGATGATTGAGGACTGAGGATTGAGGATTGAAGATTGAATATTGATGATTGAATATTGAGGACTGAGGATTGAGGGTTGTGTATTGACAACGAGGACTGACTGTTGAATATTGATGTTTGAGGTCTGAGGGTTAAGGATTGAGGATTGAGAATTGAGGATTGAGGATTGAGGATTGAAGGTTGAGGATTGGGTATTGTGGATTGAAGAATGAGGATTGAGGATTGAGGTTTGAGGATTGAGGGTTGCAGATTGAGTATTGAGGATTGAAGATTGAGGACTGAGGATTGAGGATTGAGGATTGAGGATTGAAGATTGTGTATTGAGGATTGAAGATTGAGGATTGAGTATTGAGGAATGAGGATTGAGGATTGAGGATTGAGGATTGAGTATTGAAAATTGAGGATTGAGGATTGAGTGTTGAGGATTGAGAGTTGAAGATTGAGTATTGAGGATTGAAGACTGAGGACTCAAGATTGAGTACTGAGGATTGAGGGTTGAGGATTGAGGATTGAGTATTGAGGATTGAGGATTGAAGGTAGAGTATTGGGGATTGAATATTGAGGATTGAGGATTGAGGATTGAGAATGAGGGCTGAGGGTTGAGGACTGAGGTTTGAGTATAGAATCCTGAGAATTCAGGATATTCCATTGAGCATTGAGAATTTAGGATTGATGGTTGAGTATTGAGGATTGAGAATTGAGGATTGAGGATTGAGTCTTGAAGATTGAGGATTGATGATTGAGGATTGAGTATTGAGGAATGACGCTTGAGGATTGAGGGTTGAGGATGTAGGATTGAAGAGAGAGGACTGAGTGTTGAGGATTGAAGATTGAGGACTCAGGATTGAGTACTGAGGATTGAGGGTTGAGGATTGAGGATTGAAGATTGAGAATTGCAGATTGAGTATTGAGGACTGAAGATTGACGATTGAGGATTAAGGATTGACGATTGAGGATTGAGGATTGAAGATTCAGTATTGAGGATTGAAGGTTGAGGATTGTGGATTGAGGATCTAGGATTGGAGATTGATTATTGAGGATTGAAGATTGAGAATTCAGGATTGAGGATTGAGAATTGAGAATTGAGGATGAGGACTGAGGGTTGAGGATTGAGGTTTGAGAAATGAGGATTGGGGATTGAGGATTGAGGATTGAGGATTCAGTATTGACGATTGAGTATTGATCACTGAGGATTGAGGATTGAGTATTGAGGATTGAAGATTGAATATAGAGGATCGAAGATTCAGGATTGAGGATTGAGTATTGAGGATGGAGGATGAGGGCTGAGGGCTGAGGATTGAGGTTTGGGTATTGAATCCTGAGAATTCAGGATATTCTATTGAGTATTGAGAATTGAGCATTGATGGTTGAGTATTGAGGATTGAGGATTGAGGATTGAGGGTTGCAGATTGAGTATTGTGGATTGAAGATTGAGGATTCAGGATTGAGGATTGAGGATTGAGGATTCAGGATTGAGGATTGAGGATTGAGGATTGAGCATTGAAAATTGAGGATTGGGAATTGAGGATTGACGATTAAGGATTGAGTATTGAGGATTGAAGACTGAGTATTGATGATTGAAGATTGAGGATTGAGGATTGAGGGTTGAGGATAGAGGACGAGGACTGACGGTTGAGGATTGAGGTGTGAGGATTGAGGATTGAGGATTGAGGACTGAGGCTTGAGAATTGACGATTGAGCATAGAGGATTGAAGATTGAGGACTGGCGATTGAGGATTGAAGATTGAGGATTAAGGACTGAGGATTGGGGATTGAGGATCTAGGATTGGAGATTGATTTTTTGGGATTGAATGTTGAGGATTGAGGATTGAGGATTGAGAATTGAGAATTGAGGATGTGGACAGAGGGTTGAGGATTGAGATTTGTGGAACGAGGATTGAGGGTTGAGGATTGTGGACTGAGGATTGACGATTGAGTATTGAAGATTGAGGATTTATGACTGAGGATTGAGGATTGAGGATTGAGGATTGAGGATTGAGGATTGAGGATTAAGGATTGAGTATTGAAGATTGAGGATTGATGATTGAGGATTGAGGATTGAGTATTGAGGAATGACGCTTGAGGATTGAGGGTTGAGGATGTAGGATTGAAGAGAGAGGACTGAGTGTTGAGGATTGAGTGTTGAGAATTGATGCTTGAGGTTTGAGATTTGATTATTGAATATTCTGGATTGAGTATTGAACCATCAAAATTCAGGATGTTCTATTGAGTATTGAGAATTGAGGATTGATGGTTGAGCATTGAGGATTGATGGTTGAGGGTTGAGTGTTGAATATAGAGGATTGAGGATTGAGGATTGTGGATTGAGGATTGAGTATTGAAGATTGAGGAATGATGATTGAGGATTGAGGATTGAGGATTGAGGATTGGGGATTGAGGATTGAGCATTGAGGTTTGAGGACTGAGGGCTGAGGGTTGAGGATTGAGGATTGAGGATTGAGGATGAGGGCTGAGTGTTGAGGATTGAGGTTTGAGGACTGAGGACTGAGGATTGATGATTGAGAATTGAGGATTGAGGATTGAGGATTGAAGATTGAGGTTTGAGGTTTGAGGATTGAGGATTGCAGATTGAGTATTGAGAATTGAAGATTGAGTATTGAGGATTGGAGATTGACGATTGAGGATTGAGGATTGAGGATTGAGAATGAGGGCTGAGTGTCTGGGATTGAGGTTTGACGACTGAGGACTGTGCATTCAGGATTGAGAATTCAGGATTGATGATTGAATATTGAAGATTGAGGATTGGGTATTGAGGATTGAAGAATGAGGATTGATGATTGAGGATTGAGGATTGAGGATTGAGGATCTAGGATTGGAGATTGATTATTGAGGGTTGAGGATTGAGGATTGAGGATTGAGGATTGAGGATCTAGGATTGGAGATTGATTTTTGAGGATTGAATATTGAGGGTTGATGTTTGAGGACTCAGAATTGAGAATTGAGGATGAGGACTGTGGGATGAGGATTGAGGTTTGAGAAATGAGGATTGAGTATTGAGGATTGAGGATTGAGGATTGAGGATTGAGTATTGAAGATTGAGTATTGATCACTGATGATTGAGGATTGAGGATTGAGGATTGAGGATTGAGGATTGAGGGTTGAGGATTGAGGATTGAAGATTGAGAATTGAAGATTGAGTATTGAGGACTGAAGATTGACGATTGAGGATTGAGGATTGAGGATTGAGGATTGAGGATTGAGGATTGAGTATTGAAGATTGAGTATTGATCACTGAGGATTTAGGATTGAGGATTGAGGTTTGAGGATTGAGGATTGAAGATTGAATGTTGAGGATTGAATATTCAGGATTGAGGATTGGCGATTGAGGATGGAGGATGAGGGCTGAGGGTTGAGGATTGAGGTTTCAGTATTGAATCCTGAGAATTCAGGATATTCTACTGAGTATCGAGAATTGAGGATTGATGGTTAGTATTGAGGATTGAGGATTGAGGATTGAGGATTGAGTGTTGAAGATTGAGGATTGATGATTGAAGATTGAGGATTGGGGATTGAGGATTGAGGAACGAGTATTGAAGATTGAGTATTGATGATTGAGGATTGAGGATTGAGGATTGGGGATTGAGGATTTAGCATTGAGGTTTGAGGACAGAGGGCTGAGGATTGAGGGTTGAGGATTGAGGATTGAGGATGAGGGCTGAGGGTGGAGGATTGAGGTTTGAGGACTGAGGACTGAGGATTGAGGATTGAGAATTGAGGATTTAGGATTGAGGATTGAAGATTGAGAATTGGGTATTGAGGATTGAAGAATGAGGATTGAGGATTGAGGATTGAGGATTGAGGATTGAGGATTGAAGGTTGAAGATTGGGTATTGAGGACTGAAGACTGAGGATTGAAGATTGAGGATTGAGGATTGAGGATTGAAGATTGAGTATTGAGGATTGAAGATTGAGGATTGAGGATTGAGGATTGAGGATTGAGGATTGAAGATTGTGTATTGAGGATTGAAGATTGAGGATTGAGTATTGAGGAATGAGGATTGAGGATTGAGGATTGAGGATTGAGTATTGAAAATTGAGGATTGAGGATTGAGTGTTGAGGATTGAGAGTTGAAGATTGAGTATTGAGGATTGAAGACTGAGGACTCAGGATTGAGTACTGAGGATTGAGGGTTGAGGATTGAGGGTTGAGTATTGAGGATTGAGGATTGAAGATAGAGTATTGGGGATTGAATATTGAGGATTGAGGATTGAGGATTGAGAATGAGGGCTGAGGGTTGAGGACTGAGGTTTGAGCATAGAATCCTGAGAATTCAGGATATTCTATTGAGCATTGAGAATTTAGGATTGATGGTTGAGTATTGAGGATTGAGAATTGAGGATTGAGGATTGAGTCTTGAAGATTGAGGATAGATGATTGAGGATTGAGTATTGAGGAATGACGCTTGAGGATTGAGGGTTGAGGATGTAGGATTGAAGAGAGAGGACTGAGTGTTGAGGATTGAGTGTTGAGAATTGATGCTTGAGGTTTGAGATTTGATTATTGATTATTCTGGATTGAGTATTGAACCATCAGAATTCAGGATGTTCTATTGAGTATTGAGAATTGAGGATTGATGGTTGAGTATTGAGGATTGATGGTTGAGGGTTGAGTGTTGAATATAGAGGATTGAGGATTGAGGATTGAGGATTGAGTATTGAAGATTGTGGAATGATGATTGAGGATTGAGGATTGAGGATTGGGGATTGAGGATTGAGCATTGAGGTTTGAGGACTGAGGGCTGAGGATTGGGGATTGAGGACTGAGGATTGAGGATGAGGGCTGAGTGTTGAGGATTGAGGTTTGAGGACTGAGGACTGAGGATTGATGATTGAGAATTGAGGATTGAGGATTGAGGATTGAAGATTGAGGTTTGAGGTTTGAGGATTGAGGATTGCAGATTGAGTATTGAGAATTGAAGATTGAGTATTGAGGATTGGAGATTGACGATTGAGGATTGACGATTGAGGATTGATGATTGAACGTTGAGGACTGAGTGTTGAGGGTTGAGTGATGAGAATTGATGTTTGTGGATAGAGGTTTGAAGAATGCAGTTTGAGTATTGAGTATTGAAAGCTGTGAATTGAGGATATTCTATTGAGGATTGAGGATTGACAATTGATTGTTGAGGACTGAGGGCCGAAGATTGAGGACTAAGGATTGAGGATTCAGAATTGAGGTTTGAGGACTGAGGATTGAGGATTGAGGATTGAGTGTTGAGTATTGAAGATTGAGTATTGAGGGTTGAAGACTGACGATTGAGGATTGAGGATTGAGGATTGAGGATTGAAGATTGCGGATTGAAGATTGAGTATTGAGGATTGAAGATTCAGGATTGAGGATTGAGGATTGAGGATTGTTGATTGAATATTGAGGATTGGGGACTGAGTGTTGAGGGTTGAGAGGTGAGAATTGATGTTTGTGGATAGAGATTTGAAGATTGCAGATTGAGTATTGAGTATTGAAAACTGTGAATTGATGATATTCTATTGAGAACTGAGGATTGATGGCTGAGTATTGAGGATTGAAGATTGAGGATTGAAGAATGAGTATTGAAGATTGAGGATTGATGATTGAGGATTGAGGATTGAGGTTTGAGGATTGAGTATTAAGTATTGAAGATTAAGGATTGATGATTGAGCATTGAGGATTGAGGATTGAGGATTGAGGATTAAGGATTGAGGATTGAGGATTGAAGATTGAGGATTGGGGATTGAGGAGTGACGATTGAGTATTTAGTATTGAGGATTGAGAATTGAGGATTGATGATTCAAGATTGAGTATTGAGGATTGTAGAATGAGGATTGAGGATTGAGGATTGAGGATCGAGGATTGAAGATTTAGTATTGAGGATTGAAGATAGAGGATTGAGAATTGAGGATTGAGGATTGAGGATTGAAGATTGAGGATTGGGTATTGAGGATTGAAGAATGAGGATTCAGGATTGAGGATTGAGGATTGAGTGTTGTGTATTGAAGATTGAGTATTGAGGATAGAAGACTGTCGATTGAGGATGGAGAATTGAGGATTGAGGATCGAGGATTGAGGATTGAAGATTTAGTATTGAGGATTGAAGATAGAGGATTGAGAATTGAGGATTTAGGATTGAGGATTGAAGATTGAGAATTGGGTATTGAGGATTGAAGAATGAGGATTGAGGATTGAGGATTGAGGTCTGAAGGTTGAGGATTGGGTATTGAGGATTGAAGGCTGAGGATTGAGGATTGAGGATTGAGGATTGAGGATTGAAGATTGAGTATTGAGGATTGAAGATTGAGGATTGAGGATTGAGGATTGAGGATTGAAGATTGTGTATTGAGGATTGAAGATTGAGGATTGGGTATTGAGGATTGAAGAATGACGATTGAGGATTGAGGATTGAGGATTGAGGATTGAGGATTGAGTATTGAAGATTGAGTATTGATCACTGAGGATTGAGGATTGAGGATTGAGGATTGAGGATTGAAGATTGAATATTGAGGATTGAAGATTCAGGATTGAGGATTGAGGATTGAGGATGGAGGATGAGGGCTGAGGGTTGAGGATTGGGTATTGTGGATTGAAGAATGAGGATTGAGGATTGAGGATTGAGGATTGAGGATTGAGGATTGAAGGTTGAGGATTGGGTATTGAGGATTGAAGACTGAGGATTGAGGATTGAGGATTGAGGATTGAGGATTGAAGATTGAGTATTGAGGATTGAAAGTTGAGGATTGAGGATTGAGGATTGAGGATTGAAGATTGAAGATTGAATATTGAGGATTGAAGATTGAGGATTGAGTATTGAGGACTGAGGATTGAGTATTGAGGATTGAGGATTGAGTATTGAAGATTGAGGATTGATGATTGAGGATTGAGGATTGAGGATTGAGGATTGAAGATTGAATATTGAGGATTGAAGATTGAATATTGATGATTGAATATTGAGGACTGAGGATTGAGTGTTGTGGATTGAGGACGAGGTCTGAGGGTTGAATATTGATGTTTTAGGTCTGAGGATTAAGGATTGAGGATTGAGAATTGAGGATTGACGAATGAGGATTGAAGATTGAGGTTTGGGTATTGAGGATTGAAGAATGAGGATTGAGGATTGAGGATTGAGGATTGAGGATTGAGGATTGAGGATTGAGGATTGAGTATTGAAGATTGAGTATTGATCACTGAGGATTGAGGATTGAGGATTGAGGTTTGAGGATTGAGGATTGAAGATTGAATGTTGAGGATTGAATATTCAGGATTGAGGATTGCCGATTGAGGATGGAGGATGAGGGCTGAGGGTTGAGGATTGAGGTTTCAGTATTGAATCCTGAGAATTCAGGATATTCTATTGAGTATCGAGAATTGAGGATTGATGGTTAGTATTGAGGATTGAGGATTGAGGATTGAGGATTGAGGATCAGGGCTGAGGGTTCAGGATTGAGGTTTGAGGACTGAGGACTGAGGGTTGAGGATTGAGAATTGAGGATTTAGGATTGAGGATTGAAGATTGAGAATTGGGTATTGAGGATTGAAGAATGAGGATTGAGGATCGAGGATTGAGGATTGAGGATCGAGGATTGAAGGTTGAGGATTGGGTATTGAGGATTGAATACTGAGGATTGAGGATTGAGGATTGAGGATTGAGGATTGAGGATTGAGGATTGAAGGTTGAGGATTGGGTATTGAGGATTGAAGAATGAGGATTGAGGATTGATGATTGAGGATTGAGGATTGAGGATTGGGGATTGAGGATTGAGCATTGAGGTTTGAGGACAGAGGGCTGAGGATTGAAGATTGAGTATTGAGGATTGAAGATTGAGGATTGAGGATTGAGGATTGAGGATTGAGGATTGAAGATTGTGTATTGAGGGTTGAAGATTGAGGATTGAGTATTGAGGAATGAGGATTGAGGATTGAGGATTGAGGACTGAGTATTGAAGATTGAGGATTGATGATTGAGGACTGAGGATTGAGGATTGAAGATTGAATATTGATGATTGAATATTGAGGACTGAGGATTGAGGGTTGTGTATTGACGACGAGGACTGACTGTTGAATATTGATGTTTGAGGTCTGAGGGTTAAGGATTGAGGATTGAGAATTGAGGATTGAGGATTGAGGATTGAAGATTGAGGATTGGGTATTGTGGATTGAAGAATGAGGATTGAGGATTGAGGTTTGAGGATTGAGGATTGCAGATTGATTATTGAGGATTGAAGATTGAGGATTGAGGACTGAGGATTGAGGATTGATAATTGAGAATTGAGGATGAGGACTGAGTGTTGAGGATTGAGGATTGACAACTGATTGTTGATGACTGAGGTCTGAAGTTTGAGGATTCAGGATTGAGGATCCAGAATTGTGGTTTGAGGACTAAGGATTGAGGATTGAAGATTGAGTATTGAGGATTGAGGATTGAGGATTGAGGATTGAAGATTGAGGATTGGGTATTGAGGATTGAATAATGAGGATTGAGGATTGAGGATTGAGGATTGAGGAATGAAAATTGAGGGTTGAGGGTTGAGGATTGAGGATTGAAGATTGAGTATTGACGATTGAAGGTTGAGGATTGAGGATTGAGGATTGAGGATTGAGGATTGAAGATTGAGGATTGGGGACTGAGTGTTGAGGGTTGAGTGATGAGAGTTGATGTTTGTGGATAGACATTTGAAGATTGCAAATTGAGTATTGCGTATTGAAAACTCTGAGCTGAGGATATTCTACTGAGGATTGAGGTTTGACAACTGATTGTTGAGGACTGATTTCTGAAGATTGAGGATTCAGGATTGAGGATTCAGGATTGTGGTTTGAGGAGTGAGGATTGAGGACTGAGGTTAGAGGATTGAGGATTGAGGATTGAGGATGAGGGCTGAGGGTTGAGGATTGAGGTTTGAGGACTGAGGACTGAGGATCGAGGATTGAGAATTGCGGATTGAGGATTGAGGATTGAGAATTGAGGATTGAGGATTGAGTATTGAGGATTGAAGATTGAGGATTGTGGATTGAGGATTGAGGATTGAGGATTGAGGATTGAGGATTGAGTATTGAGGATTGAGGATAGAGGGTTGAGGATTGAAGATTGAGTCTTGAGGATTGAAGATTGAGGATTGAGGATTGAGGATTGAGGATTGAGGTTTGAGGATTGGGGATTGAGGATGAGGGCTGAGGGTTGAGGATTGAGGTTTGAGGACTGAGGACTGAGGATTGAGGGTTGAGAAGTGAGGATTGAAGGTTCAGGATTGAAGGTTAGGATTGGGTATTGAGGATTGAAGACTGAGGACTGAGGATCGAGGATTGAGAATTGAGGATTGAGGATTGAGGATTGAAGATTGAGGATTGTGTATAGAGGATTGAAGAATGAGGATTGAGGATTGAGGATTGTGGATTGAGGATTGAAGATTGAGTATTGAGGATTGAAGACTGACGATTGAGGATTGAGGATAGAGGATTGAGGATTGATGATTGAGGATTGAGGATTCAAGATTGAGGATTGGGTATCGCGGATTAAACATTGAGGATTGAGGGTTGAGGATTGAGGATTGAGGATTGAGGACTGAACATCGTATATTGACGATTGAAGATTGGGAATTGGGGATTGAGTGTTGTGGATTGAGGACGAGGACTGAGGGTTGAGAATTGATGTTTGAGGTCTGAGGATTCAGGATTGAGGATTGAGAATTGAGGCTTGAGGATTGAGGATTGAGGACTGAGGACTGAGGATTGAGGATTGAGGATTGAGGATTGAAGATTCAGTATTGAGGATTGAAGGTAGAGAATTGAGGATTGAGGATTGAGGATTGAGTATTGAGGATTGAAGATTGAGGATTGAGTATTGAGGATTGAGGATTGAGAATTGAGGATTGAGGATTGAGGATTGAAGATTGAGGATTGGGTGTTGAGGATTGAAGATTGAGGATTGAGGATTGAGGTTGAGTATTGAGGACGAGTACTGACGGTTGAGGATTGAGGTTTGAGGATTGAGGATTGAGGATAGAGGACTGAGGACTGAGGATTGAGGATGGAGCATTGAGGATAGAAGATTGAGGACTGGGGAATGAGGTTTGAAGATTGAGGTTTAATGATTGAGGATTTCGGGATTGAGGATCTAGGATTGGAGATTGATTATTGAGGATTGAAGATTGAGGGTTGAGGACTGAGGGTTGAGGATTGAGGATTGATAATTGAGAATTGAGGATGAGGACTGAGGGTTGAGGATTGAGGTTATAGGAATGAGGATTGAGGATTGAGTATTGAGAATTGAGGATTGAGGATTGAGGATTGAGGATTGGGGATTGAGGATTGAGGATTGAGGTTTGAGGACTGAGGACTGAGGATTGAGGATTGAGGATTGAGGATTGAAGATTCAGTATTGAGGATTGAAGGTAGAGAATTGAGGATTGAGGATTGAGGTTTGAGTATTGAGGATTGAAGATTGAGGATTGAGTATTGAGGATTGAGGATTGAGAATTGAGGATTGAGGATTGAGGATTGAAGATTGAGGATTGGGTGTTGAGGATTGAAGATTGAGCATTGAGGATTGAGGATTGACGATTGAGGATTGAGTATTGAGAATTGAGAATTGAGGATTGTGGATTGAAGATTGAGTATTGAGGATTGAAGATTGAGGATTGAGGATTGAGTATTGAAGATTGAGGACTGATTGATGAGGGTTGAGTGATGGGAATTGATGTTTGTGGATTGAGATTTGAAGATTGAAGAATGGGGATTGAGTATTGAAAACTGTGAATTGAGGATATTCTATTGAGGATTGAGGATTGACAATGGATTGTTGAGGACTGAGGTCTGAAGATTTAGGATTCAGGATTGAGGATTCGGGATTGAGGTTTGAGGACTGAGGACAGAGGGTTGAGGATTGAGGATTGAGGATTGACGCTTGAGGATTGAGGGTTGAGGATGGAGGATTGAAGAGAGAGGACTGAGTGTTGGGGATTGAGTGTTGAGAATAGATGTTTGAGGATTGAGGTTTGATTATTGAATATTGTGGATTGAGTATTGAGATTTGAGAATTCAGGATATTCTATTGCATGAGAATTCAGGATATTCTATTGCGTATTGGGAATTGAGGATTGATGGTTAAGTATTGACGATTGATAGTTGAGGGTTGAGGATTGAGGGTTGTGGATTGAGGACGAGGACTGAGCGTTGAGTATTGATGTTTGAGGTCTGAGGATTGAGGATTGAGGATTGACGCTTGAGGATTGAGGATTGAGGATGGAGGATTGATGGTTGAGTATTGAGGATTGATGGTTGAGGGTTGTGTGTTGAATATTGAGGATGGAGGATTCAGGATTGAGGATTGAGGATTGAGGATTGAAGATTGAGTATTGCGAATTGAGGATTGATGGTTAAGTATTGAGGATTGATGGTTGAGGGGTGTGTGTTGAATGTTGAGAATGGAGGATTGAGGATTGAGGATTGAGGAATGAGAATTGAGGATTGAAGATTGAGTATTGATGATTGAAGACTGAGGATTGAGGATTGAGGTTTGAGTATTGAGGACGAGGACTGACGGTTGAGGATTGAGGTTTGAGGATTGCGGATTGAGGATAGAGGACTGAGGATTGAGGATTGAGGATTGATGGTTGAGGGTTGTGTGTTGAATATTGAGGATGGCGGATTCAGGATAGAGGATTGAGGATTGAGGATTGACGGTTGAGTATTGCGAATTGAGGATTGATGGTTGATTATTGAGGATTGATGGCTGAGGGTTGTGTGTTGAATGTTGAGGATGGAGGACTGAGGATTGAGGATTGAGAATTGAGGATTGAAGATTGAGTATTGATGATTGAAGATTGAGGATAGAGGATTGAGTTTGAGTATTGAGGACGAGTACTGACGGTTGAGGATTGAGGTTTGAGGATTGAGGATTGAGGATAGAGGACTGAGGACTGAGGATTGAGGATAGAGCATTGAGGATTGAAGATTGAGGACTGGGGAATGAGGATTGAAGATTGAGGATTAAGGATTGAGGATTGCGGATTGAGGATCTAAGATTGGAGATTGATTATTGAGAGTTGAAGATTGAGGATTGAGGACTGAGGGTTGAGGATTGAGGATTGATAATTGAGAATTGAGGATCAGGACTGAGGGCTGAGGATTGAGGTTATAGGAATGAGGATTGAGGATTGAGTATTGAGGACTGAAGATTGAATATTGATGATTGAAGATTGAGGATTGAGGATTGAGGGTTGTGGATTGAGGACGAGGACTGAGGGTTGAGTATTGATGTTTGAGGTCTGAGGATTGAGGATTGAGGATTGTGAATTGTGGATTGAGGATTGAGGATTGAAGATTGAGGATTGGGTATTGTGGACTGAAGAATGAGGATTGAGGACTGAGGATTGAGGATTGAGGATTGAGGATTGAGGATTGAGGATTGAAGGCTGAGAATTGAGGATTGAGGATGAGGGCTGAGGGTTGAGGATTGAGGTTTGAGGACTGAGGACTGAGGAGCGAGGATTGAGAGTTGAGGATTGAGGACTGAGGACTGAAGATTGAGGATTGGGTATTGAGGATTGAAGAATGAGGATTGGTGATTGAGGATTGAGGATTGAGGATTGAAGATTGAGTATTGAGGATTGAAGACTGACGATTGAGGATTGAGGATTGTGTATAGAGGATTGAAGAATGAGGATTGAAGATTGAGGATTGTGGATTGAGGATTGAAGATTGAGTATTGAGGATTGAAGACTGACGATTGAGGATTGAGGATTGAGGATTGAGGATTGAGGATTGAGGATTGAGGATTGAAGATTGATTATTGAGGATTGAAGGTCGAGGATTGAGGATTGAGGATTGAGGATTGAGGATTGAAGAATGAGGATTGATGATTGAGGATTGAGGATTGAGGATTGAAGATTGAGTATAGAGGATTGAAGACTGACGATTGTGGATTGAGGATTGAGGATTGAGAATTGAGGATTGAGGATTGAGGACTGAGGATTGAGGATTCTGGATTGAGGATTGAATATTGACGATTAAGGATTGAGGATTCAGTACTGAGGATTGAAGATTGAGGACTGAGGATTGAGGATTGAGGATTGAAGATTGAGGATTGTGTATAGAGGATTGAAGAATGAGGATTGAGGATTGAGGATTGTGGATTGAGGATTGAAGATTGAGTATTGAGGATTGAAGACTGACGATTGAGGATTGAGGATTGAGGATTGAGGATTGAAGATTGATTATTGAGGATTGAAGGTCGAGGATTGAGGATTGAGGATTGAGGATTGAGGATTGAAGATTGAGGATGAGGGCTGAGGGTTGAGGATTGAGGTTTGAGGATTGATGATTGAGGATTGAGGATTGAAGATTGAGGATTGGGTATCGCGGATTGAACATTGAGGATTGAGGATTCAAGATTGTGGATTGAGGATTGAGTATCAGGGCTGACGGTTGAGGATTGAGGTCTGAGGACTGAGCACTGAGGATAGCGGATTGAGAATTGAGGATTGAGGATTGAGGATTGAAGATTGAGGATTGGGTATTGAGGATTAAAGAATGAGGATTGAGGATTGAGGATTGAGGATTGAGGATTGAGGATTGAGGATTGAGAATTGAGGATTGAGGATTGAAGATTGAGTATTGAGGGTTGAAGGTTGAGGATTGAGGATTGAGGTTTGAGTATTGGGTATTGAGGGTTGAAGAATGAGGATTGAGGATTGAGGATTGAGGATTGAGGATTGAGGATTGAAGATTGAGGATTGAGTACTGATGATTGAAGAATGAGGATTGAGGATTGAGGATTGAGGATTGAGTATTGAAGATTGAGTATTGAGGATTCAAGATTGACGATTGAGGATTGAGGATTGAGGATTGAGGACGGAGTATGAGGGCTGAGGGTTGAGGATTGAGGTTTGAGTATTGAATCCTGAGAATTCAGGATATTCTATTGAGTATTTAGAATTGAGGATTGATGGTTGAGTATTGAGGATTGAGGATTGAGGATTGTCGCTTGAGGATTGAGGGTTGAGGATGGAGGATTGAAGAGAGAGGACTGAGTGTTGGGGATTGAGTGTTGAGAATAGATGTTTGAGGATTGAGGTTTGATTATTGAATATTGTGGATTGAGTATTGAGATTTGAGAATTCAGGATATTCTAAAGCATGAGAATTCAGGATATTCTATTGCGTATTGGGAATTGAGGATTGATGGTTAAGTATTGAGGATTGATAGTTGAGGGTTGAGTATTGAGGATTGAGGATTGAGGATTGAGGATTGAGGATTGAGGATTGAAGATTGAGTATTGAGGATTGAAGATCGAGGATTGAGGTTTGAGGATTGAGAATTGAGGATTGAAGATTGAGGATGAGGTCTGAGGGTTGAGGATTGAGGTTTGAGGATTGATGATTGAGGATTGAGGATTGAAGTTTGAGGACTGGGTAACGCGGATTGAACATTGAGGATTGAGGATTGAGGATTGAGGATTGAGGATTGAGGACTGAAGGTTGTATATTGACGATTGAAGGTTGGGAATTGGGGATTGAGTGTTGTGGATTGAGGACGAGGACTGAGGGTTGAGTATTGATGTTTGAGGTCTGAGGATTCAGGATTGAGGATTGAGAATTGATGCTTGAGGATTGAGGATTGGGTATTGAGGATTGAGGATTGAGGATTGATGATTGAGGATTGGGGATTGAGGATTGAGGATTGATGTTTGACGACTGAGGACTGAGGATTAAGGATTGAGGATTGAGGATTGAAGATTCAGTATTGAGGATTGAGGGTAGAGAATTGAGGATTGAGGATTGAGGTTTGAGTATTGAGGATTGATGATTGAGGATTGAGGCTTCAAGATTGAGGATTGGGTATCGCGGATTAAACATTGAGGATTGAGGGTTGAGGATTGAGGATTGAGGATTGAGGACTGAACATCGTATATTGACGATTGAAGATTGGGAATTGGGGATTGAGTGTTGTGGATTGAGGACGAGGACTGAGGGTTGAGAATTGATGTTTGAGGTCTGAGGATTCAGGATTGAGGATTGAGAATTGAGGCTTGAGGATTGAGGATTGAGGACTGAGGACTGAGGATTGAGGATTGAGGATTGAGGATTGAAGATTCAGTATTGAGGATTGAAGGTAGAGAATTGAGGATTGAGGATTGAGGATTGAGTATTGAGGATTGAAGATTGAGGATTGAGTATTGAGGATTGAGGATTGAGAATTGAGGATTGAGGATTGAGGATTGAAGATTGAGGATTGGGTGTTGAGGATTGAAGATTGAGGATTGAGGATTGAGGTTGAGTATTGAGGACGAGTACTGACGGTTGAGGATTGAGGTTTGAGGATTGAGGATTGAGGATAGAGGACTGAGGACTGAGGATTGAGGATGGAGCATTGAGGATAGAAGATTGAGGACTGGGGAATGAGGTTTGAAGATTGAGGTTTAATGATTGAGGATTTCGGGATTGAGGATCTAGGATTGGAGATTGATTATTGAGGATTGAAGATTGAGGGTTGAGGACTGAGGGTTGAGGATTGAGGATTGATAATTGAGAATTGAGGATGAGGACTGAGGGTTGAGGATTGAGGTTATAGGAATGAGGATTGAGGATTGAGTATTGAGAATTGAGGATTGAGGATTGAGGATTGAGGATTGGGGATTGAGGATTGAGGATTGAGGTTTGAGGACTGAGGACTGAGGATTGAGGATTGAGGATTGAGGATTGAAGATTCAGTATTGAGGATTGAAGGTAGAGAATTGAGGATTGAGGATTGAGGTTTGAGTATTGAGGATTGAAGATTGAGGATTGAGTATTGAGGATTGAGGATTGAGAATTGAGGATTGAGGATTGAGGATTGAAGATTGAGGATTGGGTGTTGAGGATTGAAGATTGAGCATTGAGGATTGAGGATTGACGATTGAGGATTGAGTATTGAGAATTGAGAATTGAGGATTGTGGATTGAAGATTGAGTATTGAGGATTGAAGATTGAGGATTGAGGATTGAGTATTGAAGATTGAGGACTGATTGATGAGGGTTGAGTGATGGGAATTGATGTTTGTGGATTGAGATTTGAAGATTGAAGAATGGGGATTGAGTATTGAAAACTGTGAATTGAGGATATTCTATTGAGGATTGAGGATTGACAATGGATTGTTGAGGACTGAGGTCTGAAGATTTAGGATTCAGGATTGAGGATTCGGGATTGAGGTTTGAGGACTGAGGACAGAGGGTTGAGGATTGAGGATTGAGGATTGACGCTTGAGGATTGAGGGTTGAGGATGGAGGATTGAAGAGAGAGGACTGAGTGTTGGGGATTGAGTGTTGAGAATAGATGTTTGAGGATTGAGGTTTGATTATTGAATATTGTGGATTGAGTATTGAGATTTGAGAATTCAGGATATTCTATTGCATGAGAATTCAGGATATTCTATTGCGTATTGGGAATTGAGGATTGATGGTTAAGTATTGACGATTGATAGTTGAGGGTTGAGGATTGAGGGTTGTGGATTGAGGACGAGGACTGAGCGTTGAGTATTGATGTTTGAGGTCTGAGGATTGAGGATTGAGGATTGACGCTTGAGGATTGAGGATTGAGGATGGAGGATTGATGGTTGAGTATTGAGGATTGATGGTTGAGGGTTGTGTGTTGAATATTGAGGATGGAGGATTCAGGATTGAGGATTGAGGATTGAGGATTGAAGATTGAGTATTGCGAATTGAGGATTGATGGTTAAGTATTGAGGATTGATGGTTGAGGGGTGTGTGTTGAATGTTGAGAATGGAGGATTGAGGATTGAGGATTGAGGAATGAGAATTGAGGATTGAAGATTGAGTATTGATGATTGAAGACTGAGGATTGAGGATTGAGGTTTGAGTATTGAGGACGAGGACTGACGGTTGAGGATTGAGGTTTGAGGATTGCGGATTGAGGATAGAGGACTGAGGATTGAGGATTGAGGATTGATGGTTGAGGGTTGTGTGTTGAATATTGAGGATGGCGGATTCAGGATAGAGGATTGAGGATTGAGGATTGACGGTTGAGTATTGCGAATTGAGGATTGATGGTTGATTATTGAGGATTGATGGCTGAGGGTTGTGTGTTGAATGTTGAGGATGGAGGACTGAGGATTGAGGATTGAGAATTGAGGATTGAAGATTGAGTATTGATGATTGAAGATTGAGGATAGAGGATTGAGTTTGAGTATTGAGGACGAGTACTGACGGTTGAGGATTGAGGTTTGAGGATTGAGGATTGAGGATAGAGGACTGAGGACTGAGGATTGAGGATAGAGCATTGAGGATTGAAGATTGAGGACTGGGGAATGAGGATTGAAGATTGAGGATTAAGGATTGAGGATTGCGGATTGAGGATCTAAGATTGGAGATTGATTATTGAGAGTTGAAGATTGAGGATTGAGGACTGAGGGTTGAGGATTGAGGATTGATAATTGAGAATTGAGGATCAGGACTGAGGGCTGAGGATTGAGGTTATAGGAATGAGGATTGAGGATTGAGTATTGAGGACTGAAGATTGAATATTGATGATTGAAGATTGAGGATTGAGGATTGAGGGTTGTGGATTGAGGACGAGGACTGAGGGTTGAGTATTGATGTTTGAGGTCTGAGGATTGAGGATTGAGGATTGTGAATTGTGGATTGAGGATTGAGGATTGAAGATTGAGGATTGGGTATTGTGGACTGAAGAATGAGGATTGAGGACTGAGGATTGAGGATTGAGGATTGAGGATTGAGGATTGAGGATTGAAGGCTGAGAATTGAGGATTGAGGATGAGGGCTGAGGGTTGAGGATTGAGGTTTGAGGACTGAGGACTGAGGAGCGAGGATTGAGAGTTGAGGATTGAGGACTGAGGACTGAAGATTGAGGATTGGGTATTGAGGATTGAAGAATGAGGATTGGTGATTGAGGATTGAGGATTGAGGATTGAAGATTGAGTATTGAGGATTGAAGACTGACGATTGAGGATTGAGGATTGTGTATAGAGGATTGAAGAATGAGGATTGAAGATTGAGGATTGTGGATTGAGGATTGAAGATTGAGTATTGAGGATTGAAGACTGACGATTGAGGATTGAGGATTGAGGATTGAGGATTGAGGATTGAGGATTGAGGATTGAAGATTGATTATTGAGGATTGAAGGTCGAGGATTGAGGATTGAGGATTGAGGATTGAGGATTGAAGAATGAGGATTGATGATTGAGGATTGAGGATTGAGGATTGAAGATTGAGTATAGAGGATTGAAGACTGACGATTGTGGATTGAGGATTGAGGATTGAGAATTGAGGATTGAGGATTGAGGACTGAGGATTGAGGATTCTGGATTGAGGATTGAATATTGACGATTAAGGATTGAGGATTCAGTACTGAGGATTGAAGATTGAGGACTGAGGATTGAGGATTGAGGATTGAAGATTGAGGATTGTGTATAGAGGATTGAAGAATGAGGATTGAGGATTGAGGATTGTGGATTGAGGATTGAAGATTGAGTATTGAGGATTGAAGACTGACGATTGAGGATTGAGGATTGAGGATTGAGGATTGAAGATTGATTATTGAGGATTGAAGGTCGAGGATTGAGGATTGAGGATTGAGGATTGAGGATTGAAGATTGAGGATGAGGGCTGAGGGTTGAGGATTGAGGTTTGAGGATTGATGATTGAGGATTGAGGATTGAAGATTGAGGATTGGGTATCGCGGATTGAACATTGAGGATTGAGGATTCAAGATTGTGGATTGAGGATTGAGTATCAGGGCTGACGGTTGAGGATTGAGGTCTGAGGACTGAGCACTGAGGATAGCGGATTGAGAATTGAGGATTGAGGATTGAGGATTGAAGATTGAGGATTGGGTATTGAGGATTAAAGAATGAGGATTGAGGATTGAGGATTGAGGATTGAGGATTGAGGATTGAGGATTGAGAATTGAGGATTGAGGATTGAAGATTGAGTATTGAGGGTTGAAGGTTGAGGATTGAGGATTGAGGTTTGAGTATTGGGTATTGAGGGTTGAAGAATGAGGATTGAGGATTGAGGATTGAGGATTGAGGATTGAGGATTGAAGATTGAGGATTGAGTACTGATGATTGAAGAATGAGGATTGAGGATTGAGGATTGAGGATTGAGTATTGAAGATTGAGTATTGAGGATTCAAGATTGACGATTGAGGATTGAGGATTGAGGATTGAGGACGGAGTATGAGGGCTGAGGGTTGAGGATTGAGGTTTGACTATTGAATCCTGAGAATTCAGGATATTCTATTGAGTATTTAGAATTGAGGATTGATGGTTGAGTATTGAGGATTGAGGATTGAGGATTGTCGCTTGAGGATTGAGGGTTGAGGATGGAGGATTGAAGAGAGAGGACTGAGTGTTGGGGATTGAGTGTTGAGAATAGATGTTTGAGGATTGAGGTTTGATTATTGAATATTGTGGATTGAGTATTGAGATTTGAGAATTCAGGATATTCTAAAGCATGAGAATTCAGGATATTCTATTGCGTATTGGGAATTGAGGATTGATGGTTAAGTATTGAGGATTGATAGTTGAGGGTTGAGTATTGAGGATTGAGGATTGAGGATTGAGGATTGAGGATTGAGGATTGAAGATTGAGTATTGAGGATTGAAGATCGAGGATTGAGGTTTGAGGATTGAGAATTGAGGATTGAAGATTGAGGATGAGGTCTGAGGGTTGAGGATTGAGGTTTGAGGATTGATGATTGAGGATTGAGGATTGAAGTTTGAGGATTGGGTAACGCGGATTGAACATTGAGGATTGAGGATTGAGGATTGAGGATTGAGGATTGAGGACTGAAGGTTGTATATTGACGATTGAAGGTTGGGAATTGGGGATTGAGTGTTGTGGATTGAGGACGAGGACTGAGGGTTGAGTATTGATGTTTGAGGTCTGAGGATTCAGGATTGAGGATTGAGAATTGATGCTTGAGGATTGAGGATTGGGTATTGAGGATTGAGGATTGAGGATTGATGATTGAGGATTGGGGATTGAGGATTGAGGATTGATGTTTGACGACTGAGGACTGAGGATTAAGGATTGAGGATTGAGGATTGAAGATTCAGTATTGAGGATTGAGGGTAGAGAATTGAGGATTGAGGATTGAGGTTTGAGTATTGAGGATTGAAGATTGAGGATTGAGTATTGAGGATTGAGGATTGAGGATTGAGGATTGAGGATTGAGTATTGAGTATTGATGGTTGAGGATTGATGATAGAGGATTGAGGACTGATGATTGGGGATTGAGGATTGAGCATTGAGGTATGAGGACTGAGGACTGAGGATTGATGATTGAGGTTTGAGGACTGAGGATTGATCATTGAGGACTGAGGATTGAGGATTGAGGATTGAGGATTGAGAATTGAGAATTGAGAATGAGGACTGAGGGTTGAGGATTGAGGATTGAGGATTGAGAATTGAGGATTGTGTATTGAAGATTGAGGGTTGATGACTGAGTATTGGGGATTGAGGATTGAAAATTGATTATTGAGGATCGAAGATTGAGGATTGAGGATTGAGGATTGAGAATTGAGAATTGAGGATGAGGACTGAGGGTTGTGGATTGAGGTTTGAGGAATGAGGATTGAGGATTGAGGATTGAGGATTGAGGATTGAGGATTGAGGATTGAGGATTGAGTATTGAAGATTGAGTATCGATGACTGAGGATTGAGGGTTGAGGATTGAGTATTGAGGGTTGAGGATTGATGATTGAGTATCGGGGATTGAAGATTGTGTACTGCGGATTGATGATTGAGGACGGAGGATGAGGGCTGAGGGTTGAGGTTTGAGGTTTGAGTATTGAATCCTGAGAATTCAGGATATTCTATTGAGTATTGAGGATTGATGATTGATGGCTGAGTATTGAGGATTAAAGATTGAGGATTGAGGATTGAGGATTGAGGATTGAGGATTGAGGATTGAGTATTGAAGATTGAGGATACAAGATTCAGTATTGAGGATTGAAGATTGGGAACTGAGGATTGAGGATTAGACATTGAGGACTGAGTGTTGAGTGTTGAGTGATGAGAATTGATGTTTGTAGATAGAGATTTGAAGATTGCAGATTGAGTATTGAGTATTGAAAACTTTGAATTGAGGATATTCTATTGAGGATTGAGAATTGACAACTGATTGTTTAGGACTAAGGTCTGAAGATTGAGGATTCAGGATTGAGGATTCAGAATTGAGGTTTGAGGACTAAGGATTGAGGATTGAAGATTGAGTATTGAGGATTGAGGATTGAGGATTGAAGATTGAGGATTGAGGATTGAGTATGAGGGCTGACGGTTGAGGATTGAGGTCTGAGGACTGAGGACTGAGGATAGCGGATTGAGAATTGAAGATTGAGGATTGAGGATTGAAGATTGAGAATTGGGTATTGAGGATTAAAGAATGAGGATTCAGGATTGAGGATTGAGGATTGAGGATTGAAGATTGAGTATTGAGGATTGAAGACTGAGGATTGAGGATTGAGGATTGAGGATTGAGGATTGAGGATTGAGGATTGAGGATTGAGGATTGAGGATTGGGGATTGAGGATTGAGGATTGAGTTTTGAGGACTGAGGGCTGAGGATTGAGGATTGAGGATTGAGGATTGAAGATTGAAGGTTGAGGATTGGGTATTGCCCATTGAACATTGAGGATTGAGGATTGAGGATTGAGGATTGAGGATTGAGGACTGAAGATTGAATATTGATGATTGAAGATTGAAGATTGAGGATTGAGGGTTGTGGATTGAGGACGAGGACTGAGGGTTGAGTATTGATGTTTGAGGTCTGAGGATTGAGGATTGAGGATTGTGAATTGTAGATTGAGGATTGAGGATTCAAGATTGAGGATTGGGTATTGAGGATTGAAGAATGAGGATTGAGGACTGAGGGTTGAATTTGAAGATTGAGTATTGAGGATTGAAGATTGAGGATTGAGGATTGAGGATTGAGGATTGAGGATTGATGGTTGAGAATTGAAGATTGAGTATTGAGGATTGAAGATTGAGGATTGAGGACTGAGGATTGAGGATGAGGACTGAGGGTTGAGGATTGAGGTTTGAGGAATGAGGATTGAGGATTGAGGATTGAGGATTGAGGTTTGAGGCCTGAGGACTGAGGTTTGAGAATTGAGGATTGAGGATTGAGGATAGAGGATTGAGGATTGAAGATTGAGGATTGAGTATTGAGGATTGAAGATTGAGGATTTAGGATTGAGGACTGGGGATTGACGATGAGGGCTGAGGGTTGAGGATTGAGGATTGAGGACTGAGGACTGAGGATTGAGGATTGAGAATTGAGGATTGAGGATTGAGGATTGACGATTGAGGATTGGGTATTGAGGATTGAAGAATGAGGATCGAGGATTGAGGATTGAGGATTGAGGAATGAAAATTGAGGGTTGAGGATTGAGGATTGAGGATTGAGGATTGAAGATTGAGGATAGGGTATTGAGGATTGAAGAATGAGGATTGAGGATTGAGGATTGAGGATTGAGGATTGAAGGTTGAGTATTGAGGATTGAAGATTGAGGATTGAGGATTGAGTATTGAGGATTGAGGATTGATGATTGAGGATTGAGGATTGAGGATTGACGCTTGAGGATTGAGGTTTGAGGATGGAGGATTGAAGAGAGAGGACTGAGTGTTGGGGATTGAGTGTTGAGAATAGATGTTTGAGGATTTAGGTTTGATTATTGATTATTGCGGATTGAGTATTGAACCATGAGAATTCAGGATATTCTGTTGAATACTGAGAATTGAGGATTGATGGTTTGGGTTGGGGGTTGAGGGTTATGGATTGAGGACGAGGACTGAGGGTTGAGTATTGATGTTTGAGGACTGAGGACTGAGGATTGAGGATTGAGAATTGAGGACTGAGGATTGAGGATTGAAGATTGAGTATTGGGTATTGAGGATTGAAGAATGAGGATTGAGGATTGAGGATTGAGGATTGAGGATTGAGGACTGAAGATTGAGGATTGGGTACTGAGGATTGAAGAATGAGGATTGAGGATTGAGGATTGAGGATTGAGGATTGAAGATTGAGTATTGAGGATTGAAGATTGACGATTGAGGATTGAGGATTGAGGATTGAGGACGGAGTATGACGGCTGAGGTTTGAGGATTGAGGTTTGAGTATTGAATCCTGAGAATTCAGGATATTCTATTGAGTATTTAGAATTGAGGATTGATGGTCGAGTATTGAGGATTGAGGATTGAGGATTGAGGATTGAGGATTGAGTATTGAAGATTGAGGATTGAAAATTGAGTATTGAGGATTGAAGATTGTGGATTGAAGATTGACGATTGAGGATTGAGGATCGCGGATTGAAGATTGAGGTTTGGGGATTCAGGATTGACGATTCAGGATTGAGTATTGAGAATTGAGAATTGAGGATTGTGGATTGAAGATTGAGTATTGAGGATTGAAGATTGAGGATTGAGGATTGAGGATTGAAGATTGAGGACTGATTGTTGAGGGTTGAGTGATGGGAATTGATGTTTGTGGATTGAGATTTGAAGATTGAAGAATGGGGATTGAGTATTGAAAACTGTGAATTGAGGATATTCTATTGAGGATTGAGGATTGACAATAGATTGTTGAGGACTGAGGGCTGAAGACTTAGGATTCAGGATTGAGGATTCGAGATTGAGGTTTGAGGACTGAGGACTGAGGGTTGAGGATCGAGGATTGAGGATTGTCGCTTGAGGATTGAGGGTTGAGGATGGAGGATTGAAGAGAGAGGACTGAGTGTTGGGGATTGAGTGTTGAGAATAGATGTTTGAGGATTGAGGTTTGATTGTTGAATATTGTGGATTGAGTATTGAGATTTGAGAATTCAGGATATTCTAAAGCATGAGAATTCAGGATATTCTATTGCGTATTGGGAATTGAGGATTGATGGTTAAGTATTGAGGATTGATAGTTGAGGGTTGAGGATTGAGGATTGAGGATTGAGGATTGAGGATTGAGGATTGAGGATTGAAGATTGAGTATTGAGGATTGGAGATCGAGGATTGAGGTTTGAGGATTGAGGATTGAGGATTGAAGATTGAGGATGAGGTCTGAGGGTTGAGGATTGAGGTTTGAGGATTGATGATTGAGGATTGAGGATTGAAGTTTGAGGATTGGGTAACGCGGATTGAACATTGAGGATTGAGGATTGAGGATTGAGGATTGAGGACTGAAGGTTGTATATTGACGATTGAAGGTTGGGAATTGGGGATTGAGTGTTGTGGATTGAGGACGAGGACTGAGGGTTGAGTATTGATGTTTGAGGTCTGAGGATTCAGGATTGAGGATTGAGAATTGATGCTTGAGGATTGAGGATTGAAGATTGAGGATTGAGTATTGAGGATTGAATATTGAGGATTGAGGATTGAGGATTGAGGATTGAGAATGAGGGCTGAGGGTTGAGGATCCAGGTTTGAGTATAGAATCCTGAGAATTCAGGATATTCTATTGAGCATTGAGAATTGAGGATTAATGGTTGAGTATTGAGGATTGAGGATTGAGGATTGAGGATTGATGATTGAGTATTTAAGATTGAGGATTGATGATTGAGGATTGAGGATTGAGGATTGAGGATTGAGGATTGAGAATTGAGGATTGAGGACTGAAGATTGTATATTGATGATTGAAGATTGAGGATTGAGGATTGAGTGTTGTGGATTGAGGACGAGGTCTGAGGGTTGAGTATTGATGTCTGAGGTCTGAGGATTGAGGATTGAGGATTGAGAATTGAGGATTGAGGATTGAGTATTGAAGATTGAAGATTGTGGTTTGTGGATTGATGATTGAGGACTGAAAATTGTATATTGATGATTGAAGATTGAGGAATGAGGATTGAGTGTTGTGGATTGAGGACGAGGACTGAGGGTTGAGTATTGATGTCTGAGGTCTGAGGATTGAGGATTGAGGATTGAGAATTGAGGATTGAGGATTGAGGACTGAGGATTGAGGATTGAGTATTGAGGATTGAATATTGAGGATTGAGGAGTGAGGATTGAGGATTGAGAATGAGGGCTGTGGGTTGTGGATTCAGGTTTGAGTATAGAATCCTGAGAATTCGGGATATTCTATTGAGCATTGAGAATTGAGGATTGATGGTTGAGTATTGAGGATTGAGGATAGGGGATTGAGGATTGAGGATTGAGGATTGAGGATTGAGGATTGAGGATTGAGGATTGGGGATTGAGGATTGAGGATTGAGGTTTGAGGACTGAGGACTGAGGATTGAGGATTGAGGATTGAGGATTGAAGATTCAGTATTGTGGATTGAAGGTTGAGAATTGAGGATTGAGGATTGAAGTTTGAGTATTGAGGATTGAAGATTGAGGATTGAGGATTGAGGATTGAGTGTGGACGATGAGGGTGAGGGTTGTGGATTGAGGTTTGAGGACTGAGGACTGAGGATTGAGGATTGAGAATTGAGGAATGAGGACTGGGGAATGAGGAATGAAGATTGAGGATTAAGGATTGAGGATTGGGGATTGAGGATCTAGGATTGGAGATTGATTATTGAGGATTGAAGATTGAGGATTGAGGATTGAGGATTGAGTATTGATAATTGAGGATTGAGGATTGAAGTTTGAGTATTGAGGGTTGAATATTGAGGATTGAGGATTGAGGATTGAGTGTGGACGATGAGGGTGAGGGTTGTGGATTGAGGTTTGAGGACTGAGGACTGAGGATTGAGGATTGAGAATTGAGGAATGAGGACTGGGGAATGAGGAATGAAGATTGAGGATTAAGGATTGAGGATCGGGATTGAGGATCTAGGATTGGAGATTGATTATTGAGGATTGAAGATTGAGGATTGAGGATTGAGGATTGAGTATTGATAATTGAGATTTGAGGATGAGGACTGAGGGTTGAGGATTAAGGGTTGAAGATTGAGGATTGAGGATTGAGGATTGAGGATTGAGAATGAGGGCTGAAGATTGAGGATTCAGGATTGAGGATTCAGGATTGTGGTTTGAGGACTGAGGATTGAGGATTGAGGATTGAGGATTGAGGATTGAGGATTGAGGATTGAAGATTGAGTATAGGGTATTGAGGATTGAAGAATGAGGATTGAGTATTGAGGATTGAGGATTGAGGATTGAGGACTGAAGATTGAGGATTGGGTACTGAGGATTGAAGAATGAGGATTGAGGATTGAGGATTGAGGATTGAGGATTGAAGATTGAGTATTGAGGATTGAAGATTGACGATTGAGGATTGAGGATTGAAGATTGAGGACGGAGTATGACGGCTGAGGTTTGAGGATTGAGGTTTGAGTATTGAATCCTGAGAATTCAGGATATTCTATTGAGTATTTAGAATTGAGGATTGATGGTTGAGTATTGAGGATTGAGGATTGAGGATTGAGGATTGAGGATTGAGTATTGAAGATTGAGGATTGAAGATTGAGTATTGAGGATTGAAGATTGTGGATTGAAGATTCACGATTGAGGATTGAGGATCGCGGATTGAAGATTGAGGTTTGGGGATTCAGGATTGACGATTGAGGATTGAGTATTGAGAATTGAGAATTGAGAATTGTGGATTGAAGATTGAGTATTGAGGATTGATGAATGAGGATTGAGGATTGAGGATTGAAGATTGAGGACTGATTGTTGAGGGTTGAGTGATGGGAATTGATGTTTGTGGATTGAGATTTGAAGATTGAAGAATGGGGATTGAGTATTGAAAACTGTGAATTGAGGATATTCTATTGAGGATTGAGGATTGACAATAGATTGTTGAGGACTGAGGGCTGAAGACTTAGGATTCAGGATTGAGGACTCGGGATTGAGGTTTGAGGACTGAGGACTGAGGGTTGAGGATTGAGGATTGAGGATTGACGCTTGAGGATTGAGGGTTGAGGATGGAGGATTGAAGAGAGAGGACTGAGTGTTGGGGATTGAGTGTTGAGAATAGATGTTTGAGGATTGAGGTTTGATTATTGAATATTGTGGATTGAGTATTGAGATTTGAGAATTCAGGATATTCTAAAGCATGAGAATTCAGGATATTCTATTGCGTATTGGGAATTGAGGATTGATGGTTAAGTATTGAGGATTGATAGTTGAGGGTTGAGGATTGAGGGTTCTGGATTGAGGACGAGGACTGAGCGTTGAGTATTGATGTTTGAGGTCTGAGGATTGAGGATTGAGGATGGAGGATTGATGGTTGAGTATTGAGGATTGACGGTTGAGGGTTGTGTGTTGAATATTGAGGATGGAGGATTCAGGATTGAGGATTGAGAATTGAGGATTGAAGATTGAGTATTGATGATTGAAGACTGAGGATTGAGGATTGAGGTTTGAGTATTGAGGACGAGGACTGACGGTTGAGGATTGAGGTTTGAGGATTGCTGATTGAGGATAGAGGACTGACGATTGAGGATTGAGTACTGAGGATTGAGGATTGAGGGTTGAGGATTGAAGATTGAGTCTTGAGGATTGAAGATTGAGTCTTGAGGATTGAAGATTGAGGATTGAGGATTGAGGATTGAGGATTGAGGTTTGAGGATTGGGGATTGAGGATGAGGGCTGAGGGTTGAGGAGTGAGGTTTGAGGACTGAGGACTGAGGATTGAGGGTTGAGAAGTGATGATTGAAGATTCAGGATTGAAGGTTTAGGATTGGGTATTGTGGATTGAAGACTGAGGATTGAGGATTGAGGATGAGGGCTGAGGGTTGAGGATTGAGGTTTGAGGACTGAGGACTGAGGATCGAGGATTGAGAATTGAGGATTGAGGATTGAGGATTGAAGATTGAGGATTGTGTATAGAGGATTGAAGAATGAGGATTGAGGATTGAGGATTGTGGATTGAGGATTGAAGATTGAGTATTGAGGATTGAAGACTGACGATTGAGGATTGAGGATTGAGGATTGAGGATTGAGGATTGAAGATTGAGTATTGAGGATTGGAGATCGAGGATTGAGGTTTGAGGATTGAGGATTGAGGATTGAAGATTGAGGATGAGGGCTGAGGGTTGAGGATTGAGGTTTGAGGATTGATGATTGAGGATTGAGGATTGAAGATTGAGGATTGGGTAACGCGGATTGAACATGGAGGATTGAGGATTGAGGATTGAGGATTGAGGATTGAGGACTGAAGGTTGTATATTGACGATTGAAGGTTGGGAATTGGGGATTGAGTGTTGTGGATTGAGGACGAGGACTGAGGGTTGAGTATTGATGTTTGAGGTCTGAGGATTCAGGATTGAGGATTGAGAATTGATGCTTGAGGATTGAGGATTGAAGATTGAGGATTGAGTATTGAGGATTGAATATTGAGGATTGAGGATTGAGGATTGAGGATTGAGAATGAGGGCTGAGGGTTGAGGATTCAGGTTTGAGTATAGAATCCTGCGAATTCAGGATATTCTATTGAGCATTGAGAATTGAGGATTAATGGTTGAGTATTGAGGATTGAGGATTGAGGATTGAGGATTGATGATTGAGTATTGAAGATTGAGGATTGATGATTGAGGATTGAGGATTGAGGATTGAGGATTGAGGATTGAGAATTGAGGATTGAGGACTAAAGATTGTATATTGATGATTGAAGATTGAGGATTGAGGATTGAGTGTTGTGGATTGAGGACGAGGTCTGAGGGTTGAGTATTGATGTCTGAGGTCTGAGGATTGAGGATTGAGGATTGAGGGTTGAGAATTGAGGAATGAGGACTGGGGAATGAGGAATGAAGATTGAGGATTAAGGATTGAGGATTGGGGATTGAGGATCTAGGATTGGAGATTGATTATTGAGGATTGAAGATTGAGGATTGAGGATTGAGGATTGAGTATTGATAATTGAGATTTGAGGATGAGGACTGAGGGTTGAGGATTAAGGATTGAAGATTGAGGATTGAGGATTGAGGATTGAGAATGAGGGCTGAAGATTGAGGATTCAGGATTGAGGATTCAGGATTGTGGTTTGAGGACTGAGGATTGAGGATTGAGGATTGAGGATTGAGGATTGAGGATTGAAGATTGAGTACTGAGGATTGAAGATTGAGGATTGAGGATTGAGTATTGAGGATCGAGGATCGAGGATTGAGGATTGAGGATTGAGGATTGACGCTTGAGGATTGAGGATTGAGGATGGAGGATTGAAGAGAGAGGACTGAGTGTTTGGGTTTGAGTGTTGAGAGTAGATGTTTGAGGATTGAGGTTTGATTATTGAATATTGTGAATTGAGTGAGGAACCATGAGAATTCAGGATATTCTATAGAATATTGAGAATTGAGGATTGATGGTTGAGTATTGAGGATTGATGGTTTGGGTTGGGGATTGAGGGTTGTGGATTGATGACGAGGACTGAGGGTTGAGTATTGATATTTGACGTCTGAGGATTGAGGATTGAGGATTGTGAATAGAGGATTGAGGATTGAGGATTGAAGATTGAGGATAGGGTATTGAGGATTGGAAAATGAGGATTCAGGATTGAGGATTGAGTATTGAGTATTGAAGATTGAGTATTGAGGATTGAGGATTGAGGATTGAGGATTGAGGATTGAGGATGAGGGCTGAGGGTTGAGGATTGAGGATTGAGGACTGAGGACTGAGGATTGAGGGTTGAGAAGTGAAGATTGAGGATTCAGGATTGAAGGTTTAGGATTGGGTATGGAGGATTGAAGAGTGAGGATTGAGGATTGAGGATTGAGGCTTGAGTATTGAGGACGAGTACTGACGGTTGAGGATTGAGGTTTGGGGATTGAGGATTGAGGATAGAGGACTGAGGACTGAGGATTGAGGATGCAGCATTGAGGATTGGTGATTGAGGACTGGGGAATGAGGATTGAAGATTGAGGATTAAGGATTGAGGATTGGGGATTGAGGATCTAGGATTGGAGATTGATTATTGAGGATTGAAGATGTAGGATTGAGGACTGAGGATTGAGGATTGATAATTGAGAATTGAGGATGAGGACTGAGTGTTGAGGATTGAGGATTGACAACTGATTGTTGATGACTGAGGTCTGAAGATTGAGGATTCAGGATTGAGGATCCAGAATTTTGGTTTGAGGACTAAGGATTGAGGATTGAAGATTGAGTATTGAGGATTGAGGATTGAGGATTGAGGATTGAAGATTGAGGATTGGGTATTGAGGATTGAATAATGAGGATTGAGGATTGAGGATTGAGGATTGAGTGTGGACGATGAGGGTGAGGGTTGTGGATTGAGGTTTGAGGACTGAGGACTGAGGATTGAGGATTGAGAATTGAGGAATGAGGACTGGGGAATGAGGAATGAAGATTGAGGATTAAGGATTGAGGATTGGGGATTGAGGATCTAGGATTGGAGATTGATTATTGAGGATTGAAGATTGAGGATTGAGGATTGAGGATTGAGTATTGATAATTGAGGATTGAGGATTGAAGTTTGAGTATTGAGGGTTGAATATTGAGGATTGAGGATTGAGGATTGAGTGTGGACGATGAGGGTGAGGGTTGTGGATTGAGGTTTGAGGACTGAGGACTGAGGATTGAGGATTGAGAATTGAGGAATGAGGACTGGGGAATGAGGAATGAAGATTGAGGATTAAGGATTGAGGATCGGGATTGAGGATCTGGGATTGGAGATTGATTATTGAGGATTGAAGATTGAGGATTGAGGATTGAGGATTGAGTATTGATAATTGAGATTTGAGGATGAGGACTGAGGGTTGAGGATTAAGGGTTGAAGATTGAGGATTGAGGATTGAGGATTGAGGATTGAGAATGAGGGCTGAAGATTGAGGATTCAGGATTGAGGATTCAGGATTGTGGTTTGAGGACTGAGGATTGAGGATTGAGGATTGAGGATTGAGGATTGAGGATTGAGGATTGAAGATTGAGTATAGGGTATTGAGGATTGAAGAATGAGGATTGAGTATTGAGGATTGAGGATTGAGGATTGAGGACTGAAGATTGAGGATTGGGTACTGAGGATTGAAGAATGAGGATTGAGGATTGAGGATTGAGGATTGAGGATTGAAGATTGAGTATTGAGGATTGAAGATTGACGATTGAGGATTGAGGATTGAGGATTGAGGACGGAGTATGACGGCTGAGGTTTGAGGATTGAGGTTTGAGTATTGAATCCTGAGAATTCAGGATATTCTATTGAGTATTTAGAATTGAGGATTGATGGTTGAGTATTGAGGATTGAGGATTGAGGATTGAGGATTGAGGATTGAGTATTGAAGATTGAGGATTGAAGATTGAGTATTGAGGATTGAAGATTGTGGATTGAAGATTCACGATTGAGGATTGAGGATCGCGGATTGAAGATTGAGGTTTGGGGATTCAGGATTGACGATTGAGGATTGAGTATTGAGAATTGAGAATTGAGAATTGTGGATTGAAGATTGAGTATTGAGGATTGATGAATGAGGATTGAGGATTGAGGATTGAAGATTGAGGACTGATTGTTGAGGGTTGAGTGATGGGAATTGATGTTTGTGGATTGAGATTTGAAGATTGAAGAATGGGGATTGAGTATTGAAAACTGTGAATTGAGGATATTCTATTGAGGATTGAGGATTGACAATAGATTGTTGAGGACTGAGGGCTGAAGACTTAGGATTCAGGATTGAGGACTCGGGATTGAGGTTTGAGGACTGAGGACTGAGGGTTGAGGATTGAGGATTGAGGATTGACGCTTGAGGATTGAGGGTTGAGGATGGAGGATTGAAGAGAGAGGACTGAGTGTTGGGGATTGAGTGTTGAGAATAGATGTTTGAGGATTGAGGTTTGATTATTGAATATTGTGGATTGAGTATTGAGATTTGAGAATTCAGGATATTCTAAAGCATGAGAATTCAGGATATTCTATTGCGTATTGGGAATTGAGGATTGATGGTTAAGTATTGAGGATTGATAGTTGAGGGTTGAGGATTGAGGGTTCTGGATTGAGGACGAGGACTGAGCGTTGAGTATTGATGTTTGAGGTCTGAGGATTGAGGATTGAGGATGGAGGATTGATGGTTGAGTATTGAGGATTGACGGTTGAGGGTTGTGTGTTGAATATTGAGGATGGAGGATTCAGGATTGAGGATTGAGAATTGAGGATTGAAGATTGAGTATTGATGATTGAAGACTGAGGATTGAGGATTGAGGTTTGAGTATTGAGGACGAGGACTGACGGTTGAGGATTGAGGTTTGAGGATTGCTGATTGAGGATAGAGGACTGACGATTGAGGATTGAGTACTGAGGATTGAGGATTGAGGGTTGAGGATTGAAGATTGAGTCTTGAGGATTGAAGATTGAGTCTTGAGGATTGAAGATTGAGGATTGAGGATTGAGGATTGAGGATTGAGGTTTGAGGATTGGGGATTGAGGATGAGGGCTGAGGGTTGAGGAGTGAGGTTTGAGGACTGAGGACTGAGGATTGAGGGTTGAGAAGTGATGATTGAAGATTCAGGATTGAAGGTTTAGGATTGGGTATTGTGGATTGAAGACTGAGGATTGAGGATTGAGGATGAGGGCTGAGGGTTGAGGATTGAGGTTTGAGGACTGAGGACTGAGGATCGAGAATTGAGAATTGAGGATTGAGGATTGAGGATTGAAGATTGAGGATTGTGTATAGAGGATTGAAGAATGAGGATTGAGGATTGAGGATTGTGGATTGAGGATTGAAGATTGAGTATTGAGGATTGAAGACTGACGATTGAGGATTGAGGATTGAGGATTGAGGATTGAGGATTGAAGATTGAGTATTGAGGATTGGAGATCGAGGATTGAGGTTTGAGGATTGAGGATTGAGGATTGAAGATTGAGGATGAGGGCTGAGGGTTGAGGATTGAGGTTTGAGGATTGATGATTGAGGATTGAGGATTGAAGATTGAGGATTGGGTAACGCGGATTGAACATGGAGGATTGAGGATTGAGGATTGAGGATTGAGGATTGAGGACTGAAGGTTGTATATTGACGATTGAAGGTTGGGAATTGGGGATTGAGTGTTGTGGATTGAGGACGAGGACTGAGGGTTGAGTATTGATGTTTGAGGTCTGAGGATTCAGGATTGAGGATTGAGAATTGATGCTTGAGGATTGAGGATTGAAGATTGAGGATTGAGTATTGAGGATTGAATATTGAGGATTGAGGATTGAGGATTGAGGATTGAGAATGAGGGCTGAGGGTTGAGGATTCAGGTTTGAGTATAGAATCCTGCGAATTCAGGATATTCTATTGAGCATTGAGAATTGAGGATTAATGGTTGAGTATTGAGGATTGAGGATTGAGGATTGAGGATTGATGATTGAGTATTGAAGATTGAGGATTGATGATTGAGGATTGAGGATTGAGGATTGAGGATTGAGGATTGAGAATTGAGGATTGAGGACTGAAGATTGTATATTGATGATTGAAGATTGAGGATTGAGGATTGAGTGTTGTGGATTGAGGACGAGGTCTGAGGGTTGAGTATTGATGTCTGAGGTCTGAGGATTGAGGATTGAGGATTGAGGGTTGAGAATTGAGGAATGAGGACTGGGGAATGAGGAATGAAGATTGAGGATTAAGGATTGAGGATTGGGGATTGAGGATCTAGGATTGGAGATTGATTATTGAGGATTGAAGATTGAGGATTGAGGATTGAGGATTGAGTATTGATAATTGAGATTTGAGGATGAGGACTGAGGGTTGAGGATTAAGGATTGAAGATTGAGGATTGAGGATTGAGGATTGAGAATGAGGGCTGAAGATTGAGGATTCAGGATTGAGGATTCAGGATTGTGGTTTGAGGACTGAGGATTGAGGATTGAGGATTGAGGATTGAGGATTGAGGATTGAAGATTGAGTACTGAGGATTGAAGATTGAGGATTGAGGATTGAGTATTGAGGATCGAGGATCGAGGATTGAGGATTGAGGATTGAGGATTGACGCTTGAGGATTGAGGATTGAGGATGGAGGATTGAAGAGAGAGGACTGAGTGTTTGGGTTTGAGTGTTGAGAGTAGATGTTTGAGGATTGAGGTTTGATTATTGAATATTGTGAATTGAGTGAGGAACCATGAGAATTCAGGATATTCTATAGAATATTGAGAATTGAGGATTGATGGTTGAGTATTGAGGATTGATGGTTTGGCTTGGGGATTGAGGGTTGTGGATTGATGACGAGGACTGAGGGTTGAGTATTGATATTTGACGTCTGAGGATTGAGGATTGAGGATTGTGAATAGAGGATTGAGGATTGAGGATTGAAGATTGAGGATAGGGTATTGAGGATTGGAAAATGAGGATTCAGGATTGAGGATTGAGTATTGAGTATTGAAGATTGAGTATTGAGGATTGAGGATTGAGGATTGAGGATTGAGGATTGAGGATGAGGGCTGAGGGTTGAGGATTGAGGATTGAGGACTGAGGACTGAGGATTGAGGGTTGAGAAGTGAGGATTGAGGATTCAGGATTGAAGGTTTAGGATTGGGTATGGAGGATTGAAGAGTGAGGATTGAGGACTGAGGATTGAGGCTTGAGTATTGAGGACGAGTACTGACGGTTGAGGATTGAGGTTTGGGGATTGAGGATTGAGGATAGAGGACTGAGGACTGAGGATTGAGGATGCAGCATTGAGGATTGGTGATTGAGGACTGGGGAATGAGGATTGAAGATTGAGGATTAAGGATTGAGGATTGGGGATTGAGGATCTAGGATTGGAGATTGATTATTGAGGATTGAAGATGTAGGATTGAGGACTGAGGATTGAGGATTGATAATTGAGAATTGAGGATGAGGACTGAGTGTTGAGGATTGAGGATTGACAACTGATTGTTGATGACTGAGGTCTGAAGATTGAGGATTCAGGATTGAGGATCCAGAATTTTGGTTTGAGGACTAAGGATTGAGGATTGAAGATTGAGTATTGAGGATTGAGGATTGAGGATTGAGGATTGAAGATTGAGGATTGGGTATTGAGGATTGAATAATGAGGATTGAGGATTGAGGATTGAGGATTGAGGAATGAAAATTGAGGGTTGAGGGTTGAGGATTGAGGATTGAAGATTGAGTATTGACGATTGAAGGTTGAGGATTGAGGATTGAGGATTGAGAATTGAGGATTGAAGATTGAGGATTGGGGACTGAGTGTTGAGGGTTGAGTGATGAGAGTTGATGTTTGTGGATAGACGTTTGAAGATTGCAAATTGAGTATTGCGTATTGAAATCTCTGAGCTGAGGATATTCTACTGAGGATTGAGGTTTGACAACTGATTGTTGAGGACTGAGTTCTGAAGATTGAAGATTGAGGATTGTGGATTGAGGATTGAGGATTGAGGATTGAGGATTGAGGATTGAGTATTGAGGATTGAGGATTGAGGGTTGAGGATTGAAGATTGAGTCTTGAGGATTGAAGATTGAGGATTGAGGATTGAGGATTGAGGATTGAGGTTTGAGGATTGGGGATTGAGGATGAGGGCTGAGGGTTGAGGATTGAGGTTTGAGGACTGAGGACTGAGGATTGAGGGTAGAGAAGTGAGGATTGGAGATTCAGGATTGAAGGTTTAGGATTGGGAATTGAGGATTGAAGACTGAGGATTGAGGATTGAGGATGAGGGCTGAGGGTTGAGGATTCAGGTTTGAGGACTGAGGACTGAGGATCGAGGATTGAGAATTGAGGATTGAGGATTGAGGATTGAAGATTGAGGATTGGGTATCGCGGATAAAACATTGAGGATTGAGGATTGAGGGTTGAGGATTGAGGATTGAGGACTGAAGATTGTATATTGACGATTGAAGATTGGGAATTGGGGATTGAGTGTTGTGGATTGAGGACGAGGACTGAGGGTTGAGTATTGATGTTTGAGGTCTGAGGTTTCAGGATTGAGGATTGAGAATTGAGGCTTGAGGATTGAGGATTGAGGACTGAGGACTGAGGATTGAGGATTGAGGATTGAGGATTGAAGGTTCAGTATTGAGGATTGAAGGTAGAGAATTGAGGATTGAGGATTGAGGTTTGAGTATTGAGGATTGAAGATTGAGGATTGAGTATTGAGGATTGAGGATTGAGAATTGAGGATTGAGGATTGAGGATTGAAGATTGAGGATTGGGTGTTGAGGATTGAAGATTGAGGATTGAGGATTGAGGTTGAGTATTGAGCACGAGTACTGACGGTTGAGGATTGAGGTTTGAGGATTGAGGATTGAGGATAGAGGACTGAGGACTGAGGATTGAGGATGGAGCATTGAGGATAGAAGATTGAGGACTGGGGAATGAGGTTTGAAGATTGAGGTTTAATGATTGAGGATTTCGGGATTGAGGATCTAGGATTGGAGATTGATTATTGAGGATTGAAGATTGAGGATTGAGGACTGAGGGTTGAGGATTGAGGATTGATAATTGAGAATTGAGGATGAGGACTGAGGGTTGAGGATTGAGGTTATAGGAATGAGGATTGAGGATTGAGTATTGAGAATTGAGGATTGAGGATTGAGGATTGAGGATTGGGGATTGAGGATTGAGGATTGAGGATTGAGGATTGAGGATTGAAGATTGAGTATTGAGGATTGGAGATCGAGGATTGAGGTTTGAGGATTGAGGATTGAGGATTGAAGATTGAGGATGAGGTCTGAGGGTTGAGGATTGAGGTTTGAGGATTGATGATTGAGGATTGAGGATTGAAGTTTGAGGATTGGGTAACGCGGATTGAACATTGAGGATTGAGGATTGAGGATTGAGGATTGAGGACTGAAGGTTGTATATTGACGATTGAAGGTTGGGAATTGGGGATTGAGTGTTGTGGATTGAGGACGAGGACTGAGGGTTGAGTATTGATGTTTGAGGTCTGAGGATTCAGGATTGAGGATTGAGAATTGATGCTTGAGGATTGAGGATTGAAGATTGAGGATTGAGTATTGAGGATTGAATATTGAGGATTGAGGATTGAGGATTGAGGATTGAGAATGAGGGCTGAGGGTTGAGGATCCAGGTTTGAGTATAGAATCCTGAGAATTCAAGATATTCTATTGAGCATTGAGAATTGAGGATTAATGGTTGAGTATTGAGGATTGAGGATTGAGGATTGAGGATTGATGATTGAGTATTGAAGATTGAGGATTGATGATTGAGGATTGAGGATTGAGGATTGAGGATTGAGGATTGAGAATTGAGGATTGAGGACTGAAGGTTGTATATTGATGATTGAAGATTGAGGATTGAGGATTGAGTGTTGTGGATTGAGGACGAGGTCTGAGGGTTGAGTATTGATGTCTGAGGTCTGAGGATTGAGGATTGGGGATTGAGAATTGAGGATTGAGGATTGAGTATTGAAGATTGAAGATTGTGGTTTGTGGATTGAGGATTGAGGACTGAAAATTGTATATTGATGATTGAAGATTGAGGAATGAGGATTGAGTGTTGTGGATTGAGGACGAGGACTGAGGGTTGAGTATTGATGTCTGAGGTCTGAGGATTGAGGATTGAGGATTGAGAATTGGGGATTGAGGATTGAGGACTGAGGATTGAGGATTGAGTATTGAGGATTGAATATTGAGGATTGAGGATTGAGGATTGAGGATTGAGAATGAGGGCTGTGGGTTGTGGATTCAGGTTTGAGTATAGAATCCTGAGAATTCGGGATATTCTATTGAGCATTGAGAATTGAGGATTGATGGTTGAGTATTGAGGATTGAGGATAGGGGATTGAGGATTGAGTATTGAGGATTGAGGATTGAGGATTGAGGATTGAGAATTGGGGATTGAGGATTGAGGATTGAGGTTTGAGGACTGAGGACTGAGGATTGAGGATTGAGGATTGAGGATTGAAGATTCAGTATTGTGGATTGAAGGTTGAGAATTGAGGATTGAGGATTGAAGTTTGAGTATTGAGGATTGAAGATTGAGGATTGAGGATTGAGGATTGAGTGTGGACGATGAGGGTGAGGGTTGTGGATTGAGGTTTGAGGACTGAGGACTGAGGATTGAGGATTGAGAATTGAGGAATGAGGACTGGGGAATGAGGAATGAAGATTGAGGATTAAGGATTGAGGATCGGGATTGAGGATCTAGGATTGGAGATTGATTATTGAGGATTGAAGATTGAGGATTGAGGATTGAGGATTGAGTATTGATAATTGAGATTTGAGGATGAGGACTGAGGGTTGAGGATTAAGGGTTGAAGATTGAGGATTGAGGATTGAGGATTGAGGATTGAGAATGAGGGCTGAAGATTGAGGATTCAGGATTGAGGATTCAGGATTGTGGTTTGAGGACTGAGGATTGAGGATTGAGGATTGAGGATTGAGGATTGAGGATTGAAGATTGAGTATTGGGTATTGAGGATTGAAGAATGAGGATTGAGGATTGAGGATTGAGGATTGAGGATTGAGGACTGAAGATTGAGGATTGGGTACTGAGGATTGAAGAATGAGGATTGAGGATTGAGGATTGAGGATTGAGGATTGAAGATTGAGTATTGAGGATTGAAGATTGACGATTGAGGATTGAGGATTGAGGATTGAGGACGGAGTATGACGGCTGAGGTTTGAGGATTGAGGTTTGAGTATTGAATCCTGAGAATTCAGGATATTCTATTGAGTATTTAGAATTGAGGATTGATGGTCGAGTATTGAGGATTGAGGATTGAGGATTGAGGATTGAGGATTGAGTATTGAAGATTGAGGATTGAAGATTGAGTATTGAGGATTGAAGATTGTGGATTGAAGATTGACGATTGAGGATTGAGGATCGCGGATTGAAGATTGAGGTTTGGGGATTCAGGATTGACGATTCAGGATTGAGTATTGAGAATTGAGAATTGAGGATTGTGGATTGAAGATTGAGTATTGAGGATTGAAGATTGAGGATTGAGGATTGAGGATTGAAGATTGAGGACTGATTGTTGAGGGTTGAGTGATGGGAATTGATGTTTGTGGATTGAGATTTGAAGATTGAAGAATGGGGATTGAGTATTGAAAACTGTGAATTGAGGATATTCTATTGAGGATTGAGGATTGACAATAGATTGTTGAGGACTGAGGGCTGAAGACTTAGGATTCAGGATTGAGGATTCGAGATTGAGGTTTGAGGACTGAGGACTGAGGGTTGAGGATCGAGGATTGAGGATTGTCGCTTGAGGATTGAGGGTTGAGGATGGAGGATTGAAGAGAGAGGACTGAGTGTTGGGGATTGAGTGTTGAGAATAGATGTTTGAGGATTGAGGTTTGATTGTTGAATATTGTGGATTGAGTATTGAGATTTGAGAATTCAGGATATTCTAAAGCATGAGAATTCAGGATATTCTATTGCGTATTGGGAATTGAGGATTGATGGTTAAGTATTGAGGATTGATAGTTGAGGGTTGAGGATTGAGGATTGAGGATTGAGGATTGAGGATTGAGGATTGAGGATTGAAGATTGAGTATTGAGGATTGGAGATCGAGGATTGAGGTTTGAGGATTGAGGATTGAGGATTGAAGATTGAGGATGAGGTCTGAGGGTTGAGGATTGAGGTTTGAGGATTGATGATTGAGGATTGAGGATTGAAGTTTGAGGATTGGGTAACGCGGATTGAACATTGAGGATTGAGGATTGAGGATTGAGGATTGAGGACTGAAGGTTGTATATTGACGATTGAAGGTTGGGAATTGGGGATTGAGTGTTGTGGATTGAGGACGAGGACTGAGGGTTGAGTATTGATGTTTGAGGTCTGAGGATTCAGGATTGAGGATTGAGAATTGATGCTTGAGGATTGAGGATTGAAGATTGAGGATTGAGTATTGAGGATTGAATATTGAGGATTGAGGATTGAGGATTGAGGATTGAGAATGAGGGCTGAGGGTTGAGGATCCAGGTTTGAGTATAGAATCCTGAGAATTCAGGATATTCTATTGAGCATTGAGAATTGAGGATTAATGGTTGAGTATTGAGGATTGAGGATTGAGGATTGAGGATTGATGATTGAGTATTGAAGATTGAGGATTGATGATTGAGGATTGAGGATTGAGGATTGAGGATTGAGGATTGAGAATTGAGGATTGAGGACTGAAGATTGTATATTGATGATTGAAGATTGAGGATTGAGGATTGAGTGTTGTGGATTGAGGACGAGGTCTGAGGGTTGAGTATTGATGTCTGAGGTCTGAGGATTGAGGATTGAGGATTGAGAATTGAGGATTGAGGATTGAGTATTGAAGATTGAAGATTGTGGTTTGTGGATTGAGGATTGAGGACTGAAAATTGTATATTGATGATTGAAGATTGAGGAATGAGGATTGAGTGTTGTGGATTGAGGACGAGGACTGAGGGTTGAGTATTGATGTCTGAGGTCTGAGGATTGAGGATTGAGGATTGAGAATTGAGGATTGAGGATTGAGGACTGAGGATTGAGGATTGAGTATTGAGGATTGAATATTGAGGATTGAGGATTGAGGATTGAGGATTGAGAATGAGGGCTGTGGGTTGTGGATTCAGGTTTGAGTATAGAATCCTGAGAATTCGGGATATTCTATTGAGCATTGAGAATTGAGGATTGATGGTTGAGTATTGAGGATTGAGGATAGGGGATTGAGGATTGAGGATTGAGGATTGAGGATTGAGGATTGAGGATTGAGGATTGGGGATTGAGGATTGAGGATTGAGGTTTGAGGACTGAGGACTGAGGATTGAGGATTGAGGATTGAGGATTGAAGATTCAGTATTGTGGATTGAAGGTTGAGAATTGAGGATTGAGGATTGAAGTTTGAGTATTGAGGATTGAAGATTGAGGATTGAGGATTGAGGATTGAGTGTGGACGATGAGGGTGAGGGTTGTGGATTGAGGTTTGAGGACTGAGGACTGAGGATTGAGGATTGAGAATTGAGGAATGAGGACTGGGGAATGAGGAATGAAGATTGAGGATTAAGGATTGAGGATTGGGGATTGAGGATCTAGGATTGGAGATTGATTATTGAGGATTGAAGATTGAGGATTGAGGATTGAGGATTGAGTATTGATAATTGAGGATTGAGGATTGAAGTTTGAGTATTGAGGGTTGAATATTGAGGATTGAGGATTGAGGATTGAGTGTGGACGATGAGGGTGAGGGTTGTGGATTGAGGTTTGAGGACTGAGGACTGAGGATTGAGGATTGAGAATTGAGGAATGAGGACTGGGGAATGAGGAATGAAGATTGAGGATTAAGGATTGAGGATCGGGATTGAGGATCTAGGATTGGAGATTGATTATTGAGGATTGAAGATTGAGGATTGAGGATTGAGGATTGAGTATTGATAATTGAGATTTGAGGATGAGGACTGAGGGTTGAGGATTAAGGGTTGAAGATTGAGGATTGAGGATTGAGGATTGAGGATTGAGAATGAGGGCTGAAGATTGAGGATTCAGGATTGAGGATTCAGGATTGTGGTTTGAGGACTGAGGATTGAGGATTGAGGATTGAGGATTGAGGATTGAAGATTGAGTATAGGGTATTGAGGATTGAAGAATGAGGATTGAGTATTGAGGATTGAGGATTGAGGATTGAGGACTGAAGATTGAGGATTGGGTACTGAGGATTGAAGAATGAGGATTGAGGATTGAGGATTGAGGATTGAGGACTGAAGATTGAGTATTGAGGATTGAAGATTGACGATTGAGGATTGAGGATTGAGGATTGAGGACGGAGTATGACGGCTGAGGTTTGAGGATTGAGGTTTGAGTATTGAATCCTGAGAATTCAGGATATTCTATTGAGTATTTAGAATTGAGGATTGATGGTTGAGTATTGAGGATTGAGGATTGAGGATTGAGGATTGAGGATTGAGTATTGAAGATTGAGGATTGAAGATTGAGTATTGAGGATTGAAGATTGTGGATTGAAGATTCACGATTGAGGATTGAGGATCGCGGATTGAAGATTGAGGTTTGGGGATTCAGGATTGACGATTGAGGATTGAGTATTGAGAATTGAGAATTGAGAATTGTGGATTGAAGATTGAGTATTGAGGATTGATGAATGAGGATTGAGGATTGAGGATTGAAGATTGAGGACTGATTGTTGAGGGTTGAGTGATGGGAATTGATGTTTGTGGATTGAGATTTGAAGATTGAAGAATGGGGATTGAGTATTGAAAACTGTGAATTGAGGATATTCTATTGAGGATTGAGGATTGACAATAGATTGTTGAGGACTGAGGGCTGAAGACTTAGGATTCAGGATTGAGGACTCAGGATTGAGGTTTGAGGACTGAGGACTGAGGGTTGAGGATTGAGGATTGAGGATTGACGCTTGAGGATTGAGGGTTGAGGATGGAGGATTGAAGAGAGAGGACTGAGTGTTGGGGATTGAGTGTTGAGAATAGATGTTTGAGGATTGAGGTTTGATTATTGAATATTGTGGATTGAGTATTGAGATTTGAGAATTCAGGATATTCTAAAGCATGAGAATTCAGGATATTCTATTGCGTATTGGGAATTGAGGATTGATGGTTAAGTATTGAGGATTGATAGTTGAGGGTTGAGGATTGAGGGTTCTGGATTGAGGACGAGGACTGAGCGTTGAGTATTGATGTTTGAGGTCTGAGGATTGAGGATTGAGGATGGAGGATTGATGGTTGAGTATTGAGGATTGACGGTTGAGGGTTGTGTGTTGAATATTGAGGATGGAGGATTCAGGATTGAGGATTGAGAATTGAGGATTGAAGATTGAGTATTGATGATTGAAGACTGAGGATTGAGGATTGAGGTTTGAGTATTGAGGACGAGGACTGACGGTTGAGGATTGAGGTTTGAGGATTGCTGATTGAGGATAGAGGACTGACGATTGAGGATTGAGTACTGAGGATTGAGGATTGAGGGTTGAGGATTGAAGATTGAGTCTTGAGGATTGAAGATTGAGTCTTGAGGATTGAAGATTGAGGATTGAGGATTGAGGATTGAGGATTGAAGTTTGAGGATTGGGGATTGAGGATGAGGGCTGAGGGTTGAGGAGTGAGGTTTGAGGACTGAGGACTGAGGATTGAGGGTTGAGAAGTGATGATTGAAGATTCAGGATTGAAGGTTTAGGATTGGGTATTGTGGATTGAAGACTGAGGATTGAGGATTGAGGATGAGGGCTGAGGGTTGAGGATTGAGGTTTGAGGACTGAGGACTGAGGATCGAGGATTGAGAATTGAGGATTGAGGATTGAGGATTGAAGATTGAGGATGAGGGCTGAGGGTTGAGGATTGAGGTTTGAGGATTGATGATTGAGGATTGAGGATTGAAGATTGAGGATTGGGTAACGCGGATTGAACATGGAGGATTGAGGATTGAGGATTGAGGATTGAGGATTGAGGACTGAAGGTTGTATATTGACGATTGAAGGTTGGGAATTGGGGATTGAGTGTTGTGGATTGAGGACGAGGACTGAGGGTTGAGTATTGATGCTTGAGGTCTGAGGATTCAGGATTGAGGATTGAGAATTGATGCTTGAGGATTGAGGATTGAAGATTGAGGATTGAGTATTGAGGATTGAATATTGAGGATTGAGGATTGAGGATTGAGGATTGAGAATGAGGGCTGAGGGTTGAGGATTCAGGTTTGAGTATAGAATCCTGAGAATTCAGGATATTCTATTGAGCATTGAGAATTGAGGATTAATGGTTGAGTATTGAGGATTGAGGATTGAGGATTGAGGATTGATGATTGAGTATTGAAGATTGAGGATTGATGATTGAGGATTGAGGATTGAGGATTGAGGATTGAGGATTGAGAATTGAGGATTGAGGACTGAAGATTGTATATTGATGATTGAAGATTGAGGATTGAGGATTGAGTGTTGTGGATTGAGGACGAGGTCTGAGGGTTGAGTATTGATGTCTGAGGTTTGAGGATTGAGGATTGAGGATTGAGAATTGAGGATTGAGGATTGAGTATTGAGGATTGAAGATTGTGGTTTGTGGATTGAGGATTGAGGACTGAAGATTGTATATTGATGATTGAAGATTGAGGAATGAGGATTGAGTGTTGTGGATTGAGGACGAGGACTGAGGGTTGAGTATTGATGTCTGAGGTCTGAGGATTGAGGATTGAGGATTGAGAATTGAGGATTGAGGATTGAGGACTGAGGATTGAGGATTGAGTATTGAGGATTGAATATTGAGGATTGAGGATTGAGGATTGAGGATTGAGAATGAGGGCTGTGGGTTGAGGATTCATGTTTGAGTATAGAATCCTGAGAATTCGGGATATTCTATTGAGCATTGAGAATTGAGGATTGATGGTTGAGTATTGAGGATTGAGGATAGGGGATTGAGGATTGAGGATTGAGGATTGAGGATTGAGGATTGAGGATTGAGGATTGAGGATTGGGGATTGAGGATTGAGGATTGAGGTTTGAGGACTGAGGACTGAGGATTGAGGATTGAGGATTGAGGATTGAAGATTCAGTATTGTGGATTGAAGGTTGAGAATTGAGGACTGAGGATTGAAGTTTGAGTATTGAGGATTGAAGATTGAGGATTGAGGATTGAGGATTGAGTGTGGACGATGAGGGTGAGGGTTGTGGATTGAGGTTTGAGGACTGAGGACTGAGGATTGAGGATTGAGAATTGAGGAATGAGGACTGGGGAATGAGGAATGAAGATTGAGGATTAAGGATTGAGGATTGGGGATTGAGGATCTAGGATTGGAGATTGATTATTGAGGATTGAAGATTGAGGATTGAGGATTGAGGATTGAGTATTGATAATTGAGATTTGAGGATGAGGACTGAGGGTTGAGGATTAAGGATTGAAGATTGAGGATTGAGGATTGAGGATTGAGGATTGAGAATGACGGCTGAAGATTGAGGATTCAGGATTGAGGATTCAGGATTGTGGTTTGAGGACTGAGGATTGAGGATTGAGGATTGAGGATTGAGGATTGAGGATTGAAGATTGAGTACTGAGGATTGAAGATTGAGGATTGAGGATTGAGTATTGAGGATCGAGGATCGAGGATTGAGGATTGAGGATTGAGGATTGACGCTTGAGGATTGAGGATTGAGGATGGAGGATTGAAGAGAGAGGACTGAGTGTTTGGGTTTGAGTGTTGAGGGTAGATGTTTGAGGATTGAGGTTTGATTATTGAATATTGTGAATTGAGTGAGGAACCATGAGAATTCAGGATATTCTATAGAATATTGAGAATTGAGGATTGATGGTTGAGTATTGAGGATTGATGGTTTGGGTTGGGGATTGAGGGTTGTGAATTGATGACGAGGACTGAGGGTTGAGTATTGATATTTGACGTCTGAGGATTGAGGATTGAGGATTGAAGATTGAGGATAGGGTATTGAGGATTGAAAAATGAGGATTCAGGATTGAGGATTGAGTATTGAGTATTGAAGATTGAGTATTGAGGATTGAGGATTGAGGATTGAGGATTGAGGATTGAGGATGAGGGCTGAGGGTTGAGGATTGAGGATTGAGGACTGAGGACTGAGGATTGAGGGTTGAGAAGTGAGGATTGAGGATTCAGGATTGAAGGTTTAGGATTGGGTATGGAGGATTGAAGAGTGAGGATTGAGGATTGAGGATTGAGGTTTGAGTATTGAGGACGAGTACTGACGGTTGAGGATTGAGGTTTGGGGATTGAGGATTGAGGATAGAGGACTGAGGACTGAGGATTGAGGATGCAGCATTGAGGATTGGTGATTGAGGACTGGGGAATGAGGATTGAAGATTGAGGATTAAGGATTGAGGATTGGGGATTGAGGATCTAGGATTGGAGATTGATTATTGAGGATTGAAGATGTAGGATTGAGGACTGAGGATTGAGGATTGATAATTGAGAATTGAGGATGAGGACTGAGTGTTGAGGATTGAGGATTGACAACTGATTGTTGATGACTGAGGTCTGAAGATTGAGGATTCAGGATTGAGGATCCAGAATTGTGGTTTGAGGACTAAGGATTGAGGATTGAAGATTGAGTATTGAGGATTGAGGATTGAGGATTGAGGATTGAAGATTGAGGATTGGGTATTGAGGATTGAATAATGAGGATTGAGGATTGAGGATTGAGGATTGAGGAATGAAAATTGAGGGTTGAGGGTTGAGGATTGAGGATTGAAGATTGAGTATTGACGATTGAAGGTTGAGGATTGAGGATTGAGGATTGAGAATTGAGGATTGAAGATTGAGGATTGGGGACTGAGTGTTGAGGGTTGAGTGATGAGAGTTGATGTTTGTGGATAGACATTTGAAGATTGCAAATTGAGTATTGCGTATTGAAATCTCTGAGCTGAGGATATTCTACTGAGGATTGAGGTTCGACAACTGATTGTTGAGGACTGAGTTCTGAAGATTGAGGATTCAGGATTGAGGATTCAGGATTGTGGTTTGAGGAGTGAGGATTGAGGACTGAGGCTTGAGGATTGAGGATTGAGGATTGAGGATTGAAGATTCAGGATTGGGGACTGAGTGTTGAGGGTTGAGTTGAGAGAACTGATGTTTGTGAACAGAGATTTGAAGATTGCAGATTGAGTATTTAGTATTGAAAACTGTGAATTGACGATATTCTATTGAGAATTGAGGATTGACAGCTGATTGTTGAGATCTGAGGTCTGTAGATTGAGGATTCAGGATTGAGGGTACAGGATTGAGGTTTGAGGACTGAGGATTGAGGATTGAGCATTGAGGATTGAGGATTGAGTATTGAGGATTGAAGACTGAGGATTAAGGATTGAGGATGAGGGCTGAGGGTTGAGGATTGAGGTTTGAGGACTGAGGACTGAGGATCGAGGATTGAGAATTGCGGATTGAGGGTTGAGGATTGAGAATTGAGGATTGAGGATTGAGTATTGAGGATTGAAGATTGAGGATTGTGGATTGAGGATTGAGGATTGAGGATTGAGGATTGAGGATTGAGTATTGAGGATTGAGGATTGAGGGTTGAGGATTGAAGATTGAGTCTTGAGGATTGAAGATTGAGGATTGAGGATTGAGGATTGAGGATTGAGGTTTGAGGATTGGGGATTGAGGATGAGGGCTGAGGGTTGACGATTGAGGTTTGAGGACTGAGGACTGAGGATTGAGGGTAGAGAAGTGAGGATTGGAGATTCAGGATTGAAGGTTTAGGATTGTGAATTGAGGATTGAAGACTGAGGATTGAGGATTGAGGATGAGGGCTGAGGGTTGAGGATTCAGGTTTGAGGACTGAGGACTGAGGATCGAGGATTGAGAATTGAGGATTGAGGATTGAGGATTGAAGATTGAGGATTGGGTATCGCGGATAAAACATTGAGGATTGAGGATTGAGGGTTGAGGATTGAGGATTGAGGACTGAAGATTGTATATTGACGATTGAAGATTGGGAATTGGGGATTGAGTGTTGTGGATTGAGGACGAGGACTGAGGGTTGAGTATTGATGTTTGTGGTCTGAGGTTTCAGGATTGAGGATTGAGAATTGAGGCTTGAGGATTGAGGATTGAGGACTGAGGACTGAGGATTGAGGATTGAGGATTGAGGATTGAGAATTGAGAACTGAGGATTGTGGATTGTAGATTGAGTATTGAGGATTGAAGATTGAGGATTGAGGTTTGAGGATTGAAGATTGAGGACTGATTGTTGAGGGTTGAGTGATGGGAATTGATGTTTGTGGATTGAGATTTGAAGATTGAAGAATGGGGATTGAGTATTGGAAACTGTGAATTGAGGATATTCTATTGAGGATTGAGGATTGACAATGGATTGTTGAGGACTGAGGTCTGAAGATTTAGGATTCAGGATTGAGGATTCGGGATTGAGGTTTGAGGACTGAGGACTGAGGGTTGAGGATTGAGGATTGAGGATTGACGCTTGAGGATTGAGGGTTGAGGATGGAGGATTGAAGAGAGAGGACTGAGTGTTGGGGATTGAGTGTTGAGAATAGATGTTTGAGGATTGAGGTTTGATTATTGAATATTGTGGATTGAGTATTGAGATTTGAGAATTCAGGATATTCTATTGCATGAGAATTCAGGATATTCTATTGCGTATTGGGAATTGAGGATTGATGGTTAAGTATTGAGGATTGATGGTTGAGGGTTGAGGATTGAGGGTTGTGGATTGAGGACGAGGACTGAGCGTTGAGTATTGATGTTTGAGGTCTGAGGATTGAGGATTGAGGATTGACGCTTGAGGATTGAGGATTGAGGATGGAGGATTGATGGTTGAGTATTGAGGATTGATGGTTGAGGGTTGTGTGTTGAATATTGAGGATGGAGGATTCAGGATTGAGGATTGAGTATTGAGGATTGAGGATTGAAGATTGAGGGTTGGGTGTTGAGGATTGAAGATTGAGGATTGAGGATTGAGGATTGACGATTGAGGATTGAGTATTGAGAATTGAGAATTGAGGATTGTGGATTGTAGATTGAGTATTGAGTATTGAAGATTGAGTATTGAGGATTGAGGATTGAGGATTGAGGATTGAGGATTGAGGATGAGGGCTGAGGGTTGAGGATTGAGGATTGAGGACTGAGGACTGAGGATTGAGGGTTGAGAAGTGAGGATTGAGGATTCAGGATTGAAGGTTTAGGATTGGGTATGGAGGATTGAAGAGTGAGGATTGAGGATTGAGGATTGAGGTTTGAGTATTGAGGACGAGTACTGACGGTTGAGGATTGAGGTTTGGGGATTGAGGATTGAGGATAGAGGACTGAGGACTGAGGATTGAGGATGCAGCATTGAGGATTGGTGATTGAGGACTGGGGAATGAGGATTGAAGATTGAGGATTAAGGATTGAGGATTGGGGATTGAGGATCTAGGATTGGAGATTGATTATTGAGGATTGAAGATGTAGGATTGAGGACTGAGGATTGAGGATTGATAATTGAGAATTGAGGATGAGGACTGAGTGTTGAGGATTGAGGATTGACAACTGATTGTTGATGACTGAGGTCTGAAGATTGAGGATTCAGGATTGAGGATCCAGAATTGTGGTTTGAGGACTAAGGATTGAGGATTGAAGATTGAGTATTGAGGATTGAGGATTGAGGATTGAGGATTGAAGATTGAGGATTGGGTATTGAGGATTGAATAATGAGGATTGAGGATTGAGGATTGAGGATTGAGGAATGAAAATTGAGGGTTGAGGGTTGAGGATTGAGGATTGAAGATTGAGTATTGACGACTGAAGGTTGAGGATTGAGGATTGAGGATTGAGAATTGAGGATTGAAGATTGAGGATTGGGGACTGAGTGTTGAGGGTTGAGTGATGAGAGTTGATGTTTGTGGATAGACATTTGAAGATTGCAAATTGAGTATTGCGTATTGAAATCTCTGAGCTGAGGATATTCTACTGAGGATTGAGGTTTGACAACTGATTGTTGAGGACTGAGTTCTGAAGATTGAGGATTCAGGATTGAGGATTCAGGATTGTGGTTTGAGGAGTGAGGATTGAGGACTGAGGCTTGAGGATTGAGGATTGAGGATTGAGGATTGAAGATTCAGGATTGGGGACTGAGTGTTGAGGGTTGAGTTGAGAGAACTGATGTTTGTGAACAGAGATTTGAAGATTGCAGATTGAGTATTTAGTATTGAAAACTGTGAATTGACGATATTCTATTGAGAATTGAGGATTGACAGCTGATTGTTGAGATCTGAGGTCTGTAGATTGAGGATTCAGGATTGAGGGTACAGGATTGAGGTTTGAGGACTGAGGATTGAGGATTGAGCATTGAGGATTGAGGATTGAGGATTGAGGATTGAAGACTGAGGATTAAGGATTGAGGATGAGGGCTGAGGGTTGAGGATTGAGGTTTGAGGACTGAGGACTGAGGATCGAGGATTGAGAATTGCGGATTGAGGATTGAGGATTGAGAATTGAGGATTGAGGATTGAGTATTGAGGATTCAAGATTGAGGATTGTGGATTGAGGATTGAGGATTGAGGATTGAGGATTGAGGATTGAGTATTGAGGATTGAGGATTGAGGGTTGAGGATTGAAGATTGAGTCTTGAGGATTGAAGATTGAGGATTGAGGATTGAGGATTGAGGATTGAGGTTTGAGGATTGGGGATTGAGGATGAGGGCTGAGGGTTGAGGATTGAGGTTTGAGGACTGAGGACTGAGGATTGAGGGTAGAGAAGTGAGGATTGGAGATTCAGGATTGAAGGTTTAGGATTGGGAATTGAGGATTGAAGACTGAGGATTGAGGATTGAGGATGAGGGCTGCGGGTTGAGGATTCAGGTTTGAGGACTGAGGACTGAGGATCGAGGATTGAGAATTGAGGATTGAGGATTGAGGATTGAAGATTGAGGATTGGGTATCGCGGATAAAACATTGAGGATTGAGGATTGAGGGTTGAGGATTGAGGATTGAGGACTGAAGATTGTATATTGACGATTGAAGATTGGGAATTGGGGATTGAGTGTTGTGGATTGAGGACGAGGACTGAGGGTTGAGTATTGATGTTTGAGGTCTGAGGTTTCAGGATTGAGGATTGAGAATTGAGGCTTGAGGATTGAGGATTGAGGACTGAGGACTGAGGATTGAGAATTGAGGATTGAGGATTGAGGATTGATGATTGAGGATTGGGTATTGAGGATTGAAGAATGAGGATCGAGGATTGAGGATTGAGGATTGAGGAATGAAAATTGAGGGTTGAGGGTTGAGGATTGAGGATTGAAGATTGAGTATTGACGATTGAAGATTGAGGATTGAGGATTGAGGATTGAGGATTGAGGATTGAAGATTGAGGATAGGGTATTGAGGATTGAAGAATGAGGATTGAGGATTGAGGATTGAGGATTGAGGATTGAAGATTGAGTATTGAGGACTGAAGATTGAGGATTGAGGATTGAGGATTGAGGATGAGGACTGAGGGTTGAGGATTGAGGTTTGAGGAATGAGGATTGAGGATTGAGGATTGAGGATTGAGGTTATAGGAATGAGGATTGAGGATTGAGTATTGAGAATTGAGGATTGAGGATTGAGGATTGAGGATTGGGGATTGAGGATTGAGGATTGAGGTTTGAGGACTGAGGACTGAGGATTGAGGATTGAGGATTGAGGATTGAAGATTCAGTATTGAGGATTGAAGATTGAGGATTGAGTAATGAGGATTGAGGATTGAGGATTGAAGATTGAGGATTGGGTATTGAGGACTGAGGACTGAGGGTTGAGGTTTGAGGGCTGAGGACTGAGGTTTGAGGATTGAGGATTGATGATTGAGGATTGAGGATTGAGGATTGAAGATTGAGGATTGGGGACTGAGGATTGAAGATTCACGATTGAGGATTGAGGATTGAGAATTGAGAATGGAGGATTGAAGATTCAGTATTGAGGATTGAAGATTGAGAATTGATGTTTGGGGATTGAGATTTGATTATTGAATATTGTGGATTGAGTATTGAACCATGAGAATTCAGGATATTCTATTGAGTATTGAGAATTGAGGGTTGACGGTTGACTATTGAGGATTGATGGTTGAGGGTTGTGTGTTGAATATTGAGGATGAAGGATTGAGGATTGAGGATTGAGGATTGAATATTGAGGATTAAGGATTGAGGATTGGGGATTGAGGATCTAGGATTGGAGATCGATTATTGAGGATTGAAGATTGAGAATTGAGGATTGGGGATTGAGAATTGAGGATGAGGCCTGAGGGTAGAGGATTGAGTATTGATGACTTAGGATTGAGGATTGAGGATTGAGGATTGAGGATTGAGGATTGAGGATTGAGGATTGAAGATTGAGTATTGAGGGTTGAAGATTGAGGATTGGGGATCGAGGATCGAGGACGGAGAATGAGGTCTGAGGGTAGAGGATTGAGGTTTGAGCATTGAATCCTGAGAATTCAGGATGTTCTATTGAGTATTGAGAATTGAGGACTGATGGTTGAGTATTGAGGATTGAGGATTGAGGATTGAGGATTGAGGACTGAGGGTTGAGTATTCATGTTTGAGGTCTGGGGATTTAGGATTGAGGATTGAGAATTGAGGATTGAGGATTGAGGATTGAAGATTGAGGATTGGGTGTTGAGGATTGAAGATTGAGGATTGAGGATTGAGGATTGAGGATTGAGGATTGATGATTGAGTATTGAGGATTGAGGATTGACGCTTGAGGATTGAGGATTGAGGATGGAGGTTTGATGGTTGAGTATTGAGGATTGATGGTTGAGTGTTGTGTGTTGATTATTGAGGATGGAGGATTCAGGATTGAGGATTGAGGATTGAGGCTTGAAGATTGAGTATTGCGAATTGAGGATTGATGGTTGAGTATTGAGGATTGATGGCTGAGGGTTGTGTGTTGAATGTTGAGGATGGAGGATTGAGAATTGAAGATTGAAGATTGAGTATTGATGATTGAAGATTGAGGATCGAGGATTGAGGTTGAGTATTGAGGACGATTACTGACGGTTGAGGATTGAGGTTTGAGGATTGACGATTGAGGATAGAGGACTGAGGACTGAGGATTGAGGATGGAGCATTGAGGATAGAAGATTGAGGACTGGGGAATGAGGATTGAAGATTGAGGTTCAATGATTGAGGATTTCGGGATTGAGGATCTAGGATTGGAGATTGATTATTGAGGATTGAAGATTGAGGATTGAGGATTGAGGATTGAGGATTGAGGTTTGAGGATTGGGGATTGAGGATGAGGGCTGAGGGTTGAGGATTGAGGTTTGAGGACTGAGGACTGAGGATTGAGGGTAGAGAAGTGAGGATTGGAGATTCAGGATTGAAGGTTTAGGATTGGGAATTGAGGATTGAAGACTGAGGATTGAGGATTGAGGATGAGGGCTGAGGGTTGAGGATTCAGGGTTGAGGACTGAGGACTGAGGATCGAGGATTGAGAATTGAGGATTGAGGATTGAGGATTGAAGATTGAGGATTGGGTATCGCGGATAAAACATTGAGGATTGAGGATTGAGGATTGAAGATTGAGGGTTGGGTGTTGAGGATTGAAGATTGAGGATTGAGGATTGAGGATTGACGATTGAGGATTGAGTATTGAGAATTGAGAATTGAGGATTGATGGTTGATTATTGAGGATTGATGGCTGAGGGTTGTGTGTTGAATGTTGAGGATGGAGGACTGAGGATTGAGGATTGAGAATTGAGGATTGAAGATTGAGTATTGATGATTGAAGATTGAGGATAGAGGATTGAGGTTGAGTATTGAGGACGAGTACTGACGGTTGAGGATTGAGGTTTGAGGATTGAGTATTGAGGATAGATGACTGAGGACTGAGGATTGAGGATAGAGCATTGAGGATTGAAGATTGAGGACTGGGGAATGAGGATTGAAGATTGAGGATTAAGGATTGAGGATTGCGGATTGAGGATCTAGGATTGGAGATTGATTATTGAGGGTTGAAGATTGAGGATTGAGGACTGAGGGTTGAGGATTGAGGATTGATAATTGAGAATTGAGGATCAGGACTGAGGGCTGAGGATTGAGGTTATAGGAATGAGGATTGAGGATTGAGTATTGAGGGCTGAAGATTGAATATTGATGATTGAAGATTGAGGATTGAGGATTGAGGGTTGTGGATTGAGGACGAGGACTGAGGGTTGAGTATTGATGTTTGAGGTCTGAGGATTGAGGATTGAGGATTGTGAATTGTGGATTGAGGATTGAGGATTGAAGATTGAGGATTGGGTATTGTGGATTGAAGAATGAGGATTGAGGACTGAGGATTGAGGATTGAAGATTGAGTATTGAGGATTGAAGATTGAGGATTGAGGATTGAGGATTGAGGATTGAGGATTGATGGTTGAGAATTGAAGATTGATTATTGAGGATTGAAGATTGAGGATTGAGGATTGAGGATTGAGGATGAGGACTGAGGGTTGAGGATTGAGGTTTGAGGAATGAGGATTGAGGATTGAGGATTGAGGATTGAGGATTGAGGTTTGAGGAATGAGGATTGAGGATTGAGGATTGAGGATTGATGATTGAGTATTGAGGATTGAGGATTGACGCTTGAGGATTGAGGATTGAGGATGGAGGATTGATGGTTGAGTATTGAGGATTGATGGTTGAGTGTTGTGTGTTGATTATTGAGGATGGAGGATTCAGGATTGAGGATTGAGGATTGAGGATTGAAGATTGAGTATTGCGAATTGAGGATTGATGGTTGAGTATTGAGGATTGATGGCTGAGGGTTGTGTGTTGAATGTTGAGGATCTAGGATTGAGAATTGAGGATTGAAGATTGAGTATTGATGATTGAAGATTGAGGATTGAGGATTGAGGTTGAGTATTGAGGACGAGTACTGACGGTTGAGGATTGAGGTTTGAGGATTGACGATTGAGGATAGAGGACTGAGGACTGATGATTAAGGATGGAGCATTGGGGATAGAAGATTGAGGACTGGGGAATGAGGATTGAAGATTGAGATTCAATGATTGAGGATTTCGGGATTGAGGGTCTAGGATTGGAGATTGATTATTGAGGATTGAAGATTGAGGATTGAGGACTGAGGGTTGAGGATTGAGGATTGATAATTGAGAATTGAGGATGAGGACTGAGGGTCGAGGATTGAGGTTATAGGAATGAGGATTGAGGATTGAGTATTGAGAATTGAGGATTGAGGATTGAGGATTGAGGATTGGGGATTGAGGATTGAGGATTGAGGTTTGAGGACTGAGGACTGAGGATGGAGGATTGAGGATTGAGGATTGAAGATTCAGTATTGAGGATTGAAGATAGAGAATTGAGGATTGAGGATTGAGGTGTGAGTATTGAGGATTGAAGATTGAGGATTGAGTATTGAGGATTGAGGATTGAGGATTGAGGATTGAGGATTGAGTATTGAGTATTGAAGGTTGAGTATTCATGATAGAGAATTGAGGACTGATGATTGGGGATTGAGCATTGAGCATTGAGGTATGAGGACTGAGGACTGAGGATTGAGGATTGAGTATTGAGGACTGAGGATTGATCATTGAGGACTGAGGATTGAGGGTTGAGGATTGAGGATTGAGGATTGAGGATTGAGGATTGAGGATTGAAGATTGAGTATTGGGGATTGAGGAGTGACGATTGAGGATTGAGGATTGATGATTGAGAATTGAGGATTGAGGATTGAAGATTGAGTATTGAGGATTGAAGAATGAGGATTGAGGATTGAGGATTGAGGATTGAGGTTTGAAGATTTAGTATTGATGATTGAAGATTGAGGATTGAGTAATGAGGATTGAGGATTGAGGATTGAAGATTGAGGATTGGGTATTGAGGACTGAGGACTGAGGGATGAGGTTTGAGGGCTGAGGACTGAGGTTTGAGGATTGAGGATTGATGATTGAGGATTGAGGATTGTGGATTGAAGATTGAGGATTGGGGACTGAGGATTGAAGATTCACGATTGAGGATTGAGGATTGAGAATTGAGAATGTAGGATTGAAGATTCAGTATTGAGGATTGAAGATTGAGAATTGATGTTTGGGGATTGAGATTTGATTATTGAATATTGTGGATTGAGTATTGAACCATGAGAATTCAGGATATTCTATTGAGTATTGAGAATTGAGGGTTGACGGTTGACTATTGAGGATTGATGGTTGAGGGTTGTGTGTTGAATATTGAGGATGAAGGATTGAGGATTGAGGATTGAGGATTGAATATTGAGGATTAAGGATTGAGGATTGGGGATTGAGGATCTAGGATTGGAGATCGATTATTGAGGATTGAAGATTGAGAATTGAGGATTGGGGATTGAGAATTGAGGATGAGGCCTGAGGGTAGAGGATTGAGTATTGATGACTTAGGATTGAGGATTGAGGATTGAGGATTGAGGATTGAGGATTGAGGATTGAAGATTGAGTATTGAGGGTTGAAGATTGAGGATTGGGGATCGAGGATCGAGGACGGAGAATGAGGTCTGAGGGTAGAGGATTGAGGTTTGAGCATTGAATCCTGAGAATTCAGGATGTTCTATTGCGTATTGAGAATTGAGGACTGATGGTTGAGTATTGAGGATTGAGGATTGAGGATTGAGGATTGAGGACTGAGGGTTGAGTATTCATGTTTGAGGTCTGGGGATTTAGGATTGAGGATTGAGAATTGAGGATTGAGGATTGAGGATTGAAGATTGAGGATTGGGTGTTGAGGATTGAAGATTGAGGATTGAGGATTGAGGATTGAGGATTGAGGATTGATGATTGAGTATTGAGGATTGAGGATTGACGCTTGAGGATTGAGGATTGAGGATGGAGGTTTGATGGTTGAGTATTGAGGATTGATGGTTGAGTGTTGTGTGTTGATTATTGAGGATGGAGGATTCAGGACTGAGGATTGAGGTTTGAGGCTTGAAGATTGAGTATTGCGAATTGAGGATTGATGGTTGAGTATTGAGGATTGATGGCTGAGGGTTGTGTGTTGAATGTTGAGGATGGAGGATTGAGAATTGAAGATTGAAGATTGAGTATTGATGATTGAAGATTGAGGATTGAGGATTGAGGTTGAGTATTGAGGACGAGTACTGACGGTTGAGGATTGAGGTTTGAGGATTGACGATTGAGGATAGAGGACTGAGGACTGAGGATTGAGGATGGAGCATTGAGGATTGATGATTGAGGATTGGGTATTGAGGATTGAAGAATGAGGATCGAGGATTGAGGATTGAGGATTGAGGAATGAAAATTGAGGGTTGAGGGTTGAGGATTGAGGATTGAAGATTGAGTATTGACGATTGAAGATTGAGGATTGAGGATTGAGGATTGAGGATTGAGGATTGAAGATTGAGGATAGGGTATTGAGGATTGAAGAATGAGGATTGAGGATTGAGGATTGAGGATTGAGGATTGAAGATTGAGTATTGAGGACTGAAGATTGAGGATTGAGGATTGAGGATTGAGGATGAGGACTGAGGGTTGAGGATTGAGGTTTGAGGAATGAGGATTGAGGATTGAGGATTGAGGATTGAGGTTATAGGAATGAGGATTGAGGATTGAGTATTGAGAATTGAGGATTGAGGATTGAGGATTGAGGATTGGGGATTGAGGATTGAGGATTGAGGTTTGAGGACTGAGGACTGAGGATTGAGGATTGAGGATTGAGGATTGAAGATTCAGTATTGAGGATTGAAGATTGAGGATTGAGTAATGAGGATTGAGGATTGAGGATTGAAGATTGAGGATTGGGTATTGAGGACTGAGGACTGAGGGTTGAGGTTTGAGGGCTGAGGACTGAGGTTTGAGGATTGAGGATTGATGATTGAGGATTGAGGATTGAGGATTGAAGATTGAGGATTGGGGACTGAGGATTGAAGATTCACGATTGAGGATTGAGGATTGAGAATTGAGAATGGAGGATTGAAGATTCAGTATTGAGGATTGAAGATTGAGAATTGATGTTTGGGGATTGAGATTTGATTATTGAATATTGTGGATTGAGTATTGAACCATGAGAATTCAGGATATTCTATTGAGTATTGAGAATTGAGGGTTGACGGTTGACTATTGAGGATTGATGGTTGAGGGTTGTGTGTTGAATATTGAGGATGAAGGATTGAGGATTGAGGATTGAGGATTGAATATTGAGGATTAAGGATTGAGGATTGGGGATTGAGGATCTAGGATTGGAGATCGATTATTGAGGATTGAAGATTGAGAATTGAGGATTGGGGATTGAGAATTGAGGATGAGGCCTGAGGGTAGAGGATTGAGTATTGATGACTTAGGATTGAGGATTGAGGATTGAGGATTGAGGATTGAGGATTGAGGATTGAGGATTGAAGATTGAGTATTGAGGGTTGAAGATTGAGGATTGGGGATCGAGGATCGAGGACGGAGAATGAGGTCTGAGGGTAGAGGATTGAGGTTTGAGCATTGAATCCTGAGAATTCAGGATGTTCTATTGAGTATTGAGAATTGAGGACTGATGGTTGAGTATTGAGGATTGAGGATTGAGGATTGAGGATTGAGGACTGAGGGTTGAGTATTCATGTTTGAGGTCTGGGGATTTAGGATTGAGGATTGAGAATTGAGGATTGAGGATTGAGGATTGAAGATTGAGGATTGGGTGTTGAGGATTGAAGATTGAGGATTGAGGATTGAGGATTGAGGATTGAGGATTGATGATTGAGTATTGAGGATTGAGGATTGACGCTTGAGGATTGAGGATTGAGGATGGAGGTTTGATGGTTGAGTATTGAGGATTGATGGTTGAGTGTTGTGTGTTGATTATTGAGGATGGAGGATTCAGGATTGAGGATTGAGGATTGAGGCTTGAAGATTGAGTATTGCGAATTGAGGATTGATGGTTGAGTATTGAGGATTGATGGCTGAGGGTTGTGTGTTGAATGTTGAGGATGGAGGATTGAGAATTGAAGATTGAAGATTGAGTATTGATGATTGAAGATTGAGGATCGAGGATTGAGGTTGAGTATTGAGGACGATTACTGACGGTTGAGGATTGAGGTTTGAGGATTGACGATTGAGGATAGAGGACTGAGGACTGAGGATTGAGGATGGAGCATTGAGGATAGAAGATTGAGGACTGGGGAATGAGGATTGAAGATTGAGGTTCAATGATTGAGGATTTCGGGATTGAGGATCTAGGATTGGAGATTGATTATTGAGGATTGAAGATTGAGGATTGAGGATTGAGGATTGAGGATTGAGGTTTGAGGATTGGGGATTGAGGATGAGGGCTGAGGGTTGAGGATTGAGGTTTGAGGACTGAGGACTGAGGATTGAGGGTAGAGAAGTGAGGATTGGAGATTCAGGATTGAAGGTTTAGGATTGGGAATTGAGGATTGAAGACTGAGGATTGAGGATTGAGGATGAGGGCTGAGGGTTGAGGATTCAGGGTTGAGGACTGAGGACTGAGGATCGAGGATTGAGAATTGAGGATTGAGGATTGAGGATTGAAGATTGAGGATTGGGTATCGCGGATAAAACATTGAGGATTGAGGATTGAGGATTGAAGATTGAGGGTTGGGTGTTGAGGATTGAAGATTGAGGATTGAGGATTGAGGATTGACGATTGAGGATTGAGTATTGAGAATTGAGAATTGAGGATTGATGGTTGATTATTGAGGATTGATGGCTGAGGGTTGTGTGTTGAATGTTGAGGATGGAGGACTGAGGATTGAGGATTGAGAATTGAGGATTGAAGATTGAGTATTGATGATTGAAGATTGAGGATAGAGGATTGAGGTTGAGTATTGAGGACGAGTACTGACGGTTGAGGATTGAGGTTTGAGGATTGAGTATTGAGGATAGATGACTGAGGACTGAGGATTGAGGATAGAGCATTGAGGATTGAAGATTGAGGACTGGGGAATGAGGATTGAAGATTGAGGATTAAGGATTGAGGATTGCGGATTGAGGATCTAGGATTGGAGATTGATTATTGAGGGTTGAAGATTGAGGATTGAGGACTGAGGGTTGAGGATTGAGGATTGATAATTGAGAATTGAGGATCAGGACTGAGGGCTGAGGATTGAGGTTATAGGAATGAGGATTGAGGATTGAGTATTGAGGGCTGAAGATTGAATATTGATGATTGAAGATTGAGGATTGAGGATTGAGGGTTGTGGATTGAGGACGAGGACTGAGGGTTGAGTATTGATGTTTGAGGTCTGAGGATTGAGGATTGAGGATTGTGAATTGTGGATTGAGGATTGAGGATTGAAGATTGAGGATTGGGTATTGTGGATTGAAGAATGAGGATTGAGGACTGAGGATTGAGGATTGAAGATTGAGTATTGAGGATTGAAGATTGAGGATTGAGGATTGAGGATTGAGGATTGAGGATTGATGGTTGAGAATTGAAGATTGATTATTGAGGATTGAAGATTGAGGATTGAGGATTGAGGATTGAGGATGAGGACTGAGGGTTGAGGATTGAGGTTTGAGGAATGAGGATTGAGGATTGAGGATTGAGGATTGAGGATTGAGGTTTGAGGAATGAGGATTGAGGATTGAGGATTGAGGATTGATGATTGAGTATTGAGGATTGAGGATTGACGCTTGAGGATTGAGGATTGAGGATGGAGGATTGATGGTTGAGTATTGAGGATTGATGGTTGAGTGTTGTGTGTTGATTATTGAGGATGGAGGATTCAGGATTGAGGATTGAGGATTGAGGATTGAAGATTGAGTATTGCGAATTGAGGATTGATGGTTGAGTATTGAGGATTGATGGCTGAGGGTTGTGTGTTGAATGTTGAGGATCTAGGATTGAGAATTGAGGATTGAAGATTGAGTATTGATGATTGAAGATTGAGGATTGAGGATTGAGGTTGAGTATTGAGGACGAGTACTGACGGTTGAGGATTGAGGTTTGAGGATTGACGATTGAGGATAGAGGACTGAGGACTGATGATTAAGGATGGAGCATTGGGGATAGAAGATTGAGGACTGGGGAATGAGGATTGAAGATTGAGATTCAATGATTGAGGATTTCGGGATTGAGGGTCTAGGATTGGAGATTGATTATTGAGGATTGAAGATTGAGGATTGAGGACTGAGGGTTGAGGATTGAGGATTGATAATTGAGAATTGAGGATGAGGACTGAGGGTCGAGGATTGAGGTTATAGGAATGAGGATTGAGGATTGAGTATTGAGAATTGAGGATTGAGGATTGAGGATTGAGGATTGGGGATTGAGGATTGAGGATTGAGGTTTGAGGACTGAGGACTGAGGATTGAGGATTGAGGATTGAGGATTGAAGATTCAGTATTGAGGATTGAAGATAGAGAATTGAGGATTGAGGATTGAGGTGTGAGTATTGAGGATTGAAGATTGAGGATTGAGTATTGAGGATTGAGGATTGAGGATTGAGGATTGAGGATTGAGTATTGAGTATTGAAGGTTGAGTATTCATGATAGAGAATTGAGGACTGATGATTGGGGATTGAGCATTGAGCATTGAGGTATGAGGACTGAGGACTGAGGATTGAGGATTGAGTATTGAGGACTGAGGATTGATCATTGAGGACTGAGGATTGAGGGTTGAGGATTGAGGATTGAGGATTGAGGATTGAGGATTGAGGATTGAAGATTGAGTATTGGGGATTGAGGAGTGACGATTGAGGATTGAGGATTGATGATTGAGAATTGAGGATTGAGGATTGAAGATTGAGTATTGAGGATTGAAGAATGAGGATTGAGGATTGAGGATTGAGGATTGAGGTTTGAAGATTTAGTATTGATGATTGAAGATTGAGGATTGAGTAATGAGGATTGAGGATTGAGGATTGAAGATTGAGGATTGGGTATTGAGGACTGAGGACTGAGGGATGAGGTTTGAGGGCTGAGGACTGAGGTTTGAGGATTGAGGATTGATGATTGAGGATTGAGGATTGTGGATTGAAGATTGAGGATTGGGGACTGAGGATTGAAGATTCACGATTGAGGATTGAGGATTGAGAATTGAGAATGTAGGATTGAAGATTCAGTATTGAGGATTGAAGATTGAGAATTGATGTTTGGGGATTGAGATTTGATTATTGAATATTGTGGATTGAGTATTGAACCATGAGAATTCAGGATATTCTATTGAGTATTGAGAATTGAGGGTTGACGGTTGACTATTGAGGATTGATGGTTGAGGGTTGTGTGTTGAATATTGAGGATGAAGGATTGAGGATTGAGGATTGAGGATTGAATATTGAGGATTAAGGATTGAGGATTGGGGATTGAGGATCTAGGATTGGAGATCGATTATTGAGGATTGAAGATTGAGAATTGAGGATTGGGGATTGAGAATTGAGGATGAGGCCTGAGGGTAGAGGATTGAGTATTGATGACTTAGGATTGAGGATTGAGGATTGAGGATTGAGGATTGAGGATTGAGGATTGAAGATTGAGTATTGAGGGTTGAAGATTGAGGATTGGGGATCGAGGATCGAGGACGGAGAATGAGGTCTGAGGGTAGAGGATTGAGGTTTGAGCATTGAATCCTGAGAATTCAGGATGTTCTATTGCGTATTGAGAATTGAGGACTGATGGTTGAGTATTGAGGATTGAGGATTGAGGATTGAGGATTGAGGACTGAGGGTTGAGTATTCATGTTTGAGGTCTGGGGATTTAGGATTGAGGATTGAGAATTGAGGATTGAGGATTGAGGATTGAAGATTGAGGATTGGGTGTTGAGGATTGAAGATTGAGGATTGAGGATTGAGGATTGAGGATTGAGGATTGATGATTGAGTATTGAGGATTGAGGATTGACGCTTGAGGATTGAGGATTGAGGATGGAGGTTTGATGGTTGAGTATTGAGGATTGATGGTTGAGTGTTGTGTGTTGATTATTGAGGATGGAGGATTCAGGACTGAGGATTGAGGTTTGAGGCTTGAAGATTGAGTATTGCGAATTGAGGATTGATGGTTGAGTATTGAGGATTGATGGCTGAGGGTTGTGTGTTGAATGTTGAGGATGGAGGATTGAGAATTGAAGATTGAAGATTGAGTATTGATGATTGAAGATTGAGGATTGAGGATTGAGGTTGAGTATTGAGGACGAGTACTGACGGTTGAGGATTGAGGTTTGAGGATTGACGATTGAGGATAGAGGACTGAGGACTGAGGATTGAGGATGGAGCATTGAGGATAGAAGATTGAGGACTGGGGAATGAGGATTGAAGATTGAGGTTCAATGATTGAGGATTTCGGGATTGAGGATCTAGGATTGGAGATTGATTATTGAGGATTGAAGATTGAGGATTGAGGACTGAAGGTTGAGGATTGAGGATTGATAATTGAGAATTGAGGATGAGGACTGAGGGTTGAGGATTGAGGTTATAGGAATGAGGATTGAGGATTGAGTATTGAGAATTGAGGATTGAGGATTGAGGATTGAGGTTTGGGGATTGAGGATTGAGGATTGAGGTTTGAGGACTGAGGACTGAGGATTGAGGATTGAGGATTGAGGATTGAAGATTCAGTATTGAGGATTGAAGATAGAGAATTGAGGATTGAGGATTGAGGTGTGAGTATTGAGGATTGAAGATTGAGGATTGAGTACTGAGGATTGAGGATTGAGGATTGAGGATTGAGGATTGAGTATTGAGTATTGAAGGTTGAGTATTCATGATAGAGAATTGAGGACTGATGATTGGGTATTGAGGATTGAGCATTGAGGTATGAGGACTGAGAACTGAGGATTGAGGATTGAGTATTGAGGACTGAGGATTGATCATTGAGGACTGAGGATTGAGGATTGAGGATTGAGGATTGAGGATTGTGGATTGAGGATTGAGGATTGAAGATTGAGTATTGGGGATTGAGGAGTGACGATTGAGGATTGAGGATTGATGATTGAGAATTGAGGATTGAGGATTGAAGATTGAGTATTGAGGATTGAAGAATGAGGATTGAGGATTGAGGATTGAGTATTGAGGATTGAAGATTTAGTATTGATGATTGAAGATTGAGGATTGAGTAATGAGGATTGAGGATTGAGGATTGAAGATTGAGGATTGGGTATTGAGGACTGAGGACTGAGGGTTGAGGTTTGAGGGCTGAGGACTGAGGTTTGAGGATTGAGGATTGATGATTGAGGATTGAGGATTGAGGATTGAAGATTGAGGATTGGGGACTGAGGATTGAAGATTCACGATTGAGGATTGAGGATTGAGAATTGAGAATGGAGGATTGAAGATTCAGTATTGAGGATTGAAGATTGAGAATTGATGTTTGGGGATTGAGATTTGATTATTGAATATTGTGGATTGAGTATTGAACCATGAGAATTCAGGATATTCTATTGAGTATTGAGAATTGAGGGTTGACGGTTGACTATTGAGGATTGATGGTTGAGGGTTGTGTGTTGAATGTTGAGGATGGAGGACTGAGGATTGAGGATTGAGAATTGAGGATTGAAGATTGAGTATTGATGATTGAAGATTGAGGATAGAGGATTGAGGTTGAGTATTGAGGACGAGTACTTACGGTTGAGGATTGAGGTTTGACGATTGAGGATTGAGGATAGAAGACTGAGGACTGAGGATTGAGGATAGAGCATTGAGGATTGAAGATTGAGGACTGGGGAATGAGGATTGAAGATTGAGGATTAAGGATTGAGGATTGCGGATTGAGGATCTAGGATTGGAGATTGATTATTGAGGGTTGAAGATTGAGGATTGAGGACTGAGGGTTGAGGATTGAGGATTGATAATTGAGAATTGAGGATCAGGACTGAGGGCTGAGGATTGAGGTTATAGGAATGAGGATTGAGGATTGAGTATTGAGGACTGAAGATTGAATATTGATGATTGAAGATTGAGGATTGAGGATTGAGGGTTGTGGATTGAGGACGAGGACTGAGGGTTGAGTATTGATGTTTGAGGACTGAGGATTGAGGATTGAGGATTGTGAATTGTGGATTGAGGATTGAGGATTGAAGATTGAGGATTGGGTATTGTGGATTGAAGAATGAGGATTGAGGACTGAGGATTGAGGATTGAAGATTGAGTATTGAGGATTGAAGATTGAGGATTGAGGATTGAGGATTGAGGATTGAGGATTGATGGTTGAGAATTGAAGATTGAGTATTGAGGATTGAAGATTGAGGATTGAGGATTGAGGATTGAGGATGAGGACTGAGGGTTGAGGATTGAGGTTTGAGGAATGAGGATTGAGGATTGAGGATTGAGGATTGAGGATTGAGGTTTGAGGCATGAGGACTGAGGTTTGAGGATTGAGGATTGAGGATTGAGGATAGAGGATTGAGGATTGAAGATTGAGGGTTGAGGATTGAGGATTGAGGACTGAGGACTGAGGATTGAGGATTGAGAATTGAGGATTGAGGATTGAGGATTGACGATTGAGGATTGGGTATTGAGGATTGAAGAATGAGGATCGAGGATTGAGGATTGAGGATTGAGGAATGAAAATTGAGGGTTGAGGGTTGAGGATTGAGGATTGAAGATTGAGTATTGACGATTGAAGATTGAGGATTGAGGATTGAGGATTGAGGATTGAGGATTGAAGATTGAGGATAGGGTATTGAGGATTGAAGAATGAGGATTGAGGTTTGAGGATTGAGGATTGAGGATTGAAGATTGAGTATTGAGGATTGAAGATTGAGGATTGAGGATTGAGTATTGAGGATTGAGGATAGATGATTGAGGATTGAGGATTGAGGACTGACGCTTGACGATTGAGGTTTGAGGATGGAGGATTGAAGAGAGAGGACTGAGTGTTGGGGATTGAGTGCTGAGAATAGATGTTTGAGGATTAAGGTTTGATTATTGATTATTGCGGATTGAGTATTGAACCATGAGAATTCAGGATATTCTATTGAATACTGAGAATTGAGGATTGATGGTTTGGGCTGAGGGTTGAGGATTGAGGATTGAAGACTGAGGACTGAGGATTGAGGATTGAGAATTGAGGATTGAGGATTGAGGATTGACGATTGAGGATTGGGTATTGAGGATTGAAGAATGAGGATCGAGGATTGAGGATTGAGGATTGAGGAATGAAAATTGAGGGTTGAGGGTTGAGGACTGAGGATTGAAGATTGAGTATTGACGATTGAAGATTGAGGATTGAGGATTGAGGATTGAGGATTGAGGATTGAAGATTGAGGATAGGGTATTGAGGATTGAAGAATGAGGATTGAGGTTTGAGGATTGAGGATTGATAATTGAGAATTGAGGATGAGGACTGAGGGTTGACGATTGAGGTTATAGGAATGAGGATTGAGGATTGGGTATTGAGGATTGAGGATTGAGGATTGAGGATTGAGGATTGGGGATTGAGGATTGAGGATTGATGTTTGAGGACTGAGGACTGAGGATTGAGGATTGAGGATTGAGGATTGAAGATTCAGTATGGACGATTGAGGGTAGAGAATTGAGGATTGAGGATTGAGGTGTGAGTATTGAGGATTGAAGATTGAGGTTGAGTATTGAGGACGAGTACTGACGGTTGAGGATTGAGGTTTGAGGATTGAGGATTGAGGATAGAGGACTGAGGACTGAGGATTGAGGATGGAGCATTGAGGATAGAAGATTGAGGACTGGGGAATGAGGATTGAAGATTGAGGTTTAATGATTGAGGATTTCGGGATTGAGGATCTAGGATTGGAGATTGATTATTGAGGATTGAAGATTGAGGATTGAGGACTGAGGGTTGAGGATTGAGGATTGATAATTGAGAATTCAGGATGAGGACTGAGGGTTGAGGATTGAGGTTATAGGAATGAGGATTGAGGATTGAGTATTGAGAATTGAGGATTGAGGATTGAGGAATGAGGATTGGGGATTGAGGATTGAGGATTGAGGTTTGAGGACTGAGGACTGAGGATTGAGGATTGAGGATTGAGGATTGAAGATTCAGTATTGAGGATTGAAGATAGAGAATTGAGGATTGAGGATTGAGGATTGGGGATTGAGGATTGGGAATTGAGGTTTGAGGACTGAGGACCGAGGATTGAGGATTGAGGATTGAGGATTGAAGATTCAGTATTGAGGATTGAAGGTAGAGAATTGAGGATTGAGGATTGAGGTTTGAGTATTGAGGATTGAAGGTTGAGGATTGAGTATTGAGGATTGAGGATTGAGAATTGAGGATTGAGGATTGAGGATTGAAGATTGAGGATTGGGTGTTGAGGATTGAAGATTGAGGATTGAGGATTGAGGATTGACGATTGAGGATTGAGTATTGAGAATTGAGAATTGAGGATTGTGGATTGAAGATTGAGTATTGAGGATTGAAGATTGAGGATTGAGGATTGAGGATTGAAGATTGAGGACTGATTGTTGAGGGTTGAGTGATGGGAATTGATGTTTGTGGATTGAGATTTGAAGATTGAAGAATGGGGATTGAGTATTGAAAACTGTGAATTGAGGATATTCTATTGACGATTGAGGATTGACAATGGATTGTTGAGGACTGAGGTCTGAAGATTTAGGATTCAGGATTGAGGATTCGGGATTGAGGTTTGAGGACTGAGGACTGAGGGTTGAGGATTGAGGATTGAGGATTGACGCTTGAGGATTGAGGGTTGAGGACGGAGGATTGAAGAGAGAGGACTGAGTGTTGGGGATTGAGTGTTGAGAATAGATGTATGAGGATTGAGGTTTGATTATTGAATATTGTGGATTGAGTATTGAGATTTGAGAATTCAGGATATTCTATTGCATGAGAATTCAGGATATTCTATTGCGTATTGGGAATTGATGATTGATGGTTAAGTATTGAGGATTGATGGTTGAGGGTTGAGGATTGAGGATTGAGGATTGACGCTTGAGGATTGAGGATTGAGGATGGAGGATTGATGGTTGAGTATTGAGGATTGATGGTTGAGGGTTGTGTGTTGAATATTGAGGATGGAGGATTCAGGATTGAGGATTGAGGATTGAGGATTGAAGATTGAGTATTGCGAATTGAGGATTGATGGTTGAGTATTGAGGATTGATGGTTGAGGGGTGTGTGTTGAATGTTGAGAATGGAGGATTGAGGATTGAGGATTGAGGAATGAGAATTGAGGATTGAAGATTGAGTATTGATGATTGAAGACTGAGGATTGAGGATTGAGGTTTGAGTATTGAAGACGAGGACTGACGGTTGAGGATTGAGGTTTGAGGATTGCGGATTGAGGATAGAGGACTGAGGATTGAGGATTGAGGATAGATGGTTGAGGGTTGTGTGTTGAATATTGAGGATGGCGGATTCAGGATTGAGGATTGAGGATTGAGGATTGACGGTTGAGTATTGCGAATTGAGGATTGATGGTTGAGTATTGAGGATTGATGGCTGAGGGTTGTGTGTTGAATGTTGAGGATGGAGGACTGAGGATTGAGGATTGAGAATTGAGGATTGAAGATTGTGTATTTATGATTGAAGATTGAGGATAGAGGATTGAGGTTGAGTATTGAGGACGAGTACTGACGGTTGAGGATTGAGGTTTGAGGATTGAGGATTGAGGATAGAGGACTGAGGACTGAGGATTGAGGATAGAGCATTGAGGATTGAAGATTGAGGACTGGGGAATGAGGATTGAAGATTGAGGATTAAGGATTGAGGATTGCGGATTGAGGATCTAGGATTGGAGATTGATTATTGAGGATTGCAGATTGAGGATTGAGGACTGAGGGTTGAGGATTGAGGATTGATAATTGAGAATTGAGGATGAGGACTGAGGGTTGAGGATTGAGGTTATAGGAATGAGGATTGAGGATTGAGTATTGAGAATTGAGGATTGAGGATTGAGGATTCAGGATTGGGGATTGAGGATTGAGGATTGAGGTTTGAGGACTGAGGACTGAGGATTGAGGATTGAGGATTGAGGATTGAAGATTCAGTATTGAGGATTGAAGATAGAGAATTGAGGATTGAGGATTGAGGTTTGGGGATTGAGGATTGAGGATTGAGGTTTGAGGACTGAGGACTGAGGATTGAGGATTGAGTATTGAGGATTGAAGATTCAGTATTGAGGATTGAAGGTAGAGAATTGAGGATTGAGGAATGAGGTTTGAGTATTGAGGATTGAAGATTGAGGATTGAGAATTGAGGATTGAGGATTGAGGATTGATGTTTGAGGACTGAGGACTGAGGATTGAGGATTGAGGATTGAGGATTGAAGATTCAGTATGGAGGATTGAGGGTAGAGAATTGAGGATTGAGGATTGAGGTTTGAGTATTGAGGATTGAAGATTGAGGATTGAGAATTGAGGATTGAGGATTGAGGATTGAGGATTGGGGATTGAGTATTGAGTATTGATGGTTGAGGATTGATGATAGAGGATTGAGGACTGATGATTGGGGATTGAGGATTGAGCATTGAGGTATGAGGACTGAGGACTGAGGACTGAGGATTGATGATTGAGGATCGAGGACTGAGGATTGATCATTGAGGACTGAGGATTGAGGATTGAGGATTGAGGATTGAGAATTGAGAATTGAGAATGAGGACTGAGGGTTGAGGATTGAGGATTGAGGATTGAGGATTGAGGATTGTGTATTGAAGATTGGGGGTTGATGACTGAGTATTGGGGATTGAGGATTGAAAATTGATTATTGAGGATCGAAGATTGAGGATTGAGGATTGAGGATTGAGAATTGAGAATTGAGAATTGAGGATTGAGGATTGAGGATTGAGGATTGGGGATTGAGGATTGAGGATTGATGTTTGAGGACTGAGGACTGAGGATTGAGGATTGAGGATTGAGGATTGAAGATTCAGTATGGAGGATTGAGGGTAGAGAATTGAGGATTGAGGATTGAGGTTTGAGTATTGAGGATTGAAGATTGAGGATTGAGAATTGATGATTGAGGATTGAGGATTGAGGATTGAGGATTGAGTATTGAGTATTGATGGTTGAGGATTGGTGATAGAGGATTGAGGACTGATGATTGGGTATTGAGGATTGAGCATTGAGGTATGAGGACTGAGGACTGAGGATTGATGATTGAGGATTGAGGACTGAGGATTGATCATTGAGGACTGAGGATTGAGGATTGAGGATTGAGGATTGAGAATTGAGAATTGAGAATGAGGACTGAGGGTTGAGGATTGAGGATTGAGGATTGAGGATTGAGGATTGTGTATTGAAGATTGAGGGTTGATGACTGAGTATTGGGGATTGAGGATTGAAAATTGATTATTGAGGATCGAAGATTGAGGATTGAGGATTGAGGATTGAGAATTGAGAATTGAGAATTGAGGATGAGGACTGAGGGTTGTGGATTGAGGTTTGAGGAATGAGGATTGAGGATTGAGGATTGAGGATTGAGTATTGAGGATTGAGGATTGAGGATTGAGGATTGAGGATTGAGTATTGAGTATTGAAGGTTGAGCATTCATGATAGAGGATTGAGGACTGATGATTGGGGATTGAGGATTGAGCATTGAGGTATGAGGACTGAGGACTGAGGATTGAGGATTGAGGATTGAGTATTGAGGACTGAGGATTGATCATTGAGGACTGAGGATTGAGGATTGAGGATTGAGGATTGAGGATTGAGGATTGAGGATTGAGGATTGAGGATTGAGGATTGAAGATTGAGTATTGGGGATTGAGGAGTGACGATTGAGGATTGAGGATTGATGATTGAGAATTGAGGATTGAGTATTGAAGATTGAGTATTGAGGATTGAAGAATGAGGATTGAGGATTGAGGATTGAGTACTGAGGATTGAAGATTTAGTATTGATGATTGAAGATTGAGGATTGAGTAATGAGGATTGAGGATTCAGGATTGAAGATTGAGGATTGGGTATTGAGGACTGAGGACTGAGGGTTGAGGTTTGAGGGCTGAGGACTGAGGTTTGAGGATTGAGGATTGGTGATTGAGGATTGAGGATTGAGGATTGAAGATTGAGGATTGGGGACTGAGGATTGAAGATTCACGATTGAGGATTGAGGATTGAGAATTGAGGACGGAGGATTGAAGATTCAGTATTGAGGATTGAAGATTGAGAATTGATGTTTGGGGATTGAGATTTGATTATTGAATATTGTGGATTGAGTATTGAACCATGAGAATTCAGGATATTCTATTGAGTATTGAGAATTGAGGGTTGACGGTTGACTATTGAGGATTGATGGTTGAGGGTTGTGTGTTGAATAATGAGGATGGAGGATTGAGGATTGAGGATTGAGGATTGAGGATTGAGGATTGAGGATTGATGATTGAGTATTGAGGATTGAGGATTGACGCTTGAGGGTTGAGGATTGAGGATGGAGGATTGACGGTTGAGTATTGAGGATTGATGGTTAAGGGTTGTGTGTTGATTATTGAGGATGGAGGATTCAGGATTGAGGATTGAGGATTGAGGATTGAAGATTGAGTATTGCGAATTGAGGATTGATGGTTGAGTATTGAGGATTGATGGCTGAGGGTTGTGTGTTGAATGTTGAGGATGGAGGATTGAGAATTGAGGATTGAAGATTGAGTATTGATGATTGAAGATTGAGGATTGAGGATTGAGGTTGAGTATTGAGGACGAGTACTGACGGTTGAGGATTGAGGTTTGAGGATTGAGGATTGAGGATAGAGGACTGAGGACTGAGGATTGAGGATGGAGCATTGAGGATAGAAGATTGAGGACTGGGGAATGAGGATTGAAGATTGAGGTTTAATGATTGAGGATTTCGGGATTGAGTATCTAGGATTGGAGATTGATTATTGAGGATTGAAGATTCAGTATTGAGGATTGAAGATAGAGAATTGAGGATTGAGGATTGAGGATTGGGGATTGAGGATTGGGAATTGAGGTTTGAGGACTGAGGACTGAGGATTGAGGATTGAGGATTGAGGATTGAAGATTCAGTATTGAGGATTGAAGGTAGAGAATTGAGGATTGAGGATTGAGGTTTGAGTATTGAGGATTGAAGGTTGAGGATTGAGTATTGAGGATTGAGGATTGAGAATTGAGGATTGGGGATTGAGGATTGAAGATTGAGGATTGGGTGTTGAGGATTGAAGATTGAGGATTGAGGATTGAGGATTGACGATTGAGGATTGAGTATTGAGAATTGAGAATTGAGGATTGTGGATTGAAGATTGAGTATTGAGGATTGAAGATTGAGGATTGAGGATTGAGGATTGAAGATTGAGGACTGATTGTTGAGGGTTGAGTGATGGGAATTGATGTTTGTGGATTGAGATTTGAAGATTGAAGAATGGGGATTGAGTATTGAAAACTGTGAATTGAGGATATTCTATTGACGATTGAGGATTGACAATGGATTGTTGAGGACTGAGGTCTGAAGATTTAGGATTCAGGATTGAGGATTCGGGATTGAGGTTTGAGGACTGAGGACTGAGGGTTGAGGATTGAGGATTGAGGATTGACGCTTGAGGATTGAGGGTTGAGGATGGAGGATTGAAGAGAGAGGACTGAGTGTTGGGGATTGAGTGTTGAGAATAGATGTTTGAGGATTGAGGTTTGATTATTGAATATTGTGGATTGAGTATTGAGATTTGAGAATTCAGGATATTCTATTGCATGAGAATTCAGGATATTCTATTGCGTATTGGGAATTGATGATTGATGGTTAAGTATTGAGGATTGATGGTTGAGGGTTGAGGATTGAGGATTGAGGATTGACGCTTGAGGATTGAGGATTGAGGATGGAGGATTGATGGTTGAGTATTGAGGATTGATGGTTGAGGGTTGTGTGTTGAATATTGAGGATGGAGGATTCAGGATTGAGGATTGAGGATTGAGGATTGAAGATTGAGTATTGCGAATTGAGGATTGATGGTTGAGTATTGAGGATTGATGGTTGAGGGGTGTGTGTTGAATGTTGAGAATGGAGGATTGAGGATTGAGGATTGAGGAATGAGAATTGAGGATTGAAGATTGAGTATTGATGATTGAAGACTGAGGATTGAGGATTGAGGTTTGAGTATTGAAGACGAGGACTGACGGTTGAGGATTGAGGTTTGAGGATTGCGGATTGAGGATAGAGGACTGAGGATTGAGGATTGAGGATAGATGGTTGAGGGTTGTGTGTTGAATATTGAGGATGGCGGATTCAGGATTGAGGATTGAGGATTGAGGATTGACGGTTGAGTATTGCGAATTGAGGATTGATGGTTGATTATTGAGGATTGATGGCTGAGGGTTGTGTGTTGAATGTTGAGGATGGAGGACTCAGGATTGAGGATTGAGAATTGAGGATTGAAGATTGAGTATTTATGATTGAAGATTGAGGATAGAGGATTGAGGTTGAGTATTGAGGACGAGTACTGACGGTTGAGGATTGAGGTTTGAGGATTGAGGATTGAGGATAGAGGACTGAGGACTGAGGATTGAGGATAGAGCATTGAGGATTGAAGATTGAGGACTGGGGAATGAGGATTGAAGATTGAGGATTAAGGATTGAGGATTGCGGATTGAGGATCTAGGATTGGAGATTGATTATTGAGGGTTGAAGATTGAGGATTGAGGACTGAGGGTTGAGGCTTGAGGATTGATAATTGAGAATTGAGGATCAGGACTGAGGGCTGAGGATTGAGGTTATAGGAATGAGGATTGAGGATTGAGTATTGAGGACTGAAGATTGAATATTGATGATTGAAGATTGAGGATTGAGGATTGAGGGTTGTGGATTGAGGACGAGGACTGAGGGTTGAGTATTGATGTTTGAGGTCTGAGGATTGAGGATTGAGGATTGTGAATTGTGGATTGAGGATTGAGGATTGAAGATTGAGGATTGGGTATTGTGGATTGAAGAATGAGGATTGAGGACTGAGGATTGAGGATTGAAGTTTGAGTATTGAGGATTGAAGATTGAGGATTGAGGATTGAGGATTGAGGATTGAGGATTGATGGTTGAGAATTGAAGATTGAGTATTGAGGATTGAATATTGAGGATTGAGGATTGAGGATTGAGGATGAGGACTGAGGGTTGAGGATTGAGGTTTGAGGAATGAGGATTGCGGATTGAGGATTGAGGATTGAGGATTGAGAATTGAGGATTGAGGATTGAGGATTGACGATTGAGGATTGGGTATTGAGGATTGAAGAATGAGGATCGAGGATTGAGGATTGAGGATTGAGGAATGAAAATTGAGGGTTGAGGGTTGAGGATTGAGGATTGAAGATTGAGTATTGACGATTGAAGATTGAGGATTGAGGATTGAGGATTGAAGATTGAGGATAGGGTATTGAGGATTGAAGAATGAGGATTGAGGATTGAGGATTGAGGATTGAGGATTGAAGATTGAGTATTGAGGATTGAAGATTGAGGATTGAGGATTGAGTATTGAGGATTGAGGATTGATGATTGATGATTGAGGATTGAGGATTGACGCTTGAGGATTGAGGTTTGATGATGGAGGATTGAAGAGAGAGGACTGAGTGTTGGGGATTGAGTGTTGAGAATAGATGTTTGAGGATTGAGGTTTGATTATTGAATATTGTGGATTGAGTATTGAGATTTGAGAATTCAGGATATTCTATTGCATGAGAATTCAGGATATTCTATTGCGTATTGGGAATTGAGGATTGATGGTTAAATATTGTGGATTGATGGTTGAGGGTTGAGGATTGAGGGTTGTGGATTGAGGACGAGGACTGAGCGTTGAGTATTGATGTTTGAGGTCTGAGGATTGAGGATTGAGGATTGACGCTCGAGGATTGAGGATTGAGGATGGAGGATTGATGGTTGAGTATTGAGGATTGATGGTTGAGGGTTGTGTGTTGAATATTGAGGATGGAGGATTCAGGATTGAGGATTGAGGATTGAGGATTGAAGATTGAGTATTGCCAATTGAGGATTGATGGTTGAGTATTGAGGATTGATGGTTGAGGGGTGTGTGTTGAATGTTGAGAATGGAGGATTGAGGATTGAGGATTGAGGAATGAGAATTGAGGATTGAAGATTGAGTATTGATGATTGAAGACTGAGGATTGAGGATTGAGGTTTGAGTATTGAGGACGAGGACTGACGGTTGAGGATTGAGGTTTGAGGATTGCGGGTTGAGGATAGAGGACTGAGGATTGAGGATTGAGGATTGAGCTTTGATGAATGAAGATTGAGGACTGGGGAATGAGGATTGAAGTTTGAGGATTGAGGATTGAGAATTGAGGTTTGAGAATTGAGAATTGAGGATGAGGACTGAGGGTTGAGGATTGAGGATTGAGGTCTGGGGATTGACGATGAGGGCTGAGGGTTGAGGATTGACGATTGAGGACTGAGGACTGAGGATTGAGGATTGAGAATTGAGGATTGAGGATTGAGGATTGACGATTGAGGATTGGGTATTGAGGATTGAAGAATGAGGATCGAGGATTGAGGATTGAGGATTGAGGAATGAAAATTGATGGTTGAGGGTTGAGGATTGAGGATTGAAGATTGAGTATTGACGATTGAAGATTGAGGATTGAGGATTGAGGATTGAGGATTGAGGATTGAATATTGAGGATAGGGTATTGAGGATTGAAGAATGAGGATTGAGGTTTGAGGATTGAGGATTGAGGATTGAAGATTGAGTATTGAGGATTGAAGATTGAGGATTGAGGATTGAGTATTGAGGATTGAGGATAGATGATTGAGGATTGAGGATTGAGGACTGACGCTTGAGGATTGAGGTTTGAGGATGGAGGATTGAAGAGAGAGGACTGAGTGTTGGGGATTGAGTGCTGAGAATAGATGTTTGAGGATTAAGGTTTGATTATTGATTATTGCGGATTGAGTATTGAACCATGAGAATTCAGGATATTCTATTGAATACTGAGAATTGAGGATTGATGATTTGGGCTGAGGGTTGAGGATTGAGGATTGAGGACTGAGGACTGAGGATTGAGGATTGAGAATTGAGGATTGAGGATTGAGGATTGACGATTGAGGATTGGGTATTGAGGATTGAAGAATGAGGATCGAGGATTGAGGATTGAGGATTGAGGAATGAAAATTGAGGGTTGGGGGTTGAGGACTGAGGATTGAAGATTGAGTATTGACGATTGAAGATTGAGGATTGAGGATTGAGGATTGAGGATTGAGGATTGAAGATTGAGGATAGGGTATTGAGGATTGAAGAATGAGGATTGAGGTTTGAAGATTGAGGATTGAGGATTGAAGGTTGAGTATTGAGGATTGAAGATTGAGGATTGAGGACTGAGGGTTGAGGATTGAGGATTGATAATTGAGAATTGAGGATGAGGACTGAGGGTTGTGGATTGAGGTTTGAGGAATGAGGATTGAGGATTGAGGATTGAGGATTGAGGATTGAGTATTGAGGATTGAGGATTGAGGAATGAGGATTGAGGATTGAGTATTGAGTATTGAAGGTTGAGTATTCATGATAGAGGATTGAGGACTGATGATTGGGGATTGAGGATTGAGAATTGAGGTATGAGGACTGAGGACTGAGGATTGAGGATTGAGTATTGAGGACTGAGGATTGATCATTGAGGACTGAGTATTGAGGATTGAGGATTGAGGATTGTGGATTGAGGATTGAGGATTGAGGATTGAGGATTGAACATTGAGTATTGGGGATTGAGGAGTGACGATTGAGGATTGAGGATTGATGATTGAGAATTGAGGATTGAGGATTGAAGATTGAGTATTGAGGATTGAAGAATGAGGATTGAGGATTGAGGATTGAGTATTGAGGATTGAAGATTTAGTATTGATGATTGAAGATTGAGGATTGAGTAATGAGGATTGAGGATTGAGGATTGAAGATTGAGGATTGGGTATTGAGGACTGAGGACTGAGGGTTGAGGTTTGAGGGCTGAGGACTGAGGTTTGAGGATTGAGGATTGATGATTGAGGATTGAGGATTGAGGATTGAAGATTGAGGATTGGGGACAGAGGATTGAAGATTCACGATTGAGGATTGAGGATTGAGAATTGAGGATGGAGGATTGAAGATTCAGTATTGAGGATTGAAGATTGAGAATTGATGTTTGGGGATTGAGATTTGATTATTGAATATTGTGGATTGAGTATTGAACCATGAGAATTCAGGATATTCTATTGAGTATTGAGAATTGAGTGTTGACGGTTGACTATTGAGGATTGATGGTTGAGGGTTGTGTGTTGAATAATGAGGATGGAGGATTGAGGATTGAGGATTGAGGATTGAGGATTGAGGATTGAGGATTGATGATTGAGTATTGAGGATTGAGGATTGACGCTTGAGGATTGAGGATTGAGGATGGAGGATTGATGGTTGAGTATTGAGGATTGATGGTTGAGGGTTGTGTGTTGATTATTGAGGATGGAGGATTCAGGATTGAGGATTGAGGATTGAGGATTGAAGATTGAGTATTGCGAATTGAGGATTGATGGTTGAGTATTGAGGATTGATGGCTGAGGGTTGTGTGTTGAATGTTGAGGATGGAGGATTGAGAATTGAGGATTGAAGATTGAGTATTGATGATTGAAGATTGAGGATTGAGGATTGAGGTTGAGTATTGAGGACGAGTACTGACGGTTGAGGATTGAGGTTTGAGGATTGAGGATTGAGGATAGAGGACTGAGGACTGAGGATTCAGGGTGGAGCATTGAGGATAGAAGATTGAGGACTGGGGAATGAGGATTGAAGATTGAGGTTTAATGATTGAGGATTTCGGGATTGAGGATCTAGGATTGGAGATTGATTATTGAGGATTGAAGATTGAGGATTGAGGACTGAGGGTTGAGGATTGAGGATTGATAATTGAGAATTGAGGATGAGGACTGAGGGTTGAGGATTGAGGTTATAGGAATGAGGATTGAGGATTGAGTATTGAGAATTGAGGATTGAGGATTGAGGAATGAGGATTGGGGATTGAGGATTGAGGATTGAGGTTTGAGGACTGAGGACTGAGGATTGAGGATTGAGGATTGAGGATTGAAGATTCAGTATTGAGGATTGAAGATAGAGAATTGAGGATTGAGGATTGAGGATTGGGGATTGAGGATTGAGGATTGAGGTTTGAGGACTGAGGACTGAGGATTGAGGATTGAGGATTGAGGATTGAAGATTCAGTATTGAGGATTGAAGGTAGAGAATTGAGGATTGAGGATTGAGGTTTGAGTATTGAGGATTGAAGATTGAGGATTGAGTATTGAGGATTGAGTATTGAGAATTGAGGATTAAGGATTGAGGATTGAAGATTGAGGATTGGGTGTTGAGGATTGAAGACTGAGGATTGAGGATTGAGGATTGACGATTGAGGATTGAGTATTGAGAATTGAGAATTGAGGATTGTGGATTGAAGATTGAGTATTGAGGATTGAAGATTGAGGATTGAGGATTGAGGATTGAAGATTGAGTACTGATTGTTGAGGGTTGAGTGATGGGAATTGATGTTTGTGGATTGAGATTTGAAGATTGAAGAATGTGGATTGAGTATTGAAAACTGTGAATTGAGGATATTCTATTGACGATTGAGGATTGACAATGGATTGTAGAGGACTGAGGTCTGAAGATTTAGGATTCAGGATTGAGGATTCGGGATTGAGGTTTGAGGACTGAGGGCTGAGGGTTGAGGATTGAGGATTGAGGATTGACGCTTGAGGATTGAGGGTTGAGGATGGAGGATTGAAGGGAGAGGACTGAGTGTTGGGGATTGAGTGTTGAGAATAGATGTTTGAGGATTGAGGTTTGATTATTGAATATTGTGGATTGAGTATTGAGATTTGAGAATTCAGGATATTCTATTGCATGAGAATTCAGGATATTCTATTGCGTATTGGGAATTGATGATTGATGGTTAAGTATTGAGGATTGATGGTTGAGGGTTGAGGATTGAGGGTTGTGGATTGAGGACGAGGACTGAGCGTTGAGTATTGATGTTTGAGGTCTGAGGATTGAGGATTGAGGATTGACGCTTGAGGATTGAGGATTGAGGATGGAGGATTGATGGTTGGGTATTGAGGATTGATGGTTGAGGGTTGTGTGTTGAATATTGAGGATGGAGGATTCAGGATTGAGGATTGAGGATTGAGGATTGAAGGTTGAGTATTGCGAATTGAGGATTGATAGTTGAGTATTGAGGATTGATGGTTGAGGGGTGTGTGTTGAATGTTGAGAATGGAGGATTGAGGATTGAGGATTGAGGAATGAGAATTGAGGATTGAAGATTGAGTATTGATGATTGAAGACTGAGGATTGAGGATTGAGGTTTGAGTATTGAAGACGAGGACTGACGGTTGAGGATTGAGGTTTGAGGATTGCGGATTGAGGATAGAGGACTGAGGATTGAGGATTGAGGATTGATGGTTGAGGGTTGTGTGTTGAATATTGAGGATGGCGGATTCAGGATTGAGGATTGAGGATTGAGGATTGACGGTTGAGTATTGCGAATTGAGGATTGATGGTTGATTATTGAGGATTGATGGCTGAGGGTTGTGTGTTGAATGTTGAGGATGGAGGACTGAGGATTGAGGATTGAGAATTGAGGATTGAAGATTGAGTATTGATGATTGAAGATTGAGGATAGAGGATTGAGGTTGAGTATTGAGGACGAGTACTGACGGTTGAGGATTGAGGTTTGAGGATTGAGGATTGAGGATAGAGGACTGAGGACTGAGGATTGAGGATAGAGCATTGAGGATTGAAGATTGAGAACTGGGGAATGAGGATTGAAGATTGAGGATTAAGGATTGAGGATTGCGGATTGAGGATCTAGGATTGGAGATTGATTATTGAGGGTTGAAGATTGAGGATTGAGGACTGAGGGTTGAGGATTGAGGATTGATAATTGAGAATTGAGGATCAGGACTGAGGGCTGAGGATTGAGGTTATAGGAATGAGGATTGAGGATTGAGTATTGAGGACTGAAGATTGAATATTGATGATTGAGGATTGAGGATTGAGGAATGAGAATTGAGGATTGAAGATTGAGTATTGATGATTGAAGACTGAGGATTGAGGATTGAGGTTTGAGTATTGAGGACGAGGACTGACGGTTGAGGATTGAGGTTTGAGGATTGCGGGTTGAGGATAGAGGACTGAGGATTGAGGATTGAGGATTGAGCTTTGATGAATGAAGATTGAGGACTGGGGAATGAGGATTGAAGTTTGAGGATTGAGGATTGAGAATTGAGGTTTGAGAATTGAGAATTGAGGATGAGGACTGAGGGTTGAGGATTGAGGATTGAGGTCTGGGGATTGACGATGAGGGCTGAGGGTTGAGGATTGACGATTGAGGACTGAGGACTGAGGATTGAGGATTGAGAATTGAGGATTGAGGATTGAGGATTGACGATTGAGGATTGGGTATTGAGGATTGAAGAATGAGGATCGAGGATTGAGGATTGAGGATTGAGGAATGAAAATTGATGGTTGAGGGTTGAGGATTGAGGATTGAAGATGGAGTATTGACGATTGAAGATTGAGGATTGAGGATTGAGGATTGAGGATTGAGGATTGAATATTGAGGATAGGGTATTGAGGATTGAAGAATGAGGATTGAGGTTTGAGGATTGAGGATTGAGGATTGAAGATTGAGTATTGAGGATTGAAGATTGAGGATTGAGGATTGAGTATTGAGGATTGAGGATAGATGATTGAGGATTGAGGATTGAGGACTGACGCTTGAGGATTGAGGTTTGAGTATGGAGGATTGAAGAGAGAGGACTGAGTGTTGGGGATTGAGTGCTGAGAATAGATGTTTGAGGATTAAGGTTTGATTATTGATTATTGCGGATTGAGTATTGAACCATGAGAATTCAGGATATTCTATTGAATACTGAGAATTGAGGATTGATGATTTGGGCTGAGGGTTGAGGATTGAGGATTGAGGACTGAGGACTGAGGATTGAGGATTGAGAATTGAGGATTGAGGATTGAGGATTGACGATTGAGGATTGGGTATTGAGGATTGAAGAATGAGGATCGAGGATTGAGGATTGAGGATTGAGGAATGAAAATTGAGGGTTGGGGGTTGAGGACTGAGGATTGAAGATTGAGTATTGACGATTGAAGATTGAGGATTGAGGATTGAGGATTGAGGATTGAGGATTGAAGATTGAGGATAGGGTATTGAGGATTGAAGAATGAGGATTGAGGTTTGAAGATTGAGGATTGAGGATTGAAGGTTGAGTATTGAGGATTGAAGATTGAGGATTGAGGACTGAGGGTTGAGGATTGAGGATTGATAATTGAGAATTGAGGATGAGGACTGAGGGTTGTGGATTGAGGTTTGAGGAATGAGGATTGAGGATTGAGGATTGAGGATTGAGGATTGAGTATTGAGGATTGAGGATTGAGGAATGAGGATTGAGGATTGAGTATTGAGTATTGAAGGTTGAGTATTCATGATAGAGGATTGAGGACTGATGATTGGGGATTGAGGATTGAGAATTGAGGTATGAGGACTGAGGACTGAGGATTGAGGATTGAGTATTGAGGACTGAGGACTGATCATTGAGGACTGAGGATTGAGGATTGAGGATTGAAGATTGAGTATTTATGATTGAAGATTGAGGATAGAGGATTGAGGTTGAGTATTGAGGACGAGTACTGACGGTTGAGGATTGAGGTTTGAGGATTGAGGATTGAGGATAGAGGACTGAGGACTGAGGATTGAGGATAGAGCATTGAGGATTGAAGATTGAGGACTGGGGAATGAGGATTGAAGATTGAGGATTAAGGATTGAGGATTGCGGATTGAGGATCTAGGATTGGAGATTGATTATTGAGGGTTGAAGATTGAGGATTGAGGACTGAGGGTTGAGGCTTGAGGATTGATAATTGAGAATTGAGGATCAGGACTGAGGGCTGAGGATTGAGGTTATAGGAATGAGGATTGAGGATTGAGTATTGAGGACTGAAGATTGAATATTGATGATTGAAGATTGAGGATTGAGGATTGAGGGTTGTGGATTGAGGACGAGGACTGAGGGTTGAGTATTGATGTTTGAGGTCTGAGGATTGAGGATTGAGGATTGTGAATTGTGGATTGAGGATTGAGGATTGAAGATTGAGGATTGGGTATTGTGGATTGAAGAATGAGGATTGAGGACTGAGGATTGAGGATTGAAGTTTGAGTATTGAGGATTGAAGATTGAGGATTGAGGATTGAGGATTGAGGATTGAGGATTGATGGTTGAGAATTGAAGATTGAGTATTGAGGATTGAATATTGAGGATTGAGGATTGAGGATTGAGGATGAGGACTGAGGGTTGAGGATTGAGGTTTGAGGAATGAGGATTGAGGATTGAGGATTGAGGATTGAGGATTGAGAATTGAGGATTGAGGATTGAGGATTGACGATTGAGGATTGGGTATTGAGGATTGAAGAATGAGGATCGAGGATTGAGGATTGAGGATTGAGGAATGAAAATTGAGGGTTGAGGGTTGAGGATTGAGGATTGAAGATTGAGTATTGACGATTGAAGATTGAGGATTGAGGATTGAGGATTGAAGATTGAGGATAGGGTATTGAGGATTGAAGAATGAGGATTGAGGATTGAGGATTGAGGATTGAGGATTGAAGATTGAGTATTGAGGATTGAAGATTGAGGATTGAGGATTGAGTATTGAGGATTGAGGATTGATGATTGATGATTGAGGATTGAGGATTGACGCTTGAGGATTGAGGTTTGATGATGGAGGATTGAAGAGAGAGGACTGAGTGTTGGGGATTGAGTGTTGAGAATAGATGTTTGAGGATTGAGGTTTGATTATTGATTATTGTGGATTGAGTATTGAGATTTGAGAATTCAGGATATTCTATTGCATGAGAATTCAGGATATTCTATTGCGTATTGGGAATTGAGGATTGATGGTTAAATATTGTGGATTGATGGTTGAGGGTTGAGGATTGAGGGTTGTGGATTGAGGACGAGGACTGAGCGTTGAGTATTGATGTTTGAGGTCTGAGGATTGAGGATTGAGGATTGACGCTCGAGGATTGAGGATTGAGGATGGAGGATTGATGGTTGAGTATTGAGGATTGATGGTTGAGGGTTGTGTGTTGAATATTGAGGATGGAGGATTCAGGATTGAGGATTGAGGATTGAGGATTGAAGATTGAGTATTGCCAATTGAGGATTGATGGTTGAGTATTGAGGATTGATGGTTGAGGGGTGTGTGTTGAATGTTGAGAATGGAGGATTGAGGATTGAGGATTGAGGAATGAGAATTGAGGATTGAAGATTGAGTATTGATGATTGAAGACTGAGGATTGAGGATTGAGGTTTGAGTATTGAGGACGAGGACTGACGGTTGAGGATTGAGGTTTGAGGATTGCGGGTTGAGGATAGAGGACTGAGGATTGAGGATTGAGGATTGAGCTTTGATGAATGAAGATTGAGGACTGGGGAATGAGGATTGAAGTTTGAGGATTGAGGATTGAGAATTGAGGTTTGAGAATTGAGAATTGAGGATGAGGACTGAGGGTTGAGGATTGAGGATTGAGGTCTGGGGATTGACGATGAGGGCTGAGGGTTGAGGATTGACGATTGAGGACTGAGGACTGAGGATTGAGGATTGAGAATTGAGGATTGAGGATTGAGGATTGACGATTGAGGATTGGGTATTGAGGATTGAAGAATGAGGATCGAGGATTGAGGATTGAGGATTGAGGAATGAAAATTGATGGTTGAGGGTTGAGGATTGAGGATTGAAGATTGAGTATTGACGATTGAAGATTGAGGATTGAGGATTGAGGATTGAGGATTGAGGATTGAATATTGAGGATAGGGTATTGAGGATTGAAGAATGAGGATTGAGGTTTGAGGATTGAGGATTGAGGATTGAAGATTGAGTATTGAGGATTGAAGATTGAGGATTGAGGATTGAGTATTGAGGATTGAGGATAGATGATTGAGGATTGAGGATTGAGGACTGACGCTTGAGGATTGAGGTTTGAGGATGGAGGATTGAAGAGAGAGGACTGAGTGTTGGGGATTGAGTGCTGAGAATAGATGTTTGAGGATTAAGGTTTGATTATTGATTATTGCGGATTGAGTATTGAACCATGAGAATTCAGGATATTCTATTGAATACTGAGAATTGAGGATTGATGATTTGGGCTGAGGGTTGAGGATTGAGGATTGAGGACTGAGGACTGAGGATTGAGGATTGAGAATTGAGGATTGAGGATTGAGGATTGACGATTGAGGATTGGGTATTGAGGATTGAAGAATGAGGATCGAGGATTGAGGATTGAGGATTGAGGAATGAAAATTGAGGGTTGGGGGTTGAGGACTGAGGATTGAAGATTGAGTATTGACGATTGAAGATTGAGGATTGAGGATTGAGGATTGAGGATTGAGGATTGAAGATTGAGGATAGGGTATTGAGGATTGAAGAATGAGGATTGAGGTTTGAAGATTGAGGATTGAGGATTGAAGGTTGAGTATTGAGGATTGAAGATTGAGGATTGAGGACTGAGGGTTGAGGATTGAGGATTGATAATTGAGAATTGAGGATGAGGACTGAGGGTTGTGGATTGAGGTTTGAGGAATGAGGATTGAGGATTGAGGATTGAGGATTGAGGATTGAGTATTGAGGATTGAGGATTGAGGAATGAGGATTGAGGATTGAGTATTGAGTATTGAAGGTTGAGTATTCATGATAGAGGATTGAGGACTGATGATTGGGGATTGAGGATTGAGAATTGAGGTATGAGGACTGAGGACTGAGGATTGAGGATTGAGTATTGAGGACTGAGGATTGATCATTGAGGACTGAGTATTGAGGATTGAGGATTGAGGATTGTGGATTGAGGATTGAGGATTGAGGATTGAGGATTGAACATTGAGTATTGGGGATTGAGGAGTGACGATTGAGGATTGAGGATTGATGATTGAGAATTGAGGATTGAGGATTGAAGATTGAGTATTGAGGATTGAAGAATGAGGATTGAGGATTGAGGATTGAGTATTGAGGATTGAAGATTTAGTATTGATGATTGAAGATTGAGGATTGAGTAATGAGGATTGAGGATTGAGGATTGAAGATTGAGGATTGGGTATTGAGGACTGAGGACTGAGGGTTGAGGTTTGAGGGCTGAGGACTGAGGTTTGAGGATTGAGGATTGATGATTGAGGATTGAGGATTGAGGATTGAAGATTGAGGATTGGGGACAGAGGATTGAAGATTCACGATTGAGGATTGAGGATTGAGAATTGAGGATGGAGGATTGAAGATTCAGTATTGAGGATTGAAGATTGAGAATTGATGTTTGGGGATTGAGATTTGATTATTGAATATTGTGGATTGAGTATTGAACCATGAGAATTCAGGATATTCTATTGAGTATTGAGAATTGAGTGTTGACGGTTGACTATTGAGGATTGATGGTTGAGGGTTGTGTGTTGAATAATGAGGATGGAGGATTGAGGATTGAGGATTGAGGATTGAGGATTGAGGATTGAGGATTGATGATTGAGTATTGAGGATTGAGGATTGACGCTTGAGGATTGAGGATTGAGGATGGAGGATTGATGGTTGAGTATTGAGGATTGATGGTTGAGGGTTGTGTGTTGATTATTGAGGATGGAGGATTCAGGATTGAGGATTGAGGATTGAGGATTGAAGATTGAGTATTGCGAATTGAGGATTGATGGTTGAGTATTGAGGATTGATGGCTGAGGGTTGTGTGTTGAATGTTGAGGATGGAGGATTGAGAATTGAGGATTGAAGATTGAGTATTGATGATTGAAGATTGAGGATTGAGGATTGAGGTTGAGTATTGAGGACGAGTACTGACGGTTGAGGATTGAGGTTTGAGGATTGAGGATTGAGGATAGAGGACTGAGGACTGAGGATTCAGGGTGGAGCATTGAGGATAGAAGATTGAGGACTGGGGAATGAGGATTGAAGATTGAGGTTTAATGATTGAGGATTTCGGGATTGAGGATCTAGGATTGGAGATTGATTATTGAGGATTGAAGATTGAGGATTGAGGACTGAGGGTTGAGGATTGAGGATTGATAATTGAGAATTGAGGATGAGGACTGAGGGTTGAGGATTGAGGTTATAGGAATGAGGATTGAGGATTGAGTATTGAGAATTGAGGATTGAGGATTGAGGAATGAGGATTGGGGATTGAGGATTGAGGATTGAGGTTTGAGGACTGAGGACTGAGGATTGAGGATTGAGGATTGAGGATTGAAGATTCAGTATTGAGGATTGAAGATAGAGAATTGAGGATTGAGGATTGAGGATTGGGGATTGAGGATTGAGGATTGAGGTTTGAGGACTGAGGACTGAGGATTGAGGATTGAGGATTGAGGATTGAAGATTCAGTATTGAGGATTGAAGGTAGAGAATTGAGGATTGAGGATTGAGGTTTGAGTATTGAGGATTGAAGATTGAGGATTGAGTATTGAGGATTGAGTATTGAGAATTGAGGATTAAGGATTGAGGATTGAAGATTGAGGATTGGGTGTTGAGGATTGAAGACTGAGGATTGAGGATTGAGGATTGACGATTGAGGATTGAGTATTGAGAATTGAGAATTGAGGATTGTGGATTGAAGATTGAGTATTGAGGATTGAAGATTGAGGATTGAGGATTGAGGATTGAGGATTGAAGATTGAGTACTGATTGTTGAGGGTTGAGTGATGGGAATTGATGTTTGTGGATTGAGATTTGAAGATTGAAGAATGGGGATTGAGTATTGAAAACTGTGAATTGAGGATATTCTATTGACGATTGAGGATTGACAATGGATTGTAGAGGACTGAGGTCTGAAGATTTAGGATTCAGGATTGAGGATTCGGGATTGAGGTTTGAGGACTGAGGGCTGAGGGTTGAGGATTGAGGATTGAGGATTGACGCTTGAGGATTGAGGGTTGAGGATGGAGGATTGAAGGGAGAGGACTGAGTGTTGGGGATTGAGTGTTGAGAATAGATGTTTGAGGATTGAGGTTTGATTATTGAATATTGTGGATTGAGTATTGAGATTTGAGAATTCAGGATATTCTATTGCATGAGAATTCAGGATATTCTATTGCGTATTGGGAATTGATGATTGATGGTTAAGTATTGAGGATTGATGGTTGAGGGTTGAGGATTGAGGGTTGTGGATTGAGGACGAGGACTGAGCGTTGAGTATTGATGTTTGAGGTCTGAGGATTGAGGATTGAGGATTGACGCTTGAGGATTGAGGATTGAGGATGGAGGATTGATGGTTGGGTATTGAGGATTGATGGTTGAGGGTTGTGTGTTGAATATTGAGGATGGAGGATTCAGGATTGAGGATTGAGGATTGAGGATTGAAGGTTGAGTATTGCGAATTGAGGATTGATAGTTGAGTATTGAGGATTGATGGTTGAGGGGTGTGTGTTGAATGTTGAGAATGGAGGATTGAGGATTGAGGATTGAGGAATGAGAATTGAGGATTGAAGATTGAGTATTGATGATTGAAGACTGAGGATTGAGGATTGAGGTTTGAGTATTGAAGACGAGGACTGACGGTTGAGGATTGAGGTTTGAGGATTGCGGATTGAGGATAGAGGACTGAGGATTGAGGATTGAGGATTGATGGTTGAGGGTTGTGTGTTGAATATTGAGGATGGCGGATTCAGGATTGAGGATTGAGGATTGAGGATTGACGGTTGAGTATTGCGAATTGAGGATTGATGGTTGATTATTGAGGATTGATGGCTGAGGGTTGTGTGTTGAATGTTGAGGATGGAGGACTGAGGATTGAGGATTGAGAATTGAGGATTGAAGATTGAGTATTGATGATTGAAGATTGAGGATAGAGGATTGAGGTTGAGTATTGAGGACGAGTACTGACGGTTGAGGATTGAGGTTTGAGGATTGAGGATTGAGGATAGAGGACTGAGGACTGAGGATTGAGGATAGAGCATTGAGGATTGAAGATTGAGAACTGGGGAATGAGGATTGAAGATTGAGGATTAAGGATTGAGGATTGCGGATTGAGGATCTAGGATTGGAGATTGATTATTGAGGGTTGAAGATTGAGGATTGAGGACTGAGGGTTGAGGATTGAGGATTGATAATTGAGAATTGAGGATCAGGACTGAGGGCTGAGGATTGAGGTTATAGGAATGAGGATTGAGGATTGAGTATTGAGGACTGAAGATTGAATATTGATGATTGAGGATTGAGGATTGAGGAATGAGAATTGAGGATTGAAGATTGAGTATTGATGATTGAAGACTGAGGATTGAGGATTGAGGTTTGAGTATTGAGGACGAGGACTGACGGTTGAGGATTGAGGTTTGAGGATTGCGGGTTGAGGATAGAGGACTGAGGATTGAGGATTGAGGATTGAGCTTTGATGAATGAAGATTGAGGACTGGGGAATGAGGATTGAAGTTTGAGGATTGAGGATTGAGAATTGAGGTTTGAGAATTGAGAATTGAGGATGAGGACTGAGGGTTGAGGATTGAGGATTGAGGTCTGGGGATTGACGATGAGGGCTGAGGGTTGAGGATTGACGATTGAGGACTGAGGACTGAGGATTGAGGATTGAGAATTGAGGATTGAGGATTGAGGATTGACGATTGAGGATTGGGTATTGAGGATTGAAGAATGAGGATCGAGGATTGAGGATTGAGGATTGAGGAATGAAAATTGATGGTTGAGGGTTGAGGATTGAGGATTGAAGATTGAGTATTGACGATTGAAGATTGAGGATTGAGGATTGAGGATTGAGGATTGAGGATTGAATATTGAGGATAGGGTATTGAGGATTGAAGAATGAGGATTGAGGTTTGAGGATTGAGGATTGAGGATTGAAGATTGAGTATTGAGGATTGAAGATTGAGGATTGAGGATTGAGTATTGAGGATTGACGATAGATGATTGAGGATTGAGGATTGAGGACTGACGCTTGAGGATTGAGGTTTGAGTATGGAGGATTGAAGAGAGAGGACTGAGTGTTGGGGATTGAGTGCTGAGAATAGATGTTTGAGGATTAAGGTTTGATTATTGATTATTGCGGATTGAGTATTGAACCATGAGAATTCAGGATATTCTATTGAATACTGAGAATTGAGGATTGATGATTTGGGCTGAGGGTTGAGGATTGAGGATTGAGGACTGAGGACTGAGGATTGAGGATTGAGAATTGAGGATTGAGGATTGAGGATTGACGATTGAGGATTGGGTATTGAGGATTGAAGAATGAGGATCGAGGATTGAGGATTGAGGATTGAGGAATGAAAATTGAGGGTTGGGGGTTGAGGACTGAGGATTGAAGATTGAGTATTGACGATTGAAGATTGAGGATTGAGGATTGAGGATTGAGGATTGAGGATTGAGGATTGAAGATTGAGGATAGGGTATTGAGGATTGAAGAATGAGGATTGAGGTTTGAAGATTGAGGATTGAGGATTGAAGGTTGAGTATTGAGGATTGAAGATTGAGGATTGAGGACTGAGGGTTGAGGATTGAGGATTGATAATTGAGAATTGAGGATGAGGACTGAGGGTTGTGGATTGAGGTTTGAGGAATGAGGATTGAGGATTGAGGATTGAGGATTGAGGATTGAGTATTGAGGATTGAGGATTGAGGAATGAGGATTGAGGATTGAGTATTGAGTATTGAAGGTTGAGTATTCATGATAGAGGATTGAGGACTGATGATTGGGGATTGAGGATTGAGAATTGAGGTATGAGGACTGAGGACTGAGGATTGAGGATTGAGTATTGAGGACTGAGGACTGATCATTGAGGACTGAGGATTGAGGATTGAGGATTGAAGATTGAGTATTTATGATTGAAGATTGAGGATAGAGGATTGAGGTTGAGTATTGAGGACGAGTACTGACGGTTGAGGATTGAGGTTTGAGGATTGAGGATTGAGGATAGAGGACTGAGGACTGAGGATTGAGGATAGAGCATTGAGGATTGAAGATTGAGGACTGGGGAATGAGGATTGAAGATTGAGGATTAAGGATTGAGGATTGCGGATTGAGGATCTAGGATTGGAGATTGATTATTGAGGGTTGAAGATTGAGGATTGAGGACTGAGGGTTGAGGCTTGAGGATTGATAATTGAGAATTGAGGATCAGGACTGAGGGCTGAGGATTGAGGTTATAGGAATGAGGATTGAGGATTGAGTATTGAGGACTGAAGATTGAATATTGATGATTGAAGATTGAGGATTGAGGATTGAGGGTTGTGGATTGAGGACGAGGACTGAGGGTTGAGTATTGATGTTTGAGGTCTGAGGATTGAGGATTGAGGATTGTGAATTGTGGATTGAGGTTTGAGGATTGAAGATTGAGGATTGGGTATTGTGGATTGAAGAATGAGGATTGAGGACTGAGGATTGAGGATTGAAGTTTGAGTATTGAGGACTGAAGATTGAGGATTGAGGATTGAGGATTGAGGATTGAGGATTGATGGTTGAGAATTGAAGATTGAGTATTGAGGATTGAATATTGAGGATTGAGGATTGAGGATTGAGGATGAGGACTGAGGGTTGAGGATTGAGGTTTGAGGAATGAGGATTGAGGATTGAGGATTGAGGATTGAGGATTGAGAATTGAGGATTGAGGATTGAGGATTGACGATTGAGGATTGGGTATTGAGGATTGAAGAATGAGGATCGAGGATTGAGGATTGAGGATTGAGGAATGAAAATTGAGGGTTGAGGGTTGAGGATTGAGGATTGAAGATTGAGTATTGACGATTGAAGATTGAGGATTGAGGATTGAGGATTGAAGATTGAGGATAGGGTATTGAGGATTGAAGAATGAGGATTGAGGATTGAGGATTGAGGATTGAGGATTGAAGATTGAGTATTGAGGATTGAAGATTGAGGATTGAGGATTGAGTATTGAGGATTGAGGATTGATGATTGATGATTGAGGATTGAGGATTGACGCTTGAGGATTGAGGTTTGATGATGGAGGATTGAAGAGAGAGGACTGAGTGTTGGGGATTGAGTGTTGAGAATAGATGTTTGAGGATTGAGGTTTGATTATTGAATATTGTGGATTGAGTATTGAGATTTGAGAATTCAGGATATTCTATTGCATGAGAATTCAGGATATTCTATTGCGTATTGGGAATTGAGGATTGATGGTTAAATATTGTGGATTGATGGTTGAGGGTTGAGGATTGAGGGTTGTGGATTGAGGACGAGGACTGAGCGTTGAGTATTGATGTTTGAGGTCTGAGGATTGAGGATTGAGGATTGACGCTCGAGGATTGAGGATTGAGGATGGAGGATTGATGGTTGAGTATTGAGGATTGATGGTTGAGGGTTGTGTGTTGAATATTGAGGATGGAGGATTCAGGATTGAGGATTGAGGATTGAGGATTGAAGATTGAGTATTGCCAATTGAGGATTGATGGTTGAGTATTGAGGATTGATGGTTGAGGGGTGTGTGTTGAATGTTGAGAATGGAGGATTGAGGATTGAGGATTGAGGAATGAGAATTGAGGATTGAAGATTGAGTATTGATGATTGAAGACTGAGGATTGAGGATTGAGGTTTGAGTATTGAGGACGAGGACTGACGGTTGAGGATTGAGGTTTGAGGATTGCGGGTTGAGGATAGAGGACTGAGGATTGAGGATTGAGGATTGAGCTTTGATGAATGAAGATTGAGGACTGGGGAATGAGGATTGAAGTTTGAGGATTGAGGATTGAGAATTGAGGTTTGAGAATTGAGAATTGAGGATGAGGACTGAGGGTTGAGGATTGAGGATTGAGGTCTGGGGATTGACGATGAGGGCTGAGGGTTGAGGATTGACGATTGAGGACTGAGGACTGAGGATTGAGGATTGAGAATTGAGGATTGAGGATTGAGGATTGACGATTGAGGATTGGGTATTGAGGATTGAAGAATGAGGATCGAGGATTGAGGATTGAGGATTGAGGAATGAAAATTGATGGTTGAGGGTTGAGGATTGAGGATTGAAGATTGAGTATTGACGATTGAAGATTGAGGATTGAGGATTGAGGATTGAGGATTGAGGATTGAATATTGAGGATAGGGTATTGAGGATTGAAGAATGAGGATTGAGGTTTGAGGATTGAGGATTGAGGATTGAAGATTGAGTATTGAGGATTGAAGATTGAGGATTGAGGATTGAGTATTGAGGATTGAGGATAGATGATTGAGGATTGAGGATTGAGGACTGACGCTTGAGGATTGAGGTTTGAGGATGGAGGATTGAAGAGAGAGGACTGAGTGTTGGGGATTGAGTGCTGAGAATAGATGTTTGAGGATTAAGGTTTGATTATTGATTATTGCGGATTGAGTATTGAACCATGAGAATTCAGGATATTCTATTGAATACTGAGAATTGAGGATTGATGATTTGGGCTGAGGGTTGAGGATTGAGGATTGAGGACTGAGGACTGAGGATTGAGGATTGAGAATTGAGGATTGAGGATTGAGGATTGACGATTGAGGATTGGGTATTGAGGATTGAAGAATGAGGATCGAGGATTGAGGATTGAGGATTGAGGAATGAAAATTGAGGGTTGGGGGTTGAGGACTGAGGATTGAAGATTGAGTATTGACGATTGAAGATTGAGGATTGAGGATTGAGGATTGAGGATTGAGGATTGAAGATTGAGGATAGGGTATTGAGGATTGAAGAATGAGGATTGAGGTTTGAAGATTGAGGATTGAGGATTGAAGGTTGAGTATCGAGGATTGAAGATTGAGGATTGAGGACTGAGGGTTGAGGATTGAGGATTGATAATTGAGAATTGAGGATGAGGACTGAGGGTTGTGGATTGAGGTTTGAGGAATGAGGATTGAGGATTGAGGATTGAGGATTGAGGATTGAGTATTGAGGATTGAGGATTGAGGAATGAGGATTGAGGATTGAGTATTGAGTATTGAAGGTTGAGTATTCATGATAGAGGATTGAGGACTGATGATTGGGGATTGAGGATTGAGAATTGAGGTATGAGGACTGAGGACTGAGGATTGAGGATTGAGTATTGAGGACTGAGGATTGATCATTGAGGACTGAGTATTGAGGATTGAGGATTGAGGATTGTGGATTGAGGATTGAGGATTGAGGATTGAGGATTGAACATTGAGTATTGGGGATTGAGGAGTGACGATTGAGGATTGAGGATTGATGATTGAGAATTGAGGATTGAGGATTGAAGATTGAGTATTGAGGATTGAAGAATGAGGATTGAGGATTGAGGATTGAGTATTGAGGATTGAAGATTTAGTATTGATGATTGAAGATTGAGGATTGAGTAATGAGGATTGAGGATTGAGGATTGAAGATTGAGGATTGGGTATTGAGGACTGAGGACTGAGGGTTGAGGTTTGAGGGCTGAGGACTGAGGTTTGAGGATTGAGGATTGATGATTGAGGATTGAGGATTGAGGATTGAAGATTGAGGATTGGGGACAGAGGATTGAAGATTCACGATTGAGGATTGAGGATTGAGAATTGAGGATGGAGGATTGAAGATTCAGTATTGAGGATTGAAGATTGAGAATTGATGTTTGGGGATTGAGATTTGATTATTGAATATTGTGGATTGAGTATTGAACCATGAGAATTCAGGATATTCTATTGAGTATTGAGAATTGAGTGTTGACGGTTGACTATTGAGGATTGATGGTTGAGGGTTGTGTGTTGAATAATGAGGATGGAGGATTGAGGATTGAGGATTGAGGATTGAGGATTGAGGATTGAGGATTGATGATTGAGTATTGAGGATTGAGGATTGACGCTTGAGGATTGAGGATTGAGGATGGAGGATTGATGGTTGAGTATTGAGGATTGATGGTTGAGGGTTGTGTGTTGATTATTGAGGATGGAGGATTCAGGATTGAGGATTGAGGATTGAGGATTGAAGATTGAGTATTGCGAATTGAGGATTGATGGTTGAGTATTGAGGATTGATGGCTGAGGGTTGTGTGTTGAATGTTGAGGATGGAGGATTGAGAATTGAGGATTGAAGATTGAGTATTGATGATTGAAGATTGAGGATTGAGGATTGAGGTTGAGTATTGAGGACGAGTACTGACGGTTGAGGATTGAGGTTTGAGGATTGAGGATTGAGGATAGAGGACTGAGGACTGAGGATTGAGGGTGGAGCATTGAGGATAGAAGATTGAGGACTGGGGAATGAGGATTGAAGATTGAGGTTTAATGATTGAGGATTTCGGGATTGAGGATCTAGGATTGGAGATTGATTATTGAGGATTGAAGATTGAGGATTGAGGACTGAGGGTTGAGGATTGAGGATTGATAATTGAGAATTGAGGATGAGGACTGAGGGTTGAGGATTGAGGTTATAGGAATGAGGATTGAGGATTGAGTATTGAGAATTGAGGATTGAGGATTGAGGAATGAGGATTGGGGATTGAGGATTGAGGATTGAGGTTTGAGGACTGAGGACTGAGGATTGAGGATTGAGGATTGAGGATTGAAGATTCAGTATTGAGGATTGAAGATAGAGAATTGAGGATTGAGAATTGAGGATTGAGGATTGAGGAATGAGGATTGGGGATTGAGGATTGAGGATTGAGGTTTGAGGACTGAGGACTGAGGATTGAGGATTGAGGATTGAGGATTGAAGATTCAGTATTGAGGATTGAAGATAGAGAATTGAGGATTGAGGATTGAGGATTGGGATTGAGGATTGAGGATTGAGGTTTGAGGACTGAGGACTGAGGATTGAGGATTGAGGATTGAGGATTGAAGATTCAGTATTGAGGATTGAAGGTAGAGAATTGAGGATTGAGGATTGAGGTTTGAGTATTGAGGATTGAAGATTGAGGATTGAGTATTGAGGATTGAGTATTGAGAATTGAGGTTTGAGGATTGAGGATTGAAGATTGAGGATTGGGTGTTGAGGATTGAAGACTGAGGATTGAGGATTGAGGATTGACGATTGAGGATTGAGTATTGAGAATTGAGAATTGAGGATTGTGGATTGAAGATTGAGTATTGAGGATTGAAGATTGAGGATTGAGGATTGAGGATTGAAGATTGAGTACTGATTGTTGAGGGTTGAGTGATGGGAATTGATGTTTGTGGATTGAGATTTGAAGATTGAAGAATGGGGATTGAGTATTGAAAACTGTGAATTGAGGATATTCTATTGACGATTGAGGATTGACAATGGATTGTTGAGGACTGAGGTCTGAAGATTTAGGATTCAGGATTGAGGATTCGGGATTGAGGTTTGAGGACTGAGGGCTGAGGGTTGAGGATTGAGGATTGAGGATTGACGCTTGAGGATTGAGGGTTGAGGATGGAGGATTGAAGAGAGAGGACTGAGTGTTGGGGATTGAGTGTTGAGAATAGATGTTTGAGGATTGAGGTTTGATTATTGAATATTGTGGATTGAGTATTGAGATTTGAGAATTCAGGATATTCTATTGCATGAGAATTCAGGATATTCTATTGCGTATTGGGAATTGATGATTGATGGTTAAGTATTGAGGATTGATGGTTGAGGGTTGAGGATTGAGGGTTGTGGATTGAGGACGAGGACTGAGCGTTGAGTATTGATGTTTGAGGTCTGAGGATTGAGGATTGAGGATTGACGCTTGAGGATTGAGGATTGAGGATGGAGGATTGATGGTTGAGTATTGAGGATTGATGGTTGAGGGTTGTGTGTTGAATATTGAGGATGGAGGATTCAGGATTGAGGATTGAGGATTGAGGATTGAAGGTTGAGTATTGCGAATTGAGGATTGATAGTTGAGTATTGAGGATTGATGGTTGAGGGGTGTGTGTTGAATGTTGAGAATGGAGGATTGAGGATTGAGGATTGAGGAATGAGAATTGAGGATTGAAGATTGAGTATTGATGATTGAAGACTGAGGATTGAGGATTGAGGTTTGAGTATTGAAGACGAGGACTGACGGTTGAGGATTGAGGTTTGAGGATTGCGGATTGAGGATAGAGGACTGAGGATTGAGGATTGAGGATTGATGGTTGAGGGTTGTGTGTTGAATATTGAGGATGGCGGATTCAGGATTGAGGATTGAGGATTGAGGATTGACGGTTGAGTATTGCGAATTGAGGATTGATGGTTGATTATTGAGGATTGATGGCTGAGGGTTGTGTGTTGAATGTTGAGGATGGAGGACTGAGGATTGAGGATTGAGAATTGAGGATTGAAGATTGAGTATTGATGATTGAAGATTGAGGATAGAGGATTGAGGTTGAGTATTGAGGACGAGTACTGACGGTTGAGGATTGAGGTTTGAGGATTGAGGATTGAGGATAGAGGACTGAGGACTGAGGATTGAGGATAGAGCATTGAGGATTGAAGATTGAGAACTGGGGAATGAGGATTGAAGATTGAGGATTAAGGATTGAGGATTGCGGATTGAGGATCTAGGATTGGAGATTGATTATTGAGGGTTGAAGATTGAGGATTGAGGACTGAGGGTTGAGGATTGAGGATTGATAATTGAGAATTGAGGATCAGGACTGAGGGCTGAGGATTGAGGTTATAGGAATGAGGATTGAGGATTGAGTATTGAGGACTGAAGATTGAATATTGATGATTGAAGATTGAGGATTGAGGATTGAGGGTTGTGGATTGAGGACGAGGTCTCAGGGTTGAGTATTGATGTTTGAGGTCTGAGGATTGAGGATTGAGGATTGTGAATTGTGGATTGAGGATTGAGGATTGAAGATTGAGGATTGGGTATTGTGGATTGAAGAATGAGGATTGAGGACTGAGGATTGAGGATTGAAGATTGCGTATTGAGGATTGAAGTTTGAGGATTGAGGATTGAGGATTGAGGATTGAGGATTGATGGTTGAGAATTGAAGATTCAGTATTGAGGATTGAAGATTGAGGATTGAGGATTGAGGATTGAGGATGAGGACTGAGGGTTGAGGATTGAGGATTGACGCTTGAGGATTGAGGGTTGAGGATGGAGGATTGAAGAGAGAGGACTGAGTGTTGGGGATTGAGTGTTGAGGATAGATGTTTGAGGATTGAGGTTTGATTATTGAATATTGTGGATTGAGTTTTGAGATTTGAGAATTCAGGATATTCTATTGCATGAGAATTCAGGACATTCTATTGCGTATTGGGAATTGAGGATTGATGGTTAAATATTGAGGATTGATGGTTGAGGGTTGAGGATTGAGGGTTGTGGATTGAGGACGAGGACTGAGCGTTGAGTATTGATGTTTGAGGTCTGAGGATTGAGGATTGAGGATTGACGCTCGAGGATTGAGGATTGAGGATGGAGGATTGATGGTTGACTATTGAGGATTGATGGTTGAGGGTTGTGTGTTGAATATTGAGGATGGAGGATTCAGGATTGAGGATTGTGGATTGAGGATTGAAGATTGAGTATTGCGAATTGAGGATTGATGGTTGAGTATTGAGGATTGATGGTTGAGGGGTGTGTGTTGAATGTTGAGAATGGAGGATTGAGGATTGAGGATTGAGGGATGAGAATTGAGGATTGAAGATTGAGAATTGATGATTGAAGACTGAGGATTGAGGATTGAGGTTTGAGTATTGAGGACGAGGACTGACGGTTGAGGATTGAGGTTTGAGGATTGCGGATTGAGGATAGAGGACTGAGGATTGAGGATTGAGGATTGAGCTTTGATGAGTGAAGATTGAGGACTGGTGAATGAGGATTGAAGATTGAGGATTGAGGATTGAGAATTGAGGTTTGAGAATTGAGAATTGAGGATGAGGACTGAGGGTTGAGGATTGAGGATTGAGGACAGGGGATTGACGATGAGGGCTGAGGGTTGAGGATTGACGATTGAGGACTGAGGACTGAGGATTGAGGATTGAGAATTGAGGATTGAGGATTGAGGATTGACGATTGAGGATTGGGTATTGAGGATTGAAGAATGAGGATCGAGGATTGAGGATTGAGGATTGAGGAATGAAAATTGAGGGTTGAGGGTTGAGGATTGAGGATTGAAGATTGAGTATTGACGATTGAAGATTGAGGATTGAGGATTGAGGATAGAGGACTGAGGATTGAGGATTGAGGATTGAGCTTTGATGAATGAAGATTGAGGACTGGGGAATGAGGATTGAAGGTTGAGGATTGAGGATTGAGTATTGAGGTTTGAGAATTGAGAATTGAGGATGAGGACCGAGGGTTGAGGATTGAGGATTGAGGACAGGGGATTGACGATGAGGGCTGAGGGTTGAGGATTGAGAATTGAGGATTGAGGATTGAGGATTGACGATTGAGGATTGAGGATTGAGGATTGATGTTTGAGGACTGAGGACTGAGGATTGAGGATTGAGGACTGAGGATTGAAGATTCAGTATTGAGGATTGAGGGTAGAGAATTGAGGATTGAGGATTGAGGTTTGAGTATTGAGGATTGAAGGTTGAGGATTGAGTATTGAGTATTGAGGATTGAGGATTGAGGATTGAGGATTGAGTATTGAGTATTGATGGTTGAGGATTGATGATAGAGGATTGAGGACTGATGATTGGGGATTGAGGATTGAGCATTGAGGTATGAGGACTGAGGGCTGAGGATTGATGATTGAGGATTGAGGACTGAGGATTGATCATTGAGGACTGAGGATTGAGGATTGAGGATTGAGGATTGAGAATTGAGAATTGAGAATGAGGACTGAGGGTTGAGGATTGAGGATTGAGGATTGAGGATTGAGGATTGAGAATTGAGGATTGAGGATTGAAGATTGAGTATTGAGGGTTGAAGGTTGAGGATTGAGGATTGAGGATTGAGTATTGGGTATTGAGGATTGAAGAATGAGGATTGAGGACTGAGGATTCAGGATTGAGGATTGAGGATTGAAGATTGAGGATTGGGTACTGAGGATTGAAGAATGAGGATTGAGGATTGAGGATTGAGGATTGAGTATTGAAGATTGAGTATTGAGGATTGAAGATTGACGATTGAGGATTGAGGATTGAGGATTGAGGACGGAGTATGAGGGCTGAGGGTTGAGGATTGAGGTTTGAGTATTGAATCCTGAGAATTCAGGATATTCTATTGAGTATTTAGAATTGAGGATTGATGGTTGGGTGTTGAGGATTGAGGATTGAAGATTGAGGATTGAGGATTGAGGATTGAGGATTGAGGATTGAGAATTGAGGATTGAGGATTGAAGATTGAGTATTGAGGGTTGAAGGTTGAGGATTGAGGATTGAGGATTGAGTATTGGGTATTGAGGATTGAAGAATGAGGATTGAGGACTGAGGATTGAGGATTGAGGATTGAGGATTGAAGATTGAGGATTGGGTACTGAGGATTGAAGAATGAGGATTGAGGATTGAGGATTGAGGATTGAGTATTGAAGATTGAGTATTGAGGATTGAAGATTGACGATTGAGGATTGAGGATTGAGGATTGAGGACGGAGTATGAGGGCTGAGGGTTGAGGATTGAGGTTTGAGTATTGAATCCTGAGAATTCAGGATATTCTATTGAGTATTTAGAATTGAGGATTGATGGTTGGGTGTTGAGGATTGAGGATTGAGGATTGAGTATTGAGGGTTGAGTATTGAAGATTGAGGATTGAAGATTGAGTATTGAGGACGAGGACTGACGGTTGAGGATTGAGGTTTGAGGATTGCGGATTGAGGATAGAGGACTGAGGATTGAGGATTGAGGATTGAGCTTTGATGAATGAAGATTGAGGACTGGGGAATGAGGATTGAAGATTGAGGATTGAGGATTGAGAATTGAGGTTTGAGAATTGAGAATTGAGGATGAGGACTGAGGGTTGAGGATTGAGGATTGAGGACAGGGGATTGACGATGAGGGCTGAGGGTTGAGGATTGACGATTGAGGACTGAGTGTTGAGTGCTGAGTGATGAGAATTGATGTTTGTAGATAGAGATTTGAAGATTGCAGATTGAGTATTGAGTATTGAAAACTTTGAATTGAGGATATTCTATTGAGGATTGAGAATTGACAACTGATTGTTGAGGACTAAGGTCTGAGAGATTGAGGATTCAGGATTGAGGATTCAGAATTGAGGTTTGAGGACTAAGGATTGAGGATTGAAGATTGAGTATTGAGGATTGAGGATTGAGGATTGAAGATTGTGGATTGAGGATTGAGTATCAGGGTTGACGGTTGAGGATTGAGGTCTGAGGACTGAGGACTGAGGATAGCGGATTGAGAATTGAGGATTGAGGATTGAGGATTGAAGATTGAGGATTGGGTATTGAGGATTAAAGAATGAGGATTGAGGATTGAGGATTGAGGATTGAGGAATTGAGGATTGAGAATTGAGGATTGAGGATTGAAGATTGAGTATTGAGGGTTGAAGGTTGAGGATTGAGGATTGAGGATTGAGTATTGGGTATTGAGGATTGAAGAATGAGGATTGAGGACTGAGGATTGAGGATTGAGGATTGAGGATTGAAGATTGAGGATTGGGCAATGAGGATTGAAGAATGAGGATTGAGGATTGAGGATTGAGGATTGAGTATTGAAGATTGAGTATTGAGGATTGAAGATTGACGATTGAGGATTGAGGATTGAGGATTGAGGACGTAGTATGAGGGCTGAGGGTTGAGGATTGAGGTTTGAGTATTGAATCCTGAGAATTCAGGATATTCTATTGAGTATTTAGAATTGAGGATTGATGGGTTGGGTGTTGAGGATTGAGGATTGAGGATTGAGTATTGAGGGTTGAGTATTGAAGATTGAGGATTGAAGATTGAGTATTGAGGATTGAAGATTGAGGATTGAAGATTGAGTATTGAGGATTGAAGATTGAGTATTGAGGATTGAAGATTGAGTATTGAGGATTGAGGATTGAGGATCGCGGATTGAAGATTGAGGATTGGGGATTCAGGACTGACGATTGAGGATTGAGTATTGAGAATTGAGAATTGAGGATTGTGGATTGAAGATTGAGTATTGAGGATTGAAGATTGAGGATTGAGGATTGAGGATTGAAGATTGAGGACTGATTGTTGAGGGTTGAGTGATGGGAATTGATGTTTGTGGATTGAGATTTGAAGATTGAAGAATGGGGATTGAGTATTGAAAACTGTGAATTGAGGATATTCTATTGAGGATTGAGGATTGACAATGGATTGTTGAGGACTGAGGGCTGAAGATTTAGGATTCAGGATTGAGGATTCGGGATTGAGGTTTGATGACTGAGGACAGAGGTTTGAGGGTTGAGGATTGAGGATTGACGCTTGAGGATTGAGGGTTGAGGATGGAGGATTGAAGAGAGAGGACTGAGTGTTGGGGATTGAGTGTTGAGGATAGATGTTTGAGGATTGAGGTTTGATTATTGAATATTGTGGATTGAGTTTTGAGATTTGAGAATTCAGGATATTCTATTGCATGAGAATTCAGGACATTCTATTGCGTATTGGGAATTCAGGATTGATGGTTAAATATTGAGGATTGATGGTTGAGGGTTGAGGATTGAGGGTTGTGGATTGAGGACGAGGACTGAGCGTTGAGTATTGATGTTTGAGGTCTGAGGATTGAGGATTGAGGATTGACGCTCGAGGATTGAGGATTGAGGATGGAGGATTGATGGTTGACTATTGAGGATTGATGGTTGAGGGTTGTGTGTTGAATATTGAGGATGGAGGATTCAGGATTGAGGATTGTGGATTGAGGATTGAAGATTGAGTATTGCGAATTGAGGATTGATGGTTGAGTATTGAGGATTGATGGTTGAGGGGTGTGTGTTTGAATGTTGAGAATGGAGGATTGAGGATTGAGGATTGAGGGATGAGAATTGAGGATTGAAGATTGAGTATTGATGATTGAAGACTGAGGATTGAGGATTGAGGTTTGAGTATTGAGGACGAGGACTGACGGTTGAGGATTGAGGTTTGAGGATTGCGGATTGAGGATAGAGGACTGAGGATTGAGGATTGAGGATTGAGCTTTGATGAATGAAGATTGAGGACTGGGGAATGAGGATTGAAGATTGAGGATTGAGGATTGAGAATTGAGGTTTGAGAATTGAGAATTGAGGATGAGGACTGAGGGTTGAGGATTGAGGATTGAGGACAGGGGATTGACGATGAGGGCTGAGGGTTGAGGATTGACGATTGAGGACTGAGGACTGAGGATTGAGGATTGAGGATTGAGGATTGAGGATTGAGGATTGAGAATTGAGGATTGAGGATTGAAGATTGAGTATTGAGGGTTGAAGGTTGAGGATTGAGGATTGAGGATTGAGTATTGGGTATTGAGGATTGAAGAATGAGGATTGAGGACTGAGGATTGAGGATTGAGGATTGAGGATTGAAGATTGAGGATTGGGTACTGAGGATTGAAGAATGAGGATTGAGGATTGAGGATTGAGGATTGAGTATTGAAGATTGAGTATTGAGGACTGAAGATTGACGATTGAGGATTGAGGATTGAGGATTGAGGACGTAGTATGAGGGCTGAGGGTTGAGGATTGAGGTTTGAGTATTGAATCCTGAGAATTCAGGATATTCTATTGAGTATTTAGAATTGAGGATTGATGGTTGGGTGTTGAGGATTGAGGATTGAGGATTGAGTATTGAGGGTTGAGTATTGAAGATTGAGGATTGAAGATTGAGTATTGAGGATTGAAGATTGAGGATTGAAGATTGAGTATTGAGGATTGAAGATTGAGTATTGAGGATTGAAGATTGAGTATTGAGGATTGAGGATTGAGGATCGCGGATTGAAGATTGAGGATTGGGGATTCAGGACTGACGATTGAGGATTGAGTATTGAGAATTGAGAATTGAGGATTGTGGATTGAAGATTGAGTATTGAGGATTGAAGATTGAGGATTGAGGATTGAGGATTGAAGATTGAGGACCTGATTGTTGAGGGTTGAGTGATGGGAATTGATGTTTGTGGATTGAGATTTGAAGATTGAAGAATGGGGATTGAGTATTGAAAACTGTGAATTGAGGATATTCCTATTGAGGATTGAGGATTGACAATGGATTGTTGAGGACTGAGGGCTGAAGATTTAGGATTCAGGATTGAGGATTCGGGATTGAGGTTTGATGACTGAGGACAGAGGTTTGAGGGTTGAGGATTGAGGATTGACGCTTGAGGATTGAGGGTTGAGGATGGAGGATTGAAGAGAGAGGACTGAGTGTTGGGGATTGAGTGTTGAGGATAGATGTTTGAGGATTGAGGTTTGATTATTGAATATTGTGGATTGAGTTTTGAGATTTGAGAATTCAGGATATTCTATTGCATGAGAATTCAGGACATTCTATTGCGTATTGGGAATTCAGGATTGATGGTTAAATATTGAGGATTGATGGTTGAGGGTTGAGGATTGAGGGTTGTGGATTGAGGACGAGGACTGAGCGTTGAGTATTGATGTTTGAGGTCTGAGGATTGAGGATTGAGGATTGACGCTCGAGGATTGAGGATTGAGGATGGAGGATTGATGGTTGACTATTGAGGATTGATGGTTGAGGGTTGTGTGTTGAATATTGAGGATGGAGGATTCAGGATTGAGGATTGTGGATTGAGGATTGAAGATTGAGTATTGCGAATTGAGGATTGATGGTTGAGTATTGAGGATTGATGGTTGAGGGGTGTGTGTTGAATGTTGAGAATGGAGGATTGAGGATTGAGGATTGAGGGATGAGAATTGAGGATTGAAGATTGAGTATTGATGATTGAAGACTGAGGATTGAGGATTGAGGTTTGAGTATTGAGGACGAGGACTGACGGTTGAGGATTGAGGTTTGAGGATTGCGGATTGAGGATAGAGGACTGAGGATTGAGGATTGAGGATTGAGCTTTGATGAATGAAGATTGAGGACTGGGGAATGAGGATTGAAGATTGAGGATTGAGGATTGAGAATTGAGGTTTGAGAATTGAGAATTGAGGATGAGGACTGAGGGTTGAGGATTGAGGATTGAGGACAGGGGATTGACGATGAGGGCTGAGGGTTGAGGATTGACGATTGAGGACTGAGGACTGAGGATTGAGGATTGAGAATTGAGGATTGAGGATTGAGGATTGACGATTGAGGATTGGGTATTGAGGATTGAAGAATGAGGATCGAGGATTGAGGATTGAGGATTGAGGAATGAAAATTGAGGGTTGAGGGTTGAGGATTGAGGATTGAAGATTGAGTATTGACGATTGAAGATTGAGGATTGAGGATTGAGGATAGAGGACTGAGGATTGAGGATTGAGGATTGAGCTTTGATGAATGAAGATTGAGGACTGGGGAATGAGGATTGAAGGTTGAGGATTGAGGATTGAGTATTGAGGTTTGAGAATTGAGAATTGAGGATGAGGACCGAGGGTTGAGGATTGAGGATTGAGGACAGGGGATTGACGATGAGGGCTGAGGGTTGAGGATTGAGAATTGAGGATTGAGGATTGAGGATTGACGATTGAGGATTGAGGATTGAGGATTGATGTTTGAGGACTGAGGACTGAGGATTGAGGATTGAGGACTGAGGATTGAAGATTCAGTATTGAGGATTGAGGGTAGAGAATTGAGGATTGAGGATTGAGGTTTGAGTATTGAGGATTGAAGGTTGAGGATTGAGTATTGAGTATTGAGGATTGAGGATTGAGGATTGAGGATTGAGTATTGAGTATTGATGGTTGAGGATTGATGATAGAGGATTGAGGACTGATGATTGGGGATTGAGGATTGAGCATTGAGGTATGAGGACTGAGGGCTGAGGATTGATGATTGAGGATTGAGGACTGAGGATTGATCATTGAGGACTGAGGATTGAGGATTGAGGATTGAGGATTGAGAATTGAGAATTGAGAATGAGGACTGAGGGTTGAGGATTGAGGATTGAGGATTGAGGATTGAGGATTGAGAATTGAGGATTGAGGATTGAAGATTGAGTATTGAGGGTTGAAGGTTGAGGATTGAGGATTGAGGATTGAGTATTGGGTATTGAGGATTGAAGAATGAGGATTGAGGACTGAGGATTCAGGATTGAGGATTGAGGATTGAAGATTGAGGATTGGGTACTGAGGATTGAAGAATGAGGATTGAGGATTGAGGATTGAGGATTGAGTATTGAAGATTGAGTATTGAGGATTGAAGATTGACGATTGAGGATTGAGGATTGAGGATTGAGGACGGAGTATGAGGGCTGAAGGTTGAGGATTGAGGTTTGAGTATTGAATCCTGAGAATTCAGGATATTCTATTGAGTATTTAGAATTGAGGATTGATGGTTGGGTGTTGAGGATTGAGGATTGAAGATTGAGGATTGAGGATTGAGGATTGAGGATTGAGGATTGAGAATTGAGGATTGAGGATTGAAGATTGAGTATTGAGGGTTGAAGGTTGAGGATTGAGGATTGAGGATTGAGTATTGGGTATTGAGGATTGAAGAATGAGGATTGAGGACTGAGGATTGAGGATTGAGGATTGAGGATTGAAGATTGAGGATTGGGTACTGAGGATTGAAGAATGAGGATTGAGGATTGAGGATTGAGGATTGAGTATTGAAGATTGAGTATTGAGGATTGAAGATTGACGATTGAGGATTGAGGATTGAGGATTGAGGACGGAGTATGAGGGCTGAGGGTTGAGGATTGAGGTTTGAGTATTGAATCCTGAGAATTCAGGATATTCTATTGAGTATTTAGAATTGAGGATTGATGGTTGGGTGTTGAGGATTGAGGATTGAGGATTGAGTATTGAGGGTTGAGTATTGAAGATTGAGGATTGAAGATTGAGTATTGAGGACGAGGACTGACGGTTGAGGATTGAGGTTTGAGGATTGCGGATTGAGGATAGAGGACTGAGGATTGAGGATTGAGGATTGAGCTTTGATGAATGAAGATTGAGGACTGGGGAATGAGGATTGAAGATTGAGGATTGAGGATTGAGAATTGAGGTTTGAGAATTGAGAATTGAGGATGAGGACTGAGGGTTGAGGATTGAGGATTGAGGACAGGGGATTGACGATGAGGGCTGAGGGTTGAGGATTGACGATTGAGGACTGAGGACTGAGGATTGAGGATTGAGAATTGAGGATTGAGGATTGAGGATTGACGATTGAGGATTGGGTATTGAGGATTGAAGAATGAGGATCGAGGATTGAGGATTGAGGATTGAGGAATGAAAATTGAGGGTTGAGGGTTGAGGATTGAGGATTGAAGATTGAGTATTGACGATTGAAGATTGAGGATTGAGGATTGAGGATTGAGGATTGAGGATTGAAGATTGAGGACAGGGTATTGAGGATTGAAGAATGAGGATTGAGGTTTGAGGATTGAGGATTGAGGATTGAAGATTGAGTATTGAGGATTGAAGATTGAGGATTGAGGATTGAGTATTGAGGATAGAGGATAGATGATTGAGGATTGAGGATTGAGGACTGACGCTTGAGGATTGAGGTTTGAGGATGGAGGATTGAAGACAGAGGACTGAGTGTTGGGGATTGAGTGCTGAGAATAGATGTTTGAGGATTAAGGTTTGATTATTGATTATTGCGGATTGAGTATTGAACCATGAGAATTCAGGATATTCTATTGAATACTAAGAATTGAGGATTGATGGTTTGGGCTGAGGGTTGAGGATTGAGGATTGAGGACTGAGGACTGAGGATTGAGGATTGAGAATTGAGGATTGAGGATTGAGGATTGACGATTGAGGATTGAGAATTGAGGATTGATGTTTGAGGACTGAGGACTGAGGATTGAGGATTGAGGATTGAGGATTGAAGATTCAGTATTGAGGATTGAGGGTAGAGAATTGAGGATTGAGGATTGAGGTTTGAGTATTGAGGATTGAAGATTGAGGATTGAGTATTGAGTATTGAGGATTGAGGATTGAGGATTGAGGATTGAGTATTGAGTATTGATGGTTGAGGATTGATGATAGAGGATTGAGGACTGATGATTGGGGATTGAGGATTGAGCATTGAGGTATGAGGACTGAGGACTGAGGATTGATGATTGAGGATTGAGGACTGAGGATTGATCATTGAGGACTGAGGATTGAGGATTGAGGATTGAGGATTGAGAATTGAGAATTGAGAATGAGGACTGAGGGTTGAGGATTGAGGATTGAGGATTGAGGATTGAGGATTGTGTATTGAAGATTGAGGGTTGATGACTGAGTATTGGGGATTGAGGATTGAAAATTGATTATTGAGGATCGAAGATTGAGGATTGAGGATTGAGGATTGAGAATTGAGGATTGAGGATGAGGACTGAGGGTTGTGGATTGAGGTTTGAGGAATGAGGATTGAGGATTGAGGTTTGAGGATTGAGTATTGAGGATTGAGGATTGAGGATTGAGGATTGAGGATTGAGTATTGAGTATTGAAGGTTGAGTATCCATGATAGAGGATTGAGGACTGATGATTGGGGATTGAGGATTGAGCATTGAGGTATGAGGACTGAGGACTGAGGATTGAGGATTGAGTATTGAGGACTGAGGATTGATCATTGAGGACTGAGGATTGAGGATTGAGGATTGGGGATTGAGGATTGAGGATTGAGGATTGAGGATTGAAGATTGAGTATTGGGGATTGAGGAGTGACGATTGAATATTGAGGATTGATGATTGAGAATTGAGGATTGAGGATTGAAGATTGAGTATTGAGGATTGAAGATTGAGTATTGGGGATTGAGGAGTGACGATTGAGGATTGAGGACTGATGATTGGGGATTGAGGATTGAGCATTGAGGTATGAGGACTGAGGACTGAGGATTGAGGATTGAGTATTGAGGACTGAGGATTGATCATTGAGGACTGAGGATTGAGGATTGAGGATTGGGGATTGAGGATTGAGGATTGAGGATTGAGGATTGAAGATTGAGGATTGGGGACTGAGGTTTGAAGATTCACGATTGAGGATTGAGGATTGAGAATTGAGGATGGAGGATTGAAGATTCAGTATTGAGGATTGAAGATTGAGAATTGATGTTTGGGGATTGAGATTTGATTATTGAATATTGTGGATTGAGTATTCAACCATGAGAATTCAGGATATTCTATTGAGTATTGAGAATTGAGGGTTGACGGTTGACTATTGAGGATTGATGGTTGAGGGTTGTGTGTTGAATATTGAGGATGGAGGATTGAGGATTGAGGATTGAGGATTGAGGATTGAGGATTGAGGATTGATGATTAAGTATTGACGATTGAGTATTGACGCTTGAGGATTGAGGATTGAGGATGGAGGATTGATGGTTGAGTATTGAGGATTGATGGTTGAGGGTTGTGTGTTGATTATTGAGGATGGAGGATTCAGGATTGAGGATTGAGGATTGAGGATTGAAGATTGAGTATTGCGAATTGAGGATTGATGGTTGAGTATTGAGGATTGATGGCTGAGGGTTGTGTGTTGAATGTTGAGGATGGAGGATTGAGAATTGAGGATTGAAGATTGAGTATTGATGATTGAAGATTGAGGATTGAGGATTGAGGTTGAGTATTGAGGACGAGTACTGACGGTTGAGGATTGAGGTTTGAGGATTGAGGATTGAGGATAGAGGACTGAGAACTGAGGATTGAGGATGGAGCATTGAGGATAGAAGATTGAGGACTGGGGAATGAGGATTGAAGATTGAGGTTTAATGATTGAGTATTTCGGGATTGAGGATCTAGGATTGGAGATTGATTATTGAGGATTGAAGATTGAGGATTGAGGACTGAGGGTTGAGGATTGAGGATTGATAATTGAGAATTGAGTATGAGGACTGAGGGCTGAGGATTGAGGTTATAGGAATGAGGATTGAGGATTGAGTATTGAGAATTGAGGATTGAGGATTGATAATTGAGAATTGAGGATGAGGACTGAGGGTTGAGGATTGAGGTTATAGGAATGAGGATTGAGGATTGAGTATTGAGAATTGAGGATTGAGGATTGAGGAATGAGGATTGGGGATTGAGGATTGAGGATTGAGGTTTGAGGACTGAGGACTGAGGATTGAGGATTGAGTATTGAGGATTGAAGATTCAGTATTGAGGAGTGAAGATAGAGAATTGAGGATTGAGGATTGAGGTGTGAGTATTGAGGATTGAAGATTGAGGATTGAGTATTGAGGATTGAGAATTGAGGATTAACGATTGAAGATTGAGTATTGAGGATTGAAGAATGAGGATTGAGGATTGAGGATTGAGTATTGAGGATTGAAGATTTAGTATTGATGATTGAAGATTGAGGATTGAGTAATGAGGATTGAGGATTGAGGATTGAAGATTGAGGATTGGGTATTGAGGACTGAGGACTGAGGGTTGAGGTTTGAGGGCTGAGGACTGAGGTTTGAGGATTGAGGATTGATGATTGAGGATTGAGGATTGAGGATTGAAGATTGAGGATTGGGGACTGAGGATTGAAGATTCACGATTGAGGATTGAGGATTGAGAATTGAGGATGGAGGATTGAAGATTCAGTATTGAGGATTGAAGATTGAGAATTGATGTTTGGGGATTGAGATTTGATTATTGAATATTGTGGATTGAGGATTGAACCATGAGAATTCAGGATATTCTATTGAGTATTGAGAATTGAGGGTTGACGGTTGACTATTGAGGATTGATGGTTGAGGGTTGTGTGTTGAATATTGAGGATGGAGGATTGAGGATTGAGGATTGAGGATTGAATATTGATGATTAAGGATTGAGGATTGGGGATTGAGGATCTAGGATTGGAGATCGATTATTGAGGATTGAAGATTGAGAATTGAGGATTGGGGATTGAGAATTGAGGATGAGGCCTGAGGGTAGAGGATTGAGTATTGATGACTTAGGATTGAGGATTGAGGATTGAGGATTGAGGATTGAGGATTGAGGATTGAAGATTGAGTATTGAGGGTTGAAGATTGAGGATTGGGGATCGAGGATCGAGGACGGAGAATGAGGGCTGAGGGTAGAGGATTGAGGTTTGAGCATTGAATCCTGAGAATTCAGGATGTTCTATTGAGTATTGAGAATTGAGGACTGATGGTTGAGTATTGAGGATTGAGGATTGAGGATTGAGGATTGAGGATTGAGGGTTGAGGAGTGAGGATTGAGTATTGAAGATTGAGGATACAAGATTCAGTATTGAGGATTGAAGATTGGGAACTGAGGATTGAGGATTGAACATTGAGGACTGAGTGTTGAGTGCTGAGTGATGAGAATTGATGTTTGTAGATAGAGATTTGCAGATTGCAGATTGAGTATTGAGTATTGAAAACTTTGAATTGAGGATATTCTATTGAGGATTGAGAATTGACAACTGATTGTTGAGTCCTAAGGTCTGAAGATTGAGGATTCAGGATTGAGGATTCAGAATTGAGGTTTGAGGACTAAGGATTGAGGATTGAAGATTGAGTATTGAGGATTGAGGATTGAGGATTGAAGATTGTGGATTGAGGATTGAGTATCAGGGCTGACGGTTGAGGATTGAGGTCTGAGGACTGAGGACTGAGGATAGCGGATTGAGAATTGAGGATTGAGGATTGAGGATTGAAGATTGAGGATTGGGTATTGAGGATTAAAGAATGAGGATTGAGGATTGAGGGTTGAAGGTTGAGGATTGAGGATTGAGGATTGAGTATTGGGTATTGAGGATTGAAGAATGAGGATTGAGGATTGAGGATTGAGGATTGAGGATTGAGGATTGAAGATTGAGGATTGGATACTGAGGATTGAAGAATGAGGATTGAGGATTGAGGATTGAGGATTGAGTATTGAAGATTGAGTATTGAGGATTGAAGATTGACGATTGAGGATTGAGGATTGAGGATTGAGGACGGAGTGTGAGGGCTGAGGGTTGAGGATTGAGGTTTGAGTATTGAACCCTGAGAATTCAGGATATTCTATTGAGTATTTAGAATTGAGGATTGATGGTTGAGTATTGAGGATTGAGGGTTCAGGATTGTGTATTGAGGGTTGCGTATTGAAGATTGAGGATTGAAGATTGAGTATTGAGGATTGAAGATTGAGGATTGAAGATTGACGATTGAGGATTGAGGATGAGGCTGAGGGTTGAGGATTGAGGTTTGAGGACTGAGGACTGAGGATTGAGGATTGAGAATTGAGGATTGAGGATTGAGGATTGAGGATTGAGGATTGAGGATTGAGTATTGAGGATTGAAGATTGTGTATTGAGGATTGAAGATTGAGTATTGAGGATTGAGGATTGAGGATCGCGGATTGAAGATTGAGGATTGGGGATTCAGGACTGACGATTGAGGATTGAGTATTGAGAATTGAGAATTGAGGATTGTGGATTGAAGATTGAGTATTGAGGATTGAAGATTGAGGATTGAGGATTGAGGATTGAAGATTGAGGACTGATTGTTGAGGGTTGATTGATGGGAATTGATGTTTGTGGATTGAGATTTGAAGATTGAAGAATGGGGATTGAGTATTGAAAACTGTGAATTGAGGATATTCTATTGAGGATTGAGGATTGACAATGGATTGTTGAGGACTGAGGGCTGAAGATTTAGGATTCAGTATTGAGGATTCGGGATTGAGGTTTGAGGACTGAGGACAGAGGGTTGAGGATTGAGGATTGAGGATTGACGCTTGAGGATTGGGGGTTGAGGATGGAGGATTGAAGAGAGAGGACTGAGTGTTGGGGATTGAGTGTTGAGAATAGATGTTTGAGGATTGAGGTTTGATTATTGAATATTGTGGATTGAGTATTGAGATTTGAGAATTCAGGATATTCTATTGCATGAGAATTCAGGATATCCTATTGCGTATTGGGAATTGAGGATTGATGGTTAAATATTGAGGATTGATGGTTGAGGGTTGAGGATTGAGGGTTGTGGATTGAGGACGAGGACTGAGCGTTGAGTATTGATGTTTGAGGTCTGAGGATTGAGGATTGAGGATTGACGCTCGAGGATTGAGGATTGAGGATGGAGGCTTGATGGTTGAGTATTGAGGATTGATGGTTGAGGGTTGTGTGTTGAATATTGAGGATGGAGGATTCAGGATTGAGGATTGAGGATTGAGGATTGAAGATTGAGTATTGCGAATAGAGGATTGATGGTTGAGTATTGAGGATTGATGGTTGAGGGGTGTGTGTTGAATGTTGAGAATGGAGGATTGAGGATTGAGGATTGAGGAATGAGAATTGAGGATTGAAGATTGAGTATTGATGATTGAAGACTGAGGATTGAGGATTGAGGTTTGAGTATTGAGGACGAGGACTGACGGTTGAGGATTGAGGTTTGAGGATTGCGGATTGAGGATAGAGGACTGAGGATTGAGGATTGAGGATTGAGCTTTGACGAATGAAGATTGAGGACTGGGGAATGAGGATTGAAGATTGAGGATTGAGGATTGAGAATTGTGGTTTGAGAATTGAGAATTGAGGATGAGGACTGAGGGTTGAGGATTGAGGATTGACGACTGGGGATTGACGATGAGGGCTGAGGGTTGAGGATTGACGATTGAGGACTGAGGACTGAGGGTTGAGGATTGAGGTTATAGGAATGAGGATTGAGGATTGGGTATTGAGGATTGAGGATTGAGGATTGAGGATTGAGGATTGGGGATTGAGGATTGAGGATTGATGTTTGAGGACTGAGGACTGAGGATTGAGGATTGAGGATTGAGGATTGAAGATTCAGTATTGAGGATTGAGGGTAGAGAATTGAGGATTGAGGATTGAGGTTTGAGTATTGAGGATTGAAGATTGAGGATTGAGTATTAAGGATTGAGGATTGAGGATTGAGGATTGAGGATTGAGTATTGAGTATTGATGGTTGAGGATTGATGATAGAGGATTGAGGACTGATGATTGGGGATTGAGGACTGAGGATTGAGGTATGAGGACTGAGGACTGAGGATTGATGATTGAGGATTGAGGACTGAGGATTGATCATTGAGGACTGAGGATTGAGGATTGAGGATTGAGGTTTGAGAATTGAGAATTGAGGATGAGGACTGAGGGTTGAGGATTGAGGATTGAGGACAGGGGATTGACGATGAGGGCTGAGGGTTGAGGATTGAGAATTGAGGATTGAGGATTGAGGATTGACGATTGAGGATTGAGGATTGAGGATTGATGTTTGAGGACTGAGGACTGAGGATTGAGGATTGAGGATTGAGGATTGAAGATTCAGTATTGAGGATTGAGGGTAGAGAATTGAGGATTGAGGATTGAGGTTTGAGTATTGAGGATTGAAGATTGAGGATTGAGTATTGAGGATTGAGAATTGAGGATTAACGATTGAAGATTGAGTATTGAGGATTGAAGAATGAGGATTGAGGATTGAGGATTGAGTATTGAGGATTGAAGATTTAGTATTGATGATTGAAGATTGAGGATTGAGTAATGAGGATTGAGGATTGAGGATTGAAGATTGAGGATTGGGTATTGAGGACTGAGGACTGAGGGTTGAGGTTTGAGGGCTGAGGACTGAGGTTTGAGGATTGAGGATTGATGATTGAGGATTGAGGATTGAGGATTGAAGATTGAGGATTGGGGACTGAGGATTGAAGATTCACGATTGAGGATTGAGGATTGAGAATTGAGGATGGAGGATTGAAGATTCAGTATTGAGGATTGAAGATTGAGAATTGATGTTTGGGGATTGAGATTTGATTATTGAATATTGTGGATTGAGGATTGAACCATGAGAATTCAGGATATTCTATTGAGTATTGAGAATTGAGGGTTGACGGTTGACTATTGAGGATTGATGGTTGAGGGTTGTGTGTTGAATATTGAGGATGGAGGATTGAGGATTGAGGATTGAGGATTGAATATTGATGATTAAGGATTGAGGATTGGGGATTGAGGATCTAGGATTGGAGATCGATTATTGAGGATTGAAGATTGAGAATTGAGGATTGGGGATTGAGAATTGAGGATGAGGCCTGAGGGTAGAGGATTGAGTATTGATGACTTAGGATTGAGGATTGAGGATTGAGGATTGAGGATTGAGGATTGAGGATTGAAGATTGAGTATTGAGGGTTGAAGATTGAGGATTGGGGATCGAGGATCGAGGACGGAGAATGAGGGCTGAGGGTAGAGGATTGAGGTTTGAGCATTGAATCCTGAGAATTCAGGATGTTCTATTGAGTATTGAGAATTGAGGACTGATGGTTGAGTATTGAGGATTGAGGATTGAGGATTGAGGATTGAGGATTGAGGGTTGAGGAGTGAGGATTGAGTATTGAAGATTGAGGATACAAGATTCAGTATTGAGGATTGAAGATTGGGAACTGAGGATTGAGGATTGAACATTGAGGACTGAGTGTTGAGTGCTGAGTGATGAGAATTGATGTTTGTAGATAGAGATTTGCAGATTGCAGATTGAGTATTGAGTATTGAAAACTTTGAATTGAGGATATTCTATTGAGGATTGAGAATTGACAACTGATTGTTGAGTCCTAAGGTCTGAAGATTGAGGATTCAGGATTGAGGATTCAGAATTGAGGTTTGAGGACTAAGGATTGAGGATTGAAGATTGAGTATTGAGGATTGAGGATTGAGGATTGAAGATTGTGGATTGAGGATTGAGTATCAGGGCTGACGGTTGAGGATTGAGGTCTGAGGACTGAGGACTGAGGATAGCGGATTGAGAATTGAGGATTGAGGATTGAGGATTGAAGATTGAGGATTGGGTATTGAGGATTAAAGAATGAGGATTGAGGATTGAGGGTTGAAGGTTGAGGATTGAGGATTGAGGATTGAGTATTGGGTATTGAGGATTGAAGAATGAGGATTGAGGATTGAGGATTGAGGATTGAGGATTGAGGATTGAAGATAGAGGATTGGATACTGAGGATTGAAGAATGAGGATTGAGGATTGAGGATTGAGGATTGAGTATTGAAGATTGAGTATTGAGGATTGAAGATTGACGATTGAGGATTGAGGATTGAGGATTGAGGACGGAGTGTGAGGGCTGAGGGTTGAGGATTGAGGTTTGAGTATTGAACCCTGAGAATTCAGGATATTCTATTGAGTATTTAGAATTGAGGATTGATGGTTGAGTATTGAGGATTGAGGGTTCAGGATTGTGTATTGAGGGTTGCGTATTGAAGATTGAGGATTGAAGATTGAGTATTGAGGATTGAAGATTGAGGATTGAAGATTGACGATTGAGGATTGAGGATGAGGCTGAGGGTTGAGGATTGAGGTTTGAGGACTGAGGACTGAGGATTGAGGATTGAGAATTGAGGATTGAGGATTGAGGATTGAGGATTGAGGATTGAGGATTGAGTATTGAGGATTGAAGATTGTGTATTGAGGATTGAAGATTGAGTATTGAGGATTGAGGATTGAGGATCGCGGATTGAAGATTGAGGATTGGGGATTCAGGACTGACGATTGAGGATTGAGTATTGAGAATTGAGAATTGAGGATTGTGGATTGAAGATTGAGTATTGAGGATTGAAGATTGAGGATTGAGGAATGAGGATTGAAGATTGAGGACTGATTGTTGAGGGTTGATTGATGGGAATTGATGTTTGTGGATTGAGATTTGAAGATTGAAGAATGGGGATTGAGTATTGAAAACTGTGAATTGAGGATATTCTATTGAGGATTGAGGATTGACAATGGATTGTTGAGGACTGAGGGCTGAAGATTTAGGATTCAGTATTGAGGATTCGGGATTGAGGTTTGAGGACTGAGGACAGAGGGTTGAGGATTGAGGATTGAGGATTGACGCTTGAGGATTGGGGGTTGAGGATGGAGGATTGAAGAGAGAGGACTGAGTGTTGGGGATTGAGTGTTGAGAATAGATGTTTGAGGATTGAGGTTTGATTATTGAATATTGTGGATTGAGTATTGAGATTTGAGAATTCAGGATATTCTATTGCATGAGAATTCAGGATATCCTATTGCGTATTGGGAATTGAGGATTGATGGTTAAATATTGAGGATTGATGGTTGAGGGTTGAGGATTGAGGGTTGTGGATTGAGGACGAGGACTGAGCGTTGAGTATTGATGTTTGAGGTCTGAGGATTGAGGATTGAGGATTGACGCTCGAGGATTGAGGATTGAGGATGGAGGCTTGATGGTTGAGTATTGAGGATTGATGGTTGAGGGTTGTGTGTTGAATATTGAGGATGGAGGATTCAGGATTGAGGATTGAGGATTGAGGATTGAAGATTGAGTATTGCGAATAGAGGATTGATGGTTGAGTATTGAGGATTGATGGTTGAGGGGTGTGTGTTGAATGTTGAGAATGGAGGATTGAGGATTGAGGATTGAGGAATGAGAATTGAGGATTGAAGATTGAGTATTGATGATTGAAGACTGAGGATTGAGGATTGAGGTTTGAGTATTGAGGACGAGGACTGACGGTTGAGGATTGAGGTTTGAGGATTGCGGATTGAGGATAGAGGACTGAGGATTGAGGATTGAGGATTGAGCTTTGACGAATGAAGATTGAGGACTGGGGAATGAGGATTGAAGATTGAGGATTGAGGATTGAGAATTGTGGTTTGAGAATTGAGAATTGAGGATGAGGACTGAGGGTTGAGGATTGAGGATTGACGACTGGGGATTGACGATGAGGGCTGAGGGTTGAGGATTGACGATTGAGGACTGAGGACTGAGGGTTGAGGATTGAGGTTATAGGAATGAGGATTGAGGATTGGGTATTGAGGATTGAGGATTGAGGATTGAGGATTGAGGATTGGGGATTGAGGATTGAGGATTGATGTTTGAGGACTGAGGACTGAGGATTGAGGATTGAGGATTGAGGATTGAAGATTCAGTATTGAGGATTGAGGGTAGAGAATTGAGGATTGAGGATTGAGGTTTGAGTATTGAGGATTGAAGATTGAGGATTGAGTATTAAGGATTGAGGATTGAGGATTGAGGATTGAGGATTGAGTATTGAGTATTGATGGTTGAGGATTGATGATAGAGGATTGAGGACTGATGATTGGGGATTGAGGACTGAGGATTGAGGTATGAGGACTGAGGACTGAGGATTGATGATTGAGGATTGAGGACTGAGGATTGATCATTGAGGACTGAGGATTGAGGATTGAGGATTGAGGTTTGAGAATTGAGAATTGAGGATGAGGACTGAGGGTTGAGGATTGAGGATTGAGGACAGGGGATTGACGATGAGGGCTGAGGGTTGAGGATTGAGAATTGAGGATTGAGGATTGAGGATTGACGATTGAGGATTGAGGATTGAGGATTGATGTTTGAGGACTGAGGACTGAGGATTGAGGATTGAGGATTGAGGATTGAAGATTCAGTATTGAGGATTGAGGGTAGAGAATTGAGGATTGAGGATTGAGGTTTGAGTATTGAGGATTGAAGATTGAGGATTGAGTATTGAGGATTGAGAATTGAGGATTAACGATTGAAGATTGAGTATTGAGGATTGAAGAATGAGGATTGAGGATTGAGGATTGAGTATTGAGGATTGAAGATTTAGTATTGATGATTGAAGATTGAGGATTGAGTAATGAGGATTGAGGATTGAGGATTGAAGATTGAGGATTGGGTATTGAGGACTGAGGACTGAGGGTTGAGGTTTGAGGGCTGAGGACTGAGGTTTGAGGATTGAGGATTGATGATTGAGGATTGAGGATTGAGGATTGAAGATTGAGGATTGGGGACTGAGGATTGAAGATTCACGATTGAGGATTGAGGATTGAGAATTGAGGATGGAGGATTGAAGATTCAGTATTGAGGATTGAAGATTGAGAATTGATGTTTGGGGATTGAGATTTGATTATTGAATATTGTGGATTGAGGATTGAACCATGAGAATTCAGGATATTCTATTGAGTATTGAGAATTGAGGGTTGACGGTTGACTATTGAGGATTGATGGTTGAGGGTTGTGTGTTGAATATTGAGGATGGAGGATTGAGGATTGAGGATTGAGGATTGAATATTGATGATTAAGGATTGAGGATTGGGGATTGAGGATCTAGGATTGGAGATCGATTATTGAGGATTGAAGATTGAGAATTGAGGATTGGGGATTGAGAATTGAGGATGAGGCCTGAGGGTAGAGGATTGAGTATTGATGACTTAGGATTGAGGATTGAGGATTGAGGATTGAGGATTGAGGATTGAGGATTGAAAATTGAGTATTGAGGGTTGAAGATTGAGGATTGGGGATCGAGGATCGAGGACGGAGAATGAGGGCTGAGGGTAGAGGATTGAGGTTTGAGCATTGAATCCTGAGAATTCAGGATGTTCTATTGAGTATTGAGAATTGAGGACTGATGGTTGAGTATTGAGGATTGAGGATTGAGGATTGAGGATTGAGGATTGAGGGTTGAGGATTGAGGATTGAGTATTGAAGATTGAGGATACAAGATTCAGTATTGAGGATTGAAGATTGGGAACTGAGGATTGAGGATTGAACATTGAGGACTGAGTGTTGAGTGCTGAGTGATGAGAATTGATGTTTGTAGATAGAGATTTGCAGATTGCAGATTGAGTATTGAGTATTGAAAACTTTGAATTGAGGATATTCTATTGAGGATTGAGAATTGACAACTGATTGTTGAGGACTAAGGTCTGAAGATTGAGGATTCAGGATTGAGGATTCAGAATTGAGGTTTGAGGACTAAGGATTGAGGATTGAAGATTGAGTATTGAGGATTGAGGATTGAGGATTGAAGATTGTGGATTGAGGATTGAGTATCAGGGCTGACGGTTGAGGATTGAGGTCTGAGGACTGAGGACTGAGGATAGCGGATTGAGAATTGAGGATTGAGGATTGAGGATTGAAGATTGAGGATTGGGTATTGAGGATTAAAGAATGAGGATTGAGGATTGAGGATTGAGGATTGAGGATTGAGGATTGAGAATTGAGGATTGAGGATTGAAGATTGAGTATTGAGGGTTGAAGGTTGAGGATTGAGGATTGAGGATTGAGTATTGGGTATTGAGGATTGAAGAATGAGGATTGAGGATTGAGGATTGAGGATTGAGGATTGAGGATTGAAGATTGAGGATTGGATACTGAGGATTGAAGAATGAGGATTGAGGATTGAGGATTGAGGATTGAGTATTGAAGATTGAGTATTGAGGATTGAAGATTGACGATTGAGGATTGAGGATTGAGGATTGAGGACGGAGTGTGAGGGCTGAGGGTTGAGGGTTGAGGTTTGAGTATTGAACCCTGAGAATTCAGGATATTCTATTGAGTATTTAGAATTGAGGATTGATGGTTGAGTATTGAGGATTGAGGGTTCAGGATTGAGTATTGAGGGTTGCGTATTGAAGATTGAGGATTGAAGATTGAGTATTGAGGATTGAAGATTGAGGATTGAAGATTGACGATTGAGGATTGAGGATGAGGCTGAGGGTTGAGGATTGAGGTTTGAGGACTGAGGACTGAGGATTGAGGATTGAGAATTGAGGATTGAGGATTGAGGATTGAGTATTGAGGATTGAAGATTGTGTATTGAGGATTGAAGATTGAGTATTGAGGATTGAGGATTGAGGATCGCGGATTGAAGATTGAGGATTGGGGATTCAGGACTGACGATTGAGGATTGAGTATTGAGAATTGAGAATTGAGGATTGTGGATTGAAGATTGAGTATTGAGGGTTGAAGATTGAGGATTGAGGATTGAGGATTGAAGATTGAGGACTGATTGTTGAGGGTTGATTGATGGGAATTGATGTTTGTGGATTGAGATTTGAAGATTGAAGAATGGGGATTGAGTATTGAAAACTGTGAATTGAGGATATTCTATTGAGGATTGAGGATTGACAATGGATTGTTGAGGACTGAGGGCTGAAGATTTAGGATTCAGGATTGAGGATTCGGGATTGAGGTTTGAGGACTGAGGACAGAGGGTTGAGGATTGAGGATTGAGGATTGACGCTTGAGGATTGGGGGTTGAGGATGGAGGATTGAAGAGAGAGGACTGAGTGTTGGGGATTGAGTGTTGAGAATAGATGTTTGAGGATTGAGGTTTGATTATTGAATATTGTGGATTGAGTATTGAGATTTGAGAATTCAGGATATTCTATTGCATGAGAATTCAGGATATCCTATTGCGTATTGGGAATTGAGGATTGATGGTTAAATATTGAGGATTGATGGTTGAGGGTTGAGGATTGAGGGTTGTGGATTGAGGACGAGGACTGAGCGTTGAGTATTGATGTTTGAGGTCTGAGGATTGAGGATTGAGGATTGACGCTCGAGGATTGAGGATTGAGGATGGAGGCTTGATGGTTGAGTATTGAGGATTGATGGTTGAGGGTTGTGTGTTGAATATTGAGGATGGAGGATTCAGGATTGAGGATTGAGGATTGAGGATTGAAGATTGAGTATTGCGAATAGAGTATTGCTGGTTGAGTATTGAGGATTGATGGTTGAGGGGTGTGTGTTGAATGTTGAGAATGGAGGATTGAGGATTGAGGATTGAGGAATGAGAATTGAGTATTGAAGATTGAGTATTGATGATTGAAGACTGAGGATTGAGGATTGAGGTTTGAGTATTGAGGACGAGGACTGACGGTTGAGGATTGAGGTTTGAGGATTGCCGATTGAGGATAGAGGACTGAGGATTGAGGATTGAGGATTGAGCTTTGATGAATGAAGATTGAGGACTGGGGAATGAGGATTGAAGATTGAGGATTGAGGATTGAGAATTGTGGTTTGAGAATTGAGAATTGAGGATGAGGACTGAGGGTTGAGGATTGAGGATTGAGGACTGGGGATTGACGATGAGGGCTGAGGGTTGAGGATTGACGATTGAGGACTGAGGACTGAGGGTTGAGGATTGAGGTTATAGGAATGAGGATTGAGGATTGGGTATTGAGGATTGAGGATTGAGGATTGAGGATTGAGGATTGGGGATTGAGGATTGAGGATTGATGTTTGAGGACTGAGGACTGAGGATTGAGGATTGAGGATTGAGGATTGAAGATTCAGTATTGAGGATTGAGGGTAGAGAATTGAGGATTGAGGATTGAGGTTTGAGTATTGAGGATTGAAGATTGAGGATTGAGTATTGAGGATTGAGGATTGAGGATTGAGGATTGAGGATTGAGTATTGAGTATTGATGGTTGAGGATTGATGATAGAGGATTGAGGACTGATGATTGGGGATTGAGGACTGAGGATTGAGGTATGAGGACTGAGGTCTGAGGATTGATGATTGAGGATTGAGGACTGAGGATTGATCATTGAGGACTGAGGATTGAGGATTGAGGATTGAGGTTTGAGAATTGAGAATTGAGGATGAGGACTGACGGTTGAGGATTGAGGATTGAGGACAGGGGATTGACGATGAGGGCTGAGGGTTGAGGATTGAGAATTGAGGATTGAGGATTGAGGATTGACGATTGAGGATTGAGGATTGAGGATTGATGTTTGAGGACTGAGGACTGAGGATTGAGGATTGAGGATTGAGGATTGAAGATTCAGTATTGAGGATTGAGGGTAGAGAATTGAGGATTGAGGATTGAGGTTTGAGTATTGAGGATTGAAGATTGAGGATTGAGTATTCAGTATTGAGGATTGAGGATTGAGGATTGAGGATTGACTATTGAGTATTGATGGTTGAGGATTGATGATAGAGGATTGAGGACTGATGATTGGGGATTGAGGATTGAGCATTGAGGTATGAGGACTGAGGGCTGAGGATTGATGATTGAGGATTGAGGACTGAGGATAGATCATTGAGGACTGAGGATCGAGGATTGAGGATTGAGGATTGAGAATTGAGAATTGAGAATGAGGACTGAGGGTTGAGGATTGAGGATTGAGGATTGAGGATTGAGGATTGAGAATTGAGGATTGAGGATTGAAGATTGAGTATTGAGGGTTGAAGGTTGAGGATTGAGGATTGAGGATTGAGTATTGGGTATTGAGGATTGAAGAATGAGGATTGAGGACTGAGGATTGAGGATTGAGGATTGAGGATTGAAGATTGAGGATTGGGTACTGAGGATTGAAGAATGAGGATTGAGGATTGAGGATTGAGGATTGAGTATTGAAGATTGAGTATTGAGGATTGAAGATTGACGATTGAGGATTGAGGATTGAGGATTGAGGACGGAGTGTGAGGGCTGAGGGTTGAGGATTGAGGTTTGAGTATTGAACCCTGAGAATTCAGGATATTCTATTGAGTATTTAGAATTGAGGATTGATGGTTGAGTATTGAGGATTGAGGATTGAGGATTGAGTATTGAGGGTTGCGTATTGAAGATTGAGGATTGAAGATTGAGTATTGAGGATTGAAGATTGAGGATTGAAGATTGACGATTGAGGATTGAGGATGAGGCTGAGGGTTGAGGATTGAGGTTTGAGGACAGAGGACTGAGGATTGAGGATTGAGAATTGAGGATTGAGGATTGAGGATTGATGGTTGAGGGGTGTGTGTTGAATGTTGAGAATGGAGGATTGAGGATTGAGGATTGAGGAATGAGAATTGAGGATTGAAGATTGAGTATTGATGATTGAAGACTGAGGATTGAGGATTGAGGTTTGAGTATTGAGGACGAGGACTGACGGTTGAGGATTGAGGTTTGAGGATTGCGGATTGAGGATAGAGGACTGAGGATTGAGGGTTGAGGATTGAGCTTTGATGAATGAAGATTGAGGACTGGGGAATGAGGATTGATGATTGAGGATTCAGGATTGAGAATTGAGGTTTGAGAATTGAGAACTGAGGATGAGGACTGAGGGTTGAGGATTGAGGATTGAGGACTGGGGATTGACGATGAGGGCTGAGGGTTGAGGATTGACGATTGAGGACTGAGGACTGAGGATTGAGGATTGAGAATTGAGGATTGAGGATTGAGGATTGACGATTGAGGATTGAGGATTGAGGATTGAAGATTGAGGATTGAGGATTGAGGATTGAGGATTGAGGATTGAAGATTGAGGATAGGGTATTGAGGATTGAAGAATGAGGATTGAGGTTTGAGGATTGAGGATTGAGGATTGAAGATTGAGTATTGAGGATTGAAGATTGAGGATTGAGGATTGAGTATTGAGGATTGAGGATTGAGGATTGACGATTGAGGGTTGGGTATTGAGGATTGAAGAATGAGGATCGAGGATTGAGGATTGAGGATTGAGGAATGAAAATTGAGGGTTGAGGGTTGAGGACTGAGGATTGAAGATTGAGTATTGACGATTGAAGATTGAGGATTGAGGATTGAGGATTGAGGATTGAGGATTGAAGATTGAGGATAGGGTATTGAGGATTGAAGAATGAGGATTGAGGTTTGAGGATTGAGGATTGAGGATTGAAGGTTGAGTATTGAGGATTGAAGATTGAGGATTGAGGACTGAGGGTTGAGGATTTAGGATTGATAATTGAGAATTGAGGTTGAGGACTGAGGGTTGAGGATTGAGGTTATAGGAATGAGGATTGAGGATTGGGTATTGAGGATTGAGGATTGAGGATTGAGGATTGAGGATTGGGGATTGAGGATTGAGGATTGATGTTTGAGGACTGAGGACTGAGGATTGAGGATTGAGGATTGAGGATTGAAGATTCAGTATTGAGGATTGAGGGTAGAGAATTGAGGATTGAGGATTGAGGTTTGAGTATTGAGGATTGAAGATTGAGGATTGAGTATTGAGGATTGAGGATTGAGGATTGAGGATTGAGGATTGAGTGTTGAGTATTGATGGTTGAGGATTGATGATAGAGGATTGAGGACTGATGATTGGGGATTGAGGATTGAGGATTGAGGTATGAGGACTGAGGACTGAGGATTGATGATTGAGGATTGAGGACTGAGGATTGATCATTGAGGACTGAGGATTGAGGATTGAGGATTGAGGATTGAGAATTGAGAATTGAGAATGAGGACTGAGGGTTGAGGATTGAGGATTGAGGATTGAGGATTGAGGATTGTGTATTGAAGATTGAGGGTTGATGACTGAGTATTGGGGATTGAGGATTGAAAATTGATTATTGAGGATCGAAGGTTGAGGATTGAGGATTGAGGATTGAGAATTGAGAATTGAGGATGAGGACTGAGGGTTGTCGATTGAGGTTTGAGGTATGAGGATTGAGGATTGAGTATTGAGAATTGAGGATTGAGGATTGAGGAATGAGGATTGGGGATTGAGGATTGAGGATTGAGGTTTGAGGACTGAGGACTGAGGATTGAGGATTGAGGATTGAGGATTGAAGATTCAGTATTGAGGATTGAAGATAGAGAATTGAGGATTGAGGATTGAGGTGTGAGTATTGAGGATTGAAGATTGAGGATTGAGTATTGAGGATTGAGAATTGAGGATTGAGGATTGAGGATTGAGTATTGAGTATTTAAGGTTGAGTATTCATGATAGAGGATTGAGGACTGATGATCGGGGATTGAGGATTGAGCATTGAGGTATGAGGACTGAGGACTGAGGATTGAGGATTGAGTATTGAGGACTGAGGATTGATCATTGAGGACTGAGGATTGAGGATTGAGGATTGAGGATTGAGGATTGAGGATTGAGGATTGAGGATTGAAGATTGAGTATTATGGATTGAGGAGTGACGATTGAGGATTGAGGATTGATGATTGAGCATTGAGGATTGAGGATTGAAGATTGAGTATTGAGGATTGAAGAATGAGGATTGAGGATTGAGGATTGAGTATTGAGGATTGAAGATTTAGTATTGATGATTGAAGATTGAGGATTGAGTAATGAGGATTGAGGATTGAGGATTGAAGATTGAGGATTGGGTATTGAGGACTGAGGACTGAGGGTTGAGGTTTGAGGGCTGAGGACTGAGGTTTGAGGATTGAGGATTGATGATTGAGGATTGAGGATTGAGGATTGAAGATTGAGGATTGGGGACTGAGGATTGAAGATTCACGATTGAGGATTGAGGATTGAGAATTGAGGATGGAGGATTGAAGATTCAGTATTGAGGATTGAAGATTGAGAATTGATGTTTGGGGATTGAGATTTGATTATTGAATATTGTGGATTGAGTATTGAACCATGAGAATTCAGGATGTTCTATTGAGTATTGAGAATTGAGGGTTGACGGTTGACTATTGAGGATTGATGGTTGAGGGTTGTGTGTTGAATATTGAGGATGGAGGATTGAGGATTGAGGATTGAGGATTGAATATTGAGGATTAAGGATTGAGGATTGGGGATTGAGGATCTAGGATTGGAGATCGATTATTGAGGATTGAAGATTGAGAATTGAGGATTAGGGATTGAGAATTGAGGATGAGGCCTGAGGGTAGAGGATTGAGTATTGATGACTTAGGATTGAGGATTGAGGATTGAGGATTGAGGATCGAGGATTGAGGATTGAAGATTGAGTATTGAGGGTTGAAGATTGAGGATTGGGGATCGAGGATCGAGGACGGAGAATGAGGGCTGAGGGTAGAGGGTTGAGGTTTGAGCATTGAATCCTGAGAATTCAGGATGTTCTATTGAGTATTGAGAATTGGGGACTGATGGTTGAGTATTGAGGATTGAGGATTGAGGATTGAAGAATGAGGATTGAGGACTGAGGATTGAGGATTGAGGATTGAGGATTGAAGATTGAGGATTGGGTACTGAGGATTGAAGAATGAGGATTGAGGATTGAGGATTGAGGATTGAGTATTGAAGATTGAGTATTGAGGATTGAAGATTGACGATTGAGGATTGAGGATTGAGGATTGAGGACGGAGTATGAGGGCTGAGGGTTGAGGATTGAGGTTTGAGTATTGAATCCTGAGAATTCAGGATATTCTATTGAGTATTTAGAATTGAGGATTGATGGTTGGGTGTTGAGGATTGAGGATTGAGGATTGAGTATTGAGGGTTGAGTATTGAAGATTGAGGATTGAAGATTGAGTATTGAGGATTGAAGATTGAGGATTGAAGATTGAGTATTGAGGATTGAAGATTGAGTATTGAGGATTGAAGATTGAGTATTGAGGATTGAGGATTGAGGATCGCGGATTGAAGATTGAGGATTGGGGATTCAGGACTGACGATTGAGGATTGAGTATTGAGAATTGAGAATTGAGGATTGTGGATTGAAGATTGAGTATTGAGGATTGAAGATTGAGGATTGAGGATTGAGGATTGAAGATTGAGGACTGATTGTTGAGGGTTGAGTGATGGGAATTGATGTTTGTGGATTGAGATTTGAAGATTGAAGAATGGGGATTGAGTATTGAAAACTGTGAATTGAGGATATTCTATTGAGGATTGAGGATTGACAATGGATTGTTGAGGACTGAGGGCTGAAGATTTAGGATTCAGGATTGAGGATTCGGGATTGAGGTTTGATGACTGAGGACAGAGGTTTGAGGGTTGAGGATTGAGGATTGACGCTTGAGGATTGAGGGTTGAGGATGGAGGATTGAAGAGAGAGGACTGAATGTTGGGGATTGAGTGTTGAGGATAGATGTTTGAGGATTGAGGTTTGATTATTGAATATTGTGGATTGAGTTTTGAGATTTGAGAATTCAGGATATTCTATTGCATGAGAATTCAGGACATTCTATTGCGTATTGGGAATTGAGGATTGATGGTTAAATATTGAGGATTGATGGTTGAGGGTTGAGGATTGAGGGTTGTGGATTGAGGACGAGGACTGAGCGTTGAGTATTGATGTTTGAGGTCTGAGGATTGAGGATTGAGGATTGACGCTCGAGGATTGAGGATTGAGGATGGAGGATTGATGGTTGACTATTGAGGATTGATGGTTGAGGGTTGTGTGTTGAATATTGAGGATGGAGGATTCAGGATTGAGGATTGTGGATTGAGGATTGAAGATTGAGTATTGCGAATTGAGGATTGATGGTTGAGTATTGAGGATTGATGGTTGAGGGGTGTGTGTTGAATGTTGAGAATGGAGGATTGAGGATTGAGGATTGAGGGATGAGAATTGAGGATTGAAGATTGAGTATTGATGATTGAAGACTGAGGATTGAGGATTGAGGTTTGAGTATTGAGGACGAGGACTGACGGTTGAGGATTGAGGTTTGAGGATTGCGGATTGAGGATAGAGGACTGAGGATTGAGGATTGAGGATTGAGCTTTGATGAATGAAGATTGAGGACTGGGGAATGAGGATTGAAGATTGAGGATTGAGGATTGAGAATTGAGGTTTGAGAATTGAGAATTGAGGATGAGGACTGAGGGTTGAGGATTGAGGATTGAGGACAGGGGATTGACGATGAGGGCTGAGGGTTGAGGATTGACGATTGAGGACTGAGGACTGAGGATTGAGGATTGAGAATTGAGGATTGAGGATTGAGGATTGACGATTGAGGATTGGGTATTGAGGATTGAAGAATGAGGATCGAGGATTGAGGATTGAGGATTGAGGAATGAAAATTGAGGTTTGAGGGTTGAGGATTGAGGATTGAAGATTGAGTATTGACGATTGAAGATTGAGGATTGAGGATTGAGGATAGAGGACTGAGGATTGAGGATTGAGGATTGAGCTTTGATGAATGAAGATTGAGGACTGGGGAATGAGGATTGAAGGTTGAGGATTGAGGATTGAGTATTGAGGTTTGAGAATTGAGAATTGAGGATGAGGACCGAGGGTTGAGGATTGAGGATTGAGGACAGGGGATTGACGATGAGGGCTGAGGGTTGAGGATTGAGAATTGAGGATTGAGGTTTGAGGATTGACGATTGAGGATTGAGGATTGAGGATTGATGTTTGAGGACTGAGGACTGAGGATTGAGGATTGAGGACTGAGGATTGAAGAGTCAGTATTGAGGATTGAGGGTAGAGAATTGAGGATTGAGGATTGAGGTTTGAGTATTGAGGATTGAAGATTGAGGATTGAGTATTGAGTATTGAGGATTGAGGATTGAGGATTGAGGATTGAGTATTGAGTATTGATGGTTGAGGATTGATGATAGAGGATTGAGGACTGATGATTGGGGATTGAGGATTGAGCATTGAGGTATGAGGACTGAGGGCTGAGGATTGATGATTGAGGATTGAGGACTGAGGATTGATCATTGAGGACTGAGGATTGAGGATTGAGGATTGAGGATTGAGAATTGAGAATTGAGAATGAGGACTGAGGGTTGAGGATTGAGGATTGAGGATTGAGGATTGAGGATTGAGAATTGAGGATTGAGGATTGAAGATTGAGTATTGAGGGTTGAAGGTTGAGGATTGAGGATTGAGGATTGAGTATTGGGTATTGAGGATTGAAGAATGAGGATTGAGGACTGAGGATTCAGGATTGAGGATTGAGGATTGAAGATTGAGGATTGGGTACTGAGGATTGAAGAATGAGGATTGAGGATTGAGGATTGAGGATTGAGTATTGAAGATTGAGTATTGAGGATTGAAGATTGACGATTGAGGATTGAGGATTGAGGATTGAGGACGGAGTATGAGGGCTGAGGGTTGAGGATTGAGGTTTGAGTATTGAATCCTGAGAATTCAGGATATTCTATTGAGTATTTAGAATTGAGGATTGATGGTTGGGTGTTGAGGATTGAGGATTGAAGATTGAGGATTGAGGATTGAGGATTGAGGATTGAGGATTGAGAATTGAGGATTGAGGATTGAAGATTGAGTATTGAGGGTTGAAGGTTGAGGATTGAGGATTGAGGATTGAGTATTGGGTATTGAGGATTGAAGAATGAGGATTGAGGACTGAGGATTGAGGATTGAGGATTGAGGATTGAAGATTGAGGATTGGGTACTGAGGATTGAAGAATGAGGATTGAGGATTGAGGATTGAGGATTGAGTATTGAAGATTGAGTATTGAGGATTGAAGATTGACGATTGAGGATTGAGGATTGAGGATTGAGGACGGAGTATGAGGGCTGAGGGTTGAGGATTGAGGTTTGAGTATTGAATCCTGAGAATTCAGGATATTCTATTGAGTATTTAGAATTGAGGATTGATGGTTGGGTGTTGAGGATTGAGGATTGAGGATTGAGTATTGAGGGTTGAGTATTGAAGATTGAGGATTGAAGATTGAGTATTGAGGACGAGGACTGACGGTTGAGGATTGAGGTTTGAGGATTGCGGATTGAGGATAGAGGACTGAGGATTGAGGATTGAGGATTGAGCTTTGATGAATGAAGATTGAGGACTGGGGAATGAGGATTGAAGATTGAGGATTGAGGATTGAGAATTGAGGTTTGAGAATTGAGAATTGAGGATGAGGACTGAGGGTTGAGGATTGAGGATTGAGGACAGGGGATTGACGATGATGGCTGAGGGTTGAGGATTGACGATTGAGGACTGAGGACTGAGGATTGAGGATTGAGAATTGAGGATTGAGGATTGAGGATTGACGATTGAGGATTGGGTATTGAGGATTGAAGAATGAGGATCGAGGATTGAGGATTGAGGATTGAGGAATGAAAATTGAGGGTTGAGGGTTGAGGATTGAGGATTGAAGATTGAGTATTGACGATTGAAGATTGAGGATTGAGGATTGAGGATTGAGGATTGAGGATTGAAGATTGAGGACAGGGTATTGAGGATTGAAGAATGAGGATTGAGGTTTGAGGATTGAGGATTGAGGATTGAAGATTGAGTATTGAGGATTGAAGATTGAGGATTGAGGATTGAGTATTGAGGATAGAGGATAGATGATTGAGGATTGAGGATTGAGGACTGACGCTTGAGGATTGAGGTTTGAGGATGGAGGATTGAAGAGAGAGGACTGAGTGTTGGGGATTGAGTGCTGAGAATAGATGTTTGAGGATTAAGGTTTGATTATTGATTATTGCGGATTGAGTATTGAACCATGAGAATTCAGGATATTCTATTGAATACTGAGAATTGAGGATTGATGGTTTGGGCTGAGGGTTGAGGATTGAGGATTGAGGACTGAGGACTGAGGATTGAGGATTGAGAATTGAGGATTGAGGATTGAGGATTGACGATTGAGGATTGAGGATTGAGGATTGATGTTTGAGGACTGAGGACTGAGGATTGAGGATTGAGGATTGAGGATTGAAGATTCAGTATTGAGGATTGAGGGTAGAGAATTGAGGATTGAGGATTGAGGTTTGAGTATTGAGGATTGAAGATTGAGGATTGAGTATTGAGTATTGAGGATTGAGGATTGAGGATTGAGGATTGAGTATTGAGTATTGATGGTTGAGGATTGATGATAGAGGATTGAGGACTGATGATTGGGGATTGAGGATTGAGCATTGAGGTATGAGGACTGAGGACTGAGGATTGATGATTGAGGATTGAGGACTGAGGATTGATCATTGAGGACTGAGGATTGAGGATTGAGGATTGAGGATTGAGAATTGAGAATTGAGAATGAGGACTGAGGGTTGAGGATTGAGGATTGAGGATTGAGGATTGAGGATTGTGTATTGAAGATTGAGGGTTGATGACTGAGTATTGGGGATTGAGGATTGAAAATTGATTATTGAGGATCGAAGATTGAGGATTGAGGATTGAGGATTGAGAATTGAGGATTGAGGATGAGGACTGAGGGTTGTGGATTGAGGTTTGAGGAATGAGGATTGAGGATTGAGGTTTGAGGATTGAGTATTGAGGATTGAGGATTGAGGATTGAGGATTGAGGATTGAGGATTGAGTATTGAGTATTGAAGGTTGAGTATTCATGATAGAGGATTGAGGACTGATGATTGGGGATTGAGGATTGAGCATTGAGGTATGAGGACTGAGGACTGAGGATTGAGGATTGAGTATTGAGGACTGAGGATTGATCATTGAGGACTGAGGATTGAGGATTGAGGATTGGGGATTGAGGATTGAGGATTGAGGATTGAGGATTGAAGATTGAGTATTGGGGATTGAGGAGTGACGATTGAGGATTGAGGATTGATGATTGAGAATTGAGGATTGAGGATTGAAGATTGAGTATTGAGGATTGAAGATTGAGTATTGGGGATTGAGGAGTGACGATTGAGGATTGAGGACTGATGATTGGGGATTGAGGATTGAGCATTGAGGTATGAGGACTGAGGACTGAGGATTGAGGATTGAGTATTGAGGACTGAGGATTGATCATTGAGGACTGAGGATTGAGGATTGAGGATTGGGGATTGAGGATTGAGGATTGAGGATTGAGGATTGAAGATTGAGGATTGGGGACTGAGGTTTGAAGATTCACGATTGAGGATTGAGGATTGAGAATTGAGGATGGAGGATTGAAGATTCAGTATTGAGGATTGAAGATTGAGAATTGATGTTTGGGGATTGAGATTTGATTATTGAATATTGTGGATTGAGTATTCAACCATGAGAATTCAGGATATTCTATTGAGTATTGAGAATTGAGGGTTGACGGTTGACTATTGAGGATTGATGGTTGAGGGTTGTGTGTTGAATATTGAGGATGGAGGATTGAGGATTGAGGATTGAGGATTGAGGATTGAGGATTGAGGATTGATGATTAAGTATTGACGATTGAGTATTGACGCTTGAGGATTGAGGATTGAGGATGGAGGATTGATGGTTGAGTATTGAGGATTGATGGTTGAGGGTTGTGTGTTGATTATTGAGGATGGAGGATTCAGGATTGAGGATTGAGGATTGAGGATTGAAGATTGAGTATTGCGAATTGAGGATTGATGGTTGAGTATTGAGGATTGATGGCTGAGGGTTGTGTGTTGAATGTTGAGGATGGAGGATTGAGAATTGAGGATTGAAGATTGAGTATTGATGATTGAAGATTGAGGATTGAGGATTGAGGTTGAGTATTGAGGACGAGTACTGACGGTTGAGGATTGAGGTTTGAGGATTGAGGATTGAGGATAGAGGACTGAGAACTGAGGATTGAGGATGGAGCATTGAGGATAGAAGATTGAGGACTGGGGAATGAGGATTGAAGATTGAGGTTTAATGATTGAGGATTTCGGGATTGAGGATCTAGGATTGGAGATTGATTATTGAGGATTGAAGATTGAGGATTGAGGACTGAGGGTTGAGGATTGAGGATTGATAATTGAGAATTGAGGATGAGGACTGAGGGCTGAGGATTGAGGTTATAGGAATGAGGATTGAGGAATGAGTATTGAGAATTGAGGATTGAGGATTGATAATTGAGAATTGAGGATGAGGACTGAGGGTTGAGGATTGAGGTTATAGGAATGAGGATTGAGGATTGAGTATTGAGAATTGAGGATTGAGGATTGAGGAATGAGGATTGGGGATTGAGGATTGAGGATTGAGGTTTGAGGACTGAGGACTGAGGATTGAGGATTGAGTATTGAGGATTGAAGATTCAGTATTGAGGAGTGAAGATAGAGAATTGAGGATTGAGGATTGAGGTGTGAGTATTGAGGATTGTAGATTGAGGATTGAGTATTGAGGATTGAGAATTGAGGATTAACGATTGAAGATTGAGTATTGAGGATTGAAGAATGAGGATTGAGGATTGAGGATTGAGTATTGAGGATTGAAGATTTAGTATTGATGATTGAAGATTGAGGATTGAGTAATGAGGATTGAGGATTGAGGATTGAAGATTGAGGATTGGGTATTGAGGACTGAGGACTGAGGGTTGAGGTTTGAGGGCTGAGGACTGAGGTTTGAGGATTGAGGATTGATGATTGAGGATTGAGGATTGAGGATTGAAGATTGAGTATTGGGGACTGAGGATTGAAGATTCACGATTGAGGATTGAGGATTGAGAATTGAGGATGGAGGATTGAAGATTCAGTATTGAGGATTGAAGATTGAGAATTGATGTTTGGGGATTGAGATTTGATTATTGAATATTGTGGATTGAGGATTGAACCATGAGAATTCAGGATATTCTATTGAGTATTGAGAATTGAGGGTTGACGGTTGACTATTGAGGATTGATGGTTGAGGGTTGTGTGTTGAATATTGAGGATGGAGGATTGAGGATTGAGGATTGAGGATTGAATATTGATGATTAAGGATTGAGGATTGGGGATTGAGGATCTAGGATTGGAGATCGATTATTGAGGATTGAAGATTGAGAATTGAGGATTGGGGATTGAGAATTGAGGATGAGGCCTGAGGGTAGAGGATTGAGTATTGATGACTTAGGATTGAGGATTGAGGATTGAGGATTGAGGATTGAGGATTGAGGATTGAAGATTGAGTATTGAGGGTTGAAGATTGAGGATTGGGGATCGAGGATCGAGGACGGAGAATGAGGGCTGAGGGTAGAGGATTGAGGTTTGAGCATTGAATCCTGAGAATTCAGGATGTTCTATTGAGTATTGAGAATTGAGGACTGATGGTTGAGTATTGAGGATTGAGGATTGAGGATTGAGGATTGAGGATTGAGGGTTGAGGAGTGAGGATTGAGTATTGAAGATTGAGGATACAAGATTCAGTATTGAGGATTGAAGATTGGGAACTGAGGATTGAGGATTGAACATTGAGGACTGAGTGTTGAGTGCTGAGTGATGAGAATTGATGTTTGTAGATAGAGATTTGCAGATTGCAGATTGAGTATTGAGTATTGAAAACTTTGAATTGAGGATATTCTATTGAGGATTGAGAATTGAAACTGATTGTTGAGGACTGAGGTCTGAAGATTGAGGATTCAGGATTGAGGATTCAGAATTGAGGTTTGAGGACTAAGGATTGAGGATTGAAGATTGAGTATTGAGGATTGAGGATTGAGGATTGAAGATTGTGGATTGAGGATTGAGTATCAGGGCTGACGGTTGAGGATTGAGGTCTGAGGACTGAGGACTGAGGATAGCGGATTGAGAATTGAGGATTGAGGATTGAGGATTGAAGATTGAGGATTGGGTATTGAGGATTAAAGAATGAGGATTGAGGATTGAGGATTGAGGATTGAGGATTGAGGATTGAGAATTGAGGATTGAGGATTGAAGATTGAGTATTGAGGGTTGAAGGTTGAGGATTGAGGATTGAGGATTGAGTATTGGGTATTGAGGATTGAAGAATGAGGATTGAGGATTGAGGATTGAGGATTGAGGATTGAGGATTGAAGATTGAGGATTGGATACTGAGGATTGAAGAATGAGGATTGAGGATTGAGGATTGAGGATTGAGTATTGAAGATTGAGTATTGAGGATTGAAGATTGACGATTGAGGATTGAGGATTGAGGATTGAGGACGGAGTGTGAGGGCTGAGGGTTGAGGATTGAGGTTTGAGTATTGAACCCTGAGAATTCAGGATATTCTATTGAGTATTTAGAATTGAGGATTGATGGTTGAGTATTGAGGATTGAGGGTTCAGGATTGAGTATTGAGGGTTGCGTATTGAAGATTGAGGATTGAAGATTGAGTATTGAGGATTGAAGATTGAGGATTGAAGATTGACGATTGAGGATTGAGGATGAGGCTGAGGGTTGAGGATTGAGGTTTGAGGACTGAGGACTGAGGATTGAGGATTGAGAATTGAGGATTGAGGATTGAGGATTGAGGATTGAGGATTGAGGATTGAGTATTGAGGATTGAAGATTGTGTATTGAGGATTGAAGATTGAGTATTGAGGATTGAGGATTGAGGATCGCGGATTGAAGATTGAGGATTGGGGATTCAGGACTGACGATTGAGGATTGAGTATTGAGAATTGAGAATTGAGGATTGTGGATTGAAGATTGAGTATTGAGGATTGAAGATTGAGGATTGAGGATTGAGGATTGAAGATTGAGGACTGATTGTTGAGGGTTGATTGATGGGAATTGATGTTTGTGGATTGAGATTTGAAGATTGAAGAATGGGGATTGAGTATTGAAAACTGTGAATTGAGGATATTCTATTGAGGATTGAGGATTGACAATGGATTGTTGAGGACTGAGGGCTGAAGATTTAGGATTCAGGATTGAGGATTCGGGATTGAGGTTTGAGGACTGAGGACAGAGGGTTGAGGATTGAGGATTGAGGATTGACGCTTGAGGATTGGGGGTTGAGGATGGAGGATTGAAGAGAGAGGACTGAGTGTTGGGGATTGAGTGTTGAGAATAGATGTTTGAGGATTGAGGTTTGATTATTGAATATTGTGGATTGAGTATTGAGATTTGAGAATTCAGGATATTCTATTGCATGAGAATTCAGGATATCCTATTGCGTATTGGGAATTGAGGATTGATGGTTAAATATTGAGGATTGATGGTTGAGGGTTGAGGATTGAGGGTTGTGGATTGAGGACGAGGACTGAGCGTTGAGTATTGATGTTTGAGGTCTGAGGATTGAGGATTGAGGATTGACGCTCGAGGATTGAGGATTGAGGATGGAGGCTTGATGGTTGAGTATTGAGGATTGATGGTTGAGGGTTGTGTGTTGAATATTGAGGATGGAGGATTCAGGATTGAGGATTGAGGATTGAGGATTGAAGATTGAGTATTGCGAATAGAGGATTGATGGTTGAGTATTGAGGATTGATGGTTGAGGGGTGTGTGTTGAATGTTGAGAATGGAGGATTGAGGATTGAGGATTGAGGAATGAGAATTGAGGATTGAAGATTGAGTATTGATGATTGAAGACTGAGGATTGAGGATTGAGGTTTGAGTATTGAGGACGAGGACTGACGGTTGAGGATTGAGGTTTGAGGATTGCGGATTGAGGATAGAGGACTGAGGATTGAGGATTGAGGATTGAGCTTTGATGAATGAAGATTGTGGACTGGGGAATGAGGATTGAAGATTGAGGATTGAGGATTGAGAATTGTGGTTTGAGAATTGAGAATTGAGGATGAGGACTGAGGGTTGAGGATTGAGGATTGAGGACTGGGGATTGACGATGAGGGCTGAGGGTTGAGGATTGACGATTGAGGACTGAGGACTGAGGGTTGAGGATTGAGGTTATAGGAATGAGGATTGAGGATTGGGTATTGAGGATTGAGGATTGAGGATTGAGGATTGAGGATTGGGGATTGAGGATTGAGGATTGATGTTTGAGGACTGAGGACTGAGGATTGAGGATTGAGGATTGAGGATTGAAGATTCAGTATTGAGGATTGAGGGTAGAGAATTGAGGATTGAGGATTGAGGTTTGAGTATTGAGGATTGAAGATTGAGGATTGAGTATTGAGGATTGAGGATTGAGGATTGAGGATTGAGGATTGAGTATTGAGTATTGATGGTTGAGGATTGATGATAGAGGATTGAGGACTGATGATTGGGGATTGAGGACTGAGGATTGAGGTATGAGGACTGAGGACTGAGGATTGATGATTGAGGATTGAGGACTGAGGATTGATCATTGAGGACTGAGGATTGAGGATTGAGGATTGAGGTTTGAGAATTGAGAATTGAGGATGAGGACTGAGGGTTGAGGATTGAGGATTGAGGACAGGGGATTGACGATGAGGGCTGAGGGTTGAGGATTGAGAATTGAGGATTGAGGATTGAGGATTGACGATTGAGGATTGAGGATTGAGGTTTGATGTTTGAGGACTGAGGACTGAGGATTGAGGATTGAGGATTGAGGATTGAAGATTCAGTATTGAGGATTGAGGGTAGAGAATTGAGGATTGAGGATTGAGGTTTGAGTATTGAGGATTGAAGATTGAGGATTGAGTATTGAGGATTGAGAATTGAGGATTAACGATTGAAGATTGAGTATTGAGGATTGAAGAATGAGGATTGAGGATTGAGGATTGAGTATTGAGGATTGAAGATTTAGTATTGATGATTGAAGATTGAGGATTGAGTAATGAGGATTGAGGATTGAGGATTGAAGATTGAGGATTGGGTATTGAGGACTGAGGACTGAGGGTTGAGGTTTGAGGGCTGAGGACTGAGGTTTGAGGATTGAGGATTGATGATTGAGGATTGAGGATTGAGGATTGAAGATTGAGGATTGGGGACTGAGGATTGAAGATTCACGATTGAGGATTGAGGATTGAGAATTGAGGATGGAGGATTGAAGATTCAGTATTGAGGATTGAAGATTGAGAATTGATGTTTGGGGATTGAGATTTGATTACTGAATATTGTGGATTGAGGATTGAACCATGAGAATTCAGGATATTCTATTGAGTATTGAGAATTGAGGGTTGACGGTTGACTATTGAGGATTGATGGTTGAGGGTTGTGTGTTGAATATTGAGGATGGAGGATTGAGGATTGAGGATTGAGGATTGAATATTGATGATTAAGGATTGAGGATTGGGGATTGAGGATCTAGGATTGGAGATCGATTATTGAGGATTGAAGATTGAGAATTGAGGATTGGGGATTGAGAATTGAGGATGAGGCCTGAGGGTAGAGGATTGAGTATTGATGACTTAGGATTGAGGATTGAGGATTGAGGATTGAGGATTGAGGATTGAGGATTGAAGATTGAGTATTGAGGGTTGAAGATTGAGGATTGGGGATCGAGGATCGAGGACGGAGAATGAGGGCTGAGGGTAGAGGATTGAGGTTTGAGCATTGAATCCTGAGAATTCAGGATGTTCTATTGAGTATTGAGAATTGAGGACTGATGGTTGAGTATTGAGGATTGAGGATTGAGGATTGAGGATTGAGGATTGAGGGTTGAGGATTGAGGATTGAGTATTGAAGATTGAGGATACAAGATTCAGTATTGAGGATTGAAGATTGGGAACTGAGGATTGAGGATTGAACATTGAGGACTGAGTGTTGAGTGCTGAGTGATGAGAATTGATGTTTGTAGATAGAGATTTGCAGATTGCAGATTGAGTATTGAGTATTGAAAACTTTGAATTGAGGATATTCTATTGAGGATTGAGAATTGACAACTGATTGTTGAGGACTAAGGTCTGAAGATTGAGGATTCAGGATTGAGGATTCAGAATTGAGGTTTGAGGACTAAGGATTGAGGATTGAAGATTGAGTATTTAGGATTGAGGATTGAGGATTGAAGATTGTGGATTGAGGATTGAGTATCAGGGCTGACGGTTGAGGATTGAGGTCTGAGGACTGAGGACTGAGGATAGCGGATTGAGAATTGAGGATTGAGGATTGAGGATTGAAGATTGAGGATTGGGTATTGAGGATTAAAGAATGAGGATTGAGGATTGAGGATTGAGGATTGAGGATTGAGGATTGAGAATTGAGGATTGAGGATTGAAGATTGAGTATTGAGGGTTGAAGGTTGAGGATTGAGTATTGAGGATTGAGTATTGGGTATTGAGGATTGAAGAATGAGGATTGAGGATTGAGGATTGAGGATTGAGGATTGAGGATTGAAGATTGAGGATTGGATACTGAGGATTGAAGAATGAGGATTGAGGATTGAGGATTGAGGATTGAGTATTGAAGATTGAGTATTGAGGATTGAAGATTGACGATTGAGGATTGAGGATTGAGGATTGAGGACGGAGTGTGAGGGCTGAGGGTTGAGGATTGAGGTTTGAGTATTGAACCCTGAGAATTCAGGATATTCTATTGAGTATTTAGAATTGAGGATTGATGGTTGAGTATTGAGGATTGAGGGTTCAGGATTGAGTATTGAGGGTTGCGTATTGAAGATTGAGGATTGAAGATTGAGTATTGAGGATTGAAGATTGAGGATTGAAGATTGACGATTGAGGATTGAGGATGAGGCTGAGGGTTGAGGATTGAGGTTTGAGGACTGAGGACTGAGGATTGAGGATTGAGAATTGAGGATTGAGGATTGAGGATTGAGGATTGAGGATTGAGGATTGAGTATTGAGGATTGAAGATTGTGTATTGAGGATTGAAGATTGAGTATTGAGGATTGAGGATTGAGGATCGCGGATTGAAGATTGAGGATTGGGGATTCAGGACTGACGATTGAGGATTGAGTATTGAGAATTGAGAATTGAGGATTGTGGATTGAAGATTGAGTATTGAGGATTGAAGATTGAGGATTGAGGATTGAGGATTGAAGATTGAGGACTGATTGTTGAGGGTTGATTGATGGGAATTGATGCTTGTGGATTGAGATTTGAAGATTGAAGAATGGGGATTGAGTATTGAAAACTGTGAATTGAGGATATTCTATTGAGGATTGAGGATTGACAATGGATTGTTGAGGACTGAGGGCTGAAGATTTAGGATTCAGGATTGAGGATTCGGGATTGAGGTTTGAGGACTGAGGACAGAGGGTTGAGGATTGAGGATTGAGGATTGACGCTTGAGGATTGGGGGTTGAGGATGGAGGATTGAAGAGAGAGGACTGAGTGTTGGGGATTGAGTGTTGAGAATAGATGTTTGAGGATTGAGGTTTGATTATTGAATATGTGGATTGAGTATTGAGATTTGAGAATTCAGGATATTCTATTGCATGAGAATTCAGGATATCCTATTGCGTATTGGGAATTGAGGATTGATGGTTAAATATTGAGGATTGATGGTTGAGGGTTGAGGATTGAGGGTTGTGGATTGAGGACGAGGACTGAGCGTTGAGTATTGATGTTTGAGGTCTGAGGATTGAGGATTGAGGATTGACGCTCGAGGATTGAGGATTGAGGATGGAGGCTTGATGGTTGAGTATTGAGGATTGATGGTTGAGGGTTGTGTGTTGAATATTGAGGATGGAGGATTCAGGATTGAGGATTGAGGATTGAGGATTGAAGATTGAGTATTGCGAATAGAGGATTGATGGTTGAGTATTGAGGATTGACGGTTGAGGGGTGTGTGTTGAATGTTGAGAATGGAGGATTGAGGATTGAGGATTGAGGATTGAGGATTGAGGATTGAGTATTGAAGATTGAGTATTGAGGATTGAAGATTGACGATTGAGGATTGAGGATTGAGGATTGAGGATTGAGGATTGAGGATTGAAGATTCAGTATTGAGGATTGAAGATAGAGAATTGAGGATTGAGGATTGAGGTGTGAGTATTGAGGATTGAAGATTGAGGATTGAGTATTGAGGATTGAGGATTGAGGATTGAGGATTGAGGATTGAGTATTGAGTATTTAAGGTTGAGTATTCATGATAGAGGATTGAGGACTGATGATTGGGGATTGAGGATTGAGCATTGAGGTATGAGGACTGAGGACTGAGGATTGAGGATTGAGTATTGAGGACTGAGGATTGATCATTGAGGACTGAGGATTGAGGATTGAGGATTGAGGATTGAGGATTGAGGATTGAGGATTGAGGATTGAAGATTGAGTATTGAGGGTTGAAGATTGAGGATTGGGGATCGAGGATCGAGGACGGAGAATGAGGGCTGAGGGTAGAGGATTGAGGTTTGAGCATTGAATCCTGAGAATTCAGGATGTTCTATTGAGTATTGAGAATTGAGGACTGATGGTTGAGTATTGATGATTGAGGATTGAGGATTGAGGATTGAGGATTGAGGATTGAGTATTGAAGATTGAGGATACAAGATTCAGTATTGAGGATTGAAGATTGGGAACTGAGGATTGAGGATTGAACATTGAGGACTGAGTGTTGAGTGCTGAGTGATGAGAATTGATGTTTGTAGATAGAGATTTGAAGATTGCAGATTGAGTATTGAGTATTGAAAACTTTGAATTGAGGATATTCTATTGAGGATTGAGAATTGACAACTGATTGTTGAGGACTAAGGTCTGAAGATTGAGGATTCAGGATTGAGGATTCAGAATTGAGGTTTGGGGACTAAGGATTGAGGATTGAAGATTGAGTATTGAGGATTGAGGATTGAGGATTGAAGATTGTGGATTGAGGATTGAGTATCAGGGCTGACGGTTGAGGATTGAGGTCTGAGGACTGAGGACTGAGGATAGCGGATTGAGAATTGAGGATTGAGGATTGAGGATTGAAGATTGAGGATTGGGTATTGAGGATTAAAGAATTGGGATTGAGGATTGAGGATTGAGGATTGAGGATTGAGGATTGAGAATTGAGGATTGAGGATTGAAGATTGAGTATTGAGGGTTGAAGGTTGAGGATTGAGGATTGAGGATTGAGTATTGGGTATTGAGGATTGAAGAATGAGGATTGAGGATTGAGGATTGAGGATTGAGGATTGAGGATTGAAGATTGAGGATTGGGTACTGAGGATTGAAGAATGAGGATTGAGGATTGAGGATTGAGGATTGAGTATTGAAGATTGAGTATTGAGGATTGAAGATTGACGATTGAGGATTGAGGATTGAGGATTGAGGACGGAGTGTGAGGGCTGAGGGTTGAGGATTGAGGTTTGAGTATTGAACCCTGAGAATTCAGGATATTCTATTGAGTATTTAGAATTGAGGATTGATGGTTGAGTATTGAGGATTGAGGATTGAGGATTGAGTATTGAGGGTTGCGTATTGAAGATTGAGGATTGAAGATTGAGTATTGAGGATTGAAGATTGAGGATTGAAGATTGACGATTGAGGATTGAGGATGAGGCTGAGGGTTGAGGATTGAGGTTTGAGGACTGAGGACTGAGGATTGAGGATTGAGAATTGAGGATTGAGGATTGAGGATTGAGGATTGAGGATTGAGGATTGAGTATTGAGGATTGAAGATTGTGTATTGAGGATTGAAGATTGAGTATTGAGGATTGAGTATTGAGGATCGCGGATTGAAGATTGAGGATTGGGGATTCAGGACTGACGATTGAGGATTGAGTATTGAGAATTGAGAATTGAGGATTGTGGATTGAAGATTGAGTATTGAGGATTGAAGATTGAGGATTGAGGATTGAGGATTGAAGATTGAGGACTGATTGTTGAGGGTTGAGTGATGGGAATTGATGTTTGTGGATTGAGATTTGAAGATTGAAGAATGGGGATTGAGTATTGAAAACTGTGAATTGAGGATATTCTATTGAGGATTGAGGATTGACAATGGATTGTTGAGGACTGAGGGCTGAAGATTTAGGATTCAGGATTGAGGATTCGGGATTGAGGTTTGAGGACTGAGGACAGAGGGTTGAGGATTGAGGATTGTGGATTGACGCTTGAGGATTGGGGGTTGAGGATGGAGGATTGAAGAGAGAGGACTGAGTGTTGGGGATTGAGTGTTGAGAATAGATGTTTGAGGATTGAGGTTTGATTATTGAATATTGTGGATTGAGTATTGAGATTTGAGAATTCAGGATATTCTATTGCATGAGAATTCAGGATATTCTATTGCGTATTGGGAATTGAGGATTGATGGTTAAATATTGAGGATTGATGGTTGAGGGTTGAGGATTGAGGGTTGTGGATTGAGGACGAGGACTGAGCGTTGAGTATTGATGTTTGAGGTCTGAGGATTGAGGATTGAGGATTGACGCTCGAGGATTGAGGATTGAGGATGGAGGCTTGATGGTTGAGTATTGAGGATTGATGGTTGAGGGGTGTGTGTTGAATGTTGAGAATGGAGGATTGAGGATTGAGGATTGAGGAATGAGAATTGAGGATTGAAGATTGAGTATTGATGATTGAAGACTGAGGATTGAGGATTGAGGTTTGAGTATTGAGGACGAGGACTGACGGTTGAGGATTGAGGTTTGAGGATTGCGGATTGAGGATAGAGGACTGAGGATTGAGGGTTGAGGATTGAGCTTTGATGAATGAAGATTGAGGACTGGGGAATGAGGATTGATGATTGAGGATTCAGGATTGAGAATTGAGGTTTGAGAATTGAGAATTGAGGATGAGGACTGAGGGTTGAGGATTGAGGATTGAGGACTGGGGATTGACGATGAGGGCTGAGGGTTGAGGATTGACGATTGAGGACTGAGGACTGAGGATTGAGGATTGAGAATTGAGGATTGAGGATTGAGGATTGACGATTGAGGATTGAGGATTGAGGATTGAGGTATGAGGACTGAGGACTGAGGATTGATGATTGAGGATTGAGGACTGAGGATTGAGGATTGAGGATTGAAGATTGAGGATAGGGTATTGAGGATTGAAGAATGAGGATTGAGGTTTGAGGATTGAGGATTGAGGATTGAAGATTGAGTATTGAGGATTGAAGATTGAGGATTGAGGACTGAGGGTTGAGGATTGAGGATTGATAATTGAGAATTGAGGATGAGGACTGAGGGTTGAGGATTGAGGTTATAGGAATGAGGATTGAGGATTGGGTATTGAGGATTGAGGATTGAGGATTGAGGATTGAGGATTGGGGATTGAGGATTGAGGATTGATGTTTGAGGACTGAGGACTGAGGATTGAGGATTGAGGATTGAGGATTGAAGATTCCGTATTGAGGATTGAGGGTAGAGAATTGAGGATTGAGGATTGAGGTTTGAGTATTGAGGATTGAAGATTGAGGATTGAGTATTGAGGATTGAGGATTGAGGATTGAGGATTGAGGATTGAGTATTGAGTATTGATGGTTGAGGATTGATGATAGAGGATTGAGGACTGATGATTGGGGATTGAGGATTGAGGATTGAGGTATGAGGACTGAGGACTGAGGATTGATGATTGAGGATTGAGGACTGAGGATTGATCATTGAGGACTGAGGATTGAGGATTGAGGATTGAGGATTGAGAACTGAGAATTGAGAATGAGGACTGAGGGTTGAGGATTGAGGATTGAGGATTGAGGATTGAGGATTGTGTATTGAAGATTGAGGGTTGATGACTGAGTATTGGGGATTGAGGATTGAAAATTGATTATTGAGGATCGAAGGTTGAGGATTGAGGATTGAGGATTGAGAATTGAGAATTGAGGATGAGGACTGAGGGTTGTCGATTGAGGTTTGAGGAATGAGGATTGAGGATTGAGGATTGAGGATTGAGGATTGAGGATTGAGGATTGAGGATTGAGTATTGAAGATTGAGTATCGATGACTGAGGATTGAGGATTGAGGATTGAGTATTGAGGGTTGAGGATTGATGATTGAGTATCGGGGATTGAAGATTGTGTACTGCGGATTGATGATTGAGGACGGAGGATGAGGGCTGAGGGTTGAGGTTTGAGGTTTGAGTATTGAATCCTGAGAATTCAGGATATTCTATTGAGTATTGAGAATTGATGATTGATGGCTGAGTATTGAGGATTAAAGATTGAGGATTGAGGATTGAGAATTGAGGATTGAGGGTTGAGGATTGAGTATTGAAGATTGAGGATACAAGATTCAGTATTGAGGATTGAAGATTGGGAACTGAGGATTGAGGATTGAACATTGAGGACTGAGTGTTGAGTGTTGAGTGATGAGAATTGATGTTTGTAGATAGAGATTTGAAGATTGCAGATTGAGTATTGAGTATTGAAAACTTTGAATTGAGGATGTTCTATTGAGGGTTGAGAATTGACTACTGATTGTTGAGGACTAAGGTCTGAAGATTGAGGATTCAGGATTGAGGATTCAGAATTGAGGTTTGAGGACTAAGGATTGAGGATTGAAGATTGAGTATTGAGGATTGAGGATTGAGGATTGAAGATTGAGGATTGAGGATTGAGTATGAGGGCTGACGGTTGAGGATTGAGGTCGGAGGACTGAGGATTGAGGATTGAAGATTGAGTATTGAGGATTGAGGATTGAGGATTGAAGATTGAGGATTGAGGATTGAGTATGAGGGCTGACGGTTGAGGATTGAGGTCGGAGGATTGAGGTCTGAGGACTGAGGACTGAGGATAGCGGATTGAGAATTGAGGATTGAGGATTGAGGATTGAAGATTGAGGATTGTGTATTGAGGATTAAAGAATGAGGATTGAGGATTGAGGATTGAGGATTGAGGATTGAGGATTGAGAATTGAGGATTGAGGATTGAAGATTGAGTATTGAGGGTTGAAGGTTGAGGATTGATGATTGAGTATTGAGTATTGGGTATTGAGGATTGAAGAATGAGGATTGAGGATTGAGGATTAAGGATTGAGGATTGAGGATTGAAGATTGAGGATTGGGTACTGAGGATTGAAGAATGAGGATTGAGGATTGAGGATTGAGGATTGAGTATTGAAGATTGAGTATTGAGGATTGAAGATTGACGATTGAGGATTGAGGATTGAGGATTGAGGACGGAGTATGAGGGCTGAGGGTTGAGGATTGAGGTTTGCGTATTGAATCCTGAGAATTCAGGATATTCTAATGAGTATTTAGAATTGAGGATTGATGGTTGAGTATTGAGGATTGAGGATTGAGGATTGAGTATTGAGGGTTGAGTATTGAAGATTGAGGATTGAAGATTGAGTATTGAGGATTGAAGATTGAGGATTGAAGACTGACGATTGAGGATTGAGGATGAGGGCTGAGGGTTGAGGATTGAGGTTTGAGGACTGAGGACTGAGGATTGAGGATTGAGAATTGAGGATTGAGGATTGAGGATTGAGGATTGAGGATTGAGGATTGAGTATTGAGGATTGAAGATTGAGTATTGAGGATTGAAGATTGAGTATTGAGGATTGAGGATTGAGGATCGCGGACTGAAGATTGAGGATTGGGGATTCAGGACTGACGATTGAGGATTGAGTATTGAGAATTGAGAATTGAGGATTGTGGATTGAAGATTGAGTATTGAGGATTGAAGATTGAGGATTGAGGATTGAGGATTGAAGATTGAGGACTGATTGTTGAGGGTTGAGTGATGGGAAATGATGTTTGTGGATTGAGATTTGAAGATTGAAGAATGGGGATTGAGTATTGAAAACTGTGAATTGCGGATATTCTATTGAGGATTGAGGATTGACAATGGATTGTTGAGGACTGAGGGCTGAAGATTTAGGATTCAGGATTGAGGATTCGGGATTGAGGTTTGAGGACTGAGGACAGAGGGTTGAGGATTGAGGATTGAGGATTGACGCTTGAGGATTGGGGGTTGAGGATGGAGGATTGAAGAGAGAGGACTGAGTGTTGGGGATTGAGTGTTGAGAATAGATGTTTGAGGATTGAGGTTTGATTATTGAATATTGTGGATTGAGTATTGAGATTTGAGAATTCAGGATATTCTATTGCATGAGAATTCAGGATATTCTATTGCGTATTGGGAATTGAGGATTGATGGTTAAATATTGAGGATTGATGGTTGAGGGTTGAGGATTGAGGGTTGTGGATTGAGGACGAGGACTGAGCGTTGAGTATTGATGTTTGAGGTCTGAGGATTGAGGATTGAGGATTGACGCTCGAGGATTGAGGATTGAGGATGGAGGATTGATGGTTGAGTATTGAGGATTGATGGTTGAGGGTTGTGTGTTGAATATTGAGGATGGAGGATTCAGGATTGAGGATTGAGGATTGAGGATTGAAGATTGAGTATTGCGAATAGAGGATTGATGGTTGAGTATTGAGGATTGATGGTTGAGGGGTGTGTGTTGAATGTTGAGAATGGAGGATTGAGGATTGAGGATTGAGGAATGAGAATTGAGGATTGAAGATTAAGTATTGATGATTGAAGACTGAGGATTGAGGATTGAGGTTTGAGTATTGAGGACGAGGACTGACGGTTGAGGATTGAGGTTTGAGGATTGCGGATTGAGGATAGAGGACTGAGGATTGAGGATTGAGGATTGAGCTTTGATGAATGAAGATTGAGGACTGGGGAATGAGGATTGAAGATTGAGGATTGAGGATTGAGAATTGAGGTTTGAGAATTGAGAATTGAGGATGAGGACTGAGGGTTGAGGATTGAGGATTGAGGACTGGGGATTGACGATGAGGGCTGAGGGTTGAGGATTGACGATTGAGGACTGAGGACTGAGGATTGAGGATTGAGAATTGAGGATTGAGGATTGAGGATTGACGATTCAGGATTGGGTATTGAGGATTGAAGAATGAGGATCGAGGATTGAGGATTGAGGATTGAGGAATGAAAATTGAGGGTTGAGGGTTGAGGATTGAGGATTGAAGATTGAGTATTGACGATTGAAGATTGAGGATTGAGGATTGAGGATTGAGGATTGAGGATTGAAGATTGAGGATAGGGTATTGAGGATTGAAGAATGAGGATTGAGGTTTGAGGATTGAGGATTGAGGATTGAAGATTGAGTATTGAGGATTGAAGGTTGAGGATTGAGGATTGAGTATTGAGGATTGAGGATAGATGATTGAGGATTGAGGATTGAGGACTGACGCTTGAGGATTGAGGTTTGAGGATGGAGGATTGAAGAGAGAGGACTGAGTGTTGGGGATTGAGTGCTGAGAATAGATGTTTGAGGATTAAGGTTTGATTACTGATTATTGCGGATTGAGTATTGAACCATGAGAATTCAGGATATTCTATTGAATACTGAGAATTGAGGATTGATGGTTTGGGCTGAGGGTTGAGGATTGAGGATTGAGGACTGAGGACTGAGGATTGAGGATTGAGAATTGAGGATTGAGGATTGAGGATTGACGATTGAGGATTGGGTATTGAGGATTGAAGAATGAGGATCGAGGATTGAGGATTGAGGATTGAGGAATGAAAATTGAGGGTTGAGGGTTGAGGACTGAGGATTGAAGATTGAGTATTGACGATTGAAGATTGAGGATTGAGGATTGAGGATTGAGGATTGAGGATTGAAGATTGAGGATAGGGTATTGAGGATTGAAGAATGAGGATTGAGGTTTGAGGATTGAGGATTGAGGATTGAAGATTGAGTATTGAGGATTGAAGATTGAGGATTGAGGACTAAGGGTTGAGGATTGAGGATTGATAATTGAGAATTGAGGATGAGGACTGAGGGTTGAGGATTGAGGTTATTGGAATGAGGATTGAGGATTGGGTATTGAGGATTGAGGATTGAGGATTGAGGATTGAGGATTGGGGATTGAGGATTGAGGATTGATGTTTGAGGACTGAGGACTGAGGATTGAGGATTGAGGATTGAGGATTGAAGATTCAGTATTGAGGATTGAGGGTAGAGAATTGAGGATTGAGGATTGAGGTTTGAGTATTGAGGATTGAAGATTGAGGATTGAGTATTGAGGGTGAGGATTGAGGATTGAGGATTGAGGATTGAGTATTGAGTATTGATGGTTGAGGATTGATGATAGAGGATTGAGGACTGATGATTGGGGATTGAGGATTGAGGATTGAGGTATGAGGACTGAGGACTGAGGATTGATGATTGAGGATTGAGGACTGAGGATTGATCATTGAGGACTGAGGATTGAGGATTGAGGATTGAGGATTGAGAATTGAGAATTGAGAATGAGGACTGAGGGTTGAGGATTGAGGATTGAGGATTGAGGATTGAGGATTGTGTATTGAAGATTGAGGGTTGATGACTGAGTATTGGGGATTGAGGATTGAAAATTGATTATTGAGGATCGAAGGTTGAGGATTGAGGATTGAGGATTGAGAATTGAGAATTGAGGATGAGGACTGAGGGTTGTCGATTGAGGTTTGAGGAATGAGGATTGAGGATTGAGGATTGAGGATTGACGATTGAGGATTGAGGATTGAGGATTGAGTATTGAAGATTGAGTATCGATGACTGAGGATTGAGGATTGAGGATTGAGTATTGAGGGTTGAGGATTGATGATTGAGTATCGGGGATTGAAGATTGTGTACTGCGGATTGATGATTGAGGACGGAGGATGAGGGCTGAGGGTTGATGTTTGAGGTTTGAGTATTGAATCCTGAGAATTCAGGATATTCTATTGAGTATTGAGAATTGATGATTGATGGCTGGGTATTGAGGATTAAAGATTGAGGATTGAGGATTGAGGATTGAGGATTGAGGATTGAGGATTGAGGATTGAGTATTGAAGATTGAGGATACAAGATTCAGTATTGAGGATTGAAGATTGGGAACTGAGGATTGAGGATTGAACATTGAGGACTGAGTGTTGAGTGTTGAGTGATGAGAATTGATGTTTGTAGATAGAGATTTGAAGATTGCAGATTGAGTATTGAGTATTGAAAACTTTGAATTGAGGATATTCTATTGAGGATTGAGAATTGACAACTGATTGTTGAGGACTAAGGTCTGAAGATTGAGGATTCAGGATTGAGGATTCAGAATTGAGGTTTGAGGACTAAGGAATTAGGATTGAAGATTGAGTATTGAGGATTGAGGATTGAGGATTGAAGATTGAGGATTGAGGATTGAGTATGAGGGCTGACGGTTGAGGATTGAGGTCGGAGGACTGAGGACTGAGGATAGCGGATTGAGGATTGAGGATTGAGGATTGAGGATTGAAGGTTGAGTATTGAGGATTGAAGATTGAGTATTGAGGATTGAGTATTGAGGATTGAGGATTGATGATTGAGGATTGAGGATTGAGGACTGAGGGTTGAGGATTTAGGATTGATAATTGAGAATTGAGGATGAGGACTGAGGGTTGAGGATTGAGGTTATAGGAATGAGGATTGAGGATTGGGTATTGAGGATTGAGGATTGAGGATTGAGGATTGAGGATTGGGGATTGAGGATTGAGGATTGATGTTTGAGGACTGAGGACTGAGGATTGAGGATTGAGGATTGAGGATTGAAGATTCAGTATTGAGGATTGAGGGTAGAGAATTGAGGATTGAGGATTGAGGTTTGAGTATTGAGGATTGAAGATTGAGGATTGAGTATTGAGGATTGAGGATTGAGGATTGAGGATTGAGGATTGAGTATTGAGTATTGATGGTTGAGGATTGATGATAGAGGATTGAGGACTGATGATTGGGGATTGAGGATTGAGCATTGAGGTATGAGGACTGAGGACTGAGGATTGATGATTGAGGATTGAGGACTGAGGATTGATCATTGAGGACTGAGGATTGAGGATTGAGGATTGAGGATTGAGAATTGAGAATTGAGAATGAGGACTGAGGGTTGAGGATTGAGGATTGAGGATTGAGGATTGAGGATTGTGTATTGAAGATTGAGGGTTGATGACTGAGTATTGGGGATTGAGGATTGAAAATTGATTATTGAGGATCGAAGATTGAGGACTGAGGGTTGAGGATTGAGGATTGATAATTGAGAATTGAGGATGAGGACTGAGGGTTGAGGATTGAGGTTATAGGAATGAGGATTGAGGATTGAGTATTGAGAATTGAGGATTGAGTATTGAGGATTGAGGATTGGGGATTGAGGATTGAGGATTGAGGTTTGAGGACTGAGGTCTGAGGACTGAGGATTGAGGATTGAGGATTGAAGATTCAGTATTGAGGATTGAAGGTAGAGAATTGAGGATTGAGGATTGAGGTTTGAGTATTGAGGATTGAAGATTGAGGATTGAGTATTGAGGATTGAGGATTGAGAATTGAGGATTGAGGATTGAGGATTGAAGATTGAGGATTGGGTGTTGAGGATTGAAGATTGAGGATTGAGGATTGAGGATTGAGGATTGAGGATTGATGATTGAGTATTGAGGATTGAGGATTGACGCTTGAGGATTGAGGATTGAGGATGGAGGATTGATGGTTGAGTATTGAGGATTGATGGTTGAGGGTTGTGTGTTGAATGTTGAGGATGGAGGATTGAGAATTGAGGATTGAAGATTGAGTATTGATGATTGAAGATTGAGGATTGAGGATTGAGGTTGAGTATTGAGGACGAGTACTGACGGTTGAGGATTGAGGTTTGAGGATTGAGGATTGAGGATAGAGGACTGAGGACTGATGATTGAGGATGGAGCATTGAGGATAGGAGATTGAGGACTGGGGAATGAGGATTGAAGATTGAGGTTTAATGATTGACGATTTCGGGATTGAGGATCTAGGATTGGAGACTGATTATTGAGGATTGAAGATTGAGGATTGAGGACTGAGGGTTGAGGATTGAGGATTGATAATTGAGAATTGAGGATGAGGACTGATGGCTGAGGATTGAGGTTATAGGAATGAGGATTGAGGATTGAGTATTGAGGATTGAGGATTGAGGATTGAGGATTGAGGATTGGGGATTGAGGATTGAGGATTGAGGTTTGAGGACTGAGGACTGAGGATTCAGGATTGAGGATTGAGGATTGAAGATTCAGTATTGAGGATTGAAGGTAGAGAATTGAGGATTGGGGATTGAGGTTTGAGTATTGAGGATTGAAGATTGAGGATTGAGTATTGAGGATTGAGGATTGAGAATTGAGGATTGAGGATTGAGGATTGAAGATTGAGGATTGGGTGATGAGCATTGAAGATTGAGGATTGAGGATTGAGGATTGAGGATTGAGGATTGATGATTGAGTATTGAGGATTGAGGATTGACGCTTGAGGATTGAGGATTGAGGATGGAGGATTGATGGTTGAGTATTGAGGATTGATGGTTGAGGGTTGTGTGTTGAATATTGAGGATGGAGGATTCAGGATTGAGGATTGAGGATTGAGGATTGAAGATTGAGTATTGCGAATTGAGGATTGATGGTTGAGTATTGAGTATTGATGGCTGAGGGTTGTGTGTTGAATGTTGAGGATGGAGGATTGAGAATTGAGGATTGAAGATTGAGTATTGATGATTGAAGATTGAGGATTGAGGATTGATGTTGAGTATTGAGGACGAGTACTGACGGTTGAGGATTGATGTTTGAGGATTGGGGATTGAGGATAGGGAACTGAGGACTGAGGATTGAGGATGGAGCATTGAGGATAGAAGATTGAGGACTGGGGAATGAGGATTGAAGATTGAGGTTTAATGATTGAGGATTTCGGGATTGAGGATCTAGGATTGGAGATTGATTATTGAGGATTGAAGATTGAGGATTGAGGACTGAGGGTTGAGGATTGAGGATTGATAATTGAGAATTGAGGATGAGGACTGAGGGTTGATGATTGAGGTTATAGGAATGAGTATTGAGGATTGAGTATTGAGGATTGAGGATTGTGGTTTGAGGATTGAGGATTGGGGATTGAGGATTGAGGATTGAGGTTTGAGGACTGAGGACTGAGGATTGAGGATTGAGGATTGAGGATTGAAGATTCAGTATTGAGGATTGAAGGTAGAGAATTGAGGATTGAGGATTGAGGTTTGAGTATTGAGGATTGAAGATTGAGGATTGAGTATTGAGGATTGAGGATTGAGGATTGAGGATCGAGGATTGAGTATTGAGTATTGATGGTTGAGGATTGATGATAGAGGATTGAGGACTGATGATTGGGGATTGAGGATTGAGCATTGAGGTATGAGGACTGAGGACTGAGGATTGAGGATTGAGGATTGAGGACTGAGGATTGATCATTGAGGACTGAGGATTGAGGATTGAGGATTGAGGATTGAGAATTGAGAATTGAGAATGGGGACTGAGGGTTGAGGATTGAGGATTGAGGATTGAGGATTGAGGATTGAGTATTGAAGATTGAGGATTGATGACTGAGTATTGGGGATTGAGGATTGAAAATTGATTATTGAGGATTGAAGATTGAGGATTGAGGATAGAGGATTGAGAATTGAGAATTGAGGATGAGGACTGAGGGTTGTGGATTGAGGATTGAGGAATGAGGATTGAGGATTGAGGATTGAGGATTGGGGATTGAGGATTGAGGATTGAGGTTTGAGGACTGAGGACTGAGGATTGAGGATTGAGGATTGAGGATTGAAGATTCAGTATTGAGGATTGAAGGTAGAGAATTGAGGATTGAGGATTGAGGTTTGAGTATTGAGGATTGAAGATTGAGGATTGAGTATTGAGGATTGAGGATTGAGGATTGAGGAATGAAAATTGAGGGTTGAGGATTGAGGATTGAGGATTGAGGATTGAAGATTGAGGATAAGGTATTGAGGATTGAAGAATGAGGATTGAGGATTGAGGATTGAGGATTGAGGATTGAAGGTTGAGTATAGAGGATTGAAGATTGAGGATTGAGGATTGAGTATTGAGAATTGAGGATTGATGGTTTGGGTTGGGGGTTGAGGGTTATGGATTGAGGTCGAGGACTGAGGGTTGAGTATTGATGTTTGAGGTCTGGGGATTTAGGATTGAGGATTGAGAATTGAGGATTGAGGATTGAGGATTGAAGATTGAGGATTGGGTGTTAAGGATTGAAGATTGAGGATAGAGGATTGAGGATTGAGGGTTGAGGATTGATGATTGAGTATTGAGGATTGAGGATTGACGCTTGAGGATTGAGGATTGAGGATGGAGGATTGATGGTTGAGTATTGAGGATTGATGGTTGCGGGTTGTGTGTTGATTGTTGAGGATGGAGGATTGAGAATTGAGGATTGAAGATTGAGTATTGATGATTGAAGATTGAGGATTGAGGATTGAGGTTGAGTATTGAGGACAAGTACTGACGGTTGAGGATTGAGGTTTGAGGATTGAGGATTGAGGATAGAGGACTGAGGACTGAGGATTGAGGATGGAGCATTGAGGATAGAAGATTGAGGACTGGGGAATGAGGATTGAAGATTGAGGTTTAATGATTGAGGATTTCGGGATTGAGGATCTAGGATTGGAGATTGATTATTGATGATTGAAGATTGAGGATTGAGGACTGAGGGTTGAGGATTGAGGATTGATAATTGAGAATTGAGGATGAGGACTGAGGGTTGAGGATTGAGGATTGAGGATTGAGGATTGAAGATTGAGGATAAGGTATTGAGGATTGAAGAATGAGGATTGAGGATTGAGGATTGAGGATTGAGGATTGAAGGTTGAGTATTGAGGATTGAAGATTGAGGATTGAGGATTGAGTATTGAGGATTGAGGATTGATGATTGAGGATTGAGGATTGAGGATTGACGCTTGAGGATTGAGGTTTGAGGATGGAGGATTGAAGAGAGAGGACTGAGTGTTGGGGATTGAGTGTTGAGAATAGATGTTTGAGGATTTAGGTTTGATTATTGATTATTGCGGATTGAGTATTGAACCATGAGAATTCAGGATATTCTATTGAATACTGAGAATTGAGGATTGATGGTTTGGGTTGGGGGTTGAGGGTTATGGATTGAGGACGAGGACTGAGGGTTGAGTATTGATGTTTGAGGACTGAGGACTGAGGATTGAGGATTGAGAATTGAGTACTGAGGATTGAGGATTGAAGATTGAGTATTGGGTATTGAGGATTGAAGAATGAGGATTGAGGATTGAGGATTGAGGATTGAGGATTGAGGACTGAAGATTGAGGATTGGGTACTGAGGATTGAAGAATGAGGATTGAGGATTGAGGATTGAGGATTGAGGATTGAAGATTGAGTATTGAGGATTGAGGATTGACGATTGAGGATTGAGGATTGAGGATTGAGGACGGAATGTGACGGCTGAGGTTTGAGGATTGAGGTTTGAGTATTGAATCCTGAGAATTCAGGATATTCTATTGAGTATTTAGAATTGAGGATTGATGGTTGAGAACTGAGGATTGAGGATTGAGGATTGAGGATTGAGTATTGAAGATTGAGGATTGAAGATTGAGTATTGAGGATTGAAGATTGTGGATTGAAGATTGACGATTGAGGATTGAGGATCGCGGATTGAAGATTGAGGATTGGGGATTCAGGATTGACGATTGAGGATTGAGTATTGAGAATTGAGAATTGAGGATTGTGGATTGAAGATTGAGTATTGAGGATTGAAGATTGAGGATTGAGGATTGAGGATTGAAGATTGAGGACTGATTGTTGAGGGTTGAGTGATGGGAATTGATGTTTGTGGATTGAGATTTGAAGATTGAAGAATGGGGATTGAGTATTGAAAACTGTGAATTGAGGATATTCTATTGAGGATTTAGGATTGACATTGGATTGTTGAGGACTGAGGGCTGAAGACTAAGGATTCAGGATTGAGGATTCGGGATTGAGGTTTGAGGACTGAGGACTGACGGTTGAGGATTGAGGATTGAGGATTGACGCTTGAGGATTGAGGGTTGAGGATGGAGGATTGAAGAGAGAGGACTGAGTGTTGGGGATTGAAGATTGAGGATTGAGGATTGAGGATTGAGGATTGAGGATTGACGATTGAGTATTGAGGATTGAGGATTGACGCTTGAGGATTGAGGATTGAGGATGGAGGATTGATGGTTGAGTATTGAGGATTGATGGTTGAGGGTTGTGTGTTGAATATTGAGGATGGAGGATTCAGGATTGAGGATTGAGGATTGAGGATTGAAGATTGAGTATTGCGAATTGAGGATTGATGGTTGAGTATTGAGGATTGATGGCTGAGGGTTGTGTGTTGAATGTTGAGGATGGAGGATTGAGAATTGAGGTTTGAAGATTGAGTATTGATGATTGAAGATTGAGGATTGAGGATTGAGGTTGAGTATTGAGGACGAGTACTGACGTTTGGGGATTGAGGTTTGAGGATTGAGGATTGAGGATAGAGGACTGAGGACTGAGGATTGAGGATGGAGCATTGAGGATAGAAGATTGAGGACTGGGGAATGAGAATTGAAGATTGAGGTTTAATGATTGACGATTTCGGGATTGAGGACCTAGGATTGGAGACTGATTATTGAGGATTGAAGATTGAGGATTGAGGACTGAGGGTTGAGGATTGAGGATTGATGATTGAGAATTGAGGATGAGGACTTAGGGTTGAGGATTGAGGTTCTAGGAATGAGGATTGAGGATTCAGTATTGAGGATTGAGGATTGAGGATTGAGGATTGAGGATTGGGGATTGAGGATTGAGGATTGAGGTTTGAGGACTGAGGACTGAGGATTGAGTATTGAGGACTGAGGATTGAAGATTCAGTATTGAGGATTGAAGGTAGAGAATTGAGGATTGAGGATTGAGGTTTGAGTATTGAGGATTGAAGATTGAGGATTGAGTATTGAGGATTGAGGATTGATAATTGAGGATTGAGGATTGAGGATTGAAGATTGAGGATTGGGTGTTGAGCATTGAAAATTGAGGATTGAGGATTGAGGATTGAGGATTGAGGATTGATGATTGAGTATTGCGGATTAAGGATTGACGCTTGAGGATTGAGGATTGAGGATGGAGGATTGATGGTTGAGTATTGAGGATTGATGGTTGAGGGTTGTGTGTTGAATATTGAGGATGGAGGATTCAGGATTGAGGATTGAGGATTGAGGATTGAAGATTGAGTATTGCGAATTGAGGATTGATGGTTGAGTATTGAGTATTGATGGCTGAGGGTTGTGTGTTGAATGTTGAGGATGGAGGATTGAGAATTGAGGATTGAAGATTGAGTATTGATGATTGAAGATTGAGGATTGAGGATTGAGGATTGAGAATTGAGAATTGAGGATGAGGACTGAGGGTTGTGGATTGAGGTTTGAGGAATGAGGATTGAGGATTGAGGATTGAGGATTGAGGATTGGGGATTGAGGATTGAGTATTGAAGATTGAGTATCGATGACTGAGGATTGAGGATTGAGGATTGAGTATTGAGGGTTGAGGATTGATGATTGAGTATCGGGGATTGAAGATTGTGTACTGCGGATTGATGATTGAGGACGGAGGATGAGGGCTGAGGGTTGAGGTTTGAGGTTTGAGTATTGAATCCTGAGAATTCAGGATATTCTATTGAGTATTGAGAATTGATGATTGATGGCTGAGTATTGAGGATTAAAGATTGAGGATTGAGGATTGAGGATTGAGGATTGAGGATTGAGGATTGAGTATTGAAGATTGAGGATACAAGATTCAGTATTGAGGATTGAAGATTGGGAACTGGGGATTGAGGATTGAACATTGAGGACTGAGTGTTGAGTGTTGAGTGATGAGAATTGATGTTTGTAGATAGAGATTTGAAGATTGCAGATTGAGTATTGAGTATTGAAAACTTTGAATTGAGGATATTCTATTGAGGATTGAGAATTGACAACTGATTGTTGAGGACTAAGGTCTGAAGATTGAGGATTCAGGATTGAGGATTCAGAATTGAGGTTTGAGGACGAAGGATTGAGGATAGAAGATTGAGGACTGGGGAATGAGGATTGAAGATTGAGGATTGGGTATTGAGGATTGAAGAATGAGGGTTGATGATTGAGGATTGAGGATTGAGGATTGAAGATTGAGTATTGAGGATTGAAGACTGACGATTGAGGATTGAGGATTGAGGATTGAGAATTGAGGATTGAGGATTGAGGATTGAGGATTGAGGATTGAGGATTGAGGATTGTGGATTGAGGATTGAATATTGACGATTAAGAATTGAGGATTGAGTACTGAGGATTGAAGATTGAGGACTGAGGATTGAGGATTGAGGATTGAAGATTGAGGATTGTGTACAGAGGATTGAAGAATGAGGATTGAGGATTGAGGATTGTGGATTGAGGATTGAAGATTGAGTATTGAGGATTGAAGACTGACGATTGAGGATTGAGGATTGCGGATTGAGGATTGAGGATTGAGGATTGAGGATTGAAGATTGAGTATTGAGGATTGAAGATCGAGGATTGAGGATTGAGGATTGAGGATTGAGGATTTAAGATTGAGGATGAGGGCTGAGGGTTGATGATTGAGGTTTGAGGATTGATGATTGAGGATTGAGGATTGAAGATTGTGGATTGGGTATCGCGGATTGAACATTGAGGATTGAGGATTGAGGATTGAGGATTGAGGATTGAGGACTGAAGATTGTATATTGATGATTGAAGATTGGGAATTGAGGATTGAGTGTTGTGGATTGAGGACGAGGACTGAGGTTTGAGTATTGATGTTTGAGGTCTGAGGATTGAGGATTGAGGATTGAGAATTGAGGATTGAGGATTGAGGATTGAAGATTGAGGATTGAGTATTGAGGATTGAATATTGAGGATTGAGGATTGAGGATTGAGGGTTGAGAATGAGGGCTGAGGGTTGAGGATTCAGGTTTGAGTATAGAATCCTGAGAATTCAGGATATTCTATTGAGCATTGAGAATTGAGTATTGATGGTTGAGTATTGAGGATTGAGGATTGAGGATTGAGGATTGAGGATTGAGTATTGAAGATTGAGTATTGAGGATTGAAGATTGAGGATTGAGGATTGAGGATTGAGGATTGAGGATTGATGGTTGAGAATTGAAGATTGAGTATTGAGGATTGAAGATTGAGGATTGGGGATTGAGGATTGAGGATGAGGACTGAGGGTTGAGGATTGAGGTTTGAGGAATGAGGATTGAGGATTGAGGATTGAGGATTGAGGATTGAGGTTTGAGGATTGACGATTGAGGATTGGGTATTGAGGATTGAAGAATGAGGCTCGAGGATTGAGGATTGAGGATTGAGGAATGAAAATTGAGGGTTGAGGGTTGAGGATTGAGGATTGAAGATTGAGTATTGACGATTGAAGATTGAGGATTGAGGATTGAGGATTGAGGATTGAGGATTGAAGATTGAGGATAGGGTATTGAGGATTGAAGAATGAGGATTGAGGATTGAGGATTGAGGATTGAGGATTGAAGATTGAGTATTGAGGATTGAAGATTGAGGATTGAGGATTGAGTATTGAGGATTGAGGATTGATGATTGAGGATTGAGGATTGAGGATTGACGCTTGAGGATTGAGGTTTGATGATGGAGGATTGAAGAGAGAGGACTGAGTGTTGGGGATTGAGTGTTGAGAATAGATGTTTGAGGATTTAGGTTTGATTATTGATTATTGCGGATTGAGTATTGAACCATGAGAATTCAGGATATTCTATTGAATATTGAGAATTGAGGATTGATGGTTTGGGTTGGGGGTTGAGGGTTATGGATTGAGGTCGAGGACTGAGGGTTGAGTATTGATGTTTGAGGTCTGGGGATTTAGGATTGAGGATTGAGAATTGAGGATTGAGGATTGAGGATTGAAGATTGAGGATTGGGTGTTAAGGATTGAAGATTGAGGATAGAGGATTGAGGATTGAGGGTTGAGGATTGATGATTGAGTATTGAGGATTGAGGATTGACGCTTGAGGATTGAGGATTGAGGATGGAGGATTGATGGTTGAGTATTGAGGATTGATGGTTGCGGGTTGTGTGTTGATTGTTGAGGATGGAGGATTGAGAATTGAGGATTGAAGATTGAGTATTGATGATTGAAGATTGAGGATTGAGGATTGAGGTTGAGTATTGAGGACGAGTACTGACGGTTGAGGATTGAGGTTTGAGGATTGAGGATTGAGGATAGAGGACTGAGGACTGAGGATTGAGGATGGAGCATTGAGGATAGAAGATTGAGGACTGGGGAATGAGGATTGAAGATTGAGGTTTAATGATTGAGGATTTCGGGATTGAGGATCTAGGATTGGAGATTGATTATTGATGATTGAAGATTGAGGATTGAGGACTGAGGGTTGAGGATTGAGGATTGATAATTGAGAATTGAGGATGAGGACTGAGGGTTGAGGATTGAGGTTATAGGAATGAGGATTCAGGATTGAGTATTGAGAAATGAGGATTGAGGATTGAGGATTGAGGATTGGGGATTGAGGATTGAGGATTGAGGTTTTAGGACTGAGGACTGAGGATTGAGGATTGAGGATTGAGGATTGAAGATTCAGTATTGAGGATTGAAGGTAGAGTATTGAGGATTGAGGATTGAGGTTTGAGTATTGAGGATTGAAGATTGAGGATTGAGTATTGAGGATTGAGGATTGAGAATTGAGGATTGAGGATTGAGGATTGAAGATTGAGGATTGGGTGTTGAGGATTGAAGATTGAGGATTGAGGATTGAGGATTGAGGATTGAGGATTGACGATTGAGTATTGAGGATTGAGGATTGACGCTTGAGGATTGAGGATTGAGGATGGAGGATTGATGGTTGAGTATTGAGGATTGATGGTTGAGGGTTGTGTGTTGAATATTGAGGATGGAGGATTCAGGATTGAGGATTGAGGATTGAGGATTGAAGATTGAGTATTGCGAATTGAGGATTGATGGTTGAGTATTGAGGATTGATGGCTGAGGGTTGTGTGTTGAATGTTGAGGATGGAGGATTGAGAATTGAGGTTTGAAGATTGAGTATTGATGATTGAAGATTGAGGATTGAGGATTGAGGTTGAGTATTGAGGACGAGTACTGACGTTTGAGGATTGAGGTTTGAGGATTGAGGATTGAGGATAGAGGACTGAGGACTGAGGATTGAGGATGGAGCATTGAGGATAGAAGATTGAGGACTGGGCAATGAGAATTGAAGATTGAGGTTTAATGATTGACGATTTCGGGATTGAGGACCTAGGATTGGAGACTGATTATTGAGGATTGAAGATTGAGGATTGAGGACTGAGAGTTGAGGATTGAGGATTGATGATTGAGAATTGAGGATGAGGACTTAGGGTTGAGGATTGAGGTTCTAGGAATGAGGATTGAGGATTCAGTATTGAGGATTGAGGATTGAGGATTGAGGATTGAGGATTGGGGATTGAGGATTGAGGATTGAGGTTTGAGGACTGAGGACTGAGGATTGAGTATTGAGGACTGAGGATTGAAGATTCAGTATTGAGGATTGAAGGTAGAGAATTGAGGATTGAGGATTGAGGTTTGAGTATTGAGGATTGAAGATTGAGGATTGAGTATTGAGGATTGAGGATTGATAATTGAGGATTGAGGATTGAGGATTGAAGATTGAGGATTGGGTGTTGAGCATTGAAGATTGAGGATTGAGGATTGAGGATTGAGGACTGAGGATTGATGATTGAGTATTGAGGATTGAGGATTGACGCTTGAGGATTGAGGATTGAGGATGGAGGATTGATGGTTGAGTATTGAGGATTGATGGTTGAGGGTTGTGTGTTGAATATTGAGGATGGAGGATTCAGGATTGAGGATTGAGGATTGAGGATTGAAGATTGAGTATTGCGAATTGAGGATTGATGGTTGAGTATTGAGTATTGATGGCTGAGGGTTGTGTGTTGAATGTTGAGGATGGAGGATTGAGAATTGAGGATTGAAGATTGAGTATTGATGATTGAAGATTGAGGATTGAGGATTGAGGATTGAGAATTGAGAATTGAGGATGAGGACTGAGGGTTGTGGATTGAGGTTTGAGGAATGAGGATTGAGGATTGAGGATTGAGGATTGAGGATTGGGGATTGAGGATTGAGTATTGAAGATTGAGTATCGATGACTGAGGATTGAGGATTGAGGATTGAGTATTGAGGGTTGAGGATTGATGATTGAGTATCGGGGATTGAAGATTGTGTACTGCGGATTGATGATTGAGGACGGAGGATGAGGGCTGAGGGTTGAGGTTTGAGGTTTGAGTATTGAATCCTGAGAATTCAGGATATTCTATTGAGTATTGAGAATTGATGATTGATGGCTGAGTATTGAGGATTAAAGATTGAGGATTGAGGATTGAGGATTGAGGATTGAGGATTGAGGATTGAGTATTGAAGATTGAGGATACAAGATTCAGTATTGAGGATTGAAGATTGGGAACTGGGGATTGAGGATTGAACATTGAGGACTGAGTGTTGAGTGTTGAGTGATGAGAGTTGATGTTTGTAGATAGAGATTTGAAGATTGCAGATTGAGTATTGAGTATTGAAAACTATGAATTGAGGATATTCTATTGAGGATTGAGAATTGACAACTGATGGTTGAGGACTAAGGTCTGAAGATTGAGGATTCAGGATTGAGGATTCAGAATTGAGGTTTGAGGACGAAGGATTGAGGATAGAAGATTGAGGACTGGGGAATGAGGATTGAAGATTGAGGATTGGGTATTGAGGATTGAAGAATGAGGGTTGATGATTGAGGATTGAGGATTGAGGATTGAAGATTGAGTATTGAGGATTGAAGACTGACGATTGAGGATTGAGGATTGAGGATTGAGGATTGAGGATTGAGGATTGAGGATTGAGGATTGAGGATTGAGGATTGAGGATTGTGGATTGAGGATTGAATATTGACGATTAAGAATTGAGGATTGAGTACTGAGGATTGAAGATTGAGGACTGAGGATTGAGGATTGAGGATTGAAGATTGAGGATTGTGTACAGAGGATTGAAGAATGAGGATTGAGGATTGAGGATTGTGGATTGAGGATTGAAGATTGAGTATTGAGGATTGAAGACTGACGATTGAGGATTGAGGATTGAGGATTGAGGATTGAGGATTGAGGATTGAGGATTGAAGATTGAGTATTGAGGATTGAAGATCGAGGATTGAGGATTGAGGATTGAGGATTGAGGATTTAAGATTGAGGATGAGGGCTGAGGGTTGATGATTGAGGTTTGAGGATTGATGATTGAGGATTGAGGATTGAAGATTGTGGATTGGGTATCGCGGATTGAACATTGAGGATTGAGGATTGAGGATTGAGGATTGAGGATTGAGGACTGAAGATTGTATATTGATGATTGAAGATTGGGAATTGAGGATTGAGTGTTGTGGATTGAGGACGAGGACTGAGGTTTGAGTATTGATGTTTGAGGTCTGAGGATTGAGGATTGAGGATTGAGAATTGAGGATTGAGGATTGAGGATTGAAGATTGAGGATTGAGTATTGAGGATTGAATATTGAGGATTGAGGATTGAGGATTGAGGGTTGAGAATGAGGGCTGAGGGTTGAGGATTCAGGTTTGAGTATAGAATCCTGAGAATTCAGGATATTCTATTGAGCATTGAGAATTGAGTATTGATGGTTGAGTATTGAGGATTGAGGATTGAGGATTGAGGATTGAGGATTGAGTATTGAAGATTGAGGATTGATGATTGAGGATTGAGGATTGAGGATTGAGGATTGAGAATTGAGGATTGAGGACTGAAGATTGTATATTGATGATTGAAGACTGAGGATTGAGGATTGAGGTTTGAGTATTGAGGACGAGGACTGACGGTTGAGGATTGAGGTTTGAGGATTGCGGATTGAGGATAGAGGACTGAGGATTGAGGATTGAGTATTGAGCTTTGAGGAATGAAGATTGGGGACTGGGGAATGAGGATTGAAGATTGAGGACTGAGGATTGAGGATTGAAGATTGAGTATTGAGGATTGAAGATTGAGGATTGAGGATTGAGGATTGAGGATTGAGGATTGATGGTTGAGAATTGAAGATTGAGTATTGAGGATTGAAGGTTGAGGATTGGGGATTGAGGATTGAGGATGAGGACTGAGGGTTGAGGATTGAGGTTTGAGGAATGAGGATTGAGGATTGAGGGTTGAGGATTGAGGATTGAGGTTTGAGGATTGACGATTGAGGATTGGGTATTGAGGATTGAAGAATGAGGCTCGAGGATTGAGGATTGAGGATTGAGGAATGAAAATTGAGGGTTGAGGGTTGAGGATTGAGGATTGAAGATTGAGTATTGACGATTGAAGATTGAGGATTGAGGATTGAGGATTGAGGATTGAGGATTGAAGATTGAGGATAGGGTATTGAGGATTGAAGAATGAGGATTGAGGATTGAGGATTGAGGATTGAGGATTGAAGATTGAGTATTGAGGATTGAAGATTGAGGATTGAGGATTGAGTATTGAGGATTGAGGATTGATGATTGAGGATTGAGGATTGAGGATTGACGCTTGAGGATTGAGGTTTGATGATGGAGGATTGAAGAGAGAGGACTGAGTGTTGGGGATTGAGTGTTGAGAATAGATGTTTGAGGATTTAGGTTTGATTATTGATTATTGCGGATTGAGTATTGAACCATGAGAATTCAGGATATTCTATTGAATATTGAGAATTGAGGATTGATGGTTTGGGTTGGGGGTTGAGGGTTATGGATTGAGGTCGAGGACTGAGGGTTGAGTATTGATGTTTGAGGTCTGGGGATTTAGGATTGAGGATTGAGAATTGAGGATTGAGGATTGAGGATTGAAGATTGAGGATTGGGTGTTAAGGATTGAAGATTGAGGATAGAGGATTGAGGATTGAGGGTTGAGGATTGATGATTGAGTATTGAGGATTGAGGATTGACGCTTGAGGATTGAGGATTGAGGATGGAGGATTGATGGTTGAGTATTGAGGATTGATGGTTGCGGGTTGTGTGTTGATTGTTGAGGATGGAGGATTGAGAATTGAGGATTGAAGATTGAGTATTGATGATTGAAGATTGAGGATTGAGGATTGAGGTTGAGTATTGAGGACGAGTACTGACGGTTGAGGATTGAGGTTTGAGGATTGAGGATTGAGGATAGAGGACTGAGGACTGAGGAGTGAGGATGGAGCATTGAGGATAGAAGATTGAGGACTGGGGAATGAGGATTGAAGATTGAGGTTTAATGATTGAGGATTTCGGGATTGAGGATCTAGGATTGGAGATTGATTATTGATGATTGAAGATTGAGGATTGAGGACTGAGGGTTGAGGATTGAGGATTGATAATTGAGAATTGAGGATGAGGACTGAGGGTTGAGGATTGAGGTTATAGGAATGAGGATTCAGGATTGAGTATTGAGAAATGAGGATTGAGGATTGAGGATTGAGGATTGGGGATTGAGGATTGAGGATTGAGGTTTTAGGACTGAGGACTGAGGATTGAGGATTGAGGATTGAGGATTGAAGATTCAGTATTGAGGATTGAAGGTAGAGTATTGAGGATTGAGGATTGAGGTTTGAGTATTGAGGATTGAAGATTGAGGATTGAGTATTGAGGATTGAGGATTGAGAATTGAGGATTGAGGATTGAGGATTGAAGATTGAGGATTGGGTGTTGAGGATTGAAGATTGAGGATTGAGGATTGAGGATTGAGGATTGAGGATTGACGATTGAGTATTGAGGATTGAGGATTGACGCTTGAGGATTGAGGATTGAGGATGGAGGATTGATGGTTGAGTATTGAGGATTGATGGTTGAGGGTTGTGTGTTGAATATTGAGGATGGAGGATTCAGGATTGAGGATTGAGGATTGAGGATTGAAGATTGAGTATTGCGAATTGAGGATTGATGGTTGATTATTGAGGATTGATGGCTGAGGGTTGTGTGTTGAATGTTGAGGATGGAGGATTGAGAATTGAGGTTTGAAGATTGAGTATTGATGATTGAAGATTGAGGATTGAGGATTGAGGTTGAGTATTGAGGACGAGTACTGACGTTTGAGGATTGAGGTTTGAGGATTGAGGATTGAGGATAGAGGACTGAGGACTGAGGATTGAGGATGGAGCATTGAGGATAGAAGATTGAGTACTGGGGAATGAGAATTGAAAATTGAGGTTTAATGATTGACGATTTCGGGATTGAGGACCTAGGATTGGAGACTGATTATTGAGGATTGAAGATTGAGGATTGAGGACTGAGGGTTGAGGATTGAGGATTGATGATTGAGAATTGAGGATTGAGGATTGAGGATTGAGGATTGAGGATTGAGGATTGAGGATTGAAGATTGAGTATTGAGGATTGAAGATCGAGGATTGAGGATTGAGGATTGAGGATTGAGGATTTAAGATTGAGGATGAGGGCTGAGGGTTGATGATTGAGGTTTGAGGATTGATGATTGAGGATTGAGGATTGAAGATTGTGGATTGGGTATCGCGGATTGAACATTGAGGATTGAGGATTGAGGATTGAGGATTGAGGATTGAGGACTGAAGATTGTATATTGATGATTGAAGATTGGGAATTGAGGATTGAGTGTTGTGGATTGAGGACGAGGACTGAGGTTTGAGTATTGATGTTTGAGGTCTGAGGATTGAGGATTGAGGATTGAGAATTGAGGATTGAGGATTGAGGATTGAAGATTGAGGATTGAGTATTGAGGATTGAATATTGAGGATTGAGGATTGAGGATTGAGGGTTGAGAATGAGGGCTGAGGGTTGAGGATTCAGGTTTGAGTATAGAATCCTGAGAATTCAGGATATTCTATTGAGCATTGAGAATTGAGTATTGATGGTTGAGTATTGAGGATTGAGGATTGAGGATTGAGGATTGAGGATTGAGTATTGAAGATTGAGGATTGATGATTGAGGATTGAGGATTGAGGATTGAGGATTGAGAATTGAGGATTGAGGACTGAAGATTGTATATTGATGATTGAAGATTGAGGATTGAGGATTGAGTGTTGTGGATTGAGGACGAGGACTGAGGGTTGAGTATTGATGTCTGAGGTCTGAGGATTGAGGATTGAGGATTGAGAATTGAGGATTGAGGATTGAGTATTGAGGGTTGAAGATTGAGGATTGTGGATTGAGGATTGAGGATTGAGGACTGAAGATTGTATATTGATGATTGAAGATTGAGGATTGAGGATTGAGTGTTGTGGATTGAGGACGAGGACTGAGGGTTGAGTATTGATGTCTGATGTCTGAGGATTGAGGATTGAGGATTGAGAATTGAGGATTGAGGATTGAGAATTGAGGATTGAGGATTGAGGACTGAGGATTGAGGATTGAGTATTGAGGATTGAATATTGAGGATTGAGGATTGAGGATTGAGGATTGAGAATGAGGGCTGTGGGTTGAGGATTCATGTTTGAGTATAGAATCCTGAGAATTCAGGATATTCTATTGAGCATTGAGAATTGAGGATTGATGATTGAGTATTGAGGATTGAGGATTGAGGATTGTGGATTGAGGATTGAGTATTGAAGATTGAGGATTGATGATTGAGGATTGAGGATTGAGGATTGAGGATTGAGAATTGAGGATTGAGGACTGAAGATTGTATATTGATGATTGAAGATTGAGGATTGAGGATTGAGTGTTGTGGATTGAGGTTGGAGGATTGAAGAGAGAGGACTGAGTGTTGGGGTGTGAGTGTTGAGGGTAGATGTTTGAGGATTGAGGTTTGATTATTGAATATTGTGAATTGAGTGAGGAACCATGAGAATTCAGGATATTCTATAGAATATTGAGAATTGAGGATTGATGGCTGAGTATTGAGGATTGAAGATTGAGGATTGAGGATTGAGGATTGAGGATTGAGGATTGAAGATTGAGGATAGGGTATTGAGGATTGAAGAATGAGGATTGAGGATTGAGGATTGAGGATTGAGGATTGAAGATTGAGTATTGAGGATTGAAGATTGAGGATTGAGGATTGAGTATTGAGGATTGAGGATTGATGATTGAGGATTGAGGATTGAGGATTGACGCTTGAGGATTGAGGTTTGATGATGGAGGATTGAAGAGAGAGGACTGAGTGTTGGGGATTGAGTGTTGAGAATAGATGTTTGAGGATTTAGGTTTGATTATTGATTATTGCGGATTGAGTATTGAACCATGAGAATTCAGGATATTCTATTGAATATTGAGAATTGAGGATTGATGGTTTGGGTTGGGGGTTGAGGGTTATGGATTGAGGTCGAGGACTGAGGGTTGAGTATTGATGTTTGAGGTCTGGGGATTTAGGATTGAGGATTGAGAATTGAGGATTGAGGATTGAGGATTGAAGATTGAGGATTGGGTGTTAAGGATTGAAGATTGAGGATAGAGGATTGAGGATTGAGGGTTGAGGATTGATGATTGAGTATTGAGGATTGAGGATTGACGCTTGAGGATTGAGGATTGAGGATGGAGGATTGATGGGTGAGTATTGAGGATTGATGGTTGCGGGTTGTGTGTTGATTGTTGAGGATGGAGGATTGAGAATTGAGGATTGAAGGTTGAGTATTGATGATTGAAGATTGAGGATTGAGGATTGAGGTTGAGTATTGAGGACGAGTACTGACGGTTGAGGATTGAGGTTTGAGGATTGAGGATTGAGGATAGAGGACTGAGGACTGAGGATTGAGGATGGAGCATTGAGGATAGAAGATTGAGGACTGGGGAATGAGGATTGAAGATTGAGGTTTAATGATTGAGGATTTCGGGATTGAGGATCTAGGATTGGAGATTGATTATTGATGATTGAAGATTGAGGATTGAGGACTGAGGGTTGAGGATTGAGGATTGATAATTGAGAATTGAGGATGAGGACTGAGGGTTGAGGATTGAGGTTATAGGAATGAGGATTCAGGATTGAGTATTGAGAAATGAGGATTGAGGATTGAGGATTGAGGATTGGGGATTGAGGATTGAGGATTGAGGTTTTAGGACTGAGGACTGAGGATTGAGGATTGAGGATTGAGGATTGAAGATTCAGTATTGAGGATTGAAGGTAGAGTATTGAGGATTGAGGATTGAGGTTTGAGTATTGAGGATTGAAGATTGAGGATTGAGTATTGAGGATTGAGGATTGAGAATTGAGGATTGAGGATTGAGGATTGAAGATTGAGGATTGGGTGTTGAGGATTGAAGATTGAGGATTGAGGATTGAGGATTGAGGATTGAGGATTGACGATTGAGTATTGAGGATTGAGGATTGACGCTTGAGGATTGAGGATTGAGGATGGAGGATTGATGGTTGAGTATTGAGGATTGATGGTTGAGGGTTGTGTGTTGAATATTGAGGATGGAGGATTCAGGATTGAGGATTGAGGATTGAGGATTGAAGATTGAGTATTGCGAATTGAGGATTGATGGTTGAGTATTGAGGATTGATGGCTGAGGGTTGTGTGTTGAATGTTGAGGATGGAGGATTGAGAATTGAGGTTTGAAGATTGAGTATTGATGATTGAAGATTGAGGATTGAGGATTGAGGTTGAGTATTGAGGACGAGTACTGACGTTTGAGGATTGAGGTTTGAGGATTGAGGATTGAGGATAGAGGACTGAGGACTGAGGATTGAGGATGGAGCATTGAGGATAGAAGATTGAGGACTGGGGAATGAGAATTGAAGATTGAGGTTTAATGATTGACGATTTCGGGATTGAGGACCTAGGATTGGAGACTGATTATTGAGGATTGAAGATTGAGGATTGAGGACTGAGGGTTGAGGATTGAGGATTGATGATTGAGAATTGAGGATGAGGACTTAGGGTTGAGGATTGAGGCTCTAGGAATGAGGATTGAGGATTGGGGATTGAGGATTGAGTATTGAAGATTGAGTATCGATGACTGAGGATTGAGGATTGAGGATTGAGTATTGAGGGTTGAGGATTGATGATTGAGTATCGGGGATTGAAGATTGTGTACTGCGGATTGATGATTGAGGACGGAGGATGAGGGCTGAGGGTTGAGGTTTGAGGTTTGAGTATTGAATCCTGAGAATTCAGGATATTCTATTGAGTATTGAGAATTGATGATTGATGGCTGAGTATTGAGGATTAAAGATTGAGGATTGAGGATTGAGGATTGAGGATTGAGGATTGAGGATTGAGTATTGAAGATTGAGGATACAAGATTCAGTATTGAGGATTGAAGATTGGGAACTGGGGATTGAGGATTGAACATTGAGGACTGAGTGTTGAGTGTTGAGTGATGAGAATTGATGTTTGTAGATAGAGATTTGAAGATTGCAGATTGAGTATTGAGTATTGAAAACTTTGAATTGAGGATATTCTATTGAGGATTGAGAATTGACAACTGATTGTTGAGGACTAAGGTCTGAAGATTGAGGATTCAGGATTGAGGATTCAGAATTGAGGTTTGAGGACGAAGGATTGAGGATAGAAGATTGAGGACTGGGGAATGAGGATTGAAGATTGAGGATTGGGTATTGAGGATTGAAGAATGAGGGTTGATGATTGAGGATTGAGGATTGAGGATTGAAGATTGAGTATTGAGGATTGAAGACTGACGATTGAGGATTGAGGATTGAGGATTGAGGATTGAGGATTGAGGATTGAGGATTGAGGATTGAGGATTGAGGATTGAGGATTGTGGATTGAGGATTGAATATTGACGATTAAGAATTGAGGATTGAGTACTGAGGATTGAAGATTGAGGACTGAGGATTGAGGATTGAGGATTGAAGATTGAGGATTGTGTACAGAGGATTGAAGAATGAGGATTGAGGATTGAGGATTGTGGATTGAGGATTGAAGATTGAGTATTGAGGATTGAAGACTGACGATTGAGGATTGAGGATTGAGGATTGAGGATTGAGGATTGAGGATTGAGGATTGAAGATTGAGTATTGAGGATTGAAGATCGAGGATTGAGGATTGAGGATTGAGGATTGAGAATTTAAGATTGAGGATAAGGGCTGAGGGTTGATGATTGAGGTTTGAGGATTGATGATTGAGGATTGAGGATTGAAGATTGTGGATTGGGTATCGCGGATTGAACATTGAGGATTGAGGATTGAGGATTGAGGATTGAGGATTGAGGACTGAAGATTGTATATTGATGATTGAAGATTGGGAATTGAGGATTGAGTGTTGTGGATTGAGGACGAGGACTGAGGTTTGAGTATTGATGTTTGAGGTCTGAGGATTGAGGATTGAGGATTGAGAATTGAGGATTGAGGATTGAGGATTGAAGATTGAGGATTGAGGATTGAGGTTGAGTATTGAGGACGAGTACTGACGGTTGAGGATTGAGGTTTGAGGATTGAGGATTGAGGATAGAGGACTGAGGACTGAGGATTGAGGATGGAGCATTGAGGATAGAAGATTGAGGACTGGGGAATGAGGATTGAAGATTGAGGTTTAATGATTGAGGATTTCGGGATTGAGGATCTAGGATTGGAGATTGATTATTGATGATTGAAGATTGAGGATTGAGGACTGAGGGTTGAGGATTGAGGATTGATAATTGAGAATTGAGGATGAGGACTGAGGGTTGAGGATTGAGGTTATAGGAATGAGGATTCAGGATTGAGTATTGAGAAATGAGGATTGAGGATTGAGGATTGAGGATTGGGGATTGAGGATTGAGGATTGAGGTTTTAGGACTGAGGACTGAGGATTGAGGATTGAGGATTGAGGATTGAAGATTCAGTATTGAGGATTGAAGGTAGAGTATTGAGGATTGAGGATTGAGGTTTGAGTATTGAGGATTGAAGATTGAGGATTGAGTATTGAGGATTGAGGATTGAGAATTGAGGATTGAGGATTGAGGATTGAAGATTGAGGATTGGGTGTTGAGGATTGAAGATTGAGGATTGAGGATTGAGGATTGAGGATTGAGGATTGACGATTGAGTATTGAGGATTGAGGATTGACGCTTGAGGATTGAGGATTGAGGATGGAGGATTGATGGTTGAGTATTGAGGATTGATGGTTGAGGGTTGTGTGTTGAATATTGAGGATGGAGGATTCAGGATTGAGGATTGAGGATTGAGGATTGAAGATTGAGTATTGCGAATTGAGGATTGATGGTTGAGTGTTGAGGATTGATGGCTGAGGGTTGTGTGTTGAATGTTGAGGATGGAGGATTGAGAATTGAGGTTTGAAGATTGAGTATTGATGATTGAAGATTGAGGATTGAGGATTGAGGTTGAGTATTGAGGACGAGTACTGACGTTTGAGGATTGATGTTTGAGGTCTGAGGATTGAGGATTGAGGATTGAGAATTGAGGATTGAGGATTGAGGATTGAAGATTGAGGATTGAGTATTGAGGATTGAATATTGAGGATTGAGGATTGAGGATTGAGGGTTGAGAATGAGGGCTGAGGGTTGAGGATTCAGGTTTGAGTATAGAATCCTGAGAATTCAGGATATTCTATTGAGCATTGAGAATTGAGTATTGATGGTTGAGTATTGAGGATTGAGGATTGAGGATTGAGGATTGAGGATTGAGTATTGAAGATTGAGGATTGATGATTGAGGATTGAGGATTGAGGATTGAGGATTGAGAATTGAGGATTGAGGACTGAAGATTGTATATTGATGATTGAAGACTGAGGATTGAGGATTGAGGTTTGAGTATTGAGGACGAGGACTGACGGTTGAGGATTGAGGTTTGAGGATTGCGGATTGAGGATAGAGGACTGAGGATTGAGGATTGAGTATTGAGCTTTGAGGAATGAAGATTGGGGACTGGGGAATGAGGATTGAAGATTGAGGACTGAGGATTGAGGATTGAAGATTGAGTATTGAGGATTGAAGATTGAGGATTGAGGATTGAGGATTGAGGATTGAGGATTGATGGTTGAGAATTGAAGATTGAGTATTGAGGATTGAAGGTTGAGGATTGGGGATTGAGGATTGAGGATGAGGACTGAGGGTTGAGGATTGAGGTTTGAGGAATGAGGATTGAGGATTGAGGATTGAGGATTGAGGATTGAGGTTTGAGGATTGACGATTGAGGATTGGGTATTGAGGATTGAAGAATGAGGCTCGAGGATTGAGGATTGAGGATTGAGGAATGAAAATTGAGGGTTGAGGGTTGAGGATTGAGGATTGAAGATTGAGTATTGACGATTGAAGATTGAGGATTGAGGATTGAGGATTGAGGATTGAGGATTGAAGATTGAGGATAGGGTATTGAGGATTGAAGAATGAGGATTGAGGATTGAGGATTGAGGATTGAGGATTGAAGATTGAGTATTGAGGATTGAAGATTGAGGATTGAGGATTGAGTATTGAGGATTGAGGATTGATGATTGAGGATTGAGGATTGAGGATTGACGCTTGAGGATTGAGGTTTGATGATGGAGGATTGAAGAGAGAGGACTGAGTGTTGGGGATTGAGTGTTGAGAATAGATGTTTGAGGATTTAGGTTTGATTATTGATTATTGCGGATTGAGTATTGAACCATGAGAATTCAGGATATTCTATTGAATATTGAGAATTGAGGATTGATGGTTTGGGTTGGGGGTTGAGGGTTATGGATTGAGGTCGAGGACTGAGGGTTGAGTATTGATGTTTGAGGTCTGGGGATTTAGGATTGAGGATTGAGAATTGAGGATTGAGGATTGAGGATTGAAGATTGAGGATTGGGTGTTAAGGATTGAAGATTGAGGATAGAGGATTGAGGATTGAGGGTTGAGGATTGATGATTGAGTATTGAGGATTGAGGATTGACGCTTGAGGATTGAGGATTGAGGATGGAGGATTGATGGTTGAGTATTGAGGATTGATGGTTGCGGGTTGTGTGTTGATTGTTGAGGATGTTGGATTGAGAATTGAGGATTGAAGATTGAGTATTGATGATTGAAGATTGAGGATTGAGGATTGAGGTTGAGTATTGAGGACGAGTACTGACGGTTGAGGATTGAGGTTTGAGGATTGAGGATTGAGGATAGAGGACTGAGGACTGAGGATTGAGGATGGAGCATTGAGGATAGAAGATTGAGGACTGGGGAATGAGGATTGAAGATTGAGGTTTAATGATTGAGGATTTCGGGATTGAGGATCTAGGATTGGAGATTGATTATTGATGATTGAAGATTGAGGATTGAGGACTGAGGGTTGAGGATTGAGGATTGATAATTGAGAATTGAGGATGAGGACTGAGGGTTGAGGATTGAGGTTATAGGAATGAGGATTCAGGATTGAGTATTGAGAAATGAGGATTGAGGATTGAGGATTGAGGATTGGGGATTGAGGATTGAGGATTGAGGTTTTAGGACTGAGGACTGAGGATTGAGGATTGAGGATTGAGGATTGAAGATTCAGTATTGAGGATTGAAGGTAGAGTATTGAGGATTGAGGATTGAGGTTTGAGTATTGAGGATTGAAGATTGAGGATTGAGTATTGAGGATTGAGGATTGAGAATTGAGGATTGAGGATTGAGGATTGAAGATTGAGGATTGGGTGTTGAGGATTGAAGATTGAGGATTGAGGATTGAGGATTGAGGATTGAGGATTGACGATTGAGTATTGAGGATTGAGGATTGACGCTTGAGGATTGAGGATTGAGGATGGAGGATTGATGGTTGAGTATTGAGGATTGATGGTTGAGGGTTGTGTGTTGAATATTGAGGATGGAGGATTCAGGATTGAGGATTGAGGATTGAGGATTGAAGATTGAGTATTGCGAATTGAGGATTGATGGTTGAGTATTGAGGATTGATGGCTGAGGGTTGTGTGTTGAATGTTGAGGATGGAGGATTGAGAATTGAGGTTTGAAGATTGAGTATTGATGATTGAAGATTGAGGATTGAGGATTGAGGTTGAGTATTGAGGACGAGTACTGACGTTTGAGGATTGAGGTTTGAGGATTGAGGATTGAGGATAGAGGACTGAGGACTGAGGATTGAGGATGGAGCATTGAGGATAGAAGATTGAGGACTGGGGAATGAGAATTGAAGATTGAGGTTTAATGATTGACGATTTCGGGATTGAGGACCTAGGATTGGAGACTGATTATTGAGGATTGAAGATTGAGGATTGAGGACTGAGGGTTGAGGATTGAGGATTGATGATTGAGAATTGAGGATGAGGACTTAGGGTTGAGGATTGAGGCTCTAGGAATGAGGATTGAGGATTGGGGATTGAGGATTGAGTATTGAAGATTGAGTATCGATGACTGAGGATTGAGGATTGAGGATTGAGTATTGAGGGTTGAGGATTGATGATTGAGTATCGGGGATTGAAGATTGTGTACTGCGGATTGATGATTGAGGACGGAGGATGAGGGCTGAGGGTTGAGGTTTGAGGTTTGAGTATTGAATCCTGAGAATTCAGGATATTCTATTGAGTATTGAGAATTGATGATTGATGGCTGAGTATTGAGGATTAAAGATTGAGGATTGAGGATTGAGGATTGAGGATTGAGGATTGAGGATTGAGTATTGAAGATTGAGGATACAAGATTCAGTATTGAGGATTGAAGATTGGGAACTGGGGATTGAGGATTGAACATTGAGGACTGAGTGTTGAGTGTTGAGTGATGAGAATTGATGTTTGTAGATAGAGATTTGAAGATTGCAGATTGAGTATTGAGTATTGAAAACTTTGAATTGAGGATATTCTATTGAGGATTGAGAATTGACAACTGATTGTTGAGGACTAAGGTCTGAAGATTGAGGATTCAGGATTGAGGATTCAGAATTGAGGTTTGAGTACGAAGGATTGAGGATAGAAGATTGAGGACTGGGGAATGAGGATTGAAGATTGAGGATTGGGTATTGAGGATTGAAGAATGAGGGTTGATGATTGAGGATTGAGGATTGAGGATTGAAGATTGAGTATTGAGGATTGAAGACTGACGATTGAGGATTGAGGATTGAGGATTGAGGATTGAGGATTGAGGATTGAGGATTGAGGATTGAGGATTGAGGATTGAGGATTGTGGATTGAGGATTGAATATTGACGATTAAGAATTGAGGATTGAGTACTGAGGATTGAAGATTGAGGACTGAGGATTGAGGATTGAGGATTGAAGATTGAGGATTGTGTACAGAGGATTGAAGAATGAGGATTGAGGATTGAGGATTGTGGATTGAGGATTGAAGATTGAGTATTGAGGATTGAAGACTGACGATTGAGGATTGAGGATTGAGGACTGAGGATTGAGGATTGAGGATTGAGGATTGAAGATTGAGTATTGAGGATTGAAGATCGAGGATTGAGGATTGAGGATTGAGGATTGAGGATTTAAGATTGAGGATAAGGGCTGAGGGTTGATGATTGAGGTTTGAGGATTGATGATTGAGGATTGAGGATTGAAGATTGTGGATTGGGTATCGCGGATTGAACATTGAGGATTGAGGATTGAGGATTGAGGATTGAGGATTGAGGACTGAAGATTGTATATTGATGATTGAAGATTGGGAATTGAGGATTGAGTGTTGTGGATTGAGGACGAGGACTGAGGTTTGAGTATTGATGTTTGAGGTCTGAGGATTGAGGATTGAGGATTGAGAATTGAGGATTGAGGATTGAGGATTGAAGATTGAGGATTGAGTATTGAGGATTGAATATTGAGGATTGAGGATTGAGGATTGAGGGTTGAGAATGAGGGCTGAGGGTTGAGGATTCAGGTTTGAGTATAGAATCCTGAGAATTCAGGATATTCTATTGAGCATTGAGAATTGAGTATTGATGGTTGAGTATTGAGGATTGAGGATTGAGGATTGAGGATTGAGGATTGAGTATTGAAGATTGAGGATTGATGATTGAGGATTGAGGATTGAGGATTGAGGATTGAGAATTGAGGATTGAGGACTGAAGATTGTATATTGATGATTGAAGACTGAGGATTGAGGATTGAGGTTTGAGTATTGAGGACGAGGACTGACGGTTGAGGATTGAGGTTTGAGGATTGCGGATTGAGGATAGAGGACTGAGGATTGAGGATTGAGGATTGAGCTTTGAGGAATGAAGATTGGGGACTGGGGAATGAGGATTGAAGATTGAGGACTGAGGATTGAGGATTGAAGATTGAGTATTGAGGATTGAAGATTGAGGATTGAGGATTGAGGATTGAGGATTGAGGATTGATGGTTGAGAATTGAAGATTGAGTATTGAGGATTGAAGATTGAGGATTGGGGATTGAGGATTGAGGATGAGGACTGAGGGTTGAGGATTGAGGTTTGAGGAATGAGGATTGAGGATTGAGGATTGAGGATTGAGGATTGGGGTTTGAGGATTGACGATTGAGGATTGGGTATTGAGGATTGAAGAATGAGGCTCGAGGATTGAGGATTGAGGATTGAGGAATGAAAATTGAGGGTTGAGGGTTGAGGATTGAGGATTGAAGATTGAGTATTGACGATTGAAGATTGAGGATTGAGGATTGAGGATTGAGGATTGAGGATTGAAGATTGAGGATAGGGTATTGAGGATTGAAGAATGAGGATTGAGGATTGAGGATTGAGGATTGAGGATTGAAGATTGAGTATTGAGGATTGAAGATTGAGGATTGAGGATTGAGTATTGAGGATTGAGGATTGATGATTGAGGATTGAGGATTGAGGATTGACGCTTGAGGATTGAGGTTTGATGATGGAGGATTGAAGAGAGAGGACTGAGTGTTGGGGATTGAGTGTTGAGAATAGATGTTTGAGGATTTAGGTTTGATTATTGATTATTGCGGATTGAGTATTGAACCATGAGAATTCAGGATATTCTATTGAATATTGAGAATTGAGGATTGATGGTTTGGGTTGGGGGTTGAGGGTTATGGATTGAGGTCGAGGACTGAGGGTTGAGTATTGATGTTTGAGGTCTGGGGATTTAGGATTGAGGATTGAGAATTGAGGATTGAGGATTGAGGATTGAAGATTGAGGATTGGGTGTTAAGGATTGAAGATTGAGGATAGAGGATTGAGGATTGAGGGTTGAGGATTGATGATTGAGTATTGAGGATTGAGGATTGACGCTTGAGGATTGAGGATTGAGGATGGAGGATTGATGGTTGAGTATTGAGGATTGATGGTTGCGGGTTGTGTGTTGATTGTTGAGGATGGAGGATTGAGAATTGAGGATTGAAGATTGAGTATTGATGATTGAAGATTGAGGATTGAGGATTGAGGTTGAGTATTGAGGACGAGTACTGACGGTTGAGGATTGAGGTTTGAGGATTGAGGATTGAGGATAGAGGACTGAGGACTGAGGATTGAGGATGGAGCATTGAGGATAGAAGATTGAGGACTGGGGAATGAGGATTGAAGATTGAGGTTTAATGATTGAGGATTTCGGGATTGAGGATCTAGGATTGGAGATTGATTATTGATGATTGAAGATTGAGGATTGAGGACTGAGGGTTGAGGATTGAGGATTGATAATTGAGAATTGAGGATGAGGACTGAGGGTTGAGGATTGAGGTTATAGGAATGAGGATTCAGGATTGAGTATTGAGAAATGAGGATTGAGGATTGAGGATTGAGGATTGGGGATTGAGGATTGAGGATTGAGGTTTTAGGACTGAGGACTGAGGATTGAGGATTGAGGATTGAGGATTGAAGATTCAGTATTGAGGATTGAAGGTAGAGTATTGAGGATTGAGGATTGAGGTTTGAGTATTGAGGATTGAAGATTGAGGATTGAGTATTGAGGATTGAGGATTGAGAATTGAGGATTGAGGATTGAGGATTGAAGATTGAGGATTGGGTGTTGAGGATTGAAGATTGAGGATTGAGGATTGAGGATTGAGGATTGAGGATTGACGATTGAGTATTGAGGATTGAGGATTGACGCTTGAGGATTGAGGATTGAGGATGGAGGATTGATGGTTGAGTATTGAGGATTGATGGTTGAGGGTTGTGTGTTGAATATTGAGGATGGAGGATTCAGGATTGAGGATTGAGGATTGAGGATTGAAGATTGAGTATTGCGAATTGAGGATTGATGGTTGAGTATTGAGGATTGATGGCTGAGGGTTGTGTGTTGAATGTTGAGGATGGAGGATTGAGAATTGAGGTTTGAAGATTGAGTATTGATGATTGAAGATTGAGGATTGAGGATTGAGGTTGAGTATTGAGGACGAGTACTGACGTTTGAGGATTGAGGTTTGAGGATTGAGGATTGAGGATAGAGGACTGAGGACTGAGGATTGAGGATGGAGCATTGAGGATAGAAGATTGAGGACTGGGGAATGAGAATTGAAGATTGAGGTTTAATGATTGACGATTTCGGGATTGAGGACCTAGGATTGGAGACTGATTATTGAGGATTGAAGATTGAGGATTGAGGACTGAGGGTTGAGGATTGAGGATTGATGATTGAGAATTGAGGATGAGGACTTAGGGTTGAGGATTGAGGTTCTAGGAATGAGGATTGAGGATTCAGTATTGAGGATTGAGGATTGAGGATTGAGGATTGAGGATTGGGGATTGAGGATTGAGGATTGAGGTTTGAGGACTGAGGACTGAGGATTGAGTATTGAGGACTGAGGATTGAAGATTCAGTATTGAGGATTGAAGGTAGAGAATTGAGGATTGAGGATTGAGGTTTGAGTATTGAGGATTGAAGATTGAGGATTGAGTATTGAGGATTGAGGATTGATAATTGAGGATTGAGGATTGAGGATTGAAGATTGAGGATTGGGTGTTGAGCATTGAAGATTGAGGATTGAGGATTGAGGATTGAGGATTGAGGATTGATGATTGAGTATTGAGGATTGAGGATTGACGCTTGAGGATTGAGGATTGAGGATGGAGGATGGATGGTTGAGTATTGAGGATTGATGGTTGAGGGTTGTGTGTTGAATATTGAGGATGGAGGATTCAGGATTGAGGATTGAGGATTGAGGATTGAAGATTGAGTATTGCGAATTGAGGATTGATGGTTGAGTATTGAGTATTGATGGCTGAGGGTTGTGTGTTGAATGTTGAGGATGGAGGATTGAGAATTGAGGATTGAAGATTGAGTATTGATGATTGAAGATTGAGGATTGAGGATTGAGGATTGAGAATTGAGAATTGAGGATGAGGACTGAGGTTTGTGGATTGAGGTTTGAGGAATGAGGATTGAGGATTGAGGATTGAGGATTGAGGATTGGGGATTGAGGATTGAGTATTGAAGATTGAGTATCGATGACTGAGGATTGAGGATTGAGGATTGAGTATTGAGGGTTGAGGATTGATGATTGAGTATCGGGGATTGAAGATTGTGTACTGCGGATTGATGATTGAGGACGGAGGATGAGGGCTGAGGGTTGAGGTTTGAGGTTTGAGTATTGAATCCTGAGAATTCAGGATATTCTATTGAGTATTGAGAATTGATGATTGATGGCTGAGTATTGAGGATTAAAGATTGAGGATTGAGGATTGAGGATTGAGGATTGAGGATTGAGGATTGAGTATTGAAGATTGAGGATACAAGATTCAGTATTGAGGATTGAAGATTGGGAACTGGGGATTGAGGATTGAACATTGAGGACTGAGTGTTGAGTGTTGAGTGATGAGAATTGATGTTTGTAGATAGAGATTTGAAGATTGCAGATTGAGTATTGAGTATTGAAAACTTTGAATTGAGGATATTCTATTGAGGATTGAGAATTGACAACTGATTGTTGAGGACTAAGGTCTGAAGATTGAGGATTCAGGATTGAGGATTCAGAATTGAGGTTTGAGGACGAAGGATTGAGGATAGAAGATTGAGGACTGGGGAATGAGGATTGAAGATTGAGGATTGGGTATTGAGGATTGAAGAATGAGGGTTGATGATTGAGGATTGAGGATTGAGGATTGAAGATTGAGTATTGAGGATTGAAGACTGACGATTGAGGATTGAGGATTGAGGATTGAGGATTGAGGATTGAGGATTGAGGATTGAGGATTGAGGATTGAGGATTGAGGATTGTGGATTGAGGATTGAATATTGACGATTAAGAATTGAGGATTGAGTACTGAGGATTGAAGATTGAGGACTGAGGATTGAGGATTGAGGATTGAAGATTGAGGATTGTGTACAGAGGATTGAAGAATGAGGATTGAGGATTGAGGATTGTGGATTGAGGATTGAAGATTGAGTATTGAGGATTGAAGACTGACGATTGAGGATTGAGGATTGAGGATTGAGGATTGAGGATTGAGTATTGAGGATTGAAGATTGAGTATTGAGGATTGAAGATCGAGGATTGAGGATTGAGGATTGAGGATTGAGGATTTAAGATTGAGGATGAGGGCTGAGGGTTGATGATTGAGGTTTGAGGATTGATGATTGAGGATTGAGGATTGAAGATTGTGGATTGGGTATCGCGGATTGAACATTGAGGATTGAGGATTGAGGATTGAGGATTGAGGATTGAGGACTGAAGATTGTATATTGATGATTGAAGATTGGGAATTGAGGATTGAGTGTTGTGGATTGAGGACGAGGACTGAGGTTTGAGTATTGATGTTTGAGGTCTGAGGATTGAGGATTGAGGATTGAGAATTGAGGATTGAGGATTGAGGATTGAAGATTGAGGATTGAGTATTGAGGATTGAATATTGAGGATTGAGGATTGAGGATTGAGGGTTGAGAATGAGGGCTGAGGGTTGAGGATTCAGGTTTGAGTATAGAATCCTGAGAATTCAGGATATTCTATTGAGCATTGAGAATTGAGTATTGATGGTTGAGTATTGAGGATTGAGGATTGAGGATTGAGGATTGAGGATTGAGTATTGAAGATTGAGGATTGATGATTGAGGATTGAGGATTGAGGATTGAGGATTGAGAATTGAGGATTGAGGACTGAAGATTGTATATTGATGATTGAAGACTGAGGATTGAGGATTGAGGTTTGAGTATTGAGGACGAGGACTGACGGTTGAGGATTGAGGTTTGAGGATTGCGGATTGAGGATAGAGGACTGAGGATTGAGGATTGAGTATTGAGCTTTGAGGAATGAAGATTGGGGACTGGGGAATGAGGATTGAAGATTGAGGACTGAGGATTGAGGATTGAAGATTGAGTATTGAGGATTGAAGATTGAGGATTGAGGATTGAGGATTGAGGATTGAGGATTGATGGTTGAGAATTGAAGATTGAGTATTGAGGATTGAAGATTGAGGATTGGGGATTGAGGATTGAGGATGAGGACTGAGGGTTGAGGATTGAGGTTTGAGGAATGAGGATTGAGGATTGAGGATTGAGGATTGAGGATTGAGGTTTGAGGATTGACGATTGAGGATTGGGTATTGAGGATTGAAGAATGAGGCTCGAGGATTGAGGATTGAGGATTGAGGAATGAAAATTGAGGGTTGAGGGTTGAGGATTGAGGATTGGAGATTGAGTATTGACGATTGAAGATTGAGGATTGAGGATTGAGGATTGAGGATTGAGGATTGAAGATTGAGGATAGGGTATTGAGGATTGAAGAATGAGGATTGAGGATTGAGGATTGAGGATTGAGGATTGAAGATTGAGTATTGAGGATTGAAGATTGAGGATTGAGGATTGAGTATTCAGGATTGAGGATTGATGATTGAGGATTGAGGATTGAGGATTGACGCTTGAGGATTGAGGTTTGATGATGGAGGATTGAAGAGAGAGGACTGAGTGTTGGGGATTGAGTGTTGAGAATAGATGTTTGAGGATTTAGGTTTGATTATTGATTATTGCGGATTGAGTATTGAACCATGAGAATTCAGGATATTCTATTGAATATTGAGAATTGAGGATTGATGGTTTGGGTTGGGGGTTGAGGGTTATGGATTGAGGTCGAGGACTGAGGGTTGAGTATTGATGTTTGAGGTCTGGGGATTTAGGATTGAGGATTGAGAATTGAGGATTGAGGATTGAGGATTGAAGATTGAGGATTGGGTGTTAAGGATTGAAGATTGAGGATAGAGGATTGAGGATTGAGGGTTGAGGATTGATGATTGAGTATTGAGGATTGAGGATTGACGCTTGAGGATTGAGGATTGAGGATGGAGGATTGATGGTTGAGTATTGAGGATTGATGGTTGCGGGTTGTGTGTTGATTGTTGAGGATGGAGGATTGAGAATTGAGGATTGAAGATTGAGTATTGATGATTGAAGATTGAGGATTGAGGATTGAGGTTGAGTATTGAGGACGAGTACTGACGGTTGAGGATTGAGGTTTGAGGATTGAGGATTGAGGATAGAGGACTGAGGACTGAGGATTGAGGATGGAGCATTGAGGATAGAAGATTGAGGACTGGGGAATGAGGATTGAAGATTGAGGTTTAATGATTGAGGATTTCGGGATTGAGGATCTAGGATTGGAGATTGATTATTGATGATTGAAGATTGAGGATTGAGGACTGAGGGTTGAGGATTGAGGATTGATAATTGAGAATTGAGGATGAGGACTGAGGGTTGAGGATTGAGGTTATAGGAATGAGGATTCAGGATTGAGTATTGAGAAATGAGGATTGAGGATTGAGGATTGAGGATTGGGGATTGAGGATTGAGGATTGAGGTTTTAGGACTGAGGACTGAGGATTGAGGATTGAGGATTGAGGATTGAAGATTCAGTATTGAGGATTGAAGGTAGAGTATTGAGGATTGAGGATTGAGGTTTGAGTATTGAGGATTGAAGATTGAGGATTGAGTATTGAGGATTGAGGATTGAGAATTGAGGATTGAGGATTGAGGATTGAAGATTGAGGATTGGGTGTTGAGGATTGAAGATTGAGGATTGAGGATTGAGGATTGAGGATTGAGGATTGACGATTGAGTATTGAGGATTGAGGATTGACGCTTGAGGATTGAGGATTGAGGATGGAGGATTGATGGTTGAGTATTGAGGATTGATGGTTGCGGGTTGTGTGTTGAATATTGAGGATGGAGGATTCAGGATTGAGGATTGAGGATTGAGGATTGAAGATTGAGTATTGCGAATTGAGGATTGATGGTTGAGTATTGAGGATTGATGGCTGAGGGTTGTGTGTTGAATGTTGAGGATGGAGGATTGAGAATTGAGGTTTGAAGATTGAGTATTGATGATTGAAGATTGAGGATTGAGGATTGAGGTTGAGTATTGAGGACGAGTACTGACGTTTGAGGATTGAGGTTTGAGGATTGAGGATTGAGGATAGAGGACTGAGGACTGAGGATTGAGGATGGAGCATTGAGGATAGAAGATTGTGTACTGGGGAATGAGAATTGAAAATTGAGGTTTAATGATTGACGATTTCGGGATTGAGGACCTAGGATTGGAGACTGATTATTGAGGATTGAAGATTGAGGATTGAGGACTGAGGGTTGAGGATTGAGGATTGATGATTGAGAATTGAGGATGAGGACTTAGGGTTGAGGATTGAGGTTCTAGGAATGAGGATTGAGGATTCAGTATTGAGGATTGAGGATTGAGGATTGAGGATTGAGGATTGAGGATTGGGGATTGAGGATTGAGGATTGAGGTTTGAGGACTGAGGACTGAGGATTGAGTATTGAGGACTGAGGATTGAAGATTCAGTATTGAGGATTGAAGGTAGAGAATTGAGGATTGAGGATTGAGGTTTGAGTATTGAGGATTGAAGATTGAGGATTGAGTATTGAGGATTGAGGATTGATAATTGAGGATTGAGGATTGAGGATTGAAGATTGAGGATTGGGTGTTGAGCATTGAAGATTGAGGATTGAGGATTGAGGATTGAGGATTGAGGATTGATGATTGAGTATTGAGGATTGAGGATTGACGCTTGAGGATTGAGGATTGAGGATGGAGGATTGATGGTTGAGTATTGAGGATTGATGGTTGAGGGTTGTGTGTTGAATATTGAGGATGGAGGATTCAGGATTGAGGATTGAGGATTGAGGATTGAAGATTGAGTATTGCGAATTGAGGATTGATGGTTGAGTATTGAGTATTGATGGCTGAGGGTTGTGTGTTGAATGTTGAGGATGGAGGATTGAGAATTGAGGATTGAAGATTGAGTATTGATGATTGAAGATTGAGGATTGAGGATTGAGGATTGAGAATTGAGAATTGAGGATGAGGACTGAGGGTAGTGGATTGAGGTTTGAGGAATGAGGATTGAGGATTGAGGATTGAGGATTGAGGATTGGGGATTGAGGATTGAGTATTGAAGATTGAGTATCGATGACTGAGGATTGAGGATTGAGGATTGAGTATTGAGGGTTGAGGATTGATGATTGAGTATCGGGGATTGAAGATTGTGTACTGCGGATTGATGATTGAGGACGGAGGATGAGGGCTGAGGGTTGAGGTTTGAGGTTTGAGTATTGAATCCTGAGAATTCAGGATATTCTATTGAGTATTGAGAATTGATGATTGATGGCTGAGTATTGAGGATTAAAGATTGAGGATTGAGGATTGAGGATTGAGGATTGAGGATTGAGGATTGAGTATTGAAGATTGAGGATACAAGATTCAGTATTGAGGATTGAAGATTGGGAACTGGGGATTGAGGATTGAACATTGAGGACTGAGTGTTGAGTGTTGAGTGATGAGAATTGATGTTTGTAGATAGAGATTTGAAGATTGCAGATTGAGTATTGAGTATTGAAAACTTTGAATTGAGGATATTCTATTGAGGATTGAGAATTGACAACTGATTGTTGAGGACTAAGGTCTGAAGATTGAGGATTCAGGATTGAGGATTCAGAATTGAGGTTTGAGGACGAAGGATTGAGGATAGAAGATTGAGGACTGGGGAATGAGGATTGAAGATTGAGGATTGGGTTTTGAGGATTGAAGAATGAGGGTTGATGATTGAGGATTGAGGATTGAGGATTGAAGATTGAGTATTGAGGATTGAAGACTGACGATTGAGGATTGAGGATTGAGGATTGAGGATTGAGGATTGAGGATTGAGGATTGAGGATTGAGGATTGAGGATTGAGGATTGTGGATTGAGGATTGAATATTGACGATTAAGAATTGAGGATTGAGTACTGAGGATTGAAGATTGAGGACTGAGGATTGAGGATTGAGGATTGAAGATTGAGGATTGTGTACAGAGGATTGAAGAATGAGGATTGAGGATTGAGGATTGTGGATTGAGGATTGAAGATTGAGTATTGAGGATTGAAGACTGACGATTGAGGATTGAGGATTGAGGATTGAGGATTGAGGATTGAGGATTGAGGATTGAAGATTGAGTATTGAGGATTGAAGATCGAGGATTGAGGATTGAGGATTGAGGATTGAGGATTTAAGATTGAGGATGAGGGCTGAGGGTTGATGATTGAGGTTTGAGGATTGATGATTGAGGATTGAGGATTGAAGATTGAGGATTGGGTGTTAAGGATTGAAGATTGAGGATAGAGGATTGAGGATTGAGGGTTGAGGATTGATGATTGAGTATTGAGGATTGAGGATTGACGCTTGAGGATTGAGGATTGAGGATGGAGGATTGATGGTTGAGTATTGAGGATTGATGGTTGCGGGTTGTGTGTTGATTGTTGAGGATGGAGGATTGAGAATTGAGGATTGAAGATTGAGTATTGATGATTGAAGATTGAGGATTGAGGATTGAGGTTGAGTATTGAGGACGAGTACTGACGGTTGAGGATTGAGGTTTGAGGATTGAGGATTGAGGATAGAGGACTGAGGAGTGAGGATTGAGGATGGAGCATTGAGGATAGAAGATTGAGGACTGGGGAATGAGGATTGAAGATTGAGGTTTAATGATTGAGGATTTCGGGATTGAGGATCTAGGATTGGAGATTGATTATTGATGATTGAAGATTGAGGATTGAGGACTGAGGGTTGAGGATTGAGGATTGATAATTGAGAATTGAGGATGAGGACTGAGGGTTGAGGATTGAGGTTATAGGAATGAGGATTCAGGATTGAGTATTGAGAAATGAGGATTGAGGATTGAGGATTGAGGATTGGGGATTGAGGATTGAGGATTGAGGTTTTAGGACTGAGGACTGAGGATTGAGGATTGAGGATTGAGGATTGAAGATTCAGTATTGAGGATTGAAGGTAGAGTATTGAGGATTGAGGATTGAGGTTTGAGTATTGAGGATTGAAGATTGAGGATTGAGTATTGAGGATTGAGGATTGAGAATTGAGGATTGAGGATTGAGGATTGAAGATTGAGGATTGGGTGTTGAGGATTGAAGATTGAGGATTGAGGATTGAGGATTGAGGATTGAGGATTGACGATTGAGTATTGAGGATTGAGGATTGACGCTTGAGGATTGAGGATTGAGGATGGAGGATTGATGGTTGAGTATTGAGGATTGATGGTTGAGGGTTGTGTGTTGAATATTGAGGATGGAGGATTCAGGATTGAGGATTGAGGATTGAGGATTGAAGATTGAGTATTGCGAATTGAGGATTGATGGTTGAGTATTGAGGATTGATGGCTGAGGGTTGTGTGTTGAATGTTGAGGATGGAGGATTGAGAATTGAGGTTTGAAGATTGAGTATTGAGGATTGATGATTGAAGACTGAGGATTGAGGATTGAGGTTTGAGTATTGAGGACGAGGACTGACGGTTGAGGATTGAGGTTTGAGGATTGCGGATTGAGGATAGAGGACTGAGGATTGAGGATTGAGTATTGAGCTTTGAGGAATGAAGATTGGGGACTGGGGAATGAGGATTGAAGATTGAGGACTGAGGATTGAGGATTGAAGATTGAGTATTGAGGATTGAAGATTGAGGATTGAGGATTGAGGATTGAGGATTGAGGATTGATGGTTGAGAATTGAAGATTGAGTATTGAGGATTGAAGATTGAGGATTGGGGATTGAGGATTGAGGATGAGGACTGAGGGTTGAGGATTGAGGTTTGAGGAATGAGGATTGAGGATTGAGGATTGAGGATTGAGGATTGAGGTTTGAGGATTGACGATTGAGGATTGGGTATTGAGGATTGAAGAATGAGGCTCGAGGATTGAGGATTGAGGATTGAGGAATGAAAATTGAGGGTTGAGGGTTGAGGATTGAGGATTGGAGATTGAGTATTGACGATTGAAGATTGAGGATTGAGGATTGAGGATTGAGGATTGAGGATTGAAGATTGAGGATAGGGTATTGAGGATTGAAGAATGAGGATTGAGGATTGAGGATTGAGGATTGAGGATTGAAGATTGAGTATTGAGGATTGAAGATTGAGGATTGAGGATTGAGTATTGAGGATTGAGGATTGATGATTGAGGATTGAGGATTGAGGATTGACGCTTGAGGATTGAGGTTTGATGATGGAGGATTGAAGAGAGAGGACTGAGTGTTGGGGATTGAGTGTTGAGAATAGATGTTTGAGGATTTAGGTTTGATTATTGATTATTGCGGATTGAGTATTGAACCATGAGAATTCAGGATATTCTATTGAATATTGAGAATTGAGGATTGATGGTTTGGGTTGGGGGTTGAGGGTTATGGATTGAGGTCGAGGACTGAGGGTTGAGTATTGATGTTTGAGGTCTGGGGATTTAGGATTGAGGATTGAGAATTGAGGATTGAGGATTGAGGATTGAAGATTGAGGATTGGGTGTTAAGGATTGAAGATTGAGGATAGAGGATTGAGGATTGAGGGTTGAGGATTGATGATTGAGTATTGAGGATTGAGGATTGACGCTTGAGGATTGAGGATTGAGGATGGAGGATTGATGGTTGAGTATTGAGGATTGATGGTTGCGGGTTGTGTGTTGATTGTTGAGGATGGAGGATTGAGAATTGAGGATTGAAGATTGAGTATTGATGATTGAAGATTGAGGATTGAGGATTGAGGTTGAGTATTGAGGACGAGTACTGACGGTTGAGGATTGAGGTTTGAGGATTGAGGATTGAGGATAGAGGACTGAGGACTGAGGATTGAGGATGGAGCATTGAGGATAGAAGATTGAGGACTGGGGAATGAGGATTGAAGATTGAGGTTTAATGATTGAGGATTTCGGGATTGAGGATCTAGGATTGGAGATTGATTATTGATGATTGAAGATTGAGGATTGAGGACTGAGGGTTGAGGATTGAGGATTGATAATTGAGAATTGAGGATGAGGACTGAGGGTTGAGGATTGAGGTTATAGGAATGAGGATTCAGGATTGAGTATTGAGAAATGAGGATTGAGGATTGAGGATTGAGGATTGGGGATTGAGGATTGAGGATTGAGGTTTTAGGACTGAGGACTGAGGATTGAGGATTGAGGATTGAGGATTGAAGATTCAGTATTGAGGATTGAAGGTAGAGTATTGAGGATTGAGGATTGAGGTTTGAGTATTGAGGATTGAAGATTGAGGATTGAGTATTGAGGATTGAGGATTGAGAATTGAGGATTGAGGATTGAGGATTGAAGATTGAGGATTGGGTGTTGAGGATTGAAGATTGAGGATTGAGGATTGAGGATTGAGGATTGAGGATTGACGATTGAGTATTGAGGATTGAGGATTGACGCTTGAGGATTGAGGATTGAGGATGGAGGATTGATGGTTGAGTATTGAGGATTGATGGTTGAGGGTTGTGTGTTGAATATTGAGGATGGAGGATTCAGGATTGAGGATTGAGGATTGAGGATTGAAGATTGAGTATTGCGAATTGAGGATTGATGGTTGAGTATTGAGGATTGATGGCTGAGGGTTGTGTGTTGAATGTTGAGGATGGAGGATTGAGAATTGAGGTTTGAAGATTGAGTATTGATGATTGAAGATTGAGGATTGAGGATTGAGGTTGAGTATTGAGGACGAGTACTGACGTTTGAGGATTGAGGTTTGAGGATTGAGGATTGAGGATAGAGGACTGAGGACTGAGGATTGAGGATGGAGCATTGAGGATAGAAGATTGAGTACTGGGGAATGAGAATTGAAAATTGAGGTTTAATGATTGACGATTTCGGGATTGAGGACCTAGGATTGGAGACTGATTATTGAGGATTGAAGATTGAGGATTGAGGACTGAGGGTTGAGGATTGAGGATTGATGATTGAGAATTGAGGATGAGGACTTAGGGTTGAGGATTGAGGTTCTAGGAATGAGGATTGAGGATTCAGTATTGAGGATTGAGGATTGAGGATTGAGGATTGAGGATTGAGGATTGGGGATTGAGGATTGAGGATTGAGGTTTGAGGACTGAGGACTGAGGATTGAGTATTGAGGACTGAGGATTGAAGATTCAGTATTGAGGATTGAAGGTAGAGAATTGAGGATTGAGGATTGAGGTTTGAGTATTGAGGATTGAAGATTGAGGATTGAGTATTGAGGATTGAGGATTGATAATTGAGGATTGAGGATTGAGGATTGAAGATTGAGGATTGGGTGTTGAGCATTGAAGATTGAGGATTGAGGATTGAGGATTGAGGATTGAGGATTGATGATTGAGTATTGAGGATTGAGGATTGACGCTTGAGGATTGAGGATTGAGGATGGAGGATTGATGGTTGAGTATTGAGGATTGATGGTTGAGGGTTGTGTGTTGAATATTGAGGATGGAGGATTCAGGATTGAGGATTGAGGATTGAGGATTGAAGATTGAGTATTGCGAATTGAGGATTGATGGTTGAGTATTGAGTATTGATGGCTGAGGGTTGTGTGTTGAATGTTGAGGATGGAGGATTGAGAATTGAGGATTGAAGATTGAGTATTGATGATTGAAGATTGAGGATTGAGGATTGAGGATTGAGAATTGAGAATTGAGAATTGAGGATGAGGACTGAGGGTTGTGGATTGAGGTTTGAGGAATGAGGATTGAGGATTGAGGATTGAGGATTGAGGATTGGGGATTGAGGATTGAGTATTGAAGATTGAGTATCGATGACTGAGGATTGAGGATTGAGGATTGAGTATTGAGGGTTGAGGATTGATGATTGAGTATCGGGGATTGAAGATTGTGTACTGCGGATTGATGATTGAGGACGGAGGATGAGGGCTGAGGGTTGAGGTTTGAGGTTTGAGTATTGAATCCTGAGAATTCAGGATATTCTATTGAGTATTGAGAATTGATGATTGATGGCTGAGTATTGAGGATTAAAGATTGAGGATTGAGGATTGAGGATTGAGGATTGAGGATTGAGGATTGAGTATTGAAGATTGAGGATACAAGATTCAGTATTGAGGATTGAAGATTGGGAACTGGGGATTGAGGATTGAACATTGAGGACTGAGTGTTGAGTGTTGAGTGATGAGAATTGATGTTTGTAGATAGAGATTTGAAGATTGCAGATTGAGTATTGAGTATTGAAAACTTTGAATTGAGGATATTCTATTGAGGATTGAGAATTGACAACTGATTGTTGAGGACTAAGGTCTGAAGATTGAGGATTCAGGATTGAGGATTCAGAATTGAGGTTTGAGGACGAAGGATTGAGGATAGAAGATTGAGGACTGGGGAATGAGGATTGAAGATTGAGGATTGGGTTTTGAGGATTGAAGAATGAGGGTTGATGATTGAGGATTGAGGATTGAGGATTGAAGATTGAGTATTGAGGATTGAAGACTGACGATTGAGGATTGAGGATTGAGGATTGAGGATTGAGGATTGAGGATTGAGGATTGAGGATTGAGGATTGAGGATTGAGGATTGTGGATTGAGGATTGAATATTGACGATTAAGAATTGAGGATTGAGTACTGAGGATTGAAGATTGAGGACTGAGGATTGAGGATTGAGGATTGAAGATTGAGGATTGTGTACAGAGGATTGAAGAATGAGGATTGAGGATTGAGGATTGTGGATTGAGGATTGAAGATTGAGTATTGAGGATTGAAGACTGACGATTGAGGATTGAGGATTGAGGATTGAGGATTGAGGATTGAGGATTGAGGATTGAAGATTGAGTATTGAGGATTGAAGATCGAGGATTGAGGATTGAGGATTGAGGATTGAGGATTTAAGATTGAGGATGAGGGCTGAGGGTTGATGATTGAGGTTTGAGGATTGATGATTGAGGATTGAGGATTGAAGATTGTGGATTGGGTATCGCGGATTGAACATTGAGGATTGAGGATTGAGGATTGAGGATTGAGGATTGAGGACTGAAGATTGTATATTGATGATTGAAGATTGGGAATTGAGGATTGAGTGTTGTGGATTGAGGACGAGGACTGAGGTTTGAGTATTGATGTTTGAGGTCTGAGGATTGAGGATTGAGGATTGAGAATTGAGGATTGAGGATTGAGGATTGAAGATTGAGGATTGAGTATTGAGGATTGAATATTGAGGATTGAGGATTGAGGATTGAGGGTTGAGAATGAGGGCTGAGGGTTGAGGATTCAGGTTTGAGTATAGAATCCTGAGAATTCAGGATATTCTATTGAGCATTGAGAATTGAGTATTGATGGTTGAGTATTGAGGATTGAGGATTGAGGATTGAGGATTGAGGATTGAGTATTGAAGATTGAGGATTGATGATTGAGGATTGAGGATTGAGGATTGAGGATTGAGAATTGAGGATTGAGGACTGAAGATTGTATATTGATGATTGAAGATTGAGGATTGAGGATTGAGTGTTGTGGATTGAGGACGAGGACTGAGGGTTGAGTATTGATGTCTGAGGTCTGAGGATTGAGGATTGAGGATTGAGAATTGAGGATTGAGGATTGAGTATTGAGGGTTGAAGATTGAGGATTGTGGATTGAGGATTGAGGATTGAGGACTGAAGATTGTATATTGATGATTGAAGATTGAGGATTGAGGATTGAGTGTTGTGGATTGAGGACGAGGACTGAGGGTTGAGTATTGATGTCTGATGTCTGAGGATTGAGGATTGAGGATTGAGAATTGAGGATTGAGGATTGAGAATTGAGGATTGAGGATTGAGGACTGAGGATTGAGGATTGAGTATTGAGGATTGAATATTGAGGATTGAGGATTGAGGATTGAGGATTGAGAATGAGGGCTGTGGGTTGAGGATTCATGTTTGAGTATAGAATCCTGAGAATTCAGGATATTCTATTGAGCATTGAGAATTGAGGATTGATGATTGAGTATTGAGGATTGAGGATTGAGGATTGAGGATTGAGGATTGAGTATTGAAGATTGAGGATTGATGATTGAGGATTGAGGATTGAGGATTGAGGATTGAGAATTGAGGATTGAGGACTGAAGATTGTATATTGATGATTGAAGATTGAGGATTGAGGATTGAGTGTTGTGGATTGAGGACGAGGACTGAGGGTTGAGTATTGATGTCTGATGTCTGAGGATTGAGGATTGAGTATTGAGGATTGAGGATTGATGATTGAGGATTGAGGATTGAGGATTGACGCTTGAGGATTGAGGTTTGATGATGGAGGATTGAAGAGAGAGGACTGAGTGTTGGGGATTGAGTGTTGAGAATAGATGTTTGAGGATTTAGGTTTGATTATTGATTATTGCGGATTGAGTATTGAACCATGAGAATTCAGGATATTCTATTGAATATTGAGAATTGAGGATTGATGGTTTGGGTTGGGGGTTGAGGGTTATGGATTGAGGTCGAGGACTGAGGGTTGAGTATTGATGTTTGAGGTCTGGGGATTTAGGATTGAGGATTGAGAATTGAGGATTGAGGATTGAGGATTGAAGATTGAGGATTGGGTGTTAAGGATTGAAGATTGAGGATAGAGGATTGAGGATTGAGGGTTGAGGATTGATGATTGAGTATTGAGGATTGAGGATTGACGCTTGAGGATTGAGGATTGAGGATGGAGGATTGATGGTTGAGTATTGAGGATTGATGGTTGCGGGTTGTGTGTTGATTGTTGAGGATGGAGGATTGAGAATTGAGGATTGAAGATTGAGTATTGATGATTGAAGATTGAGGATTGAGGATTGAGGTTGAGTATTGAGGACGAGTACTGACGGTTGAGGATTGAGGTTTGAGGATTGAGGATTGAGGATAGAGGACTGAGGACTGAGGATTGAGGATGGAGCATTGAGGATAGAAGATTGAGGACTGGGGAATGAGGATTGAAGATTGAGGTTTAATGATTGAGGATTTCGGGATTGAGGATCTAGGATTGGAGATTGATTATTGATGATTGAAGATTGAGGATTGAGGACTGAGGGTTGAGGATTGAGGATTGATAATTGAGAATTGAGGATGAGGACTGAGGGTTGAGGATTGAGGTTATAGGAATGAGGATTCAGGATTGAGTATTGAGAAATGAGGATTGAGGATTGAGGATTGAGGATTGGGGATTGAGGATTGAGGATTGAGGTTTTAGGACTGAGGACTGAGGATTGAGGATTGAGGATTGAGGATTGAAGATTCAGTATTGAGGATTGAAGGTAGAGTATTGAGGATTGAGGATTGAGGTTTGAGTATTGAGGATTGAAGATTGAGGATTGAGTATTGAGGATTGAGGATTGAGAATTGAGGATTGAGGATTGAGGATTGAAGATTGAGGATTGGGTGTTGAGGATTGAAGATTGAGGATTGAGGATTGAGGATTGAGGATTGAGGATTGACGATTGAGTATTGAGGATTGAGGATTGACGCTTGAGGATTGAGGATTGAGGATGGAGGATTGATGGTTGAGTATTGAGGATTGATGGTTGAGGGTTGTGTGTTGAATATTGAGGATGGAGGATTCAGGATTGAGGATTGAGGATTGAGGATTGAAGATTGAGTATTGCGAATTGAGGATTGATGGTTGAGTATTGAGGATTGATGGCTGAGGGTTGTGTGTTGAATGTTGAGGATGGAGGATTGAGAATTGAGGTTTGAAGATTGAGTATTGATGATTGAAGATTGAGGATTGAGGATTGAGGTTGAGTATTGAGGACGAGTACTGACGTTTGAGGATTGAGGTTTGAGGATTGAGGATTGAGGATAGAGGACTGAGGACTGAGGATTGAGGATGGAGCATTGAGGATAGAAGATTGAGTACTGGGGAATGAGAATTGAAAATTGAGGTTTAATGATTGACGATTTCGGGATTGAGGACCTAGGATTGGAGACTGATTATTGAGGATTGAAGATTGAGGATTGAGGACTGAGGGTTGAGGATTGAGGATTGATGATTGAGAATTGAGGATGAGGACTTAGGGTTGAGGATTGAGGTTCTAGGAATGAGGATTGAGGATTCAGTATTGAGGATTGAGGATTGAGGATTGAGGATTGAGGATTGAGGATTGGGGATTGAGGATTGAGGATTGAGGTTTGAGGACTGAGGACTGAGGATTGAGTATTGAGGACTGAGGATTGAAGATTCAGTATTGAGGATTGAAGGTAGAGAATTGAGGATTGAGGATTGAGGTTTGAGTATTGAGGATTGAAGATTGAGGATTGAGTATTGAGGATTGAGGATTGATAATTGAGGATTGAGGATTGAGGATTGAAGATTGAGGATTGGGTGTTGAGCATTGAAGATTGAGGATTGAGGATTGAGGATTGAGGATTGAGGATTGATGATTGAGTATTGAGGATTGAGGATTGACGCTTGAGGATTGAGGATTGAGGATGGAGGATTGATGGTTGAGTATTGAGGATTGATGGTTGAGGGTTGTGTGTTGAATATTGAGGATGGAGGATTCAGGATTGAGGATTGAGGATTGAGGATTGAAGATTGAGTATTGCGAATTGAGGATTGATGGTTGAGTATTGAGTATTGATGGCTGAGGGTTGTGTGTTGAATGTTGAGGATGGAGGATTGAGAATTGAGGATTGAAGATTGAGTATTGATGATTGAAGATTGAGGATTGAGGATTGAGGATTGAGAATTGAGAATTGAGAATTGAGGATGAGGACTGAGGGTTGTGGATTGAGGTTTGAGGAATGAGGATTGAGGATTGAGGATTGAGGATTGAGGATTGGGGATTGAGGATTGAGTATTGAAGATTGAGTATCGATGACTGAGGATTGAGGATTGAGGATTGAGTATTGAGGGTTGAGGATTGATGATTGAGTATCGGGGATTGAAGATTGTGTACTGCGGATTGATGATTGAGGACGGAGGATGAGGGCTGAGGGTTGAGGTTTGAGGTTTGAGTATTGAATCCTGAGAATTCAGGATATTCTATTGAGTATTGAGAATTGATGATTGATGGCTGAGTATTGAGGATTAAAGATTGAGGATTGAGGATTGAGGATTGAGGATTGAGGATTGAGGATTGAGTATTGAAGATTGAGGATACAAGATTCAGTATTGAGGATTGAAGATTGGGAACTGGGGATTGAGGATTGAACATTGAGGACTGAGTGTTGAGTGTTGAGTGATGAGAATTGATGTTTGTAGATAGAGATTTGAAGATTGCAGATTGAGTATTGAGTATTGAAAACTTTGAATTGAGGATATTCTATTGAGGATTGAGAATTGACAACTGATTGTTGAGGACTAAGGTCTGAAGATTGAGGATTCAGGATTGAGGATTCAGAATTGAGGTTTGAGGACGAAGGATTGAGGATAGAAGATTGAGGACTGGGGAATGAGGATTGAAGATTGAGGATTGGGTTTTGAGGATTGAAGAATGAGGGTTGATGATTGAGGATTGAGGATTGAGGATTGAAGATTGAGTATTGAGGATTGAAGACTGACGATTGAGGATTGAGGATTGAGGATTGAGGATTGAGGATTGAGGATTGAGGATTGAGGATTGAGGATTGAGGATTGAGGATTGTGGATTGAGGATTGAATATTGACGATTAAGAATTGAGGATTGAGTACTGAGGATTGAAGATTGAGGACTGAGGATTGAGGATTGAGGATTGAAGATTGAGGATTGTGTACAGAGGATTGAAGAATGAGGATTGAGGATTGAGGATTGTGGATTGAGGATTGAAGATTGAGTATTGAGGATTGAAGACTGACGATTGAGGATTGAGGATTGAGGATTGAGGATTGAGGATTGAGGATTGAGGATTGAAGATTGAGTATTGAGGATTGAAGATCGAGGATTGAGGATTGAGGATTGAGGATTGAGGATTTAAGATTGAGGATGAGGGCTGAGGGTTGATGATTGAGGTTTGAGGATTGATGATTGAGGATTGAGGATTGAAGATTGTGGATTGGGTATCGCGGATTGAACATTGAGGATTGAGGATTGAGGATTGAGGATTGAGGATTGAGGACTGAAGATTGTATATTGATGATTGAAGATTGGGAATTGAGGATTGAGTGTTGTGGATTGAGGACGAGGACTGAGGTTTGAGTATTGATGTTTGAGGTCTGAGGATTGAGGATTGAGGATTGAGAATTGAGGATTGAGGATTGAGGATTGAAGATTGAGGATTGAGTATTGAGGATTGAATATTGAGGATTGAGGATTGAGGATTGAGGGTTGAGAATGAGGGCTGAGGGTTGAGGATTCAGGTTTGAGTATAGAATCCTGAGAATTCAGGATATTCTATTGAGCATTGAGAATTGAGTATTGATGGTTGAGTATTGAGGATTGAGGATTGAGGATTGAGGATTGAGGATTGAGTATTGAAGATTGAGGATTGATGATTGAGGATTGAGGATTGAGGATTGAGGATTGAGAATTGAGGATTGAGGACTGAAGATTGTATATTGATGATTGAAGATTGAGGATTGAGGATTGAGTGTTGTGGATTGAGGACGAGGACTGAGGGTTGAGTATTGATGTCTGAGGTCTGAGGATTGAGGATTGAGGATTGAGAATTGAGGATTGAGGATTGAGTATTGAGGGTTGAAGATTGAGGATTGTGGATTGAGGATTGAGGATTGAGGACTGAAGATTGTATATTGATGATTGAAGATTGAGGATTGAGGATTGAGTGTTGTGGATTGAGGACGAGGACTGAGGGTTGAGTATTGATGTCTGATGTCTGAGGATTGAGGATTGAGGATTGAGAATTGAGGATTGAGGATTGAGAATTGAGGATTGAGGATTGAGGACTGAGGATTGAGGATTGAGTATTGAGGATTGAATATTGAGGATTGAGGATTGAGGATTGAGGATTGAGAATGAGGGCTGTGGGTTGAGGATTCATGTTTGAGTATAGAATCCTGAGAATTCAGGATATTCTATTGAGCATTGAGAATTGAGGATTGATGATTGAGTATTGAGGATTGAGGATTGAGGATTGAGGATTGAGGATTGAGTATTGAAGATTGAGGATTGATGATTGAGGATTGAGGATTGAGGATTGAGGATTGAGAATTGAGGATTGAGGACTGAAGATTGTATATTGATGATTGAAGATTGAGGATTGAGGATTGAGTGTTGTGGATTGAGGACGAGGACTGAGGGTTGAGTATTGATGTCTGATGTCTGAGGATTGAGGATTGAGTATTGAGGATTGAGGATTGATGATTGAGGATTGAGGATTGAGGATTGACGCTTGAGGATTGAGGTTTGATGATGGAGGATTGAAGAGAGAGGACTGAGTGTTGGGGATTGAGTGTTGAGAATAGATGTTTGAGGATTTAGGTTTGATTATTGATTATTGCGGATTGAGTATTGAACCATGAGAATTCAGGATATTCTATTGAATATTGAGAATTGAGGATTGATGGTTTGGGTTGGGGGTTGAGGGTTATGGATTGAGGTCGAGGACTGAGGGTTGAGTATTGATGTTTGAGGTCTGGGGATTTAGGATTGAGGATTGAGAATTGAGGATTGAGGATTGAGGATTGAAGATTGAGGATTGGGTGTTAAGGATTGAAGATTGAGGATAGAGGATTGAGGATTGAGGGTTGAGGATTGATGATTGAGTATTGAGGATTGAGGATTGACGCTTGAGGATTGAGGATTGAGGATGGAGGATTGATGGTTGAGTATTGAGGATTGATGGTTGCGGGTTGTGTGTTGATTGTTGAGGATGGAGGATTGAGAATTGAGGATTGAAGATTGAGTATTGATGATTGAAGATTGAGGATTGAGGATTGAGGTTGAGTATTGAGGACGAGTACTGACGGTTGAGGATTGAGGTTTGAGGATTGAGGATTGAGGATAGAGGACTGAGGACTGAGGATTGAGGATGGAGCATTGAGGATAGAAGATTGAGGACTGGGGAATGAGGATTGAAGATTGAGGTTTAATGATTGAGGATTTCGGGATTGAGGATCTAGGATTGGAGATTGATTATTGATGATTGAAGATTGAGGATTGAGGACTGAGGGTTGAGGATTGAGGATTGATAATTGAGAATTGAGGATGAGGACTGAGGGTTGAGGATTGAGGTTATAGGAATGAGGATTCAGGATTGAGTATTGAGAAATGAGGATTGAGGATTGAGGATTGAGGATTGGGGATTGAGGATTGAGGATTGAGGTTTTAGGACTGAGGACTGAGGATTGAGGATTGAGGATTGAGGATTGAAGATTCAGTATTGAGGATTGAAGGTAGAGTATTGAGGATTGAGGATTGAGGTTTGAGTATTGAGGATTGAAGATTGAGGATTGAGTATTGAGGATTGAGGATTGAGAATTGAGGATTGAGGATTGAGGATTGAAGATTGAGGATTGGGTGTTGAGGATTGAAGATTGAGGATTGAGGATTGAGGATTGAGGATTGAGGATTGAGGATTGAAGATTGAGTATTGAGGATTGAAGATCGAGGATTGAGGATTGAGGATTGAGGATTGAGGATTTAAGATTGAGGATGAGGGCTGAGGGTTGATGATTGAGGTTTGAGGATTGATGATTGAGGATTGAGGATTGAAGATTGAGGATTGGGTGTTAAGGATTGAAGATTGAGGATAGAGGATTGAGGATTGAGGGTTGAGGATTGATGATTGAGTATTGAGGATTGAGGATTGACGCTTGAGGATTGAGGATTGAGGATGGAGGATTGATGGTTGAGTATTGAGGATTGATGGTTGCGGGTTGTGTGTTGATTGTTGAGGATGGAGGATTGAGAATTGAGGATTGAAGATTGAGTATTGATGATTGAAGATTGAGGATTGAGGATTGAGGTTGAGTATTGAGGACGAGTACTGACGGTTGAGGATTGAGGTTTGAGGATTGAGGATTGAGGATAGAGGACTGAGGAGTGAGGATTGAGGATGGAGCATTGAGGATAGAAGATTGAGGACTGGGGAATGAGGATTGAAGATTGAGGTTTAATGATTGAGGATTTCGGGATTGAGGATCTAGGATTGGAGATTGATTATTGATGATTGAAGATTGAGGATTGAGGACTGAGGGTTGAGGATTGAGGATTGATAATTGAGAATTGAGGATGAGGACTGAGGGTTGAGGATTGAGGTTATAGGAATGAGGATTCAGGATTGAGTATTGAGAAATGAGGATTGAGGATTGAGGATTGAGGATTGGGGATTGAGGATTGAGGATTGAGGTTTTAGGACTGAGGACTGAGGATTGAGGATTGAGGATTGAGGATTGAAGATTCAGTATTGAGGATTGAAGGTAGAGTATTGAGGATTGAGGATTGAGGTTTGAGTATTGAGGATTGAAGATTGAGGATTGAGTATTGAGGATTGAGGATTGAGAATTGAGGATTGAGGATTGAGGATTGAAGATTGAGGATTGGGTGTTGAGGATTGAAGATTGAGGATTGAGGATTGAGGATTGAGGATTGAGGATTGACGATTGAGTATTGAGGATTGAGGATTGACGCTTGAGGATTGAGGATTGAGGATGGAGGATTGATGGTTGAGTATTGAGGATTGATGGTTGAGGGTTGTGTGTTGAATATTGAGGATGGAGGATTCAGGATTGAGGATTGAGGATTGAGGATTGAAGATTGAGTATTGCGAATTGAGGATTGATGGTTGAGTATTGAGGATTGATGGCTGAGGGTTGTGTGTTGAATGTTGAGGATGGAGGATTGAGAATTGAGGTTTGAAGATTGAGTATTGATGATTGAAGATTGAGGATTGAGGATTGAGGTTGAGTATTGAGGACGAGTACTGACGTTTGAGGATTGAGGTTTGAGGATTGAGGATTGAGGATAGAGGACTGAGGACTGAGGATTGAGGATGGAGCATTGAGGATAGAAGATTGAGGACTGGGGAATGAGAATTGAAGATTGAGGTTTAATGATTGACGATTTCGGGATTGAGGACCTAGGATTGGAGACTGATTATTGAGGATTGAAGATTGAGGATTGAGGACTGAGGGTTGAGGATTGAGGATTGATGATTGAGAATTGAGGATGAGGACTTAGGGTTGAGGATTGAGGTTCTAGGAATGAGGATTGAGGATTCAGTATTGAGGATTGAGGATTGAGGATTGAGGATTGAGGATTGGGGATTGAGGATTGAGGATTGAGGTTTGAGGACTGAGGACTGAGGATTGAGTATTGAGGACTGAGGATTGAAGATTCAGTATTGAGGATTGAAGGTAGAGAATTGAGGATTGAGGATTGAGGTTTGAGTATTGAGGATTGAAGATTGAGGATTGAGTATTGAGGATTGAGGATTGATAATTGAGGATTGAGGATTGAGGATTGAAGATTGAGGATTGGGTGTTGAGCATTGAAGATTGAGGATTGAGGATTGAGGATTGAGGATTGAGGATTGATGATTGAGTATTGAGGATTGAGGATTGACGCTTGAGGATTGAGGATTGAGGATGGAGGATTGATGGTTGAGTATTGAGGATTGATGGTTGAGGGTTGTGTGTTGAATATTGAGGATGGAGGATTCAGGATTGAGGATTGAGGATTGAGGATTGAAGATTGAGTATTGCGAATTGAGGATTGATGGTTGAGTATTGAGTATTGATGGCTGAGGGTTGTGTGTTGAATGTTGAGGATGGAGGATTGAGAATTGAGGATTGAAGATTGAGTATTGATGATTGAAGATTGAGGATTGAGGATTGAGGATTGAGAATTGAGAATTGAGGATGAGGACTGAGGGTTGTGGATTGAGGTTTGAGGAATGAGGATTGAGGATTGAGGATTGAGGATTGAGGATTGGGGATTGAGGATTGAGTATTGAAGATTGAGTATCGATGACTGAGGATTGAGGATTGAGGATTGAGTATTGAGGGTTGAGGATTGATGATTGAGTATCGGGGATTGAAGATTGTGTACTGCGGATTGATGATTGAGGACGGAGGATGAGGGCTGAGGGTTGAGGTTCGAGGTTTGAGTATTGAATCCTGAGAATTCAGGATATTCTATTGAGTATTGAGAATTGATGATTGATGGCTGAGTATTGAGGATTAAAGATTGAGGATTGAGGATTGAGGATTGAGGATTGAGGATTGAGGATTGAGTATTGAAGATTGAGGATACAAGATTCAGTATTGAGGATTGAAGATTGGGAACTGGGGATTGAGGATTGAACATTGAGGACTGAGTGTTGAGTGTTGAGTGATGAGAATTGATGTTTGTAGATAGAGATTTGAAGATTGCAGATTGAGTATTGAGTATTGAAAACTTTGAATTGAGGATATTCTATTGAGGATTGAGAATTGACAACTGATTGTTGAGGACTAAGGTCTGAAGATTGAGGATTCAGGATTGAGGATTCAGAATTGAGGTTTGAGGACGAAGGATTGAGGATAGAAGATTGAGGACTGGGGAATGAGGATTGAAGATTGAGGATTGGGTATTGAGGATTGAAGAATGAGGGTTGATGATTGAGGATTGAGGATTGAGGATTGAAGATTGAGTATTGAGGATTGAAGACTGACGATTGAGGATTGAGGATTGAGGATTGAGGATTGAGGATTGAGGATTGAGGATTGAGGATTGAGGATTGAGGATTGAGGATTGTGGATTGAGGATTGAATATTGACGATTAAGAATTGAGGATTGAGTACTGAGGATTGAAGATTGAGGACTGAGGATTGAGGATTGAGGATTGAAGATTGAGGATTGTGTACAGAGGATTGAAGAATGAGGATTGAGGATTGAGGATTGTGGATTGAGGATTGAAGATTGAGTATTGAGGATTGAAGACTGACGATTGAGGATTGAGGATTGAGGATTGAGGATTGAGGATTGAGGATTGAGGATTGAAGATTGAGTATTGAGGATTGAAGATCGAGGATTGAGGATTGAGGATTGAGGATTGAGGATTTAAGATTGAGGATGAGGGCTGAGGGTTGATGATTGAGGTTTGAGGATTGATGATTGAGGATTGAGGATTGAAGATTGTGGATTGGGTATCGCGGATTGAACATTGAGGATTGAGGATTGAGGATTGAGGATTGAGGATTGAGGACTGAAGATTGTATATTGATGATTGAAGATTGGGAATTGAGGATTGAGTGTTGTGGATTGAGGACGAGGACTGAGGTTTGAGTATTGATGTTTGAGGTCTGAGGATTGAGGATTGAGGATTGAGAATTGAGGATTGAGGATTGAGGATTGAAGATTGAGGATTGAGTATTGAGGATTGAATATTGAGGATTGAGGATTGAGGATTGAGGGTTGAGAATGAGGGCTGAGGGTTGAGGATTCAGGTTTGAGTATAGAATCCTGAGAATTCAGGATATTCTATTGAGCATTGAGAATTGAGTATTGATGGTTGAGTATTGAGGATTGAGGATTGAGGATTGAGGATTGAGGATTGAGTATTGAAGATTGAGGATTGATGATTGAGGATTGAGGATTGAGGATTGAGGATTGAGAATTGAGGATTGAGGACTGAAGATTGTATATTGATGATTGAAGACTGAGGATTGAGGATTGAGGTTTGAGTATTGAGGACGAGGACTGACGGTTGAGGATTGAGGTTTGAGGATTGCGGATTGAGGATAGAGGACTGAGGATTGAGGATTGAGTATTGAGCTTTGAGGAATGAAGATTGGGGACTGGGGAATGAGGATTGAAGATTGAGGACTGAGGATTGAGGATTGAAGATTGAGTATTGAGGATTGAAGATTGAGGATTGAGGATTGAGGATTGAGGATTGAGGATTGATGGTTGAGAATTGAAGATTGAGTATTGAGGATTGAAGATTGAGGATTGGGGATTGAGGATTGAGGATGAGGACTGAGGGTTGAGGATTGAGGTTTGAGGAATGAGGATTGAGGATTGAGGATTGAGGATTGAGGATTGAGGTTTGAGGATTGACGATTGAGGATTGGGTATTGATGATTGAAGAATGAGGCTCGAGGATTGAGGATTGAGGATTGAGGAATGAAAATTGAGGGTTGAGGGTTGAGGATTGAGGATTGGAGATTGAGTATTGACGATTGAAGATTGAGGATTGAGGATTGAGGATTGAGGATTGAGGATTGAAGATTGAGGATAGGGTATTGAGGATTGAAGAATGAGGATTGAGGATTGAGGATTGAGGATTGAGGATTGAAGATTGAGTATTGAGGATTGAAGATTGAGGATTGAGGATTGAGTATTGAGGATTGAGGATTGATGATTGAGGATTGAGGATTGAGGATTGACGCTTGAGGATTGAGGTTTGATGATGGAGGATTGAAGAAAGAGGACTGAGTGTTGGGGATTGAGTGTTGAGAATAGATGTTTGAGGATTTAGGTTTGATTATTGATTATTGCGGATTGAGTATTGAACCATGAGAATTCAGGATATTCTATTGAATATTGAGAATTGAGGATTGATGGTTTGGGTTGGGGGTTGAGGGTTATGGATTGAGGTCGAGGACTGAGGGTTGAGTATTGATGTTTGAGGTCTGGGGATTTAGGATTGAGGATTGAGAATTGAGGATTGAGGATTGAGGATTGAAGATTGAGGATTGGGTGTTAAGGATTGAAGATTGAGGATAGAGGATTGAGGATTGAGGGTTGAGGATTGATGATTGAGTATTGAGGATTGAGGATTGACGCTTGAGGATTGAGGATTGAGGATGGAGGATTGATGGTTGAGTATTGAGGATTGATGGTTGCGGGTTGTGTGTTGATTGTTGAGGATGGAGGATTGAGAATTGAGGATTGAAGATTGAGTATTGATGATTGAAGATTGAGGATTGAGGATTGAGGTTGAGTATTGAGGACGAGTACTGACGGTTGAGGATTGAGGTTTGAGGATTGAGGATTGAGGATAGAGGACTGAGGACTGAGGAATGAGGATGGAGCATTGAGGATAGAAGATTGAGGACTGGGGAATGAGGATTGAAGATTGAGGTTTAATGATTGAGGATTTCGGGATTGAGGATCTAGGATTGGAGATTGATTATTGATGATTGAAGATTGAGGATTGAGGACTGAGGGTTGAGGATTGAGGATTGATAATTGAGAATTGAGGATGAGGACTGAGGGTTGAGGATTGAGGTTATAGGAATGAGGATTCAGGATTGAGTATTGAGAAATGAGGATTGAGGATTGAGGATTGAGGATTGGGGATTGAGGATTGAGGATTGAGGTTTTAGGACTGAGGACTGAGGATTGAGGATTGAGGATTGAGGATTGAAGATTCAGTATTGAGGATTGAAGGTAGAGTATTGAGGATTGAGGATTGAGGTTTGAGTATTGAGGATTGAAGATTGAGGATTGAGTATTGAGGATTGAGGATTGAGAATTGAGGATTGAGGATTGAGGATTGAAGATTGAGGATTGGGTGTTGAGGATTGAAGATTGAGGATTGAGGATTGAGGATTGAGGATTGAGGATTGACGATTGAGTATTGAGGATTGAGGATTGACGCTTGAGGATTGAGGATTGAGGATGGAGGATTGATGGTTGAGTATTGAGGATTGATGGTTGAGGGTTGTGTGTTGAATATTGAGGATGGAGGATTCAGGATTGAGGATTGAGGATTGAGGATTGAAGATTGAGTATTGCGAATTGAGGATTGATGGTTGAGTATTGAGGATTGATGGCTGAGGGTTGTGTGTTGAATGTTGAGGATGGAGGATTGAGAATTGAGGTTTGAAGATTGAGTATTGATGATTGAAGATTGAGGATTGAGGATTGAGGTTGAGTATTGAGGACGAGTACTGACGTTTGAGGATTGAGGTTTGAGGATTGAGGATTGAGGATAGAGGACTGAGGACTGAGGATTGAGGATGGAGCATTGAGGATAGAAGATTGAGTACTGGGGAATGAGAATTGAAAATTGAGGTTTAATGATTGACGATTTCGGGATTGAGGACCTAGGATTGGAGACTGATTATTGAGGATTGAAGATTGAGGATTGAGGACTGAGGGTTGAGGATTGAGGATTGATGATTGAGAATTGAGGATGAGGACTTAGGGTTGAGGATTGAGGTTCTAGGAATGAGGATTGAGGATTCAGTATTGAGGATTGAGGATTGAGGATTGAGGATTGAGGATTGAGGATTGGGGATTGAGGATTGAGGATTGAGGTTTGAGGACTGAGGACTGAGGATTGAGTATTGAGGACTGAGGATTGAAGATTCAGTATTGAGGATTGAAGGTAGAGAATTGAGGATTGAGGATTGAGGTTTGAGTATTGAGGATTGAAGATTGAGGATTGAGTATTGAGGATTGAGGATTGATAATTGAGGATTGAGGATTGAGGATTGAAGATTGAGGATTGGGTGTTGAGCATTGAAGATTGAGGATTGAGGATTGAGGATTGAGGATTGAGGATTGATGATTGAGTATTGAGGATTGAGGATTGACGCTTGAGGATTGAGGATTGAGGATGGAGGATTGATGGTTGAGTATTGAGGATTGATGGTTGAGGGTTGTGTGTTGAATATTGAGGATGGAGGATTCAGGATTGAGGATTGAGGATTGAGGATTGAAGATTGAGTATTGCGAATTGAGGATTGATGGTTGAGTATTGAGTATTGATGGCTGAGGGTTGTGTGTTGAATGTTGAGGATGGAGGATTGAGAATTGAGGATTGAAGATTGAGTATTGATGATTGAAGATTGAGGATTGAGGATTGAGGATTGAGAATTGAGAATTGAGGATGAGGACTGAGGGTTGTGGATTGAGGTTTGAGGAATGAGGATTGAGGATTGAGGATTGAGGATTGAGGATTGGGGATTGAGGATTGAGTATTGAAGATTGAGTATCGATGACTGAGGATTGAGGATTGAGGATTGAGTATTGAGGGTTGAGGATTGATGATTGAGTATCGGGGATTGAAGATTGTGTACTGCGGATTGATGATTGAGGACGGAGGATGAGGGCTGAGGGTTGAGGTTTGAGGTTTGAGTATTGAATCCTGAGAATTCAGGATATTCTATTGAGTATTGAGAATTGATGATTGATGGCTGAGTATTGAGGATTAAAGATTGAGGATTGAGGATTGAGGATTGAGGATTGAGGATTGAGGATTGAGTATTGAAGATTGAGGATACAAGATTCAGTATTGAGGATTGAAGATTGGGAACTGGGGATTGAGGATTGAACATTGAGGACTGAGTGTTGAGTGTTGAGTGATGAGAATTGATGTTTGTAGATAGAGATTTGAAGATTGCAGATTGAGTATTGAGTATTGAAAACTTTGAATTGAGGATATTCTATTGAGGATTGAGAATTGACAACTGATTGTTGAGGACTAAGGTCTGAAGATTGAGGATTCAGGATTGAGGATTCAGAATTGAGGTTTGAGGACGAAGGATTGAGGATAGAAGATTGAGGACTGGGGAATGAGGATTGAAGATTGAGGATTGGGTTTTGAGGATTGAAGAATGAGGGTTGATGATTGAGGATTGAGGATTGAGGATTGAAGATTGAGTATTGAGGATTGAAGACTGACGATTGAGGATTGAGGATTGAGGATTGAGGATTGAGGATTGAGGATTGAGGATTGAGGATTGAGGATTGAGGATTGAGGATTGTGGATTGAGGATTGAATATTGACGATTAAGAATTGAGGATTGAGTACTGAGGATTGAAGATTGAGGACTGAGGATTGAGGATTGAGGATTGAAGATTGAGGATTGTGTACAGAGGATTGAAGAATGAGGATTGAGGATTGAGGATTGTGGATTGAGGATTGAAGATTGAGTATTGAGGATTGAAGACTGACGATTGAGGATTGAGGATTGAGGATTGAGGATTGAGGATTGAGGATTGAGGATTGAAGATTGAGTATTGAGGATTGAAGATCGAGGATTGAGGATTGAGGATTGAGGATTGAGGATTTAAGATTGAGGATGAGGGCTGAGGGTTGATGATTGAGGTTTGAGGATTGATGATTGAGGATTGAGGATTGAAGATTGTGGATTGGGTATCGCGGATTGAACATTGAGGATTGAGGATTGAGGATTGAGGATTGAGGATTGAGGACTGAAGATTGTATATTGATGATTGAAGATTGGGAATTGAGGATTGAGTGTTGTGGATTGAGGACGAGGACTGAGGTTTGAGTATTGATGTTTGAGGTCTGAGGATTGAGGATTGAGGATTGAGAATTGAGGATTGAGGGTTGAGGATTGAAGATTGAGGATTGAGTATTGAGGATTGAATATTGAGGATTGAGGATTGAGGATTGAGGGTTGAGAATGAGGGCTGAGGGTTGAGGATTCAGGTTTGAGTATAGAATCCTGAGAATTCAGGATATTCTATTGAGCATTGAGAATTGAGTATTGATGGTTGAGTATTGAGGATTGAGGATTGAGGATTGAGGATTGAGGATTGAGTATTGAAGATTGAGGATTGATGATTGAGGATTGAGGATTGAGGATTGAGGATTGAGAATTGAGGATTGAGGACTGAAGATTGTATATTGATGATTGAAGATTGAGGATTGAGGATTGAGTGTTGTGGATTGAGGACGAGGACTGAGGGTTGAGTATTGATGTCTGAGGTCTGAGGATTGAGGATTGAGGATTGAGAATTGAGGATTGAGGATTGAGTATTGAGGGTTGAAGATTGAGGATTGTGGATTGAGGATTGAGGATTGAGGACTGAAGATTGTATATTGATGATTGAAGATTGAGGATTGAGGATTGAGTGTTGTGGATTGAGGACGAGGACTGAGGGTTGAGTATTGATGTCTGATGTCTGAGGATTGAGGATTGAGGATTGAGAATTGAGGATTGAGGATTGAGAATTGAGGATTGAGGATTGAGGACTGAGGATTGAGGATTGAGTATTGAGGATTGAATATTGAGGATTGAGGATTGAGGATTGAGGATTGAGAATGAGGGCTGTGGGTTGAGGATTCATGTTTGAGTATAGAATCCTGAGAATTCAGGATATTCTATTGAGCATTGAGAATTGAGGATTGATGATTGAGTATTGAGGATTGAGGATTGAGGATTGAGGATTGAGGATTGAGTATTGAAGATTGAGGATTGATGATTGAGGATTGAGGATTGAGGATTGAGGATTGAGAATTGAGGATTGAGGACTGAAGATTGTATATTGATGATTGAAGATTGAGGATTGAGGATTGAGTGTTGTGGATTGAGGTTGGAGGATTGAAGAGAGAGGACTGAGTGTTGGGGTGTGAGTGTTGAGGGTAGATGTTTGAGGATTGAGGTTTGATTATTGAATATTGTGAATTGAGTGAGGAACCATGAGAATTCAGGATATTCTATAGAATATTGAGAATTGAGGATTGATGGCTGAGTATTGAGGATTGAAGATTGAGGATTGAGGATTGAGGATTGAGGATTGAGGATTGAAGATTGAGGATAGGGTATTGAGGATTGAAGAATGAGGATTGAGGATTGAGGATTGAGGATTGAGGATTGAAGATTGAGTATTGAGGATTGAAGATTGAGGATTGAGGATTGAGTATTGAGGATTGAGGATTGATGATTGAGGATTGAGGATTGAGGATTGACGCTTGAGGATTGAGGTTTGATGATGGAGGATTGAAGAGAGAGGACTGAGTGTTGGGGATTGAGTGTTGAGAATAGATGTTTGAGGATTTAGGTTTGATTATTGATTATTGCGGATTGAGTATTGAACCATGAGAATTCAGGATATTCTATTGAATATTGAGAATTGAGGATTGATGGTTTGGGTTGGGGGTTGAGGGTTATGGATTGAGGTCGAGGACTGAGGGTTGAGTATTGATGTTTGAGGTCTGGGGATTTAGGATTGAGGATTGAGAATTGAGGATTGAGGATTGAGGATTGAAGATTGAGGATTGGGTGTTAAGGATTGAAGATTGAGGATAGAGGATTGAGGATTGAGGGTTGAGGATTGATGATTGAGTATTGAGGATTGAGGATTGACGCTTGAGGATTGAGGATTGAGGATGGAGGATTGATGGTTGAGTATTGAGGATTGATGGTTGCGGGTTGTGTGTTGATTGTTGAGGATGGAGGATTGAGAATTGAGGATTGAAGGTTGAGTATTGATGATTGAAGATTGAGGATTGAGGATTGAGGTTGAGTATTGAGGACGAGTACTGACGGTTGAGGATTGAGGTTTGAGGATTGAGGATTGAGGATAGAGGACTGAGGACTGAGGATTGAGGATGGAGCATTGAGGATAGAAGATTGAGGACTGGGGAATGAGGATTGAAGATTGAGGTTTAATGATTGAGGATTTCGGGATTGAGGATCTAGGATTGGAGATTGATTATTGATGATTGAAGATTGAGGATTGAGGACTGAGGGTTGAGGATTGAGGATTGATAATTGAGAATTGAGGATGAGGACTGAGGGTTGAGGATTGAGGTTATAGGAATGAGGATTCAGGATTGAGTATTGAGAAATGAGGATTGAGGATTGAGGATTGAGGATTGGGGATTGAGGATTGAGGATTGAGGTTTTAGGACTGAGGACTGAGGATTGAGGATTGAGGATTGAGGATTGAAGATTCAGTATTGAGGATTGAAGGTAGAGTATTGAGGATTGAGGATTGAGGTTTGAGTATTGAGGATTGAAGATTGAGGATTGAGTATTGAGGATTGAGGATTGAGAATTGAGGATTGAGGATTGAGGATTGAAGATTGAGGATTGGGTGTTGAGGATTGAAGATTGAGGATTGAGGATTGAGGATTGAGGATTGAGGATTGACGATTGAGTATTGAGGATTGAGGATTGACGCTTGAGGATTGAGGATTGAGGATGGAGGATTGATGGTTGAGTATTGAGGATTGATGGTTGAGGGTTGTGTGTTGAATATTGAGGATGGAGGATTCAGGATTGAGGATTGAGGATTGAGGATTGAAGATTGAGTATTGCGAATTGAGGATTGATGGTTGAGTATTGAGGATTGATGGCTGAGGGTTGTGTGTTGAATGTTGAGGATGGAGGATTGAGAATTGAGGTTTGAAGATTGAGTATTGATGATTGAAGATTGAGGATTGAGGATTGAGGTTGAGTATTGAGGACGAGTACTGACGTTTGAGGATTGAGGTTTGAGGATTGAGGATTGAGGATAGAGGACTGAGGACTGAGGATTGAGGATGGAGCATTGAGGATAGAAGATTGAGGACTGGGGAATGAGAATTGAAGATTGAGGTTTAATGATTGACGATTTCGGGATTGAGGACCTAGGATTGGAGACTGATTATTGAGGATTGAAGATTGAGGATTGAGGACTGAGGGTTGAGGATTGAGGATTGATGATTGAGAATTGAGGATGAGGACTTAGGGTTGAGGATTGAGGTTCTAGGAATGAGGATTGAGGATTGGGGATTGAGGATTGAGTATTGAAGATTGAGTATCGATGACTGAGGATTGAGGATTGAGGATTGAGTATTGAGGGTTGAGGATTGATGATTGAGTATCGGGGATTGAAGATTGTGTACTGCGGATTGATGATTGAGGACGGAGGATGAGGGCTGAGGGTTGAGGTTTGAGGTTTGAGTATTGAATCCTGAGAATTCAGGATATTCTATTGAGTATTGAGAATTGATGATTGATGGCTGAGTATTGAGGATTAAAGATTGAGGATTGAGGATTGAGGATTGAGGATTGAGGATTGAGGATTGAGTATTGAAGATTGAGGATTGAAGATTGGGAACTGGGGATTGAGGATTGAACATTGAGGACTGAGTGTTGAGTGTTGAGTGATGAGAATTGATGTTTGTAGATAGAGATTTGAAGATTGCAGATTGAGTATTGAGTATTGAAAACTTTGAATTGAGGATATTCTATTGAGGATTGAGAATTGACAACTGATTGTTGAGGACTAAGGTCTGAAGATTGAGGATTCAGGATTGAGGATTCAGAATTGAGGTTTGAGGACGAAGGATTGAGGATAGAAGATTGAGGACTGGGGAATGAGGATTGAAGATTGAGGATTGGGTATTGAGGATTGAAGAATGAGGGTTGATGATTGAGGATTGAGGATTGAGGATTGAAGATTGAGTATTGAGGATTGAAGACTGACGATTGAGGATTGAGGATTGAGGATTGAGGATTGAGGATTGAGGATTGAGGATTGAGGATTGAGGATTGAGGATTGAGGATTGTGGATTGAGGATTGAATATTGACGATTAAGAATTGAGGATTGAGTACTGAGGATTGAAGATTGAGGACTGAGGATTGAGGATTGAGGATTGAAGATTGAGGATTGTATACAGAGGATTGAAGAATGAGGATTGAGGATTGAGGATTGTGGATTGAGGATTGAAGATTGAGTATTGAGGATTGAAGACTGACGATTGAGGATTGAGGATTGAGGATTGAGGATTGAGGATTGAGGATTGAGGATTGAAGATTGAGGATTGAGTATTGAGGATTGAATATTGAGGATTGAGGATTGAGGATTGAGGGTTGAGAATGAGGGCTGAGGGTTGAGGATTCAGGTTTGAGTATAGAATCCTGAGAGTTCAGGATATTCTATTGAGCATTGAGAATTGAGTATTGATGGTTGAGTATTGAGGACTGAGGATTGAGGATTGAGGATTGAGGACTGAGTATTGAAGATTGAGGATTGATGATTGAGGATTGAGGATTGAGGATTGAGGATTGAGAATTGAGGATTGAGGACTGAAGATTGTATATTGATGATTGAAGATTGAGGATTGAGGATTGAGTGTTGTGGATTGAGGACGAGGACTGAGGGTTGAGTATTGATGTCTGAGGTCTGAGGATTGAGGATTGAGGATTGAGAATTGAGGATTGAGGATTGAGTATTGAGGGTTGAAGATTGAGGATTGTGGATTGAGGATTGAGGATTGAGGACTGAAGATTGTATATTGATGATTGAAGATTGAGGATTGAGGATTGAGTGTTGTGGATTGAGGACGAGGACTGAGGGTTGAGTATTGATGTCTGATGTCTGAGGATTGAGGATTGAGGATTGAGAATTGAGGATTGAGGATTGAGAATTGAGGATTGAGGATTGAGGACTGAGGATTGAGGATTGAGTATTGAGGATTGAATATTGAGGATTGAGGATTGAGGATTGAGGATTGAGAATGAGGGCTGTGGGTTGAGGATTCATGTTTGAGTATAGAATCCTGAGAATTCAGGATATTCTATTGAGCATTGAGAATTGAGGATTGATGATTGAGTATTGAGGATTGAGGATTGAGGATTGAGGATTGAGGATTGAGTATTGAAGATTGAGGATTGATGATTGAGGATTGAGGATTGAGGATTGAGGATTGAGAATTGAGGATTGAGGACTGAAGATTGTATATTGATGATTGAAGATTGAGGATTGAGGATTGAGTGTTGTGGATTGAGGTTGGAGGATTGAAGAGAGAGGACTGAGTGTTGGGGTGTGAGTGTTGAGGGTAGATGTTTGAGGATTGAGGTTTGATTATTGAATATTGTGAATTGAGTGAGGAACCATGAGAATTCAGGATATTCTATAGAATATTGAGAATTGAGGATTGATGGCTGAGTATTGAGGATTGATGGTTTGGGTTGGGGATTGAGGGTTGTGGATTGAGGACGAGGACTGAGTGTTGAGTATTGATGTTTGAGGTCTGAGGATTGAGGATTGAGGATTGTGAATAGAGGATTGAGGATTGAGGATTGAAGATTGAGGATAGGGCATTGAGGATTGAAAAATGAGTATTCAGGATTGAGGATTGAGTATTGAGTATCGAAGATTGAGTATTGAGGATTGAGGATTGAGGATTGAGTGTTGAGTGCTGAAGATTGAGTATGAGGGTTGAAGACTGACGATTGAGGATTGAGGATTGAGGATTGAGGATTGAGGATTGAGGATTGAAGACTGAGGATTGAGGATTGAGGATGAGGTCTGAGGGTTGAGGATTGAGGTTTGAGGACTGAGGACTGAGGATCGAGGATTGGGAGTTGAGGATTGAGGACAGAGGATTGAAGATTGAGGATTGGGTATTGAGGATTGAAGAGTGAGGATTGAGGATTGAGGATTGAGGACTGAGGATTGAAGATTGAGTATTGAGGATTGAAGACTGACGATTGAGGACTGAGGATTGAGGATTGAGTATTGAGGATTGAGGATCGAGGATTGAATATTGAGGATTGAGTATTGAGGATTGAATATTGAGGATTGAGGATTGAGGATTGAGGATTGAGAATGAGGGCTGAGGGTTGAGAATTCAGGTTTGAGTATAGAATCCTGAGAATTCAGGATATTCTATTGAGCATTGAGAATTGAGTATTGATGGTTGAGTATTGAGGATTGAGGATTGAGGATTGAGGATTGAGGATTGAGTATTGAAGATTGAGGATTGATGATTGAGGATTGAGGATTGAGGATTGAGGATTGAGAATTGAGGATTGAGGACTGAAGATTGTATATTGATGATTGAAGATTGAGGATTGAGGATTGAGTGTTGTGGATTGAGGACGAGGACTGAGGGTTGAGTATTGATGTCTGAGATCTGAGGATTGAGGATTGAGGATTGAGAATTGAGGATTGAGGATTGAGTATTGAGGACTGAAGATTGTATATTGATGATTGCAGATTGAGGTTTGAGGATTGAGTGTTGTGGATTGAGGACGAGGACTGAGGGTTGAGTATTTATGTCTGATGTCTGAGGATTGAGGATTGAGGATTGAGAATTGAGGATTGAGGATTGAGAATTGAGGATTGAGGATTTAGGACTGAGGATTGACGATTGAGTATTGAGGATTGAATATTGAGGATTGAGGATTGAGGATTGAGGATTGAGAATGAGGGCTGTGGGTTGAGGATTCATGTTTGAGTATAGAATCCTGAGAATTCAGGATATTCTATTGAGCATTGAGAATTGAGGATTGATGGTTGAGTATTGAGGATTGAGGATTGAGGATTGAGGATTGAGGATTGAGTATTGAAGATTGAGGATTGATGATTGAGGATTGAGGATTGAGGATTGAGGATTGAGAATTGAGGATTGAGGACTGAAGATTGTATATTGATGATTGAAGATTGAGGATTGAGGATTGAGTGTTGTGGATTGAGGATGGAGGATTGAAGAGAGAGGACTGAGTGTTGGGGTTTGAGAGTTGAGAGTAGATGTTTGAGGATTGAGGTTTGATTATTGAATATTGTGAATTGAGTGAGGAACCATGAGAATTCAGGATATTCTATAGAATATTGAGAATTGAGGATTGATGGTTGAGTATTGAGGATTGATGGTTTGTGTTGGGGATTGAGGGTTGTGGATTGAGGACGAGGACTGAGGGTTGAGTATTGATGTTTGAGGTCTGAGGATTGAGGATTGAGGATTGTGAATAGAGGATTGAGGATTGAGGATTGAAGATTGAGGATAGGGCATTGAGGATTGAAAAATGAGGATTCAGGATTGAGGATTGAGTATTGAGTATTGAAGATTGAGTATTGAGGATTGAGGATTGAGGATTGAGTGTTGAGTGCTGAAGATTGAGTATGAGGGTTGAAGACTGACGATCGAGGATTGAGGATTGAGGATTGAGGATTGATGATTGAGGATTGAAGACTGAGGATTGAGGATTGAGGATGCGGGCTGAGGGTTGAGGATTGAGGTTTGAGGACTGAGGACTGAGGATCGAGGATTGAGAGTTGAGGATTGAGGACAGAGGATTGAGGATTGAGGATTGGGTATTGAGGATTGAGGATTGAGGATTGAGGATTGAGGATTGAGGATTGAGGATTGAAGATTGAGTATTGAGGATTGAAGACTGACGATTGAGGACTGAGGATTGAGGATTGAGTATTGAGGGTTGAAGACTGCCGATTGAGGATTGAGGTTTGAGGATTGAGGATTGAGGATTGAAGACTGAGAATTGAGGATTGAGGATGAGGGCTGAGGGTTGAGGATTGAGGTTTGAGGACTGAGGACTGAGGAGCGAGGATTGAGAGTTGAGGATTGAGGACTGAGGATTGAAGATTGAGGATTGGGTATTGAGGATTGAAGAATGAGGGTTGATGATTGAGGATTGAGGATTGAGGATTGAAGATTGAGTATTGAGGATTGAAGACTGACGATTGAGGATTGAGGATTGAGGATTGAGGATTGAGGATTGAGGATAGAGGATTGAGGATTGAGGATTGAGGATTGTGGATTGAGGATTGAATATTGACGATTAAGGATTGAGGATTGAGTACTGAGGATTGAAGATTGAGGACTGAGGATTGAGGATTGAGGATTGAAGATTGAGGATTGTGTATAGAGGATTGAAGAATGAGGATTGAGGATTGAGGATTGTGGATTGAGGATTGAAGATTGAGTATTGAGGATTGAAGACTGACGATTGAGGATTGAGGATTGAGGATTGAGGATTGAGGATTGAGGATTGAAGATTGAGTATTGAGGATTGAAGATCGAGGATTGAGGATTGAGGATTGAGGATTGAGGATTTAAGTTTGAGGATGAGGGCTGAGGGTTGAGGATTGAGGTTTGAGGATTGATGATTGAGGATTGAGGATTGAAGATTGAGGATTGGGTATCGCGGATTGAACATTGAGGATTGAGGATTGAGGATTGAGGATTGAGGATTGAGGACTCAAGATTGTATATTGATGATTGAAGATTGGGAATTGAGGATTGAGTGTTGTGGATTGAGGACGAGGACTGAGGTTTGAGTATTGATGTTTGAGGTCTGAGGATTGAGGATTGAGGATTGAGAATTGAGGATTGAGGATTGAGGATTGAAGATTGAGGATTGAGTACTGAGGATTGAATATTGAGGATTGAGGATTGAGGATTGAGGATTCAGAATGAGGGCTGAGGGTTGAGGATTCAGGTTTGAGTATAGAATCCTGAGAATTCAGGATATTCTATTGAGCATTGAGAATTGAGTATTGATGGTTGAGTATTGAGGATTGAGGATTGAGGATTGAGGATTGAGGATTGAGTATTGAAGTTTGAGGATTGATGATTGAGGATTAAGGATTGAGGATTGAGGATTGAGAATTGAGGATTGAGGACTGAAGATTGTATATTGATGATTGAAGATTGAGGATTGAGGATTGAGTGTTGTGGATTGAGGACGAGGACTGAGGGTTGAGTATTGATGTCTGAGGTCTGAGGATTGAGGATTGAGGATTGAGAATTGAGGATTGAGGATTGCGTATTGAGGGTTGAAGATTGAGGATTGTGGATTGAGGATTGAGGATTGAGGACTGAAGATTGTATATTGATGATTGAAGATTGAGGATTGAGGATTGAGTGTTGTGGATTGAGGACGAGGACTGAGGGTTGAGTATTGATGTCTGATGTCTGAGGATTGAGGATTGAGGATTGAGAATTGAGGATTGAGGATTGAGAATTGAGGATTGAGGATTGAGTACTGAGGATTGAGGATTGAGTATTGAGGATTGAATATTGAGGATTGAGGATTGAGGATTGAGGATTGAGAATGAGGGCTGTGGGTTGAGGATTCATGTTTGAGTATAGAATCCTGAGAATTCAGGATATTCTATTGAGCATTCAGAATTGAGGATTGATGATTGAGTATTGAGGATTGAGGATTGAGGATTGAGGATTGAGGATTGGGTATTGAAGATTGAGGATTGATGATTGAGGATTGAGGATTGAAGATTGAGGATTGAGAATTGAGGATTGAGGACTGAAGATTGTATATTGATGATTGAAGATTGAGGATTGAGGATTGAGTGTTGTGGATTGAGGATGGAGGATTGAAGAGAGAGGACTGAGTGTTGGGGTTTGAGTGTTGAGAGTAGATGTTTGAGGATTGAGGTTTGATTATAGAATATTGTGAATTGAGTGAGGAACCATGAGAATTCAGGATATTCTATAGAATATTGAGAATTGAGGATTGATGGTTGAGTATTGAGGATTGATGGTTTGGGTTGGGGATTGAGGGTTGTGGATTGAGGACGAGGACTGAGGGTTGAGTATTGATGTTTGAGGTCTGAGGATTGAGGATTGAGGATTGTGAATAGAGGATTGAGGATTGAGGATTGAGGATTGGGGATAGGGCATTGAGGATTGAAAAATGAGGATTCAGGATTGAGGATTGAGTATTGAGTATTGAAGATTGAGTATTGAGGATTGAGGATTGAGGATTGAGTGTTGAGTGCTGAAGATTGAGTATGAGGGTTGAAGACTGACGATTGAGGATTGAGGATTGAGGATTGAGGATTGAGGATTGAGGATTGAAGACTGAGGATTGAGGATTGAGGATGAGGGCTGAGGGTTGAGGATTGAGGTTTGAGGACTGAGGACTGAGGATCGAGGATTGAGAGTTGAGGATTGAGGACAGAGGATTGAAGATTGAGGATTGGGCATTGAGGATTGAAGAGTGAGGATTGAGGATTGAGGATTGAGGATTGAGGATTGAAGATTGAGTATTGAGGATTGAAGACTGACGGTTGAGGACTGAGGATTGAGGATTGAGTATTGAGGATTGAGGATTGAGGATTGAGGATTGAGGATTGAGGATGGAGGATTGATGGTTGAGTATTGAGGATTGATGGTTGAGGGTTGTGTGTTGAATATTGAGGATGCAGGATTCAGGTTTGAGGGTTGAGGATTGAGGATAGAGGACTGAGGACTGAGGATTGAGGATGGAGCATTGAGGATTGAAGATTGAGGACTGGGGAATGAGGATTGAAGATTGAGGATTAAGGATTGAGGATTGTGGATTGAGGATCTAGGATTGGAGATTGATTATTGAGAATTGAAGATTGAGGATTGAGGATTGACAATTGAGGATTGAGGATTGATAATTGAGAATTGAGGATGAGGACTGAGGGTTGAGGATTGAGGTTATAGGAATGAGGATTGAGGATTGAGAATTGAGGATTGAGGATTGAGGATTGAGGATTGAGGATTGTGGATTAAGGATTGAATATTGACGATTAAGGATTGAGGATTGAGTACTGAGGATTGAAGATTGAGGACTGAGGATTGAGGATTGAGTATTGAGGATTGAGGATTGAGGATTGAGGATTGAGGATTGAAGATTGAGTCTTGAGGATTGAGGATTGAGGATTGAGGTTTGAGGATTGAGGATTGAAGATCGCGGGTTGATGATTGAGGATTGAGTATTGAGGATTGAGGATTGAGTATTGAGGATTGAGGATTGAGGATTGAAAATTGAGGATTGAGTATTGAGGATTGAATATTGAGGATTGAGGATTGAGGATTGAGGATTGAGAATGAGGGCTGTGGGTTGAGGATTCAGGTTTGATTATAGAATCCTGAGAATTCAGGATATTCTATTGAGCATTGAGAATTGAGTATTGATGTTTGAGTATTGAGGATTGAGGATTGAGGATTGAGGATTGAGGATTGTGTATTGAAGATTGAGGATTGATGATTGAGGATTGAGGATTGAGGATTGAGGATTGAGAATTGAGGATTCAGGACTGAAGATTGTATATTGATGATTGAAGATTGAGGATTGAGGATTGAGTGTTGTGGATTGAGGACGAGGACTGAGGGTTGAGTATTGATGTCTGAGGTCTGAGGATTGAGGATTGAGGATTGAGAATTGAGGATTGAGGATTGAGTATTGAGGGTTGAAGATTGAGGATTGTGGATTGAGGATTGAGGATTGAGGACTGAAGATTGTATATTGATGATTGCAGATTGAGGATTGAGGATTGAGTGTTGTGGATTGAGGACGAGGACTGAGGGTTGAGAATTGATGTCTGATGTCTGAGGATTGAGGATTGAGGATTGAGAATTGAGGATTGAGGATTGAGAATTGAGGATTGAGGATTGAGGACTGAGGATTGAGGATTGAGTATTGAGGATTGAATATTGAGGATTGAGGATTGAGGATTGAGGATTGAGAATGAGGGCTGTGGGTTGAGGATTCATGTTTGAGTATAGAATCCTGAGAATTCAGGATATTCTATTGAGCATTGAGAATTGAGGATTGATGATTGAGTATTGAGGATTGAGGATTGAGGATTGAGGATTGAGGATTGAGTATTGAAGATTGAGGATTGATGATTGAGGATTGAGGATTGAGGATTGAGGATTGAGAATTGAGGATTGAGGACTGAAGATTGTATATTGATGATTGAAGATTGAGGATTGAGGATTGAGTGTTGTGGATTGAGGTAGGAGGATTGAAGAGAGAGGACTGAGTGTTGGGGTTTGAGTGTTGAGAGTAGATGTTTGAGGATTGAGGTTTGATTATTGAATATTGTGAATTGAGTGAGGAACCATGAGAATTCAGGATATTCTATAGAATATTGAGAATTGAGGATTGATGGTTGAGTATTGAGGATTGATGGTTTGGGTTGGGGATTGAGGGTTGTGGATTGAGGACGAGGACTGAGGGTTGAGTATTGATGTTTGAGGTCTGAGGATTGAGGATTGAGGATTGTGAATAGAGGATTGAGGATTGAGGATTGAAGATTGAGGATAGGGCATTGAGGATTGAAAAATGAGGATTCAGGATTGAGGATTGAGTATTGAGTATTGAAGATTGAGTATTGAGGATTGAGGATTGAGTATTGAGTGTAGAGTGCTGAAGATTGAGTATGAGGGTTGAAGACTGACGATCGAGGATAGAGGATTGAGGATTGAGGATTGAGGATTAAGGATTGAAGACTGAGGATTGAGGATTGAGGATGAGGGCTGAGGGTTGAGGATTGAGGTTTGAGGACTGAGGACTGAGGATCGAGGATTGAGAGTTGAGGATTGAGGACTGAGGATTGAAGATTGAGGATTGGGTATTGAGGATCGAAGAATGAGGGTTGATGATTGAGGATTGAAGATTGAGTATTGAGGATTGAAGACTGACGATTGAGGATTGAGGATTGAGGATTGAGGATTGAAGATTGAGGATTGGGTATCGCGGATTGAACATTGAGGATTGAGGATTGAGGATTGAGGATTGAGGATTGAGGATTGAGGACTGAAGATTGTATATTGATGATTGAAGATTGGGAATTGAGGATTGAGTGTTGTGGATTGAGGACGAGGACTGAGGTTTGAGTATTGATGTTTGAGGTCTGAGGATTGAGGATTGAGGATTGAGAATTGAGGGTTGAGTATTGATGTCTGATGTCTGAGGATTGAGGATTGAGGATTGAGAATTGAGGATTGAGGATTGAGAATTGAGGATTGAGGATTGAGGACTGAGGATTGAGGATTGAGTATTGAGGATTGAATATTGAGGATTGAGGATTGAGGATTGAGGATTGAGAATGAGGGCTGTGGGTTGAGGATTCATGTTTGAGTATAGAATCCTGAGAATTCAGGATATTCTATTGAGCATTGAGAATTGAGGATTGATGATTGAGTATTGAGGATTGAGGATTGAGGATTGAGGATTGAGGATTGAGTATTGAAGATTGAGGATTGATGATTGAGGATTGAGGATTGAGGATTGAGGATTGAGAATTGAGGATTGAGGACTGAAGATTGTATATTGATGATTGAAGATTGAGGATTGAGGATTGAGTGTTGTGGATTGAGGTAGGAGGATTGAAGAGAGAGGACTGAGTGTTGGGGTTTGAGTGTTGAGAGTAGATGTTTGAGGATTGAGGTTTGATTATTGAATATTGTGAATTGAGTGAGGAACCATGAGAATTCAGGATATTCTATAGAATATTGAGAATTGAGGATTGATGGTTGAGTATTGAGGATTGATGGTTTGGGTTGGGGATTGAGGGTTGTGGATTGAGGACGAGGACTGAGGGTTGAGTATTGATGTTTGAGGTCTGAGGATTGAGGATTGAGGATTGTGAATAGAGGATTGAGGATTGAGGATTGAAGATTGAGGATAGGGCATTGAGGATTGAAAAATGAGGATTCAGGATTGAGGATTGAGTATTGAGTATTGAAGATTGAGTATTGAGGATTGAGGATTGAGTATTGAGTGTAGAGTGCTGAAGATTGAGTATGAGGGTTGAAGACTGACGATCGAGGATAGAGGATTGAGGATTGAGGATTGAGGATTAAGGATTGAAGACTGAGGATTGAGGATTGAGGATGAGGGCTGAGGGTTGAGGATTGAGGTTTGAGGACTGAGGACTGAGGATCGAGGATTGAGAGTTGAGGATTGAGGACTGAGGATTGAAGATTGAGGATTGGGTATTGAGGATCGAAGAATGAGGGTTGATGATTGAGGATTGAAGATTGAGTATTGAGGATTGAAGACTGACGATTGAGGATTGAGGATTGAGGATTGAGGATTGAAGATTGAGGATTGGGTATCGCGGATTGAACATTGAGGATTGAGGATTGAGGATTGAGGATTGAGGATTGAGGATTGAGGACTGAAGATTGTATATTGATGATTGAAGATTGGGAATTGAGGATTGAGTGTTGTGGATTGAGGACGAGGACTGAGGTTTGAGTATTGATGTTTGAGGTCTGAGGATTGAGGATTGAGGATTGAGAATTGAGGATTGAGGATTGAGGATTGAAGATTGAGGATTGAGTATTGAGGATTGAATATTGAGGATTGAGGATTGAGGATTGAGGATTGAGAATGAGGGCTGAGGGTTGAGGATTCAGGTTCGAGTATAGAATTCTGAGAATTCAGGATATTCTATTGAGCATTGAGAATTGAGTATTGATGGTTGAGTATTGAGGATTGAGGATTGAGGATTGAGGATTGAGGATTGAGGATTGAGTATTGAAGACTGAGGATTGATGATTGAGGATTGAGGATTGAGGATTGAGGATTGAGAATTGAGGATTGAGGACTGAAGATTGTATATTGATGATTGAAGATTGAGGATTGAGGATTGAGTGTTGTGGATTGAGGACGAGGACTGAGGGTTGAGTATTGATGTCTGAGGTCTGAGGATTGAGGATTGAGGATTGAGAATTGAGGATTGAGGATTGAGTATTGAGGGTTGAAGATTGAGGATTGTGGATTGAGGATTGAGGATTGAGGACTGAAGATTGTATATTGATGATTGCAGATTGAGGATTGAGGATTGAGTGTTGTGGATTGAGGACGAGGACTGAGGGTTGAGTATTGATGTCTGATGTCTGAGGATTGAGGATTGAGGATTGAGAATTGAGGATTGAGGATTGAGAATTGAGAATTGAGGATTGAGGACTGAGGATTGAGGATTGAGTATTGAGGATTGAATATTGAGGATTGAGGATTGAGGGTTGAGGATTGAGAATGAGGGCTGTGGGTTGAGGATTCATGTTTGGGTATAGAATCCTGAGAATTCAGGATATTCTATTGAGCATTGAGAATTGAGGATTGATGATTGAGTATTGAGGGTTGAGGATTGAGGATTGAAGATTGAGTACTGAGGATTGAAGATTGAGGATTGAGGATTGAGTATTGAGGATCGAGGATCGAGGATTGAGGATTGAGGATTGAGGATTGACGCTTGAGGATTGAGGTTTGAGGATGGAGGATTGAAGAGTGAGGACTGAGTGTTGGGGTTTGAGTGTTGAGAGTAGACGTTTGAGGATTGAGGTTTGATTACTGAATATTGTGAATTGAGTGAGGAACCATGAGAATTCAGGATATTCTATAGAATATTGAGAATTGAGGATTGATGGTTGAGTATTGAGGATTGATGGTTTGGGTTGGGGATTGAGGGTTGTGGATTGAGGACGAGGACTGAGGGTTGAGTATTGATGTTTGAGGTCTGAGGATTGAGGATTGAGGATTGTGAATAGAGGATTGAGGATTGAGGATTGAAGATTGAGGATAGGGTATTGAGGATTGAAAAATGAGGATTCAGGATTGAGGATTGAGTATTGAGTATCGAAGATTGAGTATTGAGGATTGAGGATTGAGGATTGAGTGTTGAGTGCCGAAGATTGTGTATTGAGGGTTGAAGACAGACGATTGAGGATTGAGAATTGAGGATTGAGGATTGAAGATTGAGGATTGAGGATTGTGGATTAAGGATTGAATATTGACGATTAAGGATTGAGGATTGAGTACTGAGGATTGAAGATTGAGGACTGAGGATTGAGGATTGAGTATTGAGGATTGAGGATTGAGGATTGAGGATTGAAGGTTGAGTCTTGAGGATTGAAGATTGAGGATTGAGGATTGAGGCTTGAGGATTGAGGTTTGAGGATTGAGGATTGAGTATTGAGGATTGAAGATTGAGTATTGAGGATTGAAGACTGACGATTGAGGACTGAGGATTGAGGATTGAGTATTGAGGATTGAGGATTGAGGATTGAGCATTGAGGATTGAGGATGGAGGATTGATGGTTGAGTATTGAGGATTGATGGTTGAGGGTTGTGTGTTGAATATTGAGGATGGAGGATCGAGGTTTGAGGATTGAGGATTGAGGATAGAGGACTGAGGACTGAGGATTGATAATGGAGCATTGAGGATTGAAGATTGAGGACTGGGGAATGAGGATTGAAGATTGAGGATTAAGGATTGAGGATTGTGGATTGAGGATCTAGGATTGGAGATTGATTATTGAGGATTGAAGATTGAGGATTGAGGATTGACAATTGAGGATTGAGGATTGATAATTGAGAATTGAGGATGAGGACTGATGGTTGAGGATTGAGGTTATAGGAATGAGGATTGAGGATTGAGGATTGAGGATTGAGTATTGAGGATTGAGGATTGAGGATTGAGGATTGAAGATTGAGTCTTGAGGATTGAGGATTGAGGATTGAGGATTGAGAATTGAGGATTGAGGACTGAAGATTGTATATTGATGATTGAAGATTGAGGATTGAGGATTGAGTGTTGTGGATTGAGGACGAGGACTGAGGATTGAGTATTGATGTCTGAGGTCTGAGGATTGAGGATTGAGGATTGAGAATTGAGGATTGAGGATTGACTATTGAGGATTGAAGATTGAGGATTGTGGATTGAGGATTGAGGATTGAGGACTGAAGATTGTATATTGATGATTGAATATTGAGGATTGAGGATTGAGTGTTGTGGATTGAGGACGAGGACTGAGGGTTGAGTATTGATGTCTGAGGCCTGAGGATTGAGGATTGAGGATTGAGAATTGAGGATTGAGGATTGAGTATTGAGGATTGAAGATTGAGGATTGAAGATTGAGGATTGAGGAATGAGTATTGAGGATTGAGGATGAGGGCTGAGGGTTGAGGATTGAGGTTTGAGGACTGAGGACTGAGGATTGAGGGTTGAGAAGTGAGGATTGAGGATTCAGGATTGAAGGTTTAGGATTGGGTATTGAGGATTGAAGAGTGAGGATTGAGGATTGAGGATTGAGGATTGAAGGTTGAGGATTGAGTACTGAGGATTGTGGGTTGAGGATTGAGGATTGAGGATTGACGCTTGGGGATTGTGGATTGAGGATCTAGGATTGGAGATTGATTATTGAGGATTGAAGATTCAGGATTGAGGATTGACAATTGAGGATTGAGGATTGATAATTGAGAATTGAGGATGAGGACTGGGGGTTGAGGGTTGAGGTTATAGGAATGAGGATTGAGGATTGTGGATTGAGGATTGAGGATTGAGGATTGAGGGTTGAGGATTGAGGATTGGGGATTGAGGATTGAGGATTGAGGTTTGAGGACTGAGGACTGAGGATTGAGGATTGAGGATTGAGGATTGAAGATTGAGTATTGAGGATTGAGGATTGAGGATTGAGGATTGAAGATTGAGTCTTGAGGATTGAAGATTGGGGATTGAGGATTGAGGATTGAGGATTGAGGTTTGAGGATTGAGGATTGAAGATCGAGGGTTGATGATTGAGGATTGAGTATTCAGGATTGAGGATTGAGGATTGAGGATTGAAGGTTGAGTATTGAGGATTGAAGATTGAGGATTGAGGAATGAGGATTGAGGATTGAGGATTGAGGATTGAGGTTTGAGGATGGAGGATTGATGGTTGAGTATTGAGGATTGATGGTTGAGGGTTGTGTGTTGAATATTGAGGATGGAGGATCGAGGTTTGAGGATTGAGGATTGAGGATAGAGGACTGAGGATTGAGGATTGAGGATGGAGCATTGAGGATTGAAGATTGAGGACTGGGGAATGAGGATTGAATATTGAGGATTAAGGATTGAGGATTCTGGAATGAGGATCTAAGATTGGAGATTGACTATTGAGGATTGAAGATTGAGGATTGAGGATTGACAATTGAGGATTGAGGATCGATAATTGAGAATTGAGGATGAGGACTGAGGGTTGAGGATTGAGGTTATAGGAATGAGGATTGAGGATTGAGGATTGAGGATTGAGTATTGAGGATTGAGGATTGAGGATTGAGGATTGAAGATTGAGCCTTGAGGATTGAGGATTGAGGATTGAGGATTGAGAATTGAGGATTGAGGATTGAGGATTGAGAATTGAGGATTGAGGACTGAAGATTGTATATTGATGATTGAAGATTGAGGATTGAGGATTGAGTGTTGTGGATTGAGGACGAGGACTGAGGGTTGAGTATTGATGTCTGAGGTCTGAGGATTGAGGATTGAGGATTGAGAATTGAGGATTGAGGATTGAGTATTGAGGGTTGAAGATTGAGGATTGTGGATTGAGGATTGAGGATTGAGGACTGAAGATTGTATATTGATGATTGCAGATTGAGGATTGAGGATTGAGTGTTGTGGATTGAGGACGAGGACTGAGGGTTGAGTATTGATGTCTGATGTCTGAGGATTGAGGATTGAGGATTGAGAATTGAGGATTGAGGATTGAGAATTGAGAATTGAGGATTGAGGACTGAGGATTGAGGATTGAGTATTGAGGATTGAATATTGAGGATTGAGGATTGAGGGTTGAGGATTGAGAATGAGGGCTGTGGGTTGAGGATTCATGTTTGAGTATAGAATCCTGAGAATTCAGGATATTCTATTGAGCATTGAGAATTGAGGATTGATGATTGAGTATTGAGGATTGAGGATTGAGGATTGAGGATTGAGGATTCAGTATTGAAGATTGAGGATTGATGATTGAGGATTGAGGATTGAGGATTGAGGATTGAGAATTGAGGATTGAGGACTGAAGATTGTATATTGATGATTGAAGATTGAGGATTGAGGATTGAGTGTTGTGGATTGAGGTAGGAGGATTGAAGAGAGAGGACTGAGTGTTGGGGTTTGAGTGTTGAGAGTAGATGTTTGAGGATTGAGGTTTGATTATTGAATATTGTGAATTGAGTGAGGAACCATGAGAATTCAGGATATTCTATAGAATATTGAGAATTGAGGATTGATGGTTGAGTATTGAGGATTGATGGTTTGGGTTGGGGATTGAGGGTTGTGGATTGAGGACGAGGACTGAGGGTTGAGTATTGATGTTTGAGGTCTGAGGATTGAGGATTGAGGATTGTGAATAGAGGATTGAGGATTGAGGATTGAAGATTGAGGATAGGGCATTGAGGATTGAAAAATGAGGATTCAGGATTGAGGATTGAGTATTGAGTATTGAAGATTGAGTATTGAGGATTGAGGATTGAGGATTGAGTGTTGAGTGCTGAAGATTGAGTATGAGGGTTGAAGACTGACGATCGAGGATAGAGGATTGAGGATTGAGGATTGAGGATTAAGGATTGAAGACTGAGGATTGAGGATTGAGGATGAGGGCTGAGGGTTGAGGATTGAGGTTTGAGGACTGAGGACTGAGGATCGAGGATTGAGAGTTGAGGATTGAGGACTGAGGATTGAAGATTGAGGATTGGGTATTGAGGATCGAAGAATGAGGGTTGATGATTGAGGATTGAAGATTGAGTATTGAGGATTGAAGACTGACGATTGAGGATTGAGGATTGAGGATTGAGGATTGAAGATTGAGGATTGGGTATCGCGGATTGAACATTGAGGATTGAGGATTGAGGATTGAGGATTGAGGATTGAGGACTGAAGATTGTATATTGATGATTGAAGATTGGGAATTGAGGATTGAGTGTTGTGGATTGAGGACGAGGACTGAGGTTTGAGTATTGATGTTTGAGGTCTGAGGATTGAGGATTGAGGATTGAGAATTGAGGATTGAGGATTGAGGATTGAAGATTGAGGATTGAGTATTGAGGATTGAATATTGAGGATTGAGGATTGAGGATTGAGGATTGAGTATTGAAGATTGAGGATTGATGATTGAGGATTGAGGATTGAGGATTGTGGATTGAGAATTGAGGATTGAGGACTGAAGATTGTATATTGATGATTGAAGATTGAGGATTGAGGATTGAGTGTTGTGGATTGAGGACGAGGACTGAGGGTTGAGTATTGATGTCTGAGGTCTGAGGATTGAGGATTGAGGATTGAGAATTGAGGATTGAGGATTGAGTATTGAGGGTTGAAGATTGAGGATTGTGGATTGAGTATTGAGGATTGAGGACTGAAGATTGTATATTGATGATTGAAGATTGAGGATTGAGGATTGAGTGTTGTGGATTAATGACGAGGACTGAGGGTTGAGTATTGATGTCTGATGTCTGAGGATTGAGGATTGAGGATTGAGAATTGAGGATTGAGGATTGAGAATTGAGGATTGAGGATTGAGTACTGAGGATTGAGGATTGAGTATTGAGGATTGAATATTGAGGATTGAGGATTGAGGATTGAGGATTGAGAATGAGGGCTGTGGGTTGAGGATTCATGTTTGGGTATAGAATCCTGAGAATTCAGGATATTTTATTGAGCATTGAGAATTGAGGATTGATGATTGAGTATTGAGGATTGAGGATTGAGGATTGAGGATTGAGGATTGAGTATTGAAGATTGAGGATTGATGATTGAGTATTGAGGATTGAGGATTGAGGATTGAGAATTGAGGATTGAGGACTGAAGATTGTATATTGATGATTGAAGATTGAGGATTGAGGATTGAGTGTTGTGGATTGAGGACGAGGACTGAGGGTTGAGTATTGATGTCTGAGGTCTGAGGATTGAGGATTGAGGATTGAGAATTGAGGATTGAGGATTGAGTATTGAGGGTTGAAGATTGAGGATTGTGGATTGAGGATTGAGGATTGAGGACTGAAGATTGTATATTGATGATTGAAGATTGAGGATTGAGGATTGAGTGTTGTGGATTGAGGACGAGGACTGAGGGTTTAGTATTGGTGTCTGATGTCTTAGGATTGAGGATTGAGGATTGAGAATTGAGGATTGAGGATTGAGAATTGAGGATTGAGGATTGAGGACTGAGGATTGAGGATTGAGTATTGAGGATTGAATATTGAGGATTGAGGATTGAGGATTGAGAATGAGGGCTGTGGGTTGATGATTCATGTTTGAGTATAGAATCCTGAGAATTCAGGATATTCTATTGAGCATTGAGAATTGAGGATTGATGATTGAGTATTGAGGGTTGAGGATTGAGGATTGAAGATTGAGTACTGAGGATTGAAGATTGAGGATTGAGGATTGAGTATTGAGGATCGAGGATCGAGGATTGAGGATTGAGGATTGAGGATTGACGCTTGAGGATTGAGGTTTGAGGATGGAGGATTGAAGAGTGAGGACTGAGTGTTGGGGTTTGAGTGTTGAGAGTAGACGTTTGAGGATTGAGGTTTGATTATTGAATATTGTGAATTGAGTGAGGAACCATGAGAATTCAGGATATTCTATAGAATATTGGGAATTGAGGATTGATGGTTGAGTATTGAGGATTGATGGTTTGGGTTGGGGATTGAGGGTTGTGGATTGAGGACGAGGACTGAGGGTTGAGTATTGATGTTTGAGGTCTGAGGATTGAGGATTGAGGATTGTGAATAGAGGATTGAGGATTGAGGATTGAAGATTGAGGATAGGGTATTGAGGTTTGAAAAATGAGGATTCAGGATTGAGGATTGAGTATTGAGTATCGAAGATTGAGTATTGAGGATTGAGGATTGAGGATTGAGTGTTGAGTGCCGAAGATTGTGTATTGAGGGTTGAAGACAGACGATTGAGGATTGAGAATTGAGGATTGAGGATTGAAGATTGAGGATTGAGGATTGTGGATTAAGGATTGAATATTGACGATTAAGGATTGAGGATTGAGTACTGAGGATTGAAGATTGAGGACTGAGGATTGAGGATTGAGTATTGAGGATTGAGGATTGAGGATTGAGGATTGAAGGTTGAGTCTTGAGGATTGAAGATTGAGGATTGAGGATTGAGGATTGAGGATTGAGGTTTGAGGATTGAGGATTGAAGATCGAGGGTTGATGATTGAGGATTGAGTATTGAGGATTGTGGATTGAGGATTGAGGATTGAAGGTTGAGTATTGAGGATTGAAGATTGAGGATTGAGGAATGAGGATTGAGGATTGAGGATGAGGGCTGAAGGTTGAGGATTGAGGTTTGAGGACTGAGGACTGAGGATTGAGGTTTGAGAAGTGAGGATTGAGGATTCAGGATTGAGGATTGAGGACTGAAGATTGTATATTGATGATTGAAGATTGGGAATTGAGGATTGAGTGTTGTGGATTGAGGACGAGGACTGAGGTTTGAGTATTGATGTTTGAGGTCTGAGGATTGAGGATTGAGGATTGAGAATTGAGGATTGAGGATTGAGGATTGAAGATTGAGGATTGAGTATTGAGGATTGAATATTGAGGATTGAGGATTGAGGATTGAGGATTGAGAATGAGGGCTGAGGGTTGAGGATTCAGGTTCGAGTATAGAATCCTGAGAATTCAGGATATTCTATTGAGCATTGAGAATTGAGTATTGATGGTTGAGTATTGAGGATTGAGGATTGAGGATTGAGGATTGAGGATTGAGTATTGAAGATTGAGGATTGATGATTGAGGATTGAGGATTGAGGATTGAGGATTGAGAATTGAGGATTGAGGACTGAAGATTGTATATTGATGATTGAAGATTGAGGATTGAGGATTGAGTGTTGTGGATTGAGGACGAGGACTGAGGGTTGAGTATTGATGTCTGAGGTCTGAGGATTGAGGATTGAGGATTGAGAATTGAGGATTGAGGATTGAGTATTGAGGGTTGAAGATTGAGGATTGTGGATTGAGGATTGAGGATTGAGGACTGAAGATTGTATATTGATGATTGCAGATTGAGGATTGAGGATTGAGTGTTGTGGATTGAGGACGAGGACTGAGGGTTGAGTATTGATGTCTGATGTCTGAGGATTGAGGATTGAGGATTGAGAATTGAGGATTGAGGATTGAGAATTGAGAATTGAGGATTGAGGACTGAGGATTGAGGATTGAGTATTGAGGATTGAATATTGAGGATTGAGGATTGAGGGTTGAGGATTGAGAATGAGGGCTGTGGGTTGAGGATTCATGTTTGGGTATAGAATCCTGAGAATTCAGGATATTCTATTGAGCATTGAGAATTGAGGATTGATGATTGAGTATTGAGGATTGAGGATTGAGGATTGAGGATTGAGTATTGAAGATTGAGGATTGATGATTGAGTATTGAGGATTGAGGATTGAGGATTGAGAATTGAGGATTGAGGACTGAAGATTGTATATTGATGATTGAAGATTGAGGATTGAGGATTGAGTGTTGTGGATTGAGGACGAGGACTGAGGGTTGAGTATTGATGTCTGAGGTCTGAGGATTGAGGATTGAGGATTGAGAATTGAGGATTGAGGATTGAGTATTGAGGGTTGAAGATTGAGGATTGTGGATTGAGGATTGAGGATTGAGGACTGAAGATTGTATATTGATGATTGAAGATTGAGGATTGAGGATTGAGTGTTGTGGATTGAGGACGAGGACTGAGGGTTTAGTATTGATGTCTGATGTCTTAGGATTGAGGATTGAGGATTGAGAATTGAGGATTGAGGATTGAGAATTGAGGATTGAGGATTGAGGACTGAGGATTGAGGATTGAGTATTGAGGATTGAATATTGAGGATTGAGGATTGAGGATTGAGAATGAGGGCTGTGGGTTGAGGATTCATGTTTGAGTATAGAATCCTGAGAATTCAGGATATTCTATTGAGCATTGAGAATTGAGGATTGATGATTGAGTATTGAGGGTTGAGGATTGAGGATTGAAGATTGAGTACTGAGGATTGAAGATTGAGGATTGAGGATTGAGTATTGAGGATCGAGGATCGAGGATTGAGGATTGAGGATTGAGGATTGACGCTTGAGGATTGAGGTTTGAGGATGGAGGATTGAAGAGTGAGGACTGAGTGTTGGGGTTTGAGTGTTGAGAGTAGACGTTTGAGGATTGAGGTTTGATTACTGAATATTGTGAATTGAGTGAGGAACCATGAGAATTCAGGATATTCTATAGAATATTGAGAATTGAGGATTGATGGTTGAGTATTGAGGATTGATGGTTTGGGTTGGGGATTGAGGGTTGTGGATTGAGGACGAGGACTGAGGGTTGAGTATTGATGTTTGAGGTCTGAGGATTGAGGATTGAGGATTGTGAATAGAGGATTGAGGATTGAGGATTGAAGATTGAGGATAGGGTATTGAGGATTGAAAAATGAGGATTCAGGATTGAGGATTGAGTATTGAGTATCGAAGATTGAGTATTGAGGATTGAGGATTGAGGATTGAGTGTTGAGTGCCGAAGATTGTGTATTGAGGGTTGAAGACAGACGATTGAGGATTGAGAATTGAGGATTGAGGATTGAAGATTGAGGATTGAGGATTGTGGATTAAGGATTGAATATTGACGATTAAGTATTGAGGATTGAGTACTGAGGATTGAAGATTGAGGACTGAGGATTGAGGATTGAGTATTGAGGATTGAGGATTGAGGATTGAGGATTGAAGGTTGAGTCGTGAGGATTGAAGATTGAGGATTGAGGATTGAGGATTGAGGATTGAGGTTTGAGGATTGAGGATTGAGTATTGAGGATTGAAGATTGAGTATTGAGGATTGAAGACTGACGATTGAGGACTGAGGATTGAGGATTGAGTATTGAGGATTGAGGATTGAGGATTGAGCATTGAGGATTGAGGATGGAGGATTGATGGTTGAGTATTGAGGATTGATGGTTGAGGGTTGTGTGTTGAATATTGAGGATGGAGGATCGAGGTTTGAGGATTGAGGATTGAGGATAGAGGACTGAGGACTGAGGATTGATAATGGAGCATTGAGGATTGAAGATTGAGGACTGGGGAATGAGGATTGAAGATTGAGGATTAAGGATTGAGGATTGTGGATTGAGGATCTAGGATTGGAGATTGATTATTGAGGATTGAAGATTGAGGATTGAGGATTGACAATTGAGGATTGAGGATTGATAATTGAGAATTGAGGATGAGGACTGATGGTTGAGGATTGAGGTTATAGGAATGAGGATTGAGGATTGAGGATTGAGGATTGAGTATTGAGGATTGAGGATTGAGGATTGAGGATTGAAGATTGAGTCTTGAGGATTGAGGATTGAGGATTGAGGATTGAGAATTGAGGATTGAGGACTGAAGATTGTATATTGATGATTGAAGATTGAGGATTGAGGATTGAGTGTTGTGGATTGAGGACGAGGACTGAGGATTGAGTATTGATGTCTGAGGTCTGAGGATTGAGGATTGAGGATTGAGAATTGAGGATTGAGGATTGACTATTGAGGATTGAAGATTGAGGATTGTGGATTGAGGATTGAGGATTGAGGACTGAAGATTGTATATTGATGATTGAAGATTGAGGATTGAGGATTGAGTGTTGTGGATTGAGGACGAGGACTGAGGGTTGAGTATTGATGTCTGAGGCCTGAGGATTGAGGATTGAGGATTGAGAATTGAGGATTGAGGATTGAGTATTGAGGATTGAAGATTGAGGATTGAAGATTGAGGATTGAGGAATGAGTATTGAGGATTGAGGATGAGGGCTGAGGGTTGAGGATTGAGGTTTGAGGACTGAGGACTGAGGATTGAGGGTTGAGAAGTGAGGATTGAGGATTCAGGATTGAAGGTTTAGGATTGGGTATTGAGGATTGAAGAGTGAGGATTGAGGATTGAGGATTGAGGATTGAAGGTTGAGGATTGAGTACTGAGGATTGTGGGTTGAGGATTGAGGATTGAGGATTGACGCTTGGGGATTGAGGGTTGAGGATGGAGGATTGATGGTTGAGGGTTGTGTGTTGAATATTGAGGATGGAGGATTGAGGTTTGAGGTTTGAGGATTGCGGATAGAGGACTGAGGACTGAGGATTGAGGATGGAGCATTGAGGATTGAACATTGAGGACTGGGGAATGAGGATTGAAGATTGAGGATTAAGGACTGAGGATTGTGGATTGAGGATCTAGGATTGGAGATTGATTATTGAGGATTGAAGATTCAGGATTGAGGATTGACAATTGAGGATTGAGGATTGATAATTGAGAATTGAGGATGAGGACTGGGGGTTGAGGGTTGAGGTTATAGGAATGAGGATTGAGGATTGTGGATTGAGGATTGAGGATTGAGGATTGAGGGTTGAGGATTGAGGATTGGGGATTGAGGATTGAGGATTGAGGTTTGAGGACTGAGGACTGAGGATTGAGGATTGAGGATTGAGGATTGAAGATTGAGTATTGAGGATTGAGGATTGAGCATTGAGGATTGAAGATTGAGTCTTGAGGATTGAAGATTGGGGATTGAGGATTGAGGATTGAGGATTGAGGTTTGAGGATTGAGGATTGAAGACCGAGGGTTGATGATTGAGGATTGAGTATTCAGGATTGAGGATTGAGGATTGAGGATTGAAGGTTGAGTATTGAGGATTGAAGATTGAGGATTGAGGAATGAGGATTGAGGATTGAGGATTGAGGATTGAGGTTTGAGGATGGAGGATTGATGGTTGAGTATTGAGGATTGATGGTTGAGGGTTGTGTGTTGAATATTGAGGATGGAGGATCGAGGTTTGAGGATTGAGGATTGAGGATAGAGGACTGAGGATTGAGGATTGAGGATGGAGCATTGAGGATTGAAGATTGAGGACTGGGGAATGAGGATTGAATATTGAGGATTAAGGATTGAGGATTCTGGAATGAGGATCTAAGATTGGAGATTGACTATTGAGGATTGAAGATTGAGGATTGAGGATTGACAATTGAGGATTGAGGATCGATAATTGAGAATTGAGGATGAGGACTGAGGGTTGAGGATTGAGGTTATAGGAAGGAGGATTGAGGATTGAGGATTGAGGATTGAGTATTGAGGATTGAGGATTGAGGATTGAGGATTGAAGATTGAGTCTTGAGGATTGAGGATTGAGGATTGAGGATTGAGAATTGAGGATTGAGGATTGAGGATTGAGAATTGAGGATTGAGGACTGAAGATTGTATATTGATGATTGAAGATTGAGGATTGAGGATTGAGTGTTGTGGATTGAGGACGAGGACTGAGGGTTGAGTATTGATGTCTGAGGTCTGAGGATTGAGGATTGAGGATTGAGAATTGAGGATTGAGGATTGAGTATTGAGGGTTGAAGATTGAGGATTGTGGATTGAGGATTGAGGATTGAGTACTGAAGATTGTATATTGATGATTGCAGATTGAGGATTGAGGATTGAGTGTTGTGGATTGAGGACGAGGACTGAGGGTTGAGTATTGATGTCTGATGTCTGAGGATTGAGGATTGAGGATTGAGAATTGAGGATTGAGGATTGAGAATTGAGAATTGAGGATTGAGGACTGAGGATTGAGGATTGAGTATTGAGGATTGAATATTGAGGATTGAGGATTGAGGGTTGAGGATTGAGAATGAGGGCTGTGGGTTGAGGATTCATGTTTGAGTATAGAATCCTGAGAATTCAGGATATTCTATTGAGCATTGAGAATTGAGGATTGATGATTGAGTATTGAGGATTGAGGATTGAGGATTGAGGATTGAGGATTCAGTATTGAAGATTGAGGATTGATGATTGAGGATTGAGGATTGAGGATTGAGGATTGAGAATTGAGGATTGAGGACTGAAGATTGTATATTGATGATTGAAGATTGAGGATTGAGGATTGAGTGTTGTGGATTGAGGTAGGAGGATTGAAGAGAGAGGACTGAGTGTTGGGGTTTGAGTGTTGAGAGTAGATGTTTGAGGATTGAGGTTTGATTATTGAATATTGTGAATTGAGTGAGGAACCATGAGAATTCAGGATATTCTATAGAATATTGAGAATTGAGGATTGATGGTTGAGTATTGAGGATTGATGGTTTGGGTTGGGGATTGAGGGTTGTGGATTGAGGACGAGGACTGAGGGTTGAGTATTGATGTTTGAGGTCTGAGGATTGAGGATTGAGGATTGTGAGTAGAGGATTGAGGATTGAGGATTGAAGATTGAGGATAGGGCATTGAGGATTGAAAAATGAGGATTCAGGATTGAGGATTGAGTATTGAGTATTGAAGATTGAGTATTGAGGATTGAGGATTGAGGATTGAGTGTTGAGTGCTGAAGATTGAGTATGAGGGTTGAAGACTGACGATCGAGGATAGAGGATTGAGGATTGAGGATTGAGGATTAAGGATTGAAGACTGAGGATTGAGGATTGAGGATGAGGGCTGAGGGTTGAGGATTGAGGTTTGAGGACTGAGGACTGAGGATCGAGGATTGAGAGTTGAGGATTGAGGACTGAGGATTGAAGATTGAGGATTGGGTATTGAGGATCGAAGAATGAGGGTTGATGATTGAGGATTGAAGATTGAGTATTGAGGATTGAAGACTGACGATTGAGGATTGAGGATTGAGGATTGAGGATTGAAGATTGAGGATTGGGTATCGCGGATTGAACATTGAGGATTGAGGATTGAGGATTGAGGATTGAGGATTGAGGACTGAAGATTGTATATTGATGATTGAAGATTGGGAATTGAGGATTGAGTGTTGTGGATTGAGGACGAGGACTGAGGTTTGAGTATTGATGTTTGAGGTCTGAGGATTGAGGATTGAGGATTGAGAATTGAGGATTGAGGATTGAGGATTGAAGATTGAGGATTGAGTATTGAGGATTGAATATTGAGGATTGAGGATTGAGGATTGAGGATTGAGTATTGAAGATTGAGGATTGATGATTGAGGATTGAGGATTGAGGATTGTGGATTGAGAATTGAGGATTGAGGACTGAAGATTGTATATTGATGATTGAAGATTGAGGATTGAGGATTGAGTGTTGTGGATTGAGGACGAGGACTGAGGGTTGAGTATTGATGTCTGAGGTCTGAGGATTGAGGATTGAGGATTGAGAATTGAGGATTGAGGATTGAGTATTGAGGGTTGAAGATTGAGGATTGTGGATTGAGTATTGAGGATTGAGGACTGAAGATTGTATATTGATGATTGAAGATTGAGGATTGAGGATTGAGTGTTGTGGATTAATGACGAGGACTGAGGGTTGAGTATTGATGTCTGATGTCTGAGGATTGAGGATTGAGGATTGAGAATTGAGGATTGAGGATTGAGAATTGAGGATTGAGGATTGAGTACTGAGGATTGAGGATTGAGTATTGAGGATTGAATATTGAGGATTGAGGATTGAGGATTGAGGATTGAGAATGAGGGCTGTGGGTTGAGGATTCATGTTTGGGTATAGAATCCTGAGAATTCAGGATATTTTATTGAGCATTGAGAATTGAGGATTGATGATTGAGTATTGAGGATTGAGGATTGAGGATTGAGGATTGAGGATTGAGTATTGAAGATTGAGGATTGATGATTGAGTATTGAGGATTGAGGATTGAGGATTGAGAATTGAGGATTGAGGACTGAAGATTGTATATTGATGATTGAAGATTGAGGATTGAGGATTGAGTGTTGTGGATTGAGGACGAGGACTGAGGGTTGAGTATTGATGTCTGAGGTCTGAGGATTGAGGATTGAGGATTGAGAATTGAGGATTGAGGATTGAGTATTGAGGGTTGAAGATTGAGGATTGTGGATTGAGGATTGAGGATTGAGGACTGAAGATTGTATATTGATGATTGAAGATTGAGGATTGAGGATTGAGTGTTGTGGATTGAGGACGAGGACTGAGGGTTTAGTATTGGTGTCTGATGTCTTAGGATTGAGGATTGAGGATTGAGAATTGAGGATTGAGGATTGAGAATTGAGGATTGAGGATTGAGGACTGAGGATTGAGGATTGAGTATTGAGGATTGAATATTGAGGATTGAGGATTGAGGATTGAGAATGAGGGCTGTGGGTTGATGATTCATGTTTGAGTATAGAATCCTGAGAATTCAGGATATTCTATTGAGCATTGAGAATTGAGGATTGATGATTGAGTATTGAGGGTTGAGGATTGAGGATTGAAGATTGAGTACTGAGGATTGAAGATTGAGGATTGAGGATTGAGTATTGAGGATCGAGGATCGAGGATTGAGGATTGAGGATTGAGGATTGACGCTTGAGGATTGAGGTTTGAGGATGGAGGATTGAAGAGTGAGGACTGAGTGTTGGGGTTTGAGTGTTGAGAGTAGACGTTTGAGGATTGAGGTTTGATTATTGAATATTGTGAATTGAGTGAGGAACCATGAGAATTCAGGATATTCTATAGAATATTGGGAATTGAGGATTGATGGTTGAGTATTGAGGATTGATGGTTTGGGTTGGGGATTGAGGGTTGTGGATTGAGGACGAGGACTGAGGGTTGAGTATTGATGTTTGAGGTCTGAGGATTGAGGATTGAGGATTGTGAATAGAGGATTGAGGATTGAGGATTGAAGATTGAGGATAGGGTATTGAGGTTTGAAAAATGAGGATTCAGGATTGAGGATTGAGTATTGAGTATCGAAGATTGAGTATTGAGGATTGAGGATTGAGGATTGAGTGTTGAGTGCCGAAGATTGTGTATTGAGGGTTGAAGACAGACGATTGAGGATTGAGAATTGAGGATTGAGGATTGAAGATTGAGGATTGAGGATTGTGGATTAAGGATTGAATATTGACGATTAAGGATTGAGGATTGAGTACTGAGGATTGAAGATTGAGGACTGAGGATTGAGGATTGAGTATTGAGGATTGAGGATTGAGGATTGAGGATTGAAGGTTGAGTCTTGAGGATTGAAGATTGAGGATTGAGGATTGAGGATTGAGGATTGAGGTTTGAGGATTGAGGATTGAAGATCGAGGGTTGATGATTGAGGATTGAGTATTGAGGATTGTGGATTGAGGATTGAGGATTGAAGGTTGAGTATTGAGGATTGAAGATTGAGGATTGAGGAATGAGGATTGAGGATTGAGGATGAGGGCTGAAGGTTGAGGATTGAGGTTTGAGGACTGAGGACTGAGGATTGAGGTTTGAGAAGTGAGGATTGAGGATTCAGGATTGAGGATTGAGGACTGAAGATTGTATATTGATGATTGAAGATTGGGAATTGAGGATTGAGTGTTGTGGATTGAGGACGAGGACTGAGGTTTGAGTATTGATGTTTGAGGTCTGAGGATTGAGGATTGAGGATTGAGAATTGAGGATTGAGGATTGAGGATTGAAGATTGAGGATTGAGTATTGAGGATTGAATATTGAGGATTGAGGATTGAGGATTGAGGATTGAGAATGAGGGCTGAGGGTTGAGGATTCAGGTTCGAGTATAGAATCCTGAGAATTCAGGATATTCTATTGAGCATTGAGAATTGAGTATTGATGGTTGAGTATTGAGGATTGAGGATTGAGGATTGAGGATTGAGGATTGAGTATTGAAGATTGAGGATTGATGATTGAGGATTGAGGATTGAGGATTGAGGATTGAGAATTGAGGATTGAGGACTGAAGATTGTATATTGATGATTGAAGATTGAGGATTGAGGATTGAGTGTTGTGGATTGAGGACGAGGACTGAGGGTTGAGTATTGATGTCTGAGGTCTGAGGATTGAGGATTGAGGATTGAGAATTGAGGATTGAGGATTGAGTATTGAGGGTTGAAGATTGAGGATTGTGGATTGAGGATTGAGGATTGAGGACTGAAGATTGTATATTGATGATTGCAGATTGAGGATTGAGGATTGAGTGTTGTGGATTGAGGACGAGGACTGAGGGTTGAGTATTGATGTCTGATGTCTGAGGATTGAGGATTGAGGATTGAGAATTGAGGATTGAGGATTGAGAATTGAGAATTGAGGATTGAGGACTGAGGATTGAGGATTGAGTATTGAGGATTGAATATTGAGGATTGAGGATTGAGGGTTGAGGATTGAGAATGAGGGCTGTGGGTTGAGGATTCATGTTTGGGTATAGAATCCTGAGAATTCAGGATATTCTATTGAGCATTGAGAATTGAGGATTGATGATTGAGTATTGAGGATTGAGGATTGAGGATTGAGGATTGAGTATTGAAGATTGAGGATTGATGATTGAGTATTGAGGATTGAGGATTGAGGATTGAGAATTGAGGATTGAGGACTGAAGATTGTATATTGATGATTGAAGATTGAGGATTGAGGATTGAGTGTTGTGGATTGAGGACGAGGACTGAGGGTTGAGTATTGATGTCTGAGGTCTGAGGATTGAGGATTGAGGATTGAGAATTGAGGATTGAGGATTGAGTATTGAGGGTTGAAGATTGAGGATTGTGGATTGAGGATTGAGGATTGAGGACTGAAGATTGTATATTGATGATTGAAGATTGAGGATTGAGGATTGAGTGTTGTGGATTGAGGACGAGGACTGAGGGTTTAGTATTGATGTCTGATGTCTTAGGATTGAGGATTGAGGATTGAGAATTGAGGATTGAGGATTGAGAATTGAGGATTGAGGATTGAGGACTGAGGATTGAGGATTGAGTATTGAGGATTGAATATTGAGGATTGAGGATTGAGGATTGAGAATGAGGGCTGTGGGTTGAGGATTCATGTTTGAGTATAGAATCCTGAGAATTCAGGATATTCTATTGAGCATTGAGAATTGAGGATTGATGATTGAGTATTGAGGGTTGAGGATTGAGGATTGAAGATTGAGTACTGAGGATTGAAGATTGAGGATTGAGGATTGAGTATTGAGGATCGAGGATCGAGGATTGAGGATTGAGGATTGAGGATTGACGCTTGAGGATTGAGGTTTGAGGATGGAGGATTGAAGAGTGAGGACTGAGTGTTGGGGTTTGAGTGTTGAGAGTAGACGTTTGAGGATTGAGGTTTGATTACTGAATATTGTGAATTGAGTGAGGAACCATGAGAATTCAGGATATTCTATAGAATATTGAGAATTGAGGATTGATGGTTGAGTATTGAGGATTGATGGTTTGGGTTGGGGATTGAGGGTTGTGGATTGAGGACGAGGACTGAGGGTTGAGTATTGATGTTTGAGGTCTGAGGATTGAGGATTGAGGATTGTGAATAGAGGATTGAGGATTGAGGATTGAAGATTGAGGATAGGGTATTGAGGATTGAAAAATGAGGATTCAGGATTGAGGATTGAGTATTGAGTATCGAAGATTGAGTATTGAGGATTGAGGATTGAGGATTGAGTGTTGAGTGCCGAAGATTGTGTATTGAGGGTTGAAGACAGACGATTGAGGATTGAGAATTGAGGATTGAGGATTGAAGATTGAGGATTGAGGATTGTGGATTAAGGATTGAATATTGACGATTAAGGATTGAGGATTGAGTACTGAGGATTGAAGATTGAGGACTGAGGATTGAGGATTGAGTATTGAGGATTGAGGATTGAGGATTGAGGATTGAAGGTTGAGTCGTGAGGATTGAAGATTGAGGATTGAGGATTGAGGATTGAGGATTGAGGTTTGAGGATTGAGGATTGAGTATTGAGGATTGAAGATTGAGTATTGAGGATTGAAGACTGACGATTGAGGACTGAGGATTGAGGATTGAGTATTGAGGATTGAGGATTGAGGATTGAGCATTGAGGATTGAGGATGGAGGATTGATGGTTGAGTATTGAGGATTGATGGTTGAGGGTTGTGTGTTGAATATTGAGGATGGAGGATCGAGGTTTGAGGATTGAGGATTGAGGATAGAGGACTGAGGACTGAGGATTGATAATGGAGCATTGAGGATTGAAGATTGAGGACTGGGGAATGAGGATTGAAGATTGAGGATTAAGGATTGAGGATTGTGGATTGAGGATCTAGGATTGGAGATTGATTATTGAGGATTGAAGATTGAGGATTGAGGATTGACAATTGAGGATTGAGGATTGATAATTGAGAATTGAGGATGAGGACTGATGGTTGAGGATTGAGGTTATAGGAATGAGGATTGAGGATTGAGGATTGAGGATTGAGTATTGAGGATTGAGGATTGAGGATTGAGGATTGAAGATTGAGTCTTGAGGATTGAGGATTGAGGATTGAGGATTGAGAATTGAGGATTGAGGACTGAAGATTGTATATTGATGATTGAAGATTGAGGATTGAGGATTGAGTGTTGTGGATTGAGGACGAGGACTGAGGATTGAGTATTGATGTCTGAGGTCTGAGGATTGAGGATTGAGGATTGAGAATTGAGGATTGAGGATTGACTATTGAGGATTGAAGATTGAGGATTGTGGATTGAGGATTGAGGATTGAGGACTGAAGATTGTATATTGATGATTGAAGATTGAGGATTGAGGATTGAGTGTTGTGGATTGAGGACGAGGACTGAGGGTTGAGTATTGATGTCTGAGGCCTGAGGATTGAGGATTGAGGATTGAGAATTGAGGATTGAGGATTGAGTATTGAGGATTGAAGATTGAGGATTGAAGATTGAGGATTGAGGAATGAGTATTGAGGATTGAGGATGAGGGCTGAGGGTTGAGGATTGAGGTTTGAGGACTGAGGACTGAGGATTGAGGGTTGAGAAGTGAGGATTGAGGATTCAGGATTGAAGGTTTAGGATTGGGTATTGAGGATTGAAGAGTGAGGATTGAGGATTGAGGATTGAGGATTGAAGGTTGAGGATTGAGTACTGAGGATTGTGGGTTGAGGATTGAGGATTGAGGATTGACGCTTGGGGATTGAGGGTTGAGGATGGAGGATTGATGGTTGAGGGTTGTGTGTTGAATATTGAGGATGGAGGATTGAGGTTTGAGGTTTGAGGATTGCGGATAGAGGACTGAGGACTGAGGATTGAGGATGGAGCATTGAGGATTGAACATTGAGGACTGGGGAATGAGGATTGAAGATTGAGGATTAAGGACTGAGGATTGTGGATTGAGGATCTAGGATTGGAGATTGATTATTGAGGATTGAAGATTCAGGATTGAGGATTGACAATTGAGGATTGAGGATTGATAATTGAGAATTGAGGATGAGGACTGGGGGTTGAGGGTTGAGGTTATAGGAATGAGGATTGAGGATTGTGGATTGAGGATTGAGGATTGAGGATTGAGGGTTGAGGATTGAGGATTGGGGATTGAGGATTGAGGATTGAGGTTTGAGGACTGAGGACTGAGGATTGAGGATTGAGGATTGAGGATTGAAGATTGAGTATTGAGGATTGAGGATTGAGGATTGAGGATTGAAGATTGAGTCTTGAGGATTGAAGATTGGGGATTGAGGATTGAGGATTGAGGATTGAGGTTTGAGGATTGAGGATTGAAGACCGAGGGTTGATGATTGAGGATTGAGTATTCAGGATTGAGGATTGAGGATTGAGGATTGAAGGTTGAGTATTGAGGATTGAAGATTGAGGATTGAGGAATGAGGATTGAGGATTGAGGATTGAGGATTGAGGTTTGAGGATGGAGGATTGATGGTTGAGTATTGAGGATTGATGGTTGAGGGTTGTGTGTTGAATATTGAGGATGGAGGATCGAGGTTTGAGGATTGAGGATTGAGGATAGAGGACTGAGGATTGAGGATTGAGGATGGAGCATTGAGGATTGAAGATTGAGGACTGGGGAATGAGGATTGAATATTGAGGATTAAGGATTGAGGATTCTGGAATGAGGATCTAAGATTGGAGATTGACTATTGAGGATTGAAGATTGAGGATTGAGGATTGACAATTGAGGATTGAGGATCGATAATTGAGAATTGAGGATGAGGACTGAGGGTTGAGGATTGAGGTTATAGGAAGGAGGATTGAGGATTGAGGATTGAGGATTGAGTATTGAGGATTGAGGATTGAGGATTGAGGATTGAAGATTGAGTCTTGAGGATTGAGGATTGAGGATTGAGGATTGAGAATTGAGGATTGAGGATTGAGGATTGAGAATTGAGGATTGAGGACTGAAGATTGTATATTGATGATTGAAGATTGAGGATTGAGGATTGAGTGTTGTGGATTGAGGACGAGGACTGAGGGTTGAGTATTGATGTCTGAGGTCTGAGGATTGAGGATTGAGGATTGAGAATTGAGGATTGAGGATTGAGTATTGAGGGTTGAAGATTGAGGATTGTGGATTGAGGATTGAGGATTGAGTACTGAAGATTGTATATTGATGATTGCAGATTGAGGATTGAGGATTGAGTGTTGTGGATTGAGGACGAGGACTGAGGGTTGAGTATTGATGTCTGATGTCTGAGGATTGAGGATTGAGGATTGAGAATTGAGGATTGAGGATTGAGAATTGAGAATTGAGGATTGAGGACTGAGGATTGAGGATTGAGTATTGAGGATTGAATATTGAGGATTGAGGATTGAGGGTTGAGGATTGAGAATGAGGGCTGTGGGTTGAGGATTCATGTTTGAGTATAGAATCCTGAGAATTCAGGATATTCTATTGAGCATTGAGAATTGAGGATTGATGATTGAGTATTGAGGATTGAGGATTGAGGATTGAGGATTGAGGATTCAGTATTGAAGATTGAGGATTGATGATTGAGGATTGAGGATTGAGGATTGAGGATTGAGAATTGAGGATTGAGGACTGAAGATTGTATATTGATGATTGAAGATTGAGGATTGAGGATTGAGTGTTGTGGATTGAGGTAGGAGGATTGAAGAGAGAGGACTGAGTGTTGGGGTTTGAGTGTTGAGAGTAGATGTTTGAGGATTGAGGTTTGATTATTGAATATTGTGAATTGAGTGAGGAACCATGAGAATTCAGGATATTCTATAGAATATTGAGAATTGAGGATTGATGGTTGAGTATTGAGGATTGATGGTTTGGGTTGGGGATTGAGGGTTGTGGATTGAGGACGAGGACTGAGGGTTGAGTATTGATGTTTGAGGTCTGAGGATTGAGGATTGAGGATTGTGAATAGAGGATTGAGGATTGAGGATTGAAGATTGAGGATAGGGCATTGAGGATTGAAAAATGAGGATTCAGGATTGAGGATTGAGTATTGAGTATTGAAGATTGAGTATTGAGGATTGAGGATTGAGGATTGAGTGTTGAGTGCTGAAGATTGAGTATGAGGGTTGAAGACTGACGATCGAGGATAGAGGATTGAGGATTGAGGATTGAGGATTAAGGATTGAAGACTGAGGATTGAGGATTGAGGATGAGGGCTGAGGGTTGAGGATTGAGGTTTGAGGACTGAGGACTGAGGATCGAGGATTGAGAGTTGAGGATTGAGGACTGAGGATTGAAGATTGAGGATTGGGTATTGAGGATCGAAGAATGAGGGTTGATGATTGAGGATTGAAGATTGAGTATTGAGGATTGAAGACTGACGATTGAGGATTGAGGATTGAGGATTGAGGATTGAAGATTGAGGATTGGGTATCGCGGATTGAACATTGAGGATTGAGGATTGAGGATTGAGGATTGAGGATTGAGGACTGAAGATTGTATATTGATGATTGAAGGTTGGGAATTGAGGATTGAGTGTTGTGGATTGAGGACGAGGACTGAGGTTTGAGTATTGATGTTTGAGGTCTGAGGATTGAGGATTGAGGATTGAGAATTGAGGATTGAGGATTGAGGATTGAAGATTGAGGATTGAGTATTGAGGATTGAATATTGAGGATTGAGGATTGAGGATTGAGGATTGAGTATTGAAGATTGAGGATTGATGATTGAGGATTGAGGATTGAGGATTGTGGATTGAGAATTGAGGATTGAGGACTGAAGATTGTATATTGATGATTGAAGATTGAGGATTGAGGATTGAGTGTTGTGGATTGAGGACGAGGACTGAGGGTTGAGTATTGATGTCTGAGGTCTGAGGATTGAGGATTGAGGATTGAGAATTGAGGATTGAGGATTGAGTATTGAGGGTTGAAGATTGAGGATTGTGGATTGAGTATTGAGGATTGAGGACTGAAGATTGTATATTGATGATTGAAGATTGAGGATTGAGGATTGAGTGTTGTGGATTAATGACGAGGACCGAGGGTTGAGTATTGATGTCTGATGTCTGAGGATTGAGGATTGAGGATTGAGGATTGAGGATTGACGCTTGAGGATTGAGGTTTGAGGATGGCCGATTGAAGAGAGAGGACTGAGTGTTGGGTTTTGAGTGTTGAGAGTAGATGTTTGAGGATTGAGGTTTGATTATTGAATATTGTGAATTGAGTGAGGAACCATGAGAATTCAGGATATTCTATAGAATATTGAGAATTGAGGATTGATGGTTGAGTATTGAGGATTGATGGTTTGGGTTGGGGATTGAGGGTTGTGGATTGAGGACGAGGACTGAGGGTTGAGTATTGATGTTTGAGGTCTGAGGATTGAGGATTGAGGATTGTGAATAGAGGATTGAGGATTGAGGATTGAAGATTGAGGATAGGTTATTGAGGATTGAAAAATGAGGATTCAGGATTGAGGATTGAGTATTGAGTATCGAAGATTGAGTATTGAGGATTGAGGATTGGGGATTGAGTGTTGAGTGCCGAAGATTGAGTATTGAGGGTTGAAGACTGACGACTGAGGATTGAGGATTGAGGATTGAGGATTGAGGATTGAGGATTGAACACTGAGGATTGAGGATTGAGGATGAGGGCTGAGGGTTGAGGATTGAGGTTTGAGGACTGAGGACTGAGGACTGAGGATCGAGGATAGAGAGTTGAGGATTGAGGACAGAGGATTGAAGATTGAGGATTGGGTATTGAGGATTGGAGAACGAGGATTGAGGATTGAGGATTGAGGATTGAGGATTGAAGATTGAGTACTGAGGATTGAAGACTGACGATTGAGGACTGAGGATTGAGGATTGAGTATTGAGGATTGAGGATTGAGGATTGAGGATTGAGGATTGAGGATGGAGGATTGATGGTTGAGTATTGAGGATTGATGGTTGAGCGTTGTGTGTTGAATATTGAGGATGGAGGATCGAGGGTTGAGGATTGAGGATTGAGGATAGAGGACTGACGACTGAGGATTGAGGATGGAGCATTGAGGATTGAAGATTGAGGACTGGGGAATGAGGATTGAATATTGAGGATTAAGGATTGAGGATTGTGTATTGAGGATCTCGGATTGGAGATTGATTATTGAGGATTGAAGATTGAGGATTGAGGATTGACAATTGAGGATTGAGGATTGATAATTGAGAATTGAGGATGAGGACTGAGGTTTGAGGATTGAGGTTATAGGAATGAGGATTGAGGATTGAGGACTGAGGATTGAGGATTGAGGATTGAGGATTGAGGGTTGAGGATTGTGGATTAAGGATTGAATATTGACGATTAAGGATTGAGGATTGAGTACTGAGGATTGAAGATTGAGGACTGAGGATTGAGGATTGAGTATTGAGGATTGAGGATTGAGGATTGAGGATTGAAGATTGAGTCTTGAGGATTGAAGATTGGGGATTGAGGATTGAGGATTGAGTATTGAGGTTTGAGGATTGAGGATTGAAGATCGAGGGTTGATGATTGAGGATTGAGTATTCAGGATTGAGGATTGAGGATTGAGGATTGAAGGTTGAGTATTGAGGATTGAAGATTGAGGATTGAGGTATGAGGATTGAGGATTGAGGATTGAGGATTGAGGTTTGAGGATGGAGGATTGATGGTTGAGTATTGAGGATTGATGGTTGAGGGTTGTGTGTTGAATATTGAGGATGGAGGATCGAGGTTTGAGGATTGAGGATTGAGGATAGAGGACTGAGGACTGAGGATTGAGGATGGAGCATTGAGGATTGAAGATTGAGGACTGCGGAATGAGGATTGAATATTGAGGATTAAGGATTGAGGATTCTGGATTGAGGATCTAAGATTGGAGATTGACTATTGAGGATTGAAGATTGAGGATTGAGGATTGACAATTGAGGATTGAGGATCGATAATTGAGAATTGAGGATGAGGACTGAGGGTTGAGGATTGAGGTTATAGGAATGAGGATTGAGGATTGAGGATTGAGGATTGAGTATTGAGGATTGAGGATTGAGGATTGAGGATTGAAGATTGAGTCTTGAGGATTGAGGATTGAGGATTGAGGATTGAGAATTGAGGATTGAGGACTGAAGATTGTATATTGATGATTGAAGATTGAGGATTGAGGATTGAGTGTTGTGGATTGAGGACGAGGACTGAGGATTGAGTATTGATGTCTGAGGTCTGAGGATTGAGGATTGAGGATTGAGAATTGAGGATTGAGGATTGAATATTGAGGATTGAAGATTGAGGATTGTGGATTGAGGATTGAGGATTGAGGAATGAGTATTGAGGATTGAGGATGAGGGCTGACGGTTGAGGATTGAGGTTTGAGGACTGAGGACTGAGGATTGAGGGTTGAGAAGTGGGGATTGAGGATTCAGGATTGAAGGTTTAGGATTGGGTATTGAGGATTGAAGAGTGAGGATTGAGGATTGAGGATTGAGGATTGAAGGTTGAGGATTGAGTACTGAGGATTGTGGGTTGAGGATTGAGGATTGAGGATTGACGCTTGGGGATTGAGGGTTGAGGATGGAGGATTGATGGTTGAGGGTTGTGTGTTGAATATTGAGGATGGAGGATTGAGGTTTGAGGTTTGAGGATTGCGGATAGAGGACTGAGGACTGAGGATTGAGGATGGAGCATTGAGGATTGAACATTGAGGACTGGGGAATGAGGATTGAAGATTGAGGATTAAGGACTGAGGATTGTGGATTGAGGATCTAGGATTGGAGATTGATTATTGAGGATTGAAGATTCAGGATTGAGGATTGACAATTGAGGATTGAGGATTGATAATTGAGAATTGAGGATGAGGACTGGGGGTTGAGGGTTGAGGTTATAGGAATGAGGATTGAGGATTGTGGATTGAGGATTGAGGATTGAGGATTGAGGATTGAGGGTTGAGGATTGAGGATTGGGGATTGAGGATTGAGGATTGAGGTTTGAGGACTGAGGACTGAGGATTGAGGATTGAGGATTGAGAATTGAAGATTGAGTATTGAGGATTGAGGATTGAGGATTGAGGATTGAAGATTGAGTCTTGAGGATTGAAGATTGGGGATTGAGGATTGAGGATTGAGGATTGAGGTTTGAGGATTGAGGATTGAAGATCGAGGGTTGATGATTGAGGATTGAGTATTCAGGATTGAGGATTGAGGATTGAGGATTGAAGGTTGAGTATTGAGGATTGAAGATTGAGGATTGAGGAATGAGGATTGAGGATTGAGGATTGAGGATTGAGGTTTGAGGATGGAGGATTGATGGTTGAGTATTGAGGATTGATGGTTGAGGGTTGTGTGTTGAATATTGAGGATGGAGGATCGAGGTTTGAGGATTGAGGATTGAGGATAGAGGACTGAGGACTGAGGATTGAGGATGGAGCATTGAGGATTGAAGATTGAGGACTGGGGAATGAGGATTGAATATTGAGGATTAAGGATTGAGGATTCTGGATTGAGGATCTAAGATTGGAGATTGACTATTGAGGATTGAAGATTGAGGATTGTGGATTGACAATTGAGGATTGAGGATCGATAATTGAGAATTGAGGATGAGGACTGAGGGTTGAGGATTGAGGTTATAGGAATGAGGATTGAGGATTGAGGATTGAGGATTGAGTATTGAGGATTGAGGATTGAGGATTGAGGATTGAAGATTGAGTCTTGAGGATTGAGGATTGAGGATTGAGTATTGAGAATTGAGGATTGAGGACTGAAGATTGTATATTGATGATTGAAGATTGACGATTGAGGATTGAGTGTTGTGGATTGAGGACGAGGACTGAGGATTGAGTATTGATGTCTGAGGTCTGAGGATTGAGGATTGAGGATTGAGAATTGAGGATTGAGGATTGAGTATTGAGGATTGAAGATTGAGGATTGTGGATTGAGGATTGAGGATTGAGGACTGAAGATTGTATATTGATGATTGAAGATTGAGGATTGAGGATTGAGTGTTGTGGATAGAGGACGAGGACTGAGGGTTGAGTATTGATGTCTGAGGTCTGAGGATTGAGGATTGAGGATTGAGAATTGAGGATTGAGGATTGAGTATTGAGGATTGAAGATTGAGGATTGAAGATTGAGGATTGAGGAATGAGTATTGAGGATTGAGGATGAGGCCTGAGGGTTGAGGATTGAGGTTTGAGGACTGAGGACTGAGGATTGAGGGTTGAGAAGTGAGGATTGAGGATTCAGGATTGAAGGTTTAGGATTGGGTATTGAGGATTGAAGAGTGAGGATTGAGGATTGAGGATTGAGGATTGAAGATTGAGGATTGAGTACTGAGGATTGTGGGTTGAGGATTGAGGATTGAGGATTGACGCTTGGGGATTGAGGGTTGAGGATGGAGGATTGATGGTTGAGGGTTGTGTGTTGAATATTGAGGATGGAGGATTGAGGTTTGAGGTTTGAGGATTGCGGATAGAGGACTGAGGACTGAGGATTGAGGAAGGAGCATTGAGGATTGAACATTGAGGACTGGGGAATGAGGATTGAAGATTGAGGATTAAGGACTGAGGATTGTGGATTGAGGATCTAGGATTGGAGATTGATTATTGAGGATTGAAGATTCAGGATTGAGGATTGACAATTGAGGATTGAGGATTGATAATTGAGAATTGAGGATGAGGACTGGGGGTTGAGGGTTGAGGTTATAGGAATGAGGATTGAGGATTGTGGATTGAGGATTGAGGATTGAGGATTGAGGATTGAGGATTGAGGATTGGGGATTGAGGATTGAGGATTGAGGTTTGAGGACTGAGGACTGAGGATTGAGAATTGAGGATTGAGGATTGAAGATTCAGTATTGTGGATTGAAGGTTGAGAATTGAGGATTGAGGATTGAAGTTTGAGTATTGAGGATTGAAGATTGAGGATTGAGGATTGTGGATTGAGTGTGGACGATGAGGGTGAGGGTTGTGGATTGAGGTTTGAGGGCTGAGGACTGAGGATTGAGGATTGAGAATTGAGGAATGAGGACTGGGGAATGAGGAATGAAGATTGAGGATTAAGGATTGAGGATTGGGGATTGAGGATCTAGGATTGGCGATTGATTATTGAGGATTGAACATTGAGGATTGAGGATTGAGGATTGAGTATTGATAATTGAGGATTGAGGATTGAAGTTTGAGTATTGAGGATTGAATATTGAGGATTGAGGATTGAGGATTGAGTGTGGACGATGAGGGTGAGGGTTGTGGATTGAGGTTTGAGGACTGAGGACTGAGGATTGAGGATTGAGAATTGAGGAATGAGGACTGGGGAATGAGGAATGAAGATCGAGGATTAAGGATTGAGGATTGGGGATTGAGGATCTAGGATTGGAGATTGATTATTGAGGATTGAAGATTGAGGATTGAGGATTGAGGATTGAGTGTGGACGATGAGGGTGAGGATTGTGGATTGAGGTTTGAGGACTGAGGACTGAGGACTGAGGATTGAGGATTGAGAATTGAGGAATGAGGACTGGGGAATGAGGAATGAAGATCGAGGATTAAGGATTGAGGATTGGGGATTGAGGATCTAGGATTGAAGATTGAGGATTGAGGATTGAGGATTGAGGATTGAGAATGAGGGCTGGAGATTGAGGATTCAGGATTGAGGATTCAGGATTGTGGTTTGAGGACTGAGGATTGAGGATTGAGGATTGAGGATTGAGGATTGAGGATTGAAGATTGAGTACTGAGGATTGAAGATTGAGGATTGAGGATTGAGTATTGAGGATCGAGGATCGAGGATTGAGGATTGAGGATTGAGGATTGACGCTTGAGGATTGAGGATTGAGGATGGAGGATTGAAGAGAGAGGACTGAGTGTTGGGGTTTGAGTGTTGAGAGTAGATGTTTGAGGATTGAGGTTTGATTATTGAATATTGTGAACTGAGTGAGGAACCATGAGAATTCATGATATTCTATAGAATATTGAGAATTGAGGATTGATGGTTGAGTATTGAGGATTGATGGTTTGGGTTGGGGATTGAGGGTTGTGGATTGAGGACGAGGACTGAGGGTTGAGTATTGATGTTTGAGGTCTGAGGATTGAGGATTGAGGATTGTGAATAGAGGATTGAGGATTCAGGATTGAAGATTGAGGATAGGGTATTGAGGATTGAAAAATGAGGATTCAGGATTGAGGATTGAGTACTGAGTATTGAAGATTGAGTATTGAGGATTGAGGATTGAGGATTGAGTGTTGAGTGCTGAAGATTGAGCATGAGGGTTGAAGACTGACGATTGAGGATTGAGGATTGAGGATTGAGGATTGAGGATTGAGGATTGAGGATTGAAGACTGAGGATTGAGGATTGAGGGTGAGGGCTGAGGGTTGAGGATTGAGGTTTGAGGACTGAGGACTGAGGATCGAGGATTGAGAGTTGAGGATTGAGGACAGAGGATTGAAGATTGAGGATTGGGTGCTGAGGATTGAAGAATGAGGATTGAGGATTGAGGATTGAGGATTGAGGATTGAAGATTGAGTATTGAGGATTGAAGACTGACGATTGAGGACTGAGGATTGAGGATTGAGTATTGAGGATTGAGGATTGAGGATTGAGGATTGAGGATTGAGGATGGAGGATTGATGGTTGAGTATTGAGGATTGATGGTTGAGGGTTGTGTGTTGAATATTGAGGATGGAGGATCGAGGTTTGAGGATTGAGTATTGAGGATAGAGGACTGAGGACTGAGGATTGATAATGGAGCATTGAGGATTGAAGATTGAGGACTGGGGAATGAGGATTGAAGATTGAGGATTAAGGATTGAGGATTGTGGATTGAGGATCTAGGATTGGAGATTGATTATTGAGGATTGAAGATTGAGGATTGAGGATTGACAATTGAGGATTGAGGATTGATAATTGAGAATTGAGGATGAGGACTGATGGTTGAGGATTGAGGTTATAGGTATGAGGATTGAGGATTGAGGATTGAGGATTGAGGATTGAGGATTGAGGATTGAGGATTGTGGATTAAGGATAGAATATTGACGATTAAGGATTGAGGATTGAGTACTGAGGATTGAAGATTGAGGACTGAGTATTGAGGATTGAGTATTGAGGATTGAGGATTGAGGATTGAGGATTGAAGATTGAGTCTTGAGGATTGAAGATTGAGGATTGAGGATTGAGGATTGAGGATTGAGGTTTGAGGATTGAGGATTGAAGATTGAGGGTTGATGATTGAGGATTGAGGATTGAGGATTGAGGATTGAGGATGGAGGATTGATGGTTGAGTATTGAGGATTGATGGTTGAGGGTTGTGTGTTGAATATTGAGGATGGAGGATCGAGGTTTGTGGATGGAGGATTGAGGATAGAGGACTGAGGACTGAGGATTGAGGATGGAGCATTGAGGATTGAAGATTGAGGACTGGGGAATGAGGATTGAATATTGAGGATTAAGGATTGAGGATTGTGGATTGAGGATCTCGGATTGGAGATAGATTATTGAGAATTGAAGATTGAGGATTGAGGATTGACAATTGAGGATTGAGGATTGATAGTTGAGAATTGAGGATGAGGTGTGAGGGTTGAGGGTTGAGGATATAGGAATGAGGATTGAGGATTGAGGATTGAGGATTGAGGATTGAGGATTGAGGATTGAGGATTGAGGATTGTGGATTAAGGATTGAATATTGACGATTAAGGATTGAGGATTGAGTACTGAGGATTGAAGATTGAGGACTGAGGATTGAGGATTGAGTATTGAGGATTGAGGATTGAGGATTGAGGATTGAAGATTGAGTCTTGAGGATTGAAGATTGGGGATTGAGGATTGAGGATTGAGGATTGAGGTTTGAGGATTGAGGATTGAAGATCGAGGGTTGATGATTGAGGATTGAGTATTCAGGATTGAGGATTGAGGATTGAGGATTGAAGGTTGAGTATTGAGGATAGAAGATTGAGGATTGAGGAATGAGGATTGAGGATTGAGGATTGAGGATTGAGGATTGAGGATGGAGGATTGATGGTTGAGTATTCAGGATTGATGGTTGAGGGTTGTGTGTTGAATATTGAGGATGGAGGATCGAGGTTTGAGGATTGAGGATTGAGGATAGAGGACTGAGGACTGAGGATTGAGGATGGAGCATTGAGGATTGAAGATTGAGGACTGGGGAATGAGGATTGAATATTGAGGATTAAGGATTGAGGATTCTGGATTGAGGATCTAGGATTGGAGATTGATTATTGAGGATTGAAGGTTGAGGATTGAGGATTGACAATTGAGGATTGAGGATCGATAATTGAGAATTGAGGATGAGGACTGAGGGTTGAGGATTGAGGTTATAGGAATGAGGATTGAGGATTGAGGATTGAGGATTGAGTATTGAGGATTGAGGATTGAGGATTGAGGATTGAAGATTGAGTCTTGAGGATTGAGGATTGAGGATTGAGGATTGAGAATTGAGGATTGAGGACTGAAGATTGTATATTGATGATTGAAGATTGAGGATTGAGGATTGAGTGTTGTGGATTGAGGACGAGGACTGAGGGTTGAGTATTGATGTCTGAGGTCTGAGGATTGAGGATTGAGGATTGAGAATTGAGGATTGAGGATTGAGTATTGAGGATTGAAGATTGAGGATTGTGGATTGAGGATTAAGGATTGAGGACTGAAGATTGTATAATGATGATTGAAGATTGAGTATTGAGGATTGAGTGTTGTGGATTGAGGACGAGGACTGAGGGTTGAGTATTGATGTCTGAGGTCTGAGGATTGAGGATTGAGGATTGAGAATTGAGGATTGAGGATTCAGTATTGAGGATTGAAGATTGAGGATTGAAGATTGAGGATTGAGTATTGAGGATTGAATATTGAGGATTGAGGATTGAGGATTGAGGATTGAGAATGAGGGCTGAAAATTGAGGATTCAGGATTGAGGATTCAGGATTGTGGTTTGAGGACTGAGGATTGAGGATTGAGAATGAGGGCTGAAAATTGAGGATTCAGGATTGAGGATTCAGGATTGTGGTTTGAGGACTGAGGATTGAGGATTGAGGATTGAGGGTTGACGATTGAGGATTGAAGATTGAGTACTGAGGATTGAAGATTGAGGATTGAGGATTGAGTGTTGAGGATCGAGGATCGAGGATTGAGGATTGAGGATTGAGGATTGACGCTTGAGGTTTGAGGTTTGAGGATGGACGATTGAAGAGAGAGGACTGAGTGTTGGGGTTTGAGTGTTGAGAGTAGATGTTTGAGGACTGAGGTTTGATTATTGAATATTGTGAATTGAGTGAGGAACCATGAGAATTCAGGATATTCTATAGAATATTGAGAATTGAGGATTTATGGTTGAGTATTGAGGATTGATGGTTTGGGTTGGAGATTGAGGGTTGTGGATTGAGGACGAGGACTGTGGGTTGAGTATTGATGTTTGAGGTCTGAGGATTGTGGATTGAGGATTGTGAATAGAGGATTGAGGATTGAGGATTGAAGATTGAGGATAGGGTATAGAGGATTGAAAAATGAGGATTCAGGATTGAGGATTGAGTATTGAGTATTGAAGATTGAGTATTGAGGATTGAGGATTGGGGATTGAGTGTTGAGTGCCGAAGATTGAGTATTGAGGGTTGAAGACTGACGATTGAGGATTGAGGATTGAGGATTGAGGATTGAGGATTGAGGATTGAACACTGAGGATTGAGGATTGAGGATGAGGGCTGAGGGTTGAGGATTGAGGTTTGAGGACTGAGGACTGAGGATCGAGGATTGAGAGTTGAGGATTGAGGACAGAGGATTGAAGATTGAGGATTGGGTATTGAGGATTGAAGAATGAGGATTGAGGATTGAGGGTTGAGGATTGAGGATTGAAGATTGAGTATTGAGGATTGAAGACTGACGATTGAGGACTGAGGATTGAGGATTGAGGATTGAGGGTTGAGTATTGATAATTGAGGATTGAGGATTGAAGTTTGAGTATTGAGGATTGAATATTGAGGATTGAGGATTGAGGATTGTGTGTGGACGATGAGGGTGTGGGTTGTGGATTGAGGTTTGAGGACTGAGGACTGAGGATTGAGGATTGAGAATTGAGGAATGAGGACTGGGGAATGAGGAATGAAGATTGAGGATTAAGGATTGAGGATTGGGGATTGAGGATCTAGGATTGGAGATTTATTATTGAGGATTGAAGATTGAGGGTTGAGGATTGAGGATTGAGTATTGATAATTGAGATTTGAGGATGAGGACTGAGGGTTGAGGATTAAGGATTGAAGATTGAGGATTGAAGATTGAGGATTGAGGTTTGAGAATGAGGGCTGAGGGTTGAGGATTGAGGTTTGAGGACTGAGGACTGTGGGTTGAGGATTGAGAATTGAGGATTGAGTATTGAGGATTGAAGATTGAGGATTGGGTATTGAGGATTGAAGAATGAGGATTGAGGATTGAGGATTGAGGATTGAGTGTTGAGGATTGAAGATTGAGTATTGAGGGTTTAAGGCTGACGACTGAGGATTGAGGATTGAGGATTGAGGATTGAGGATTGAGGATTGAAGATTGAGTATTGAGGATTTAAGATTGAGGATTGAGGATTGAGGATTGAGGATTGAGTATTGAATATTGAGGATTGGGGACTGAGTGTTGAGGGTTGAGTGGTGAGAATTGATGTTTGTGGATAGAGATTTGAAGATTGCAGATTGAGTATTGAGTATTGAAAACTGTGAATTGATGATATTCTATTGAGGATTGAGGATTGACAGCTGTTTGTTGAGGTCTGAGGTCTGAAGATTGAGGATTCAGGATTGAGGGTACAGGATTGAGGTCTGAGGACTGAGGATTGAGGATTGAGGATTGAGGATTGAGGATTGAGGATTGAGGATTGAGGATTGAGGATGAGGGCTGAGGGTTGAGGATTGAGGTTTGAGGACTGAGGACTGAGGATTGAGGATTGAGAATTAAGGATTGAGTATTGATGATTGAAGATTGAGGATTGGGTATTGAGGATTGAAGAATGAGGATTGAGCATTGAGGATTGAGGATTGAGTGTTGAGGATTGAAGATTGAGCATTGAGGGCTTAAGACTGACGATTGAGTATTGAGGAATGAAGATTGAGGATTGGGTATTGAGGATTGAAGAATGAGGATTGAGGATTGAGGATTGAGGATTGAGTGCTGAGGATTGAAGATTGAGTATTGAGGGTTTAAGACTGACGATTAAGGATTGAGGATTGAGGATTGAGGATTGAGGATTGAGGATTGAAGATTGAGAATTGAGGATTGAGGATTGAGTATCGAAGATTGAGGATTCAAGATTCAGTATTGAAGATTGAAGATTGGGAACTGAGGATTGAGGATTGAACATTGAGGACTGAGTGTTGAGTGTTGAGTGATGAGAATTGATGTTTGTGGATAGAGATTTGAAGATTGCAGATTGAGTCTTGAGCATTGAAAACTTTGAATTGAGGATATTCTATTGAGGTTTGAGGATGGACAACTGATTGTTGAGGACTGAGGTCTGAAGATTGAGGATTCAGGATTGAGGATTCAGAATTGAGGTTTGAGGACTAAGTATTGAGGATTGAAGACTGAGGATTGAGGATTGGGGATGAGGGCTGAGGGTTGAGGATTGAGGTTTGAGGATTGAGGATTGGGGATTGAGGATTGAGGATGGAGGATTGATGGTTGAGTATTGAGGATTGATGATCGAGGATTGAGGATTGAGGATTGAGGATTGAGGATTGAGTATTGAAGATTGAGGATTCAAGATTCAGTATTGAGGATTGAAGATTGAGGATTGGGTATTGAGTATTGAAGAATGAGGATTGAGGATTGAGGATTGAGGATTGAGTGTTGAGGATTGAAGATTGAGTATTGAGGGTTTAAGGCTGACGACTGAGGATTGAGGATTGAGGATTGAGGATTGAGGATTGAGGATTGAAGATTGAGTATTGAGGATTCAAGATTGAGGATTGAGGATTGAGGATTGAGGATTGAGGATTGAGGATGGGGGCTGAGGGTTGAGGATTGAGGTTTGAGGACTGAGGACTGAGGATTGAGGATTGAGAATTAAGGATTGAGTATTGAGGATTGTAGATTGAGGATTGGGTATTGAGGATTGAAGAATGAGGATTGAGCATTGAGGATTGAGGATTGAGTGTTGAGGATTGAAGATTGAGTATTGAGGGCTTAAGACTGACGATTGAGTATTGAGGAATGAAGATTGAGGATTGGGTATTGAGGATTGAAGAATGAGGATTGAGGATTGAGGATTGAGGATTGAGTGCTGAGGATTGAAGGTTGAGTATTGAGGGTTTAAGTCTGACGATTGAGGATTGAGGATTGAAGATCGAGGATTGAGGATTGAGGATTGAAGATTGAGGATTGAGGATTGAGGATTGAGTATTGAAGATTGAGGATTCAAGATTCAGTATTGAGGATTGAAGATTGGGAACTGAGGATTGAGGATTGAACGTTGAGGACTGAGTGTTGAGTGTTGAGTGATGAGAATTGATGTTTGTGGATGGAGATTTGAAGATTGCAGATTGAGTATTGAGCATTGAAAACTTTGAATTGAGGATATTCTATTGAGGTTTGAGGATGGACAACTGATTGTTGAGGACTGAGGTCTGAAGATTGAGGGTTCAGGGTTGAGGATTTAGAATTGAGGTTTGAGGACTAAGGATTGAGGATTGAAGACTGAGGATTGCGGATTGGGGATGACGGCTGTGGGTTGAGGATTGAGGTTTGAGGACTGAGGACTGAGGATTGAGGATTGAGGATTGAGGATTGAAGATTGAGTATTGAGGATTGAAGATCGAGGATTGAGGATTGAGGATTGAGGATTGAGGATTGAAGGTTGAGGATGAGGGCTGAGGATTGAGGATTGAGAATGAGGGCTGAGGGTTGAGAATGAGGGCTGAGGGTTGGATATTCAGGTTTGAGTATAGAATCCTGAGAATTCAGGATATACTATTGAGCATTGATAATTGAGGATTGATGGTTGAGTATTGAGGATTGAGGATTGAGGATTGAGGATTGAGTATTGTAGATTGAGGATTGATGATTGAGGATTGACGATTGAGGATTGAGGATTAGGAATTGAGGATTGAGGACTGAAGACAGTATATTGATGATTGGATATTGAGGATTGAGGATTGAGTGTTGTGGATTGAGGACGAGGACTGAGGGTTGGGTATTGATGTCTGAGGTCTGAGGATTAAGGATTGAGGATTGAGAATTGAGGATTGAGGATTGAGTATTGAGGATTGAAGATTGTGGATTGTGGATTGAGGATTGAGGATTGAGGACTGAAGATTGTGTATTGATGATTGAAGATTGAGAATTGAGGATTGAGTGTTGAGGATTGAGGACGAGGACTGAGGGTTGAGTATTGATGTCTGAGGTCTGAGGATTGAGGATTGAGGATTGAGAATTGAGGTTTGAGGATTGAGGATTGAGGATTGAGGATTGAGTATTGAGGATTGAATATTGAGGATTGAGGATTGAGGATTGAGGATTGAGAATGAGGGCTGAGGGTTGAGGATACATGTTTGAGTATAGAATCCTGAGAATTCAGGATATTCCGTTGAGCATTGAGAACTGAGGATTGATGGTTGAGTATTGAGGATTGAGGATTGAGGATTGAGGATTGAGGATAGAGTATTGAAGATTGAGGATTGATGATTGAGGATTGAGGATTGAGGATTGAGGATTGAGAATTGAGGATTGAAGTTTGAGTATTGAGGATTGAAGATTGAGGATTGAGGATTGAGGATTGAGTGTGGACGATGAGGGTGAGGGTTGTGGATTGAGGTTTGAGGACTGAGGACTGAGGATTGAGGATTGAGAATTGAGGAATGAGGACTGGGGAATGAGGAATGAAGATTGAGGATTAAGGATTGAGGATTGGGGATTGAGGATCTAGGATTGGAGATTGATTATTGAGGATTGAAGATTGAGGATTGAGGATTGAGGATTGAGTATTGATAATTGAGGATTGAGGATTGAAGTTTGAGTATTGAGGATTGAATATTGAGGATTGAGGATTGTGGATTGAGTGTGGACGATGAGGGTGTGGGTTGTGGATTGAGGTTTGAGGACTGAGGACTGAGGATTGAGGATTGAGAATTGAGGAATGAGGACTGGGGAATGAGGAATGAAGATTGAGGATTAAGGATTGAGGATTGGGGATTGAGGATCTAGGATTGGAGATTGATTATTGAGGATTGAAGATTGAGGGTTGAGGATTGAGGATTGAGTATTGGTAATTGAGATTTGAGGATGAGGACTGAGGGTTGAGGATTAAGGATTGAAGATTGAGGATTGAAGATTGAGGATTGAGGTTTGAGAATGAGGGCTGAGGGTTGAGGATTGAGGTTTGAGGACTGAGGACTGTGGGTTAAGGATTGAGAATTGAGGATTGAGTATTGAGGATTGAAGATTGAGGATTGGGTATTGAGGATTGAAGAATGAGGATTGAGGATTGAGGATTGAGGATTGAGTGTTGAGGATAGAAGATTGAGCATTGTGGGTTTAAGGCTGACGACTGAGGATTGAGGATTGAGGATTGAGGATTGAGGATTGAGGATTGAGGATTGAAGATTGAGTATTGAGGATTCAAGATTGAGGATTGAGGATTGAGGATTGAGGATTGAGGATTGAATATTGAGGATTGGGGACTGAGTGTTGAGGGTTGAGTGGTGAGAATTGATGTTTGTGGATAGAGATTTGAAGATTGCAGATTGAGTATTGAGTATTGAAGACTGTGAATTGATGATATTCTATTGAGGATTGAGGATTGACAGCTGTTTGTTGAGGTCTGAGGTCTGAAGATTGAGGATTCAGGATTGAGGATACAGGATTGAGGTTTGAGGACTGAGGATTGAGGATTGAGGATTGAGGATTGAGGATTGACGATTGAGGATTGAGGATTGAGGATGAGGGCTGAGGGTTGAGGATTGAGGTTTGAGGACTGAGGACTGAGGATTGAGGATTGAGAATTAAGGATTGAGTATTGATGATTGAAGATTGAGGATTGGGTATTGAGGATTGAAGAATGAGGATTGAGCATTGAGGATTGAGGATTGAGTGTTGAGGATTGAAGATTGAGTATTGAGGGCTTAAGACTGACGATTGAGTATTGAGGAATGAAGATCGAGGATTGGGTATTGAGGATTGAAGAATGAGGATTGAAGATTGAGGATTGAGGATTGAGTGTTGTGGATTGAGGACGAGGACTGTGGGTTGAGTATTGATGTCTGAGGTCTGAGGATTGAGGATTGAGGATTGAGAATTGAGGATTGAGGATTGAGGATTGAGGATTGAAGATTGAGGATTGTGTATCGCGGATTGAACATTGAGGATTGAGGATTGAGGATTGAGGATTGAGGATTGAGGACTGGAGATTGTATATTGATGGTTGAAGGTTGAGGATTGATGATTTAGTGTTGTGGATTGAGGACGAGGACTGAGGGTTGAGTATTGATGTCTGAGGTCTGAGGATTGAGGATTGAGGCTTGAGAATTGAGGACTGAGGATTGAGGATTGAGTATTGAGTATTGAAGATTGATAATTGATGATTGAGGATCGAGGATTGAGGATTGAGGATTGAGGATTGAGGATTGAGGATTGAGGATTGAAGGTTGAGGATTGGGGATTGAGGAGTGACGATTGAGGATTGAGGATTGAGGATTGAAGATTGAGTATTGAGGATTGCAGACTGACGATTGAGGATTGATGATTGAAGGTTGAGGATTGAGGTTTGAAGATTGAGTATTGAGGATTGAAGATTGTAGGTTGACGATTGAGGATTGAGTATTGAGGAATGAAGATTGAGGATTGAGGATTGAGGATTGAGGATTGAGGATTGATGATTGAGTATTGAGGATTGAAGATCGAGGATTGAGGATTGAGGATTGAGGATTGAGGATTGAGTATTGATGATTGAGGATTCAAGTTTCAGTATTGAGGATTGAAGATTGGGAACTGAGGATTGAGGATTGAAGGTTGAGGATTGGGTATTGAGGATTGAAGAATGAGGATTGAGGATTGAGGATTGAGGATTGAGTGTTGAGGATTGAAGATTGAGTATTGAGGGTTTAAGGCTGACGACTGAGGATTGAGGATTGAGGATTGAGGATTGAGTATTGAGGATTGAAGATTGAGTATTGAGGATTCCAGATTGAGGATTGAGGATTGAGGATTGAGGATTGAGGATTGAATATTGAGGATTGGGTACTGAGTGTTGAGGGTTGAGTGGTGAGAATTGATGTTTGTGGATAGAGATTTGAAGATTGCAGATTGAGTATTGAGTATTGAAAACTGTGAATTGATGATATTCTATTGAGGATTGAGGATTGACAGCTGTTTGTTGAGGTCTGAGGTCTGAAGATTGAGGATTCAGGATTGAGGATACAGGATTGAGGTTTGAGGACTGAGGATTGAGGATTGAGGATTGAGGATTGAGTATTGAGGATTGAGGATTTAGGATTGAGGATGAGGGCTGAGGGTTGAGGATTGAGGTTTGAGGACTGAGGACTGAGGATCGAGGATTGAGAATTAAGGATTGAGTATTGAGGATTGAAGATTGAGGATTGGGTATTGAGGATTGAAGAATGAGGATTGAGCATTGAGGATTGAGGATTGAGTGTTGAGGATTGAAGATTGAGTATTGAGGGCTTAAGACTGACGATTGAGTATTGAGGAATGAAGATTGAGGATTGGGTATTGAGGATTGAAGAATGAGGATTGAGGATTGAGGATTGAGGATTGAGGATTGAGTGCTGAGGATTGAAGATTGAGTATTGAGGGTTTAAGACTGACGATTGAGGATTGAGGATTGAGGATTGAGGATTGAGGATTGAGGATTGAAGATTGAGGATTGAGGATTGAGGATTGAACATTGAGGACTGAGTGTTGAGTGTTGAGTGATGAGAATTGATGTTCGTCGATAGAGATTTGAAGATTGCAGATTGAGTATTGAGCATTGAAAACTTTGAATTGAGGATATTCTATTGAGGTTTGAGGATGGACAACTGATTGTTGAGGACTGAGGTCTGAAGATTGAGGATTCAGGATTGAGGATTCAGAATTGAGGTTTGAGGACTAAGGATTGAGGATTGAAGACTGAGGATTGAGGATTGGGGATGAGGGCTGAGGGTTGAGGATTGAGGTTTGAGGATTGAGGATTGGGGATTGAGGATTGAGGATGGAGGATTGATGGTTGAGTATTGAGGATTGATGATCGAGGATTGAGGATTGAGGATTGAGGATTGAGGATTGAGTATTGAAGATTGAGGATTCAAGATTCAGTATTGAGGATTGAAGATTGAGGATTGGGTATTGAGTATTGAAGAATGAGGATTGAGGATTGAGGATTGAGGATTGAGTGTTGAGGATTGAAGATTGAGTATTGAGGGTTTAAGGCTGACGACTGAGGATTGAGGATTGAGGATTGAGGATTGAGGATTGAGGATTGAAGATTGAGTATTGAGGATTCAAGATTGAGGATTGAGGATTGAGGATTGAGGATTGAGGATTGAGGATGGGGGCTGAGGGTTGAGGATTGAGGTTTGAGGACTGAGGACTGAGGATTGAGGATTGAGAATTAAGGATTGAGTATTGAGGATTGTAGATTGAGGATTGGGTATTGAGGATTGAAGAATGAGGATTGAGCATTGAGGATTGAGGATTGAGTGTTGAGGATTGAAGATTGAGTATTGAGGGCTTAAGACTGACGATTGAGTATTGAGGAATGAAGATTGAGGATTGGGTATTGAGGATTGATGAATGAGGATTGAGGATTGAGGATTGAGGATTGAGTGCTGAGGATTGAAGGTTGAGTATTGAGGGTTTAAGTCTGACGATTGAGGATTGAGGATTGAAGATCGAGGATTGAGGATTGAGGATTGAAGATTGAGGATTGAGGATTGAGGATTGAGTATTGAAGATTGAGGATTCAAGATTCAGTATTGAGGATTGAAGATTGGGAACTGAGGATTGAGGATTGAACATTGAGGACTGAGTGTTGAGTGTTGAGTGATGAGAATTGATGTTTGTGGATGGAGATTTGAAGATTGCAGATTGAGTATTGAGCATTGAAAACTTTGAATTGAGGATATTCTATTGAGGTTTGAGGATGGACAACTGATTGTTGAGGACTGAGGTCTGAAGATTGAGGGTTCAGGGTTGAGGATTCAGAATTGAGGTTTGAGGACTAAGGATTGAGGATTGAAGACTGAGGATTGCGGATTGGGGATGACGGCTGTGGGTTGAGGATTGAGGTTTGAGGACTGAGGACTGAGGATTGAGGATTGAGGATTGAGGATTGAAGATTGAGTATTGAGGATTGAAGATCGAGGATTGAGGATTGAGGATTGAGGATTGAGGATTGAAGGTTGAGGATGAGGGCTGAGGATTGAGGATTGAGAATGAGGGCTGAGGGTTGAGAATGAGGGCTGAGGGTTGGATATTCAGGTTTGAGTATAGAACCCTGAGAATTCAGGATATACTATTGAGCATTGAGAATTGAGGATTGATGGTTGAGTATTGAGGATTGAGGATTGAGGATTGAGGATTGAGTATTGTAGATTGAGGATTGATGATTGAGGATTGACGATTGAGGATTGAGGATTAGGAATTGAGGATCGAGGACTGAAGACAGTATATTGATGATTGGATATTGAGGATTGAGGATTGAGTGTTGTGGATTGAGGACGAGGACTGAGGGTTGAGTATTGATGTCTGAGGTCTGAGGATTAAGGATTGAGGATTGAGAATTGAGGTTTGAGGATTGAGGATTGAGGATTGAGGATTGAGTATTGAGGATTGAATATTGAGGATTGAGGATTGAGGATTGAGGATTGAGAATGAGGGCTGAGGGTTGAGGATACATGTTTGAGTATAGAATCCTGAGAATTCAGGATATTCCGTTGAGCATTGAGAACTGAGGATTGATGGTTGAGTATTGAGGATTGAGGATTGAGGATTGAGGATTGAGGATAGAGTATTGAAGATTGAGGATTGATGATTGAGGATTGAGGATTGAGGATTGAGGATTGAGAATTGAGGATTGAAGTTTGAGTATTGAGGATTGAAGATTGAGGATTGAGGATTGAGGATTGAGTGTGGACGATGAGGGTGAGGGTTGTGGATTGAGGTTTGAGGACTGAGGACTGAGGATTGAGGATTGAGAATTGAGGAATGAGGACTGGGGAATGAGGAATGAAGATTGAGGATTAAGGATTGAGGATTGGGGATTGAGGATCTAGGATTGGAGATTGATTATTGAGGATTGAAGATTGAGGATTGAGGATTGAGGATTGAGTATTGATAATTGAGGATTGAGGATTGAAGTTTGAGTATTGAGGATTGAATATTGAGGATTGAGGATTGTGGATTGAGTGTGGACGATGAGGGTGTGGGTTGTGGATTGAGGTTTGAGGACTGAGGACTGAGGATTGAGGATTGAGAATTGAGGAATGAGGACTGGGGAATGAGGAATGAAGATTGAGGATTAAGGATTGAGGATTGGGGATTGAGGATCTAGGATTGGAGATTGATTATTGAGGATTGAAGATTGAGGGTTGAGGATTGAGGATTGAGTATTGGTAATTGAGATTTGAGGATGAGGACTGATGGTTGAGGATTAAGGATTGAAGATTGAGGATTGAAGATTGAGGATTGAGGTTTGAGAATGAGGGCTGAGGGTTGAGGATTGAGGTTTGAGGACTGAGGACTGTGGGTTAAGGATTGAGAATTGAGGATTGAGTATTGAGGATTGAAGATTGAGGATTGGGTATTGAGGATTGAAGAATGAGGATTGAGGATTGAGGATTGAGGATTGAGTGTTGAGGATAGAAGATTGAGCATTGTGGGTTTAAGGCTGACGACTGAGGATTGAGGATTGAGGATTGAGGATTGAGGATTGAGGATTGAAGATTGAGTATTGAGGATTCAAGATTGAGGATTGAGGATTGAGGATTGAGGATTGAGGATTGAATATTGAGGATTGGGGACTGAGTGTTGAGGGTTGAGTGGTGAGAATTGATGTTTGTGGATAGAGATTTGAAGATTGCAGATTGAGTATTGAGTATTGAAGACTGTGAATTGATGATATTCTATTGAGGATTGAGGATTGACAGCTGTTTGTTGAGGTCTGAGGTCTGAAGATTGAGGATTCAGGATTGAGGATACAGGATTGAGGTTTGAGGACTGAGGATTGAGGATTGAGGATTGAGGATTGAGGATTGACCATTGAGGATTGAGGATTGAGGATGAGGGCTGAGGGTTGAGGATTGAGGTTTGAGGACTGAGGACTGAGGATTGAGGATTGAGAATTAAGGATTGAGTATTGAGGATTGAAGAATGAGGATTGAGGATTGAGGATTGAGGATTGAGGATTGAGTGCTGAGGATTGAAGATTGAGTATTGAGGGTTTAAGACTGACGATTGAGGATTGAGGATTGAGGATTGAGGATTGAGGATTGAGGATTGAAGATTGAGGATTGAGGATTGAGGATTGAACATTGAGGACTGAGTGTTGAGTGTTGAGTGATGAGAATTGATGTTCGTGGATAGAGATTTGAAGATTGCAGATTGAGTATTGAGCATTGAAAACTTTGAATTGAGGATATTCTATTGAGGTTTGAGGATGGACAACTGATTGTTGAGGACTGAGGTCTGAAGATTGAGGATTCAGGATTGAGGATTCAGAATTGAGGTTTGAGGACTAAGGATTGAGGATTGAAGACTGAGGATTGAGGATTGGGGATGAGGGCTGAGGGTTGAGGATTGAGGTTTGAGGATTGAGGATTGGGGATTGAGGATTGAGGATGGAGGATTGATGGTTGAGTATTGAGGATTGATGATCGAGGATTGAGGATTGAGGATTGAGGATTGAGGATTGAGTATTGAAGATTGAGGATTCAAGATTCAGTATTGAGGATTGAAGATTGAGGATTGGGTATTGAGTATTGAAGAATGAGGATTGAGGATTGAGGATTGAGGATTGAGTGTTGAGGATTGAAGATTGAGTATTGAGGGTTTAAGGCTGACGACTGAGGATTGAGGATTGAGGATTGAGGATTGAGGATTGAGGATTGAAGATTGAGTATTGAGGATTCAAGATTGAGGATTGAGGATTGAGGATTGAGGATTGAGGATTGAGGATGGGGGCTGAGGGTTGAGGATTGAGGTTTGAGGACTGAGGACTGAGGATTGAGGAATGAGAATTAAGGATTGAGTATTGAGGATTGTAGATTGAGGATTGGGTATTGAGGATTGAAGAATGAGGATTGAGCATTGAGGATTGAGGATTGAGTGTTGAGGATTGAAGATTGAGTATTGAGGGCTTAAGACTGACGATTGAGTATTGAGGAATGAAGATTGAGGATTGGGTATTGAGGATTGATGAATGAGGATTGAGGATTGAGGATTGAGGATTGAGTGCTGAGGATTGAAGGTTGAGTATTGAGGGTTTAAGTCTGACGATTGAGGATTGAGGATTGAAGATCGAGGATTGAGGATTGAGGATTGAAGATTGAGGATTGAGGATTGAGGATTGAGTATTGAAGATTGAGGATTCAAGATTCAGTATTGAGGATTGAAGATTGGGAACTGAGGATTGAGGATTGAACATTGAGGACTGAGTGTTGAGTGTTGAGTGATGAGAATTGATGTTTGTGGATGGAGATTTGAAGATTGCAGATTGAGTATTGAGCATTGAAAACTTTGAATTGAGGATATTCTATTGAGGTTTGAGGATGGACAACTGATTGTTGAGGACTGAGGTCTGAAGATTGAGGGTTCAGGGTTGAGGATTCAGAATTGAGGTTTGAGGACTAAGGATTGAGGATTGAAGACTGAGGATTGCGGATTGGGGATGACGGCTGTGGGTTGAGGATTGAGGTTTGAGGACTGAGGACTGAGGATTGAGGATTGAGGATTGAGGATTGAAGATTGAGTATTGAGGATTGAAGATCGAGGATTGAGGATTGAGGATTGAGGATTGAGGATTGAAGGTTGAGGATGAGGGCTGAGGATTGAGGATTGAGAATGAGGGCTGAGGGTTGAGAATGAGGGCTGAGGGTTGGATATTCAGGTTTGAGTATAGAATCCTGAGAATTCAGGATATACTATTGAGCATTGAGAATTGAGGATTGATGGTTGAGTATTGAGGATTGAGGATTGAGGATTGAGGATTGAGTATTGTAGATTGAGGATTGATGATTGAGGATTGACGATTGAGGATTGAGGATTAGGAATTGAGGATTGAGGACTGAAGACAGTATATTGATGATTGGATATTGAGGATTGAGGATTGAGTGTTGTGGATTGAGGACGAGGACTGAGGGTTGAGTATTGATGTCTGAGGTCTGAGGATTAAGGATTGAGGATTGAGAATTGAGGTTTGAGGATTGAGGATTGAGGATTGAGGATTGAGTATTGAGGATTGAATATTGAGGATTGAGGATTGAGGATTGAGGATTGAGAATGAGGGCTGAGGGTTGAGGATACATGTTTGAGTATAGAATCCTGAGAATTCAGGATATTCCGTTGAGCATTGAGAACTGAGGATTGATGGTTGAGTATTGAGGATTGAGGATTGAGGATTGAGGATTGAGGATAGAGTATTGAAGATTGAGGATTGATGATTGAGGATTGAGGATTGAGGATTGAGGATTGAGAATTGAGGATTGAAGTTTGAGTATTGAGGATTGAAGATTGAGGATTGAGGATTGAGGATTGAGTGTGGACGATGAGGGTGAGGGTTGTGGATTGAGGTTTGAGGACTGAGGACTGAGGATTGAGGATTGAGAATTGAGGAATGAGGACTGGGGAATGAGGAATGAAGATTGAGGATTAAGGATTGAGGATTGGGGATTGAGGATCTAGGATTGGAGATTGATTATTGAGGATTGAAGATTGAGGATTGAGGATTGAGGATTGAGTATTGATAATTGAGGATTGAGGATTGAAGTTTGAGTATTGAGGATTGAATATTGAGGATTGAGGATTGTGGATTGAGTGTGGACGATGAGGGTGTGGGTTGTTGATTGAGGTTTGAGGACTGAGGACTGAGGATTGAGGATTGAGAATTGAGGAATGAGGACTGGGGAATGCGGAATGAAGATTGAGGATTAAGGATTGAGGATTGGGGATTGAGGATCTAGGATTGGAGATTGATTATTGAGGATTGAAGATTGAGGGTTGAGGATTGAGGATTGAGTATTGGTAATTGAGATTTGAGGATGAGGACTGATGGTTGAGGATTAAGGATTGAAGATTGAGGATTGAAGATTGAGGATTGAGGTTTGAGAATGAGGGCTGAGGGTTGAGGATTGAGGTTTGAGGACTGAGGACTGTGGGTTAAGGATTGAGAATTGAGGATTGAGTATTGAGGATTGAAGATTGAGGATTGGGTATTGAGGATTGAAGAATGAGGATTGAGGATTGAGGATTGAGGATTGAGTGTTGAGGATAGAAGATTGAGCATTGTGGGTTTAAGGCTGACGACTGAGGATTGAGGATTGAGGATTGAGGATTGAGGATTGAGGATTGAAGATTGAGTATTGAGGATTCAAGATTGAGGATTGAGGATTGAGGATTGAGGATTGAGGATTGAATATTGAGGATTGGGGACTGAGTGTTGAGGGTTGAGTGGTGAGAATTGATGTTTGTGGATAGAGATTTGAAGATTGCAGATTGAGTATTGAGTATTGAAGACTGTGAATTGATGATATTCTATTGAGGATTGAGGATTGACAGCTGTTTGTTGAGGTCTGAGGTCTGAAGACTGAGGATTCAGGATTGAGGATACAGGATTGAGGTTTGAGGACTGAGGATTGAGGATTGAGGATTGAGGATTGAGGATTGACCATTGAGGATTGAGGATTGAGGATGAGGGCTGAGGGTTGAGGATTGAGGTTTGAGGACTGAGGACTGAGGATTGAGGATTGAGAATTAAGGATTGAGTATTGAGGATTGAAGATTGAGGATTGGGTATTGAGGATTGAAGAATGAGGATTGAGCATTGAGGATTGAGGATTGAGTGTTGAGGATTGAAGATTGAGTATTGAGGGCTTAAGACTGACGATTGAGTATTGAGGAATGAAGATCGAGGATTGGGTATTGAGGATTGAAGAATGAGGATTGAAGATTGAGGATTGAGGATTGAGTGTTGTGGATTGAGGACGAGGACTGTGGGTTGAGTATTGATGTCTGAGGTCTGAGGATTGAGGATTGAGGATTGAGAATTGAGGATTGAGGATTGAGGATTGAGGATTGAAGATTGAGGATTGTGTATCGCGGATTGAACATTGAGGATTGAGGATTGAGGATTGAGGATTGAGGATTGAGGACTGGAGATTGTATATTGATGGTTGAAGGTTGAGGATTGATGATTTAGTGTTGTGGATTGAGGACGAGGACTGAGGGTTGAGTATTGATGTCTGAGGTCTGAGGATTGAGGATTGAGGCTTGAGAATTGAGGACTGAGGATTGAGGATTGAGTATTGAGTATTGAAGATTGATAATTGATGATTGAGGATCGAGGATTGAGGATTGAGGATTGAGGATTGAGGATTGAGGATTGAGGATTGAAGGTTGAGGATTGGGGATTGAGGAGTGACGATTGAGGATTGAGGATTGAGGATTGAAGATTGAGTATTGAGGATTGCAGACTGACGATTGAGGATTGATGATTGAAGGTTGAGGATTGAGGTTTGAAGATTGAGTATTGAGGATTGAAGATTGTGGGTTGACGATTGAGGATTGAGTATTGAGGAATGAAGATTGAGGATTGAGGATTGAGGATTGAGGATTGAGGATTGATGATTGAGTATTGAGGATTGAAGATCGAGGATTGAGGATTGAGGATTGAGGATTGAGGATTGAGTATTGATGATTGAGGATTCAAGATTCAGTATTGAGGATTGAAGATTGGGAACTGAGGATTGAGGATTGAAGGTTGAGGATTGGGTATTGAGGATTGAAGAATGAGGATTGAGGATTGAGGATTGAGGATTGAGTGTTGAGGATTGAAGATTGAGTATTGAGGGTTTAAGGCTGACGACTGAGGATTGAGGATTGAGGATTGAGGATTGAGTATTGAGGATTGAAGATTGAGTATTGAGGATTCCAGATTGAGGATTGAGGATTGAGGATTGAGGATTGAGGATTGAATATTGAGGATTGGGTACTGAGTGTTGAGGGTTGAGTGGTGAGAATTGATGTTTGTGGATAGAGATTTGAAGATTGCAGATTGAGTATTGAGTATTGAAAACTGTGAATTGATGATATTCTATTGAGGATTGAGGATTGACAGCTGTTTGTTGAGGTCTGAGGTCTGAAGATTGAGGATTCAGGATTGAGGATACAGGATTGAGGTTTGAGGACTGAGGATTGAGGATTGAGGATTGAGGATTGAGTATTGAGGATTGAGGATTGAGGATTGAGGATGAGGGCTGAGGGTTGAGGATTGAGGTTTGAGGACTGAGGACTGAGGATCGAGGATTGAGAATTAAGGATTGAGTATTGAGGATTGAAGATTGAGGATTGGGTATTGAGGATTGAAGAATGAGGATTGAGCATTGACGATTGAGGATTGAGTGTTGAGGATTGAAGATTGAGTATTGAGGGCTTAAGACTGACGATTGAGTATTGAGGAATGAAGATTGAGGATTGGGTATTGAGGATTGAAGAATGAGGATTGAGGATTGAGGATTGAGGATTGAGTGCTGAGGATTGAAGATTGAGTATTGAGGGTTTAAGACTGACGATTGAGGATTGAGGATTGAGGATTGAGGATTGAGGATTGAGGATTGAAGATTGAGGATTGAGGATTGAGGATTGAACATTGAGGACTGAGTGTTGAGTGTTGAGTGATGAGAATTGATGTTCGTGGATAGAGATTTGAAGATTGCAGATTGAGTATTGAGCATTGAAAACTTTGAATTGAGGATATTCTATTGAGGTTTGAGGATGGACAACCGATTGTTGAGGACTGATGTCTGAAGATTGAGGATTCAGGATTGAGGATTCAGAATTGAGGTTTGAGGACTAAGGATTGAGGATTGAAGACTGAGGATTGAGGATTGGGGATGAGGGCTGAGGGTTGAGGATTGAGGTTTGAGGACTGAGGACTGAGGATTGAGGATTGAGGATTGAGGATTGAAGATTGAGTATTGAGGATTGACGATCGAGGATTGAGGATTGAGGATTGAGGATTGAGGATTGAAAGTTGAGGATGAGGGCTGAGGATTGAGGATTGGGAATGAGGGCTGAGGGTTGAGAATGAGGGCTGAGGGTTGGATATTCAGGTTTGAGTATAGAATCCTGAGAATTCAGGATATTCTATTGAGCATTGAGAATTGAGGATTGATGGTTGAGTATTGAGGATTGAGGATTGAGGATTGAGTATTGTAGATTGAGGATTGATGATTGAGGATTGACGATTGAGGATTGAGGATTAGGAATTGAGGATTGAGGACTGAAGACTGTATATTGATGATTGAAGATTGAGGATTGAGGATTGAGTGTTGTGGATTGAGGACGAGGACTGAGGGTTGAGTATTGATGTCTGAGGTCTGAGGATTGAGGATTGAGGATTGAGAATTGAGGATTGAGGATTGAGCATTGAGGATTGAAGATTGTGGATTGTGGATTGAGGATTGAGGTTTGAGGACTGAAGATTGTATATTGATGATTGAAGATTGAGGATTGAGGATTGAGTGTTGTGGATTGAGGACGAGGACTGAGGGTTGAGTATCGATGTCTGAGGTCTGAGGATTGAGGATTGAGGATTGAGAATTGAGGTTTGAGGATTGAGGATTGAGGATTGAGGATTGAGTATTGAGGATTGAATATTGAGGATTGAGGATTGAGGATTGAGTATTGAGAATGAGGGCTGAGGGTTGAGGATACATGTTTGAGTATAGAATCCTGAGAATTCAGGATATTCTGTTGAGCATTGAGAATTGAGGATTGATGGTTGAGTATTGAGGATTGAGGATTGAGGATTGAGGATTGAGGATTGAGTATTGAAGATTGAGGATTGATGATTGAGGATTGAGGATTGAGGATTGAGGATTGAGAACTGAGCATTGAGGACTGAAGATTGTATATTGATGATTGAAGATTGACGATTGAGGATTGAGTGTTGTGGATTGAGGACGAGGACTGAGGGCTGAGGGTTGAGGACTGAGGTTTGAGGACTGAGGACTGAGGATTGAGGATTGAGGATTGAGGATTGAAGATTGAGTATTGAGGATTGACGATCGAGGATTGAGGATTGAGGATTGAGGATTGAGGATTGAAAGTTGAGGATGAGGGCTGAGGATTGAGGATTGGGAATGAGGGCTGAGGGTTGAGAATGAGGGCTGAGGGTTGGATATTCAGGTTTGAGTATAGAATCCTGAGAATTCAGGATATTCTATTGAGCATTGAGAATTGAGGATTGATGGTTGAGTATTGAGGATTGAGGATTGAGGATTGAGTATTGTAGATTGAGGATTGATGATTGAGGATTGACGATTGAGGATTGAGGATTAGGAATTGAGGATTGAGGACTGAAGACTGTATATTGATGATTGAAGATTGAGGATTGAGGATTGAGTGTTGTGGATTGAGGACGAGGACTGAGGGTTGAGTATTGATGTCTGAGGTCTGAGGATTGAGGATTGAGGATTGAGAATTGAGGATTGAGGATTGAGCATTGAGGATTGAAGATTGTGGATTGTGGATTGAGGATTGAGGTTTGAGGACTGAAGATTGTATATTGATGATTGAAGATTGAGGATTGAGGATTGAGTGTTGTGGATTGAGGACGAGGAATGAGGGTTGAGTATCGATGTCTGAGGTCTGAGGATTGAGGATTGAGGATTGAGAATTGAGGTTTGAGGATTGAGGATTGAGGATTGAGGATTGAGTATTGAGGATTGAATATTGAGGATTGAGGATTGAGGATTGAGTATTGAGAATGAGGGCTGAGGGTTGAGGATACATGTTTGAGTATAGAATCCTGAGAATTCAGGATATTCTGTTGAGCATTGAGAATTGAGGATTGATGGTTGAGTATTGAGGATTGAGGATTGAGGATTGAGGATTGAGGATTGAGTATTGAAGATTGAGGATTGATGATTGAGGATTGAGGATTGAGGATTGAGGATTGAGAACTGAGCATTGAGGACTGAAGATTGTATATTGATGATTGAAGATTGAGGATTGAGGATTGAGTGTTGTGGATTGAGGACGAGGACTGAGGGCTGAGGGTTGAGGACTGAGGTTTGAGGACTGAGGACTGAGGATTGAGGATTGAGGATTGAGCATTGAAGATTGAGTATTGAGGAGTGACGATCGAGGATTGAGGATTGAGGATTGAGGATTGAGGATTGAAAGTTGAGGATGAGGGCTGAGGATTGAGGATTGGGAATGAGGGCTGAGGGTTGGATATTCAGGTTTGAGTATAGAATCCTGAGAATTCAGGATATTCTATTGAGCATTGAGAATTGAGGATTGATGGTTGAGTATTGAGGATTGAGGATTGAGGATTGAGTATTGTAGATTGAGGATTGATGATTGAGGATTGACGATTGAGGATTGAGGATTAGGAATTGAGGATTGAGGACTGAAGACTGTATATTGATGATTGAAGATTGAGGATTGAGGTTTGAGTGTTGTGGATTGAGGACGAGGACTGAGTGTTGAGTATTGATGTCTGAGGTCTGAGGATTGAGGATTGAGGATTGAGAATTGAAGATTGAGGATTGAGCATTGAGGATTGAAGATTGTGGATTGTGGATTGAGGATTGAGGTTTGAGGACTGAAGATTGTATATTGATGATTGAAGATTGAGGATTGAGGATTGAGTGTTGTGGATTGAGGACGAGGACTGAGGGTTGAGTATTGATGTCTGAGGTCTGAGGATTGAGGATTGAGGATTGAGAATTGAGGTTTGAGGATTGAGGATTGAGGATTGAGGATTGAGTATTGAGGATTGAATATTGAGGATGGAGGATTGAGGATTGAGGATTGAGAATGAGGGCTGAGGGTTGAGGATACATGTTTGAGTATAGAATCCTGAGAATTCAGGATATTCTGTTGAGCATTGAGAATTGAGGATTGATGGTTGAGTATTGAGGATTGAGGATTGAGGATTGAGGATTGAGGATTGAGTATTGAAGATTGAGGATTGATGATTGAGGATTGAGGATTGAGGATTGAGGATTGAGAACTGAGGATTGAGGACTGAAGATTGTATATTGATGATTGAAGATTGAGGATTGAGGATTGAGTGTTGTGGATTGAGGACGAGGACTGAGGGTTGAGCATTGATGTCTGAGGTCTGGGGATCGAGGATTGAGGATTGAGAATTGAGGATTGAGGATTGAGTATTGAGGATTGAAGATTGAGGATTGTGGATTGAGGATTGAGGATTGAGGACTGAAGATTTTATATTGATGATTGAAGATTGAGCATTGAGGATTGAGTGTTGTGGATTGAGGACGAGGACTGAGGGTTGAGTATTGATGTCTGAGGTCTGAGGATTGAGGATCGAGGATTGAGAATTCAGGATTGAGGATTGAGTATTGAGGACTGAAGATTGAGGATTGAAGATTGAGGATTGAGTATTGAGGATTGAATATTGAGAATTGAGGATTGAGGATTGAGGATTGAGGATTGACGATGAGGGCTGAGGGTTGAGGATTGAGGTTTGAGGACTGAGGACTGAGGATTGAGGATTGAGAATTGAGGATTCAGGATTGAGGATTGAAGATTGAGGATTGGGTATTGAGGAGTGAAGAATGAGGATTGAGGATTGAGGATTGAGGATTGAGGATTGAGGATTGAGGATTGGAGATTGAGGATTGAGTACTGAGGATTGAAGAATGAGGAATGAGGACTGAGGATTGAGGATTGAGGATTGAAGATTGAGTATTGAGGATTGAAGATTGACGATTGAGGATTGAGGATTGAACATTGAGGCCTGAGTGTTGAGGGTTGAGTGATGAGAATTGATGTTTGTGGATAGAGGTTTGAAGATTGCAGATTGAGTATTGAGTCTTGAAAGCTGTGAATTGAGGATATTCTATTGAGGATTGAGGATTGACAATTGATTGTTGAGGACTGAGGGCCGAAGATTGAGGATTCAGGATTGAGGATTCAGAGTTGTGGTTTGAGGACTGAGGATTGAGGATTGAAGATTGAGTATTGAGGATTGAAGATTGAGGATTGAGGATTGAAGATTGAGTATTGAGGATTGAAGACTGACGGTTGAGGATTGAGGACTGACGATTGAAGATTGACGATTGAGGATTGAGGATTGAGGATTGAGGATTGAAGATTGAGGATTGGGGACTGAGTGTTGAGGGTTGAGTGATGAGAATTGATGTTTGTGGATAGAGATTTGAAGACTGCAAATTGAGTATTACGTATTGAAAACTATGAACTGAGGATATTCTATTGAGGATTGAGGATTGGCAACTGATTGTTGAGGACTGAGTGCTGAAGATTGAGGATTCAGGATTGAGGATTCAGGATTGTTGTTTGAGGACTGAGGATTGAGGATTGAGGATTGAGGATTGAGGATTGAGGATTGAGGATTGAAGATTGAGGATTGTGTATCGCGGATTGAACATTGAGGATTGAGGATTGAGGATTGAGGATTGAGGATTGAGGATTGAGGATTGAGGATTGAGGATTGAAGGTTGAGGATTGGGGATTGAGGAGTGACGATTGAGGATTGAGGATTGAGGATTGAACATTGAGTATTGAGGATTGCAGACTGACGATTGAGGATTGATGATTGAAGGTTGAGGATTGAGGATTGAAGATTGAGTATTGAGGATTGAAGATTGTGGGTTGACGATTGAGGATTGAGTATTGAGGAATGAAGATTGAGGATTGAGGATTGAGGATTGAGGATTGAGGATTGATGATTGAGTATTGAGGATTGAGGATTTAGAGTTGAGGTTTGAGGATTGAGGATTGAGGATTGAGGATTGAGTATTTAGGATTGAATATTGAGGATTGAGGATTGAGGATTGAGGATTGAGAATGAGGGCTGAGGGTTGAGGATACATGTTTCAGTATAGAATCCTGAGAATTCAGGATATTCTGTTGAGCATTGAGAATTGAGTATTGGTGGTTGAGTATTGAGGATTGAGGATTGAGGATTGAGGATTGAGGATTGAGTATTGAAGATTGAGGATTGATGATTGAGGATTGAGGATTGGGGATTGAGGATTGAGAATTGAGGATTGAGGACTGAAGATTGTATATTGATGATTGAAGATTGAGGATTGAGGATTGAGTGTTGTGGATTGAGGACGAGGACTGAGGGTTGAGCATTGATGTCTGAGGTCTGAGGATCGAGGATTGAGGATTGAGAATTGAGGATTGAGGATTGAGTATTGAGGATTGAAGATTGAGGATTGTGGATTGAGGATTAAGGATTGAGGACTGAAGATTGAGGATTGAAGATTGAGGATTGAGTATTGAGGATTGAATATAGAGGATTGAGGATTGAGGATTGAGGATTGAGGATTGACGATGAGGTCTGAGTGTTGAGGATTGAGGTTTGAGGACTGAGGACTGAGGATTGAGGATTGAGAATTGAGGATTCAGGATTGAGGATTGAAGATTGAGGATTGGGTATTGAGGATTGAAGAATGAGGATTGAGGATTGAGGATTGAGGATTGAGGATTGAGGATTGAGGATTGGAGATTGAGGGTTGAGTACTGAGGATTGAAGAATGAGGAATGAGGACTGAGGATTGAGGATTGAGGATTGAAGATTGAGTATTGAGGATTGAAGATTGACGATTGAGGATTGAGGATTGAGGATTGAGGATTGAACGTTGAGGACTGAGTGTTGAGGGTTGAGTGATGAGAATTGATGTTTGTGGATAGAGGTTTGAAGATTGCAGATTGAGTATTGCGTCTTGAAAGCTGTGAATTGAGGATATTCTATTGAGGATTGAGGATTGACAATTGATTGTTGAGGACTGAGGGCCGAAGATTGAGGATTCAGGATTGAGGATTCAGAGTTGAGGTTTGAGGACTGAGGATTGAGGATTGAAGATTGAGTATTGAGTATTGAAGATTGAGGATTGAGGATAGAAGATTGAGTATTGAGGATTGAAGACTGACGGTTGAGGATTGAGGACTGAGGATTGAGGATTGAGGACTGACGATTGAAGATTGACGATTGAGGATTGAGGATTGAGGATTGAGGATTGAAGATTGAGGATTGGGGACTGAGTGTCGAGGGTTGAGTGATGAGAATTGATGTTTGTGGATAGAGATTTGAAGATTGCAAATTGAGTATTACGTATTGAAAACTATGAACTGAGGATATTCTATTGAGGATTGAGGATTGACGGCTGACTGTTGAGGTCTGAGGTCTGAAGATTGAGGATTCAGGTTTGAGGATACAGGATTGAGGTTTGAGGACTGAGGATTGAGGATTGAGGACTGAGGACTGAGCATTGAGGATTGAGGATTGAAGACTGAGGATTGAGGATTGAGGACGTGGGCTGAGGGTTGAGGATTGAGGTTTGAGGACTGAGGATTGAGGATTGAAGATTGAGTATTGAGGATTGAAGATTGAGGATTGAGGATTGAAGATTGAGTATTGAGGATTGAAGACTGACGGTTGAGGATTGAGGACTGAGGATTGAGGATTGAGGATTGACGATTGAAGATTGAAGATTGAGGATTGTGGATTGAGGATTGAGGATTGAGGACTGAAGATTGTATATTGATGATTGAAGATTGAGCATTGAGGATTGAGTGTTGTGGATTGAGGACGAGGACTGAGGGTTGAGTATTGATGTCTGAGGTCTGAGGACTGAGGATGGAGGACTGAGAATTGAGGATTGAGGTTTGAGTATTGAGGACTGAAGATTGAGGATTGAAGATTGAGGATTGAGTATTGAGGATTGAATATTGAGGATTGAGGATTGAGGATTGAGGATTGACGATGAGGGCTGTGGGTTGAGGATTGAGGTTTGAGGACTGAGGACTGAGGATTGAGGATTGAGAATTGAGGATTGAGTATTGAGGATTGAAGATTGAGGATTGGGTATTGAGGATTGAAGAATGAGGATTGAGTATTGAGGATTGAGGATTGAGTGTTGAGGATTGAAGGTTGAGTATTGAGGGTTTAAGGCTGACGACTGAGGATTGAGGATTGAGGATTGAGGATTGAGGATTGAGGATTGAAGATTGAGTATTGAGGATTCAAGATTGAGGATTGAGGATTGAGGATTGAGGATTGAGGATTGAATATTGAGGATTGGGGACTGAGTGTTGAGCGTTGAGTGGTGAGAATTGATGTTTGTGGATAGAGATTTGAAGATTGCAGATTGAGTATTGAGTATTGAACACTGTGAATTGATGATATTCTATTGAGGATTGAGGATTGACAGCTGTTTGTTGAGGTCTGAGGTCTGAAGATTGAGGATTCAGGATTGAGGATACAGGATTGAGGTTTGAGGACTGAGGATTGAGGATTGAGGATTGAGGATTGAGGATTGAGGATTGAGGATTGAGGATTGAGGATGAGGGCTGAGGGTTGAGGATTGAGGTTTGAGGACTGAGGACTGAGGATTGAGGATTGAGAATTAAGGATTGAGTATTGAGGATTGAAGATTGAGGATTGGGTATTGAGGATTGAAGAATGAGGATTGAGCATTGAGGATTGAGGATTGAGTGTTGAGGATTGAAGATTGAGTATTGAGGGCTTAAGGCTGACGATTGAGTATTGAGGAATGAAGATTGAGGATTGGGTATTGAGGATTGAAGAATGAGGATTGAAGATTGAGGATTGAGGATTGAGTGTTGTGGATTGAGGACGAGGACTGTGGGTTGAGTATTGATGTCTGAGGTCTGAGGATTGAGGATTGAGGATTGAGAATTGAGGATTGAGGATTGAGTATTGAGGATTGAAGATTGAGGATTGAAGATTGAGGATTGAAGATTGAGGATTGAGTATTGAGGATTGAATATTGAGGATTGAGGATTGAGGATTGAGCATTGAGAATGAGGGCTGAAGATTGAGGATTCAGGATTGAGGGTTCAGGATTGTGGTTTGAGGACTGAGGATTGAGGATTGAGGATTGAGTGTTGAGGATTGAGGATTGAAGATTGAGTACTGAGGATTGAAGATTGAGGATTGAGGATTGAGTATTGAGGATCGAGGATCGAGGATTGAGGATTGAGGATTGAGGATTGACGCTTGAGGATTGAGGTTTGAGGATGGACGATTGAAGAGAGAGGACTGAGTGTTGGGGTTTGAGTGTTGAGAGTAGATGTTTGAGGATTGAGGTTTTATTATTGAATATTGTGAATTGAGTGAGGAACCATGAGAATTCAGGATATTCTATAGAATATTGAGAATTGAGGATTGATGGTTGAGTATTGAGGATTGATGGTTTGGGTTGGGGATTGAGGGTTGTGGATTGAGGACGAGGACTGAGGGTTGAGTATTGATGTTTGAGGTCTGAGGATTGCGGATTGAGGATTGTGAATAGAGGATTGAGGATTGTGAATAGAGGATTGAGGATTGAGGATTGAAGATTGAGGATAGGGTATTGAGGATTGAAAAATGAGGATTCAGGATTGAGGATTGAGTATTGAGTATCGAAGATTGAGTATTGAGGATTGAGGATTGGGGATTGAGTGTTGAGTGCCGAAGATTGAGTATTGAGGGTTGAAGACTGACGATTGAGGATTGAGGATTGAGGATTGAGGATTGAGGATTGAGGATTGAGGATTGAACACTGAGGATTGAGGATTGAGTGTGAGGGCTGAGGGTTGAGGATTGAGGTTTGAGGACTGAGGACTGAGGATCGAGGATTGAGAGTTGAGGATTGAGGACAGAGGATTGAAGATTGAGGATTGGGTATTGAGGATTGAAGAATGAGGATTGAGGATTGAGGATTGAGGATTGAGGATTGAAGATTGAGTATTGAGGATTGAAGACTGACGATTGAGGACTGAGGATTGAGGATTGAGTATTGAGGATTGAAGATTGAGGATAGGGTATTTAGGATTGATAAATGAGGATTCAGGATTGAGGATTGAGTATTGAGTATCGAAGATTGAGTATTGAGGATTGAGGATTGAGTGTTGAGGATTGAAGATTGAGTATTGAGGGTTTAAGGCTGACGACTGAGGATTGAGGATTGAGGATTGAGGATTGAGGATTGAGGATTGAAGATTGAGGATTGGGGACTGAGTGTTGAGGGTTGAGTGGTGAGAATTGATGTTTGTGGATAGAGATTTGGAGATTGCAGATTGAGTATTGAGAATTGAAAACTGTGAATTGATGATATTGACAGCTGTTTGTTGAGGTCTGTGGTCTGAAGATTGAGGATTCAGGATTGAGGATACATGATTGAGGTTTGAGGACTGAGGATTGAGGATTGACGATTGAGGATTGAGGATTGAGGATTGAGGATTGAGGATTGAGGATGAGGGCTGAGGGTTGAGGATTGAGGTTTGAGGACTGAGGACTGAGGATTGAGGATTGAGAATTAAGGATTGATTATTGAGGATTGAAGATTGAGGATTGGGTATTGAGGATTGAAGAATGAGGATTGAGCATTGAGGATTGAGGATTGTGTGTTGAGGATTGAAGATTGAGTATTGAGGGCTTAAGACTGACGATTGAGTATTGAGGAATGAAGATTGAGGATTGGGTATTGAGGATTGAAGAATGAGGATTGAAGATTGAGGATTGAGGATTGAGTGTTGTGGATTGAAGACGAGGACTGTGGGTTGGGTATTGATGTCTGAGGTCTGAGGATTGAGGATTGAGGATTGAGAACTGAGGATTGAGGATTGAGTATTGAGGATTGAAGATTGAGGATTGAAGATTGAGGATTGAGTATTGAGGATTGAATATTGAGGATTGAGGATTGAGGATTGAGGATTGAGAATGAGGGCTGAAGATTGAGGATTCAGGATTGAGGATTCAGGATTGTGGTTTGAGGACTGAGGATTGAGTATTGAGGATTGAGGGTTGAGGATTGAGGATTGAAGATTGAGTACTGAGGATTGAAGATTGAGGATTGAGGATTGAGTATTGAGGATCGAGGATCGAGGATTGAGGATTGAGGATTGAGGATTGACGCTTGAGGATTGAGGTTTGAGGATGGACGATTGAAGAGAGAGGACTGAGTGTTGGGGTTTGAGTGTTGAGAGTAGATGTTTGAGGATTGAGGTTTGATTATTGAATATTGTGAATTGAGTGAGGAACCATGAGAATTCAGGATATTCTATAGAATATTGAGAATTGAGGATTGATGGTTGAGTATTGAGGATTGATGGTTTGGGTTGGGGATTGAGGGTTGTGGATTGAGGACGAGGACTGAGGGTTGAGTATTGATGTTTGAGGTCTGAGGATTGAGGATTGAGGATTGTGAATAGAGGATTGAGGATTGAGGATTGAAGATTGAGGATAGGGTATTGAGGATTGAAAAATGAGGATTCAGGATTGAGGATTGAGTGTTGAGGATTGAAGATTGAGTATTGAGGGTTTAAGGCTGACGACTGAGGATTGAGGATTGAGGATTGAGGATTGAGGATTGAGGATTGAAGATTGAGTATTGAGGATTCAAGATTGAGGATTAAGGATTGAGGATTGGGGATTGAGGATCTAGGATTGGAGATTGATTATTGAGGATTGAAGATTGAGGGTTGAGGATTGAGGATTGAGTATTGATAATTGAGGTTTGAGGATGAGGAATGAGGGTTGAGGATTAAGGATTGAGGATTGAGGATTGAGGATTGAGGATTGAGGATTGAGGATTGAGGATTGAGGATGAGGGCTGAGGGTTGAGGATTGAGGTTTGAGGACTGAGGACAGAGGATTGAGGATTGAGAATTAAGCACTGAGTATTGAGGATTGAAGATTGAGGATTGGGTATTGAGGATTGCAGAATGAGGATTGAGCATTGAGGATTGAGTATTGAGTGTTGAGGATTGAAGATTGAGTATTGAGGGCTTAAGACTGACGATTGAGTATTGAGGAATGAAGATTGAGGATTGGGTATTGAGGATTGAAGAATGAGGATTGAGGGTTGAGGATTGAGGATTGAGTGCCGAGGAATGAAGATTGAGTATTGAGGGTTTAAGACTGACGATTGAGGATTGAGGATTGAGGATTGAGGATTGAGGATTGAGGATTGAAGGTTGAGGATTGAGGATTGAGGATTGAGTATTGAAGATTGAGGATTCAAGATTCAGTATTGAGGATTGAAGATTGGGAACTGAGGATTGAGGATTCAACATTGAGGACTGAGTGTTGAGTGTTGAGTGATGAGAATTGATGTTTGTGGATAGAGATTTGAAGATTGCAGATTGAGTATTAAGCATTGAAAACTTTGAATTGAGGATATTCTATTGAGGTTTGAGGATGGACAACTGATTGTTGAGGACTGAGGTCTGAAGATTGAGGATTCAGGATTGAGGATTCAGAATTGAGGTTTGAGGACTAAGGATTGAGGATTGAAGACTGAGGATTGAGGATTGGGGATGAGGGCTGAGGGTTGAGGATTGAGGTTTGAGGACTGAGGACTGAGGATTGAGGATTGAGGATTGAGGATTGAAGATTGAGTATTGAGGATTGAAGATCGAGGATTGAGGATTGAGGATTGAGGATTGAGGATTGAAAGTTGAGTATGAGGGCTGAGGATTGAGGATTGAGAATGAGGGCTGAGGGTTGAGAATGAGGGCTGAGGGTTGGATATTCAGGTTTGAGTATAGAATCCTGAGAATTCAGGATATTCTATTGAGCATTGAGAATTGAGGATTGATGGTTGAGTATTGAGGATTGAGGATTGAGGATTGAGTATTGTAGATTGAGGATTGATGATTGAGGATTGACGATTGAGGATTGAGGATTAGGAATTGAGGATTGAGGACTGAAGACTGTATATTGATGATTGAAGGTTGAGGATTGAGGATTGAGTGTTGTGGATTGAGGACGAGGACTGAGGGTTGAGTATTGATGTCTGAGGTCTGACGATTGAGGATTGAGGATTGAGAATTGAGGATTGAGGATTGAGCATTGAGGATTGAAGATTGTGGATTGTGGATTGAGGATTGAGGTTTGAGGACTGAAGATTGTATATTGATGATTGAAGATTGAGGATTGAGGATTGAGTGTTGTGGATTGAGGACGAGGACTGAGGGTTGAGTATTGATGTCTGAGGTCTGAGGATTGAGGATTGAGGATTGAGAATTGAGGTTTGAGGATTGAGGATTGAGGATTGAGGATTGAGTATTGAGGATTGAATATTGAGGATGGAGGATTGAGGATTGAGGATTGAGAATGAGGGCTGAGGGTTGAGGATACATGTTTGAGTATAGAATCCTGAGAATTCAGGATATTCTGTTGAGCATTGAGAATTGAGGATTGATGGTTGAGTATTGAGGATTGAGGATTGAGGATTGAGGATTGAGGATTGAGTATTGAAGATTGAGGATTGATGATTGAGGATTGAGGATTGAGGATTGAGGATTGAGAACTGAGGATTGAGGACTGAAGATTGTATATTGATGATTGAAGATTGAGGATTGAGGATTGAGTGTTGTGGATTGAGGACGAGGACTGAGGGTTGAGCATTGATGTCTGAGGTCTGGGGATCGAGGATTGAGGATTGAGAATTGAGGATTGAGGATTGAGTATTGAGGATTGAAGATTGAGGATTGTGGATTGAGGATTGAGGATTGAGGACTGAAGATTGTATATTGATGATTGAAGATTGAGCATTGAGGATTGAGTGTTGTGGATTGAGGACGAGGACTGAGGGTTGAGTATTGATGTCTGAGGTCTGAGGATTGAGGATCGAGGATTGAGAATTCAGGATTGAGGATTGAGTATTGAGGACTGAAGATTGAGGATTGAAGATTGAGGATTGAGTATTGAGGATTGAATATTGAGAATTGATGATTGAGGATTGAGGATTGAGGATTGACGATGAGGGCTGAGGGTTGAGGATTGAGGTTTGAGGACTGAGGACTGAGGATTGAGGATTGAGAATTGAGGATTCAGGATTGAGGATTGAAGATTGAGGATTGGGTATTGAGGAGTGAAGAATGAGGATTGAGGATTGAGGATTGAGGATTGAGGATTGAGGATTGAGGATTGGAGATTGAGGATTGAGTACTGAGGATTGAAGAATGAGGAATGAGGACTGAGGATTGAGGATTGAGGATTGAAGATTGAGTATTGAGGATTGAAGATTGACGATTGAGGATTGAGGATTGAACATTGAGGCCTGAGTGTTGAGGGTTGAGTGATGAGAATTGATGTTTGTGGATAGAGGTTTGAAGATTGCAGATTGAGTATTGAGTCTTGAAAGCTGTGAATTGAGGATATTCTATTGAGGATTGAGGATTGACAATTGATTGTTGAGGACTGAGGGCCGAAGATTGAGGATTCAGGATTGAGGATTCAGAGTTGTGGTTTGAGGACTGAGGATTGAGGATTGAAGATTGAGTATTGAGGATTGAAGATTGAGGATTGAGGATTGAAGATTGAGTATTGAGGATTGAAGACTGACGGTTGAGGATTGAGGACTGACGATTGAAGATTGACGATTGAGGATTGAGGATTGAGGATTGAGGATTGAAGATTGAGGATTGGGGACTGAGTGCTGAGGGTTGAGTGATGAGAATTGATGTTTGTGGATAGAGATTTGAAGACTGCAAATTGAGTATTACGTATTGAAAACTATGAACTGAGGATATTCTATTGAGGATTGAGGATTGGCAACTGATTGTTGAGGACTGAGTGCTGAAGATTGAGGATTCAGGATTGAGGATTCAGGATTGTTGTTTGAGGACTGAGGATTGAGGATTGAGGATTGAGGATTGAGGATTGAGGATTGAGGATTGAAGATTGAGGATTGTGTATCGCGGATTGAACATTGAGGATTGAGGATTGAGGATTGAGGATTGAGGATTGAGGATTGAGGATTGAGGATTGAGGATTGAGGATTGAAGGTTGAGGATTGGGGATTGAGGAGTGACGATTGAGGATTGAGGATTGAGGATTGAAGATTGAGTATTGAGGATTGCAGACTGACGATTGAGGATTGATGATTGAAGGTTGAGGATTGAGGATTGAAGATTGAGTATTGAGGATTGAAGATTGTGGGTTGACGATTGAGGATTGAGTATTGAGGAATGAAGATTGAGGATTGAGGATTGAGGATTGAGGATTGAGGATTGATGATTGAGTATTGAGGATTGAGGATTTAGAGTTGAGGTTTGAGGATTGAGGATTGAGGATTGAGGATTGAGTATTTAGGATTGAATATTGAGGATTGAGGATTGAGGATTGAGGATTGAGAATGAGGGCTGAGGGTTGAGGATACATGTTTGAGTATAGAATCCTGAGAATTCAGGATATTCTGTTGAGCATTGAGAATTGAGTATTGGTGGTTGAGTATTGAGGATTGAGGATTGAGGATTGAGGATTGAGGATTGAGTATTGAAGATTGAGGATTGATGATTGAGGATTGAGGATTGGGGATTGAGGATTGAGAATTGAGGATTGAGGACTGAAGATTGTATATTGATGATTGAAGATTGAGGATTGAAGATTGAGTGTTGTGGATTGAGGACGAGGACTGAGGGTTGAGCATTGATGTCTGAGGTCTGAGGATCGAGGATTGAGGATTGAGAATTGAGGATTGAGGATTGAGTATTGAGGATTGAAGATTGAGGATTGTGGATTGAGGATTGAGGATTGAGGACTGAAGATTGAGGATTGAAGATTGAGGATTGAGTATTGAGGATTGAATATAGAGGATTGAGGATTGAGGATTGAGGATTGAGGATTGACGATGAGGTCTGAGTGTTGAGGATTGAGGTTTGAGGACTGAGGACTGAGGATTGAGGATTGAGAATTGAGGATTCAGGATTGAGGATTGAAGATTGAGGATTGGGTATTGAGGATTGAAGAATGAGGATTGAGGATTGAGGATTGAGGATTGAGGATTGAGGATTGAGGATTGAGGATTGGAGATTGAGGGTTGAGTACTGAGGATTGAAGAATGAGGAATGAGGACTGAGGATTGAGGATTGAGGATTGAAGATTGAGTATTGAGGATTGAAGATTGACGATTGAGGATTGAGGATTGAGGATTGAGGATTGAACGTAGAGGACTGAGTGTTGAGGGTTGAGTGATGAGAATTCATGTTTGTGGATAGAGGTTTGAAGATTGCAGATTGAGTATTGCGTCTTGAAAGCTGTGAATTGAGGATATTCTATTGAGGATTGAGGATTGACAATTGATTGTTGAGGACTGAGGGCCGAAGATTGAGGATTCAGGATTGAGGATTCAGAGTTGAGGTTTGAGGACTGAGGATTGAGGATTGAAGATTGAGTATTGAGTATTGAAGATTGAGGATTGAGGATAGAAGATTGAGTATTGAGGATTGAAGACTGACGGTTGAGGATTGAGGACTGAGGATTGAGGATTGAGGACTGACGATTGAAGATTGACGATTGAGGATTGAGGATTGAGGATTGAGGATTGAAGATTGAGGATTGGGGACTGAGTGTCGAGGGTTGAGTGATGAGAATTGATGTTTGTGGATAGAGATTTGAAGATTGCAAATTGAGTATTACGTATTGAAAACTATGAACTGAGGATATTCTATTGAGGATTGAGGATTGACGGCTGACTGTTGAGGTCTGAGGTCTGAAGATTGAGGATTCAGGTTTGAGGATACAGGATTGAGGTTTGAGGACTGAGGATTGAGGATTGAGGACTGAGGACTGAGCATTGAGGATTGAGGATTGAAGACTGAGGATTGAGGATTGAGGACGTGGGCTGAGGGTTGAGGATTGAGGTTTGAGGACTGAGGATTGAGGATTGAAGATTGAGTATTGAGGATTGAAGATTGAGGATTGAGGATTGAAGATTGAGTATTGAGGATTGAAGACTGACGGTTGAGGATTGAGGACTGAGGATTGAGGATTGAGGATTGACGATTGAAGATTGAAGATTGAGGATTGTGGATTGAGGATTGAGGATTGAGGACTGAAGATTGTATATTGATGATTGAAGATTGAGCATTGAGGATTGAGTGTTGTGGATTGAGGACGAGGACTGAGGGTTGAGTATTGATGTCTGAGGTCTGAGGACTGAGGATGGAGGATTGAGAATTGAGGATTGAGGTTTGAGTATTGAGGACTGAAGATTGAGGATTGAAGATTGAGGATTGAGTATTGAGGATTGAATATTGAGGATTGAGGATTGAGGATTGAGGATTGACGATGAGGGCTGTGGGTTGAGGATTGAGGTTTGAGGACTGAGGACTGAGGATTGAGGATTGAGAATTGAGGATTGAGTATTGAGGATTGAAGATTGAGGATTGGGTATTGAGGATTGAAGAATGAGGATTGAGTATTGAGGATTGAGGATTGAGTGTTGAGGATTGAAGGTTGAGTATTGAGGGTTTAAGGCTGACGACTGAGGATTGAGGATTGAGGATTGAGGATTGAGGATTGAGGATTGAAGATTGAGTATTGAGGATTCAAGATTGAGGATTGAGGATTGAGGATTGAGGATTGAGGATTGAATATTGAGGATTGGGGACTGAGTGTTGAGCGTTGAGTGGTGAGAATTGATGTTTGTGGATAGAGATTTGAAGATTGCAGATTGAGTATTGAGTATTGAACACTGTGAATTGATGATATTCTATTGAGGATTGAGGATTGACAGCTGTTTGTTGAGGTCTGAGGTCTGAAGATTGAGGATTCAGGATTGAGGATACAGGATTGAGGTTTGAGGACTGAGGATTGAGGATTGAGGATTGAGGATTGAGGATTGAGGATTGAGGATTGAGGATTGAGGATGAGGGCTGAGGGTTGAGGATTGAGGTTTGAGGACTGAGGACTGAGGATTGAGGATTGAGAATTAAGGATTGAGTATTGAGGATTGAAGATTGAGGATTGGGTATTGAGGATTGAAGAATGAGGATTGAGCATTGAGGATTGAGGATTGAGTGTTGAGGATTGAAGATTGAGTATTGAGGGCTTAAGGCTGACGATTGAGTATTGAGGAATGAAGATTGAGGATTGGGTATTGAGGATTGAAGAATGAGGATTGAAGATTGAGGATTGAGGATTGAGTGTTGTGGATTGAGGACGAGGACTGTGGGTTGAGTATTGATGTCTGAGGTCTGAGGATTGAGGATTGAGGATTGAGAATTGAGGATTGAGGATTGAGTATTGAGGATTGAAGATTGAGGATTGAAGATTGAGGATTGAAGATTGAGGATTGAGTATTGAGGATTGAATATTGAGGATTGAGGATTGAGGATTGAGCATTGAGAATGAGGGCTGAAGATTGAGGATTCAGGATTGAGGGTTCAGGATTGTGGTTTGAGGACTGAGGATTGAGGATTGAGGATTGAGTGTTGAGGATTGAGGATTGAAGATTGAGTACTGAGGATTGAAGATTGAGGATTGAGGATTGAGTATTGAGGATCGAGGATCGAGGATTGAGGATTGAGGATTGAGGATTGACGCTTGAGGATTGAGGTTTGAGGATGGACGATTGAAGAGAGAGGACTGAGTGTTGGGGTTTGAGTGTTGAGAGTAGATGTTTGAGGATTGAGGTTTTATTATTGAATATTGTGAATTGAGTGAGGAACCATGAGAATTCAGGATATTCTATAGAATATTGAGAATTGAGGATTGATGGTTGAGTATTGAGGATTGATGGTTTGGGTTGGGGATTGAGGGTTGTGGATTGAGGACGAGGACTGAGGGTTGAGTATTGATGTTTGAGGTCTGAGGATTGCGGATTGAGGATTGTGAATAGAGGATTGAGGATTGTGAATAGAGGATTGAGGATTGAGGATTGAAGATTGAGGATAGGGTATTGAGGATTGAAAAATGAGGATTCAGGATTGAGGATTGAGTATTGAGTATCGAAGATTGAGTATTGAGGATTGAGGATTGGGGATTGAGTGTTGAGTGCCGAAGATTGAGTATTGAGGGTTGAAGACTGACGATTGAGGATTGAGGATTGAGGATTGAGGATTGAGGATTGAGGATTGAGGATTGAACACTGAGGATTGAGGATTGAGTGTGAGGGCTGAGGGTTGAGGATTGAGGTTTGAGGACTGAGGACTGAGGATCGAGGATTGAGAGTTGAGGATTGAGGACAGAGGATTGAAGATTGAGGATTGGGTATTGAGGATTGAAGAATGAGGATTGAGGATTGAGGATTGAGGATTGAGGATTGAAGATTGAGTATTGAGGATTGAAGACTGACGATTGAGGACTGAGGATTGAGGATTGAGTATTGAGGATTGAAGATTGAGGATAGGGTATTTAGGATTGATAAATGAGGATTCAGGATTGAGGATTGAGTATTGAGTATCGAAGATTGAGTATTGAGGATTGAGGATTGAGTGTTGAGGATTGAAGATTGAGTATTGAGGGTTTAAGGCTGACGACTGAGGATTGAGGATTGAGGATTGAGGATTGAGGATTGAGGATTGAAGATTGAGGATTGGGGACTGAGTGTTGAGGGTTGAGTGGTGAGAATTGATGTTTGTGGATAGAGATTTGGAGATTGCAGATTGAGTATTGAGAATTGAAAACTGTGAATTGATGATATTGACAGCTGTTTGTTGAGGTCTGTGGTCTGAAGATTGAGGATTCAGGATTGAGGATACATGATTGAGGTTTGAGGACTGAGGATTGAGGATTGACGATTGAGGATTGAGGATTGAGGATTGAGGATTGAGGATTGAGGATGAGGGCTGAGGGTTGAGGATTGAGGTTTGAGGACTGAGGACTGAGGATTGAGGATTGAGAATTAAGGATTGAGTATTGAGGATTGAAGATTGAGGATTGGGTATTGAGGATTGAAGAATGAGGATTGAGCATTGAGGATTGAGGATTGTGTGTTGAGGATTGAAGATTGAGTATTGAGGGCTTAAGACTGACGATTGAGTATTGAGGAATGAAGATTGAGGATTGGGTATTGAGGATTGAAGAATGAGGATTGAAGATTGAGGATTGAGGATTGAGTGTTGTGGATTGAAGACGAGGACTGTGGGTTGGGTATTGATGTCTGAGGTCTGAGGATTGAGGATTGAGGATTGAGAACTGAGGATTGAGGATTGAGTATTGAGGATTGAAGATTGAGGATTGAAGATTGAGGATTGAGTATTGAGGATTGAATATTGAGGATTGAGGATTGAGGATTGAGGATTGAGAATGAGGGCTGAAGATTGAGGATTCAGGATTGAGGATTCAGGATTGTGGTTTGAGGACTGAGGATTGAGTATTGAGGATTGAGGGTTGAGGATTGAGGATTGAAGATTGAGTACTGAGGATTGAAGATTGAGGATTGAGGATTGAGTATTGAGGATCGAGGATCGAGGATTGAGGATTGAGGATTGAGGATTGACGCTTGAGGATTGAGGTTTGAGGATGGACGATTGAAGAGAGAGGACTGAGTGTTGGGGTTTGAGTGTTGAGAGTAGATGTTTGAGGATTGAGGTTTGATTATTGAATATTGTGAATTGAGTGAGGAACCATGAGAATTCAGGATATTCTATAGAATATTGAGAATTGAGGATTGATGGTTGAGTATTGAGGATTGATGGTTTGGGTTGGGGATTGAGGGTTGTGGATTGAGGACGAGGACTGAGGGTAGAGTATTGATGTTTGAGGTCTGAGGATTGAGGATTGAGGATTGTGAATAGAGGATTGAGGATTGAGGATTGAAGATTGAGGATAGGGTATTGAGGATTGAAGATTGACGATTGAGGATTGAGGATTGAACATTGAGGCCTGAGTGTTGAGGGTTGAGTGATGAGAATTGATGTTTGTGGATAGAGGTTTGAAGATTGCAGATTGAGTATTGAGTCTTGAAAGCTGTGAATTGAGGATATTCTATTGAGGATTGAGGATTGACAATTGATTGTTGAGGACTGAGGGCCGAAGATTGAGGATTCAGGATTGAGGATTCAGAGTTGTGGTTTGAGGACTGAGGATTGAGGATTGAAGATTGAGTATTGAGGATTGAAGATTGAGGATTGAGGATTGAAGATTGAGTATTGAGGATTGAAGACTGACGGTTGAGGATTGAGGACTGACGATTGAAGATTGACGATTGAGGATTGAGGATTGAGGATTGAGGATTGAAGATTGAGGATTGGGGACTGAGTGTTGAGGGTTGAGTGATGAGAATTGATGTTTGTGGATAGAGATTTGAAGACTGCAAATTGAGTATTACGTATTGAAAACTATGAACTGAGGATATTCTATTGAGGATTGAGGATTGGCAACTGATTGTTGAGGACTGAGTGCTGAAGATTGAGGATTCAGGATTGAGGATTCAGGATTGTTGTTTGAGGACTGAGGATTGAGGATTGAGGATTGAGGATTGAGGATTGAGGATTGAGGATTGAAGATTGAGGATTGTGTATCGCGGATTGAACATTGAGGATTGAGGATTGAGGATTGAGGATTGAGGATTGAGGATTGAGGATTGAGGATTGAGGATTGAGGATTGAAGGTTGAGGATTGGGGATTGAGGAGTGACGATTGAGGATTGAGGATTGAGGATTGAAGATTGAGTATTGAGGATTGCAGACTGACGATTGAGGATTGATGATTGAAGGTTGAGGATTGAGGATTGAAGATTGAGTATTGAGGATTGAAGATTGTGGGTTGACGATTGAGGATTGAGTATTGAGGAATGAAGATTGAGGATTGAGGATTGAGGATTGAGGATTGAGGATTGATGATTGAGTATTGAGGATTGAGGATTTAGAGTTGAGGTTTGAGGATTGAGGATTGAGGATTGAGGATTGAGTATTTAGGATTGAATATTGAGGATTGAGGATTGAGGATTGAGGATTGAGAATGAGGGCTGAGGGTTGAGGATACATGTTTGAGTATAGAATCCTGAGAATTCAGGATATTCTGTTGAGCATTGAGAATTGAGTATTGGTGGTTGAGTATTGAGGATTGAGGATTGAGGATTGAGGATTGAGGATTGAGTATTGAAGATTGAGGATTGATGATTGAGGATTGAGGATTGGGGATTGAGGATTGAGAATTGAGGATTGAGGACTGAAGATTGTATATTGATGATTGAAGATTGAGGATTGAAGATTGAGTGTTGTGGATTGAGGACGAGGACTGAGGGTTGAGCATTGATGTCTGAGGTCTGAGGATCGAGGATTGAGGATTGAGAATTGAGGATTGAGGATTGAGTATTGAGGATTGAAGATTGAGGATTGTGGATTGAGGATTGAGGATTGAGGACTGAAGATTGAGGATTGAAGATTGAGGATTGAGTATTGAGGATTGAATATAGAGGATTGAGGATTGAGGATTGAGGATTGAGGATTGACGATGAGGTCTGAGTGTTGAGGATTGAGGTTTGAGGACTGAGGACTGAGGATTGAGGATTGAGAATTGAGGATTCAGGATTGAGGATTGAAGATTGAGGATTGGGTATTGAGGATTGAAGAATGAGGATTGAGGATTGAGGATTGAGGATTGAGGATTGAGGATTGAGGATTGGAGATTGAGGGTTGAGTACTGAGGATTGAAGAATGAGGAATGAGGACTGAGGATTGAGGATTGAGGATTGAAGATTGAGTATTGAGGATTGAAGATTGACGATTGAGGATTGAGGATTGAGGATTGAGGATTGAACGTTGAGGACTGAGTGTTGAGGGTTGAGTGATGAGAATTCATGTTTGTGGATAGAGGTTTGAAGATTGCAGATTGAGTATTGCGTCTTGAAAGCTGTGAATTGAGGATATTCTATTGAGGATTGAGGATTGACAATTGATTGTTGAGGACTGAGGGCCGAAGATTGAGGATTCAGGATTGAGGATTCAGAGTTGAGGTTTGAGGACTGAGGATTGAGGATTGAAGATTGAGTATTGAGTATTGAAGATTGAGGATTGAGGATAGAAGATTGAGTATTGAGGATTGAAGACTGACGGTTGAGGATTGAGGACTGAGGATTGAGGATTGAGGACTGACGATTGAAGATTGACGATTGAGGATTGAGGATTGAGGATTGAGGATTGAAGATTGAGGATTGGGGACTGAGTGTCGAGGGTTGAGTGATGAGAATTGATGTTTGTGGATAGAGATTTGAAGATTGCAAATTGAGTATTACGTATTGAAAACTATGAACTGAGGATATTCTATTGAGGATTGAGGATTGACGGCTGACTGTTGAGGTCTGAGGTCTGAAGATTGAGGATTCAGGATTGAGGATACAGGATTGAGGTTTGAGGACTGAGGATTGAGGATTGAGGATTGAGGATTGAGGATTGAGGATTGAGGATTGAGGATTGAGGATGAGGGCTGAGGGTTGAGGATTGAGGTTTGAGGACTGAGGACTGAGGATTGAGGATTGAGAATTAAGGATTGAGTATTGAGGATTGAAGATTGAGGATTGGGTATTGAGGATTGAAGAATGAGGATTGAGCATTGAGGATTGAGGATTGAGTGTTGAGGATTGAAGATTGAGTATTGAGGGCTTAAGGCTGACGATTGAGTATTGAGGAATGAAGATTGAGGATTGGGTATTGAGGATTGAAGAATGAGGATTGAAGATTGAGGATTGAGGATTGAGTGTTGTGGATTGAGGACGAGGACTGTGGGTTGAGTATTGATGTCTGAGGTCTGAGGATTGAGGATTGAGGATTGAGAATTGAGGATTGAGGATTGAGTATTGAGGATTGAAGATTGAGGATTGAAGATTGAGGATTGAAGATTGAGGATTGAGTATTGAGGATTGAATATTGAGGATTGAGGATTGAGGATTGAGCATTGAGAATGAGGGCTGAAGATTGAGGATTCAGGATTGAGGGTTCAGGATTGTGGTTTGAGGACTGAGGATTGAGGATTGAGGATTGAGTGTTGAGGATTGAGGATTGAAGATTGAGTACTGAGGATTGAAGATTGAGGATTGAGGATTGAGTATTGAGGATCGAGGATCGAGGATTGAGGATTGAGGATTGAGGATTGACGCTTGAGGATTGAGGTTTGAGGATGGACGATTGAAGAGAGAGGACTGAGTGTTGGGGTTTGAGTGTTGAGAGTAGATGTTTGAGGATTGAGGTTTTATTATTGAATATTGTGAATTGAGTGAGGAACCATGAGAATTCAGGATATTCTATAGAATATTGAGAATTGAGGATTGATGGTTGAGTATTGAGGATTGATGGTTTGGGTTGGGGATTGAGGGTTGTGGATTGAGGACGAGGACTGAGGGTTGAGTATTGATGTTTGAGGTCTGAGGATTGCGGATTGAGGATTGTGAATAGAGGATTGAGGATTGTGAATAGAGGATTGAGGATTGAGGATTGAAGATTGAGGATAGGGTATTGAGGATTGAAAAATGAGGATTCAGGATTGAGGATTGAGTATTGAGTATCGAAGATTGAGTATTGAGGATTGAGGATTGGGGATTGAGTGTTGAGTGCCGAAGATTGAGTATTGAGGGTTGAAGACTGACGATTGAGGATTGAGGATTGAGGATTGAGGATTGAGGATTGAGGATTGAGGATTGAACACTGAGGATTGAGGATTGAGTGTGAGGGCTGAGGGTTGAGGATTGAGGTTTGAGGACTGAGGACTGAGGATCGAGGATTGAGAGTTGAGGATTGAGGACAGAGGATTGAAGATTGAGGATTGGGTATTGAGGATTGAAGAATGAGGATTGAGGATTGAGGATTGAGGATTGAGGATTGAAGATTGAGTATTGAGGATTGAAGACTGACGATTGAGGACTGAGGATTGAGGATTGAGTATTGAGGATTGAAGATTGAGGATAGGGTATTTAGGATTGATAAATGAGGATTCAGGATTGAGGATTGAGTATTGAGTATCGAAGATTGAGTATTGAGGATTGAGGATTGAGTGTTGAGGATTGAAGATTGAGTATTGAGGGTTTAAGGCTGACGACTGAGGATTGAGGATTGAGGATTGAGGATTGAGGATTGAGGATTGAAGATTGAGGATTGGGGACTGAGTGTTGAGGGTTGAGTGGTGAGAATTGATGTTTGTGGATAGAGATTTGGAGATTGCAGATTGAGTATTGAGAATTGAAAACTGTGAATTGATGATATTGACAGCTGTTTGTTGAGGTCTGTGGTCTGAAGATTGAGGATTCAGGATTGAGGATACATGATTGAGGTTTGAGGACTGAGGATTGAGGATTGACGATTGAGGATTGAGGATTGAGGATTGAGGATTGAGGATTGAGGATGAGGGCTGAGGGTTGAGGATTGAGGTTTGAGGACTGAGGACTGAGGATTGAGGATTGAGAATTAAGGATTGAGTATTGAGGATTGAAGATTGAGGATTGGGTATTGAGGATTGAAGAATGAGGATTGAGCATTGAGGATTGAGGATTGTGTGTTGAGGATTGAAGATTGAGTATTGAGGGCTTAAGACTGACGATTGAGTATTGAGGAATGAAGATTGAGGATTGGGTATTGAGGATTGAAGAATGAGGATTGAAGATTGAGGATTGAGGATTGAGTGTTGTGGATTGAAGACGAGGACTGTGGGTTGGGTATTGATGTCTGAGGTCTGAGGATTGAGGATTGAGGATTGAGAACTGAGGATTGAGGATTGAGTATTGAGGATTGAAGATTGAGGATTGAAGATTGAGGATTGAGTACTGAGGATTGAATATTGAGGATTGAGGATTGAGGATTGAGGATTGAGAATGAGGGCTGAAGATTGAGGATTCAGGATTGAGGATTCAGGATTGTGGTTTGAGGACTGAGGATTGAGTATTGAGGATTGAGGGTTGAGGATTGATGATTGAAGATTGAGTACTGAGGATTGAAGATTGAGGATTGAGGATTGAGTATTGAGGATCGAGGATCGAGGATTGAGGATTGAGGATTGAGGATTGACGCTTGAGGATTGAGGTTTGAGGATGGACGATTGAAGAGAGAGGACTGAGTGTTGGGGTTTGAGTGTTGAGAGTAGATGTTTGAGGATTGAGGTTTGATTATTGAATATTGTGAATTGAGTGAGGAACCATGAGAATTCAGGATATTCTATAGAATATTGAGAATTGAGGATTGATGGTTGAGTATTGAGGATTGATGGTTTGGGTTGGGGATTGAGGGTTGTGGATTGAGGACGAGGACTGAGGGTAGAGTATTGATGTTTGAGGTCTGAGGATTGAGGATTGAGGATTGTGAATAGAGGATTGAGGATTGAGGATTGAAGATTGAGGATAGGGTATTGAGGATTGAAAAATGAGGATTCAGGATTGAGGATTGAGTGTTGAGGATTGAAGATTGAGTATTGAGGGTTTAAGGCTGACGACTGAGGATTGAGGATTGAGGATTGAGGATTGAGGATTGAGGATTGAAGATTGAGTATTGAGGATTCAAGATTGAGGATTAAGGATTGAGGATTGGGGATTGAGGATCTAGGATTGGAGATTGATTATTGAGGATTGAAGATTGAGGGTTGAGGATTGAGGATTGAGTATTGATAATTGAGGTTTGAGGATGAGGAATGAGGGTTGAGGATTAAGGATTGAGGATTGAGGATTGAGGATTGAGGATTGAGGATTGAGGATTGAGGATTGAGGATGAGGGCTGAGGGTTGAGGATTGAGGTTTGAGGACTGAGGACAGAGGATTGAGGATTGAGAATTAAGCACTGAGTATTGAGGATTGAAGATTGAGGATTGGGTATTGAGGATTGCAGAATGAGGATTGAGCATTGAGGATTGAGTATTGAGTGTTGAGGATTGAAGATTGAGTATTGAGGGCTTAAGACTGACGATTGAGTATTGAGGAATGAAGATTGAGGATTGGGTATTGAGGATTGAAGAATGAGGATTGAGTGTTGAGGATTGAGGATTGAGTGCCGAGGAATGAAGATTGAGTATTGAGGGTTTAAGACTGACGATTGAGGATTGAGGATTGAGGATTGTGGATTGAGGATTGAGGATTGAAGGTTGAGGATTGAGGATTGAGGATTGAGTATTGAAGATTGAGGATTCAAGATTCAGTATTGAGGATTGAAGATTGGGAACTGAGGATTGAGGATTCAACATTGAGGACTGAGTGTTGAGTGTTGAGTGATGAGAATTGATGTTTGTGGATAGAGATTTGAAGATTGCAGATTGAGTATTAAGCATTGAAAACTTTGAATTGAGGATATTCTATTGAGGTTTGAGGATGGACAACTGATTGTTGAGGACTGAGGTCTGAAGATTGAGGATTCAGGATTGAGGATTCAGAATTGAGGTTTGAGGACTAAGGATTGAGGATTGAAGACTGAGGATTGAGGATTGGGGATGAGGGCTGAGGGTTGAGGATTGAGGTTTGAGGACTGAGGACTGAGGATTGAGGATTGAGGATTGAGGATTGAAGATTGAGTATTGAGGATTGAAGATCGAGGATTGAGGATTGAGGATTGAGGATTGAGGATTGAAAGTTGAGTATGAGGGCTGAGGATTGAGGATTGAGAATGAGGGCTGAGGGTTGAGAATGGGGGCTGAGGGTTGGATATTCAGGTTTGAGTATAGAATCCTGAGAATTCAGGATATTCTATTGAGCATTGAGAATTGAGGATTGATGGTTGAGTATTGAGGATTGAGGATTGAGGATTGAGTATTGTAGATTGAGGATTGATGATTGAGGATTGACGATTGAGGATTGAGGATTAGGAATTGAGGATTGAGGACTGAAGACTGTATATTGATGATTGAAGGTTGAGGATTGAGGATTGAGTGTTGTGGATTGAGGACGAGGACTGAGGGTTGAGTATTGATGTCTGAGGTCTGACGATTGAGGATTGAGGATTGAGAATTGAGGATTGAGGATTGAGCATTGAGGATTGTAGATTGTGGATTGTGGATTGAGGATTGAGGTTTGAGGACTGAAGATTGTATATTGATGATTGAAGATTGAGGATTGAGGATTGAGTGTTGTGGATTGAGGGCGAGGACTGAGGGTTGAGTATTGATGTCTGAGGTCTGAGGATTGAGGATTGAGGATTGAGAATTGAGGTTTGAGGATTGAGGATTGAGGATTGAGGATTGAGTATTGAGGATTGAATATTGAGGATTGAGGATTGAGGATTGAGGATTGAGAATGAGGGCTGAGGGTTGAGGATACATGTTTGAGTATAGAATCCTGAGAATTCAGGATATTCTGTTGAGCATTGAGAATTGAGGATTGATGGTTGAGTATTGAGGATTGAGGATTGAGGATTGAGGATTGAGGATTGAGTATTGAAGATTGAGGATTGATGATTGAGGATTGAGGATTGAGGATTGAGGACTGAGGATTGAGAATTGAGGATTGAGGACTGAAGATTGTATATTGATGATTGAAGATTGAGGATTGAGGATTGAGTGTTGTGGATTGAGGACGAGGACTGAGGGTTGAGCATTGATGTCTGAGGTCTGAGGATCGAGGATTGAGGATTGAGAATTGAGGATTGAGGATTGAGTATTGAGGATTGAAGATTGAGGAATGTGGATTGAGGATTGAGGATTGAGGACTGAAGATTGAGGATTGAGGATTGAGGATTGAGCATTGAGAATGAGGGCTGAAGATTGAGGATTCAGGATTGAGGATTCAGGATTGTGGTTTGAGGACTGAGGATTGAGGATTGAGGATTGAGGATTGAGGATTGAGTATTGAAGATTGAAGATTGACGATTGAGGATTGAGGATTGAGGATTGAGGATTGAACATTGAGGACTGAGTGTTGAGGGTTGAGTGATGAGAATTGATGTTTGTGGATAGAGGTTTGAAGATTGCAGATTGAGTATTGAGTCTTGAACGCTGTGAATTGAGGATATTCTATTGAGGATTGAGGATTGACAATTGATTGTTGAGGACTGAGGGCCGAAGATTGAGGATTCAGGATTGAGGATTCAGAGCTGAGGTTTGAGGACTGAGGATTGAGGATTGAAGATTCAGTATCGAGGATTGAAGATTGAGGATTGAGGATTGAAGATTGAGTATTGAGGATTGAAGACTGACGGTTGAGGATTGAGGACTGAGGATTGAGGATTGAGGACTGACGATTGAAGATTGACGATTGAGGATTGAGGATTGAGGATTGAGGATTGAAGATTGAGGATTGGGGACTGAGTGTTGAGGGTTGAGTGATGAGAATTGATGTTTGTGGATAGAGATTTGAAGATTGCAAATTGAGTATTACGTATTGAAAACTATGAACTGAGGATATTCTATTGAGGATTGAGGATTGGCAACTGATTGTTGAGGACTGAGTGCTGAAGATTGAGGATTCAGGATTGAGGATTCAGGATTGTTGTTTGAGGACTGAGGATTGAGGATTGAGGATTGAGGATTGAGGATTGAGGATTGAGGATTGAAGATTGAGGATTGTGTATCGCGGATTGAACATTGAGGATTGAGGATTGAGGATTGAGGATTGAGGATTGAGGACTGGAGATTGTATATTGATGGTTGAAGGTTGAGGATTGATGATTTAGTGTTGTGGATTGAGGACGAGGACTGAGGGTTGATTATTGATGTCTGAGGTCTGAGGATTGAGGATTGAGGATTGAGAATTGAGGACTGAGGATTGAGGATTGAGTATTGAGTATTGAAGATTGATAATTGATGATTGAGGATTGAGGATTGAGGATTGAGGATTGAGGATTGAGGATTGAGGATTGAGGATTGAAGGTTGAGGATTGGGGATTGAGGAGTGACGATTGAGGGTTGAGGATTGAGGATTGAAGATTGAGTATTGAGGATTGCAGACTGACGATTGAGGATTGATGATTGAAGGTTGAGGATTGAGGATTGAAGATTGAGTATTGAGGATTGAAGATTGTGGGCTGACGATTGAGGATTGAGTATTGAGGAATGAAGATTGAGGATTGAGGATTGAGGATTGAGGATTGAGCATTGATGATTGAGTATTGAGGATTGAGGATTGAGAATTGAGGTTTGAGGATTGAGGATTGAGGATTGAGGATTGAGTATTGAGGATTGAATATTGAGGATTGAGGATTGAGGATTGAGGATTGAGAATGAGGGCTGAGGGTTGAGGATACATGTTTGAGTATAGAATCCTGAGAATTCAGGATATTCTGTTGAGCATTGAGAATTGAGGATTGATGGTTGAGTATTGAGGATTGAGGATTGAGTATTGAGGATTGAGGATTGAGTATTGAAGATTGAGGATTGATGATTGAGGATTGAGGATTGAGGATTGAGGATTGAGAATTGAGGAATGAGGACTGAAGATTGTATATTGATGATTGAAGATTGAGGGTTGAGGATTGAGTGTTGTGGATTGAGGACGAGGACTGAGGGTTGAGTATTGATGTCTGAGGTCTGAGGATTGAGGATTGAGGATTGAGAATTGAGGATTGAGGATTGAGTATTGAGGATTGAAGATTGAGGATTGTGGATTGAGGATTGAGGATTGAGGACTGAAGATTGTATATTGATGATTGAAGATTGAGGATTGAGGATTGAGTGTTGTGGATTGAGGACGAGGACTGAGGGTTGAGTATTGATGTCTGAGGTCTGAGGATTGAGGATTGAGGATTGAGAATTGAGGTTTGAGGATTGAGGATTGAGGATTGAGGATTGAGTATTGAGGATTGAATATTGAGGATTGAGGATTGAGGATTGAGGATTGAGAATGAGGGCTGAGGGTTGAGGATACATGTTTGAGTATAGAATCCTGAGAATTCAGGGTATTCTGTTGAGCATTGAGAATTGAGGATTGATGGTTGAGTATTGAGGATTGAGGATTGAGGATTGAGGATTGAGGATTGAGTATTGAAGATTGAGGATTGATGATTGAGGATTGAGGATTGAGGATTGAGGATTGAGAATTGAGGATTGAGGACTGAAGATTGTATATTGATGATTGAAGATTGAGGATTGAGGATTGAGTGTTGTGGATTGAGGACGAGGACTGAGGGTTGAGCATTGATGTCTGAGGTCTGAGGGTCGAGGATTGAGGATTGAGAATTGAGGATTGAGGATTGAGTATTGAGGATTGAAGATTGAGGATTGTGGATTGAGGATTGAGGATTGAGGACTGAAGATTGAGGATTGAGGATTGAGGATTGAGCATTGAGAATGAGGGCTGAAGATTGAGGATTCAGGATTGAGGATTCAGGATTGTGGTTTGAGGACTGAGGATTGAGGATTGAGGATTGAGGGTTGAGGATTGAGGATTGAAGATTGAGTACTGAGGATTGAAGATTGAGGATTGAGGATTGAGTATTGAGGATCGAGGATCGAGGATTGAGGATTGAGGATTGAGGATTGACGCTTGAGGATTGAGGTTTGAGGATGGACGATTGAAGAGAGAGGACTGAGTGTTGGGGTTTGAGTGTTGAGAGTAGATGTTTGAGGATTGAGGTTTTATTATTGAATATTGTGAATTGAGTGAGGAACCATGAGAATTCAGGATATTCTATAGAATATTGAGAATTGAGGATTGATGGTTGAGTATTGAGGATTGATGGTTTGGGTTGGGGATTGAGGGTTGTGGATTGAGGACGAGGACTGAGGGTTGAGTATTGATGTTTGAGGTCTGAGGATTGAGGATTGAGGATTGTGAATAGAGGATTGAGGATTGAGGATTCAAGATTGAGGATAGGGTATTGAGGATTGAAAAATGAGGATTCAGGATTGAGGATTGAGTATTGAGTATCGAAGATTGAGTATTGAGGTTTGAGGATTGGGGATGGAGTGTTGAGTGCCGAAGATTGAGTATTGACGGTTGAAGACTGACGATTGAGGATTGAGGATTGAGGATTGAGGATTGAGGATTGAGGATTGAGGATTGAACACTGAGGATTGAGGATTGAGGATGAGGGCTGAGGGTTGAGGATTGAGGTTTGAGGACTGAGGACTGAGGATCGAGGATTGAGAGTTGAGGATTGAGGACAGAGGATTGAAGATTGAGGATTGGGTATTGAGGATTGAAGAATGAGGATTGAGGATTGAGGATTGAGGATTGAGGATTGAAGATTGAGTATTGAGGATTGAAGACTGACGATTGAGGACTGAGGATTGAGTATTGAGGATTGAAGATTGAGGATAGGGTATTGAGGATTGATAAATGAGGATTCAGGATTGAGGATTGAGTATTGAGTATCGAAGATTGAGTATTGAGGATTGAGGATTGAGTGTTGAGGATTGAAGATTGAGTATTGAGGGTTTAAGGCTGACGACTGAGGATTGAGGATTGAGGATTGAGGATTGAGGATTGAGGATTGAAGGTTGAGTATTGAGGATTCAAGATTGAGGATTGAGGATTGAGGATTGAGGATTGAGGATTGAATATTGAGGATTGGGGACTGAGTGTTGAGGGTTGAGTGGTGAGAATTGATGTTTGTGGATAGAGATTTGAAGATTGCAGATTGAGTATTGAGAATTGAAAACTGTGAATTGATGATATTGACAGCTGTTTGTTGAGGTCTGTGGTCTGAAGATTGAGGATTCAGGATTGAGGATACAGGATTGAGGTTTGAGGACTGAGGATTGAGGATTGAGGATTGAGGATTGAGGATTCAGGATTGAGGATTGAGGATTGAGGATGAGGTCTGAGGGTTGAGGATTGAGGTTTGAGGACTGAGGACTGAGGATTGAGGATTGAGAATTAAGGATTGAGTATTGAGGATTGAAGATTGAGGATTGGGTATTGAGGATTGAAGAATGAGGATTGAGCATTGAGGATTGAGGATTGAGTGTTGAGGATTGAAGATTGAGTATTGATGGCTTAAGACTGACGATAGAGTATTGAGGAATGAAGATTGAGGATTGGGTATTGAGGATTGAAGAATGAGGATTGAAGATTGAGGATTGAGGATTGAGTGTTGTGGATTGACGACGAGGACTGTGGGTTGAGTATTGATGTCTGAGGTCTGAGGATTGAGGATTGAGGATTGAGGATTGAGGATTGAGGATTGAATATTGAGGATTGGGGACTGAGTGTTGAGGGTTGAGTGGTGAGAATTGATGTTTGTGGATAGAGATTTGAAGATTGCAGATTGAGTATTGAGAATTGAAAACTGTGAATTGATGATATTGACAGCTGTTTGTTGAGGTCTGTGGTCTGAAGATTGAGGATTCAGGATTGAGGATACAGGATTGAGGTTTGAGGACTGAGGATTGAGGATTGAGGATAGAGGATTGAGGATTGAGGATTGAGGATTGAGGATTGAGGATGAGGGCTGAGGGTTGAGGATTGAGGTTTGAGGACTGAGGACTGAGGATTGAGGATTGAGAATTAAGGATTGAGTATTGAGGATTGAAGATTGAGGATTGGGTATTGAGGATTGAAGAATGAGGATTGAGGATTGAGGATTGTGAATAGAGGATTGAGGATTGAGGATTGAAGATTGAGGATAGGGTATTGAGGATTGAAAAATGAGGATTCAGGATTGAGGATTGAGTGTTGAGGATTGAAGATTGAGTATTGAGGGTTTAAGGCTGACGACTGAGGATTGAGGATTGAGGATTGAGGATTGAGGATTGAGGATTGATGATTGAGTATTGAGGATTCAAGATTGAGGATTAAGGATTGAGGATTGGGGATTGAGGATCTAGGATTGGAGATTGATTATTGAGGATTGAAGATTGAGGGTTGAGGATTGAGGATTGAGTATTGATAATTGAGACTTGAGGATGAGGACTGAGGGTTGAGGATTAAGGATTGAGGATTGAGGATTGAGGATTGAGGATTGAGGATTGAGGATTGAGGATTGAGGATGGGGGCTGAGGGTTGAGGATTGAGGTTTGAGGACTGAGGACAGAGGATTGAGGATTGAGAATTAAGGATTGAGTATTGAGTATTGAAGATTGAGGATTGGGTATTGAGGATTGCAGAATGAGGATTGAGCATTGAGGATTGAGAATTGAGTGTTGAGGATTGAAGATTGAGTATTGAGGGCTTAAGACTGACGATTGAGTATTGAGGAATGAAGATTGAGGATTGGGTATTGAGCATTGAAGAATGAGGATTGAGGATTGAGGATTGAGGATTGAGTGCCGAGGAATGAAGATTGAGTATTGAGGGTTTAAGACTGACGCTTGAGGATTGAGGATTGAGGATTGAGGATTGAGGATTGAGGATTGAAAGTTGAGGATTGAGGATTGAGGATTGAGTATTGAAGATTGAGGATTCAAGATTCAGTATTGAGGATTGAAGATTGGGAACTGAGGATTGAGGATTCAACATTGAGGACTGAGTGTTGAGTGTTGAGTGATGAGAATTGATGTTTGTGGATAGAGATTTGAAGATTGCAGATTGAGTATTAAGCATTGAAAACTTTGAATTGAGGATATTCTATTGAGGTTTGAGGATGGACAACTGATTGTTGAGGACTGAGGTCTGAAGATTGAGGATTCAGGATTGAGGATTCAGAATTGAGGTTTGAGGACTAAGGATTGAGGATTGAAGACTGAGGATTGAGGATTGGGGATGAGGGCTGAGGGTTGAGGATTGAGGTTTGAGGACTGAGGACTGAGGATTGAGGATTGAGGATTGAGGATTGAAGATTGAGTATTGACGATTGAAGATCGAGGATTGAGGATTGAGTATTGAGGATTGAGGATTGAAAGTTGAGGATGAGGGCTGAGGATTGAGGATTGAGAATGAGGGCTGAGGGTTGAGAATGAGGGCTGAGGGTTGGATATTCAGGTTTGAGTATGGAATCCTGAGAATTCAGGATATTCTATTGAGCATTGAGAAGTGAGTATTGATGGTTGAGTATTGAGGATTGAGGATTGAGGATTGAGTATTGTAGATTGAGGATTGATGATTGAGGATTGACGATTCAGGATTGAGGATTAGGAATTGAGGATTGAGGACTGAAGACTGTATATTGATGATTGAAGATTGAGGATTGAGGATTGAGTGTTGTGGATTGAGGACGAGGACTGAGGGTTGAGTATTGATGTCTGAGGTCTGAGGATTGAGGATTGAGGATTGAGAATTGAGGATTGAGGATTGAAGATTGAGGGTTGAGTATTGAGGATTGAAGGTTGAGGATTGAGGATTGAGAATTGGGGATTGACGATGAGGGCTGAGGTTTGAGGATTGAGGTTTGAGGACTGAGGACTGAGGATTGAGGATTGAGGATTGAGAATTGAGGATTGAGGATTGAAGATTGAGGATTGGGTATAGAGGATTGAAGAATGAGAATGGAGGATTGAGGGTTGAGGATTGAGGAATGAAAATTGAGGGTTGAGGGTTGAGGATTGACGATTGAAGATTGAGTATTGACGATTGAAGATTGAGGATTGACGATTGAGGATTGAGGATTGAGGATTGAAGATTGAGGATTTGGGACTGAGTGTTGAGGATTGAGTGATGAGAATTGATGTTTGTGGATAGAGATTTGACGATTGCAAATTGAGTATTGCGTATTGAAAACTCTGAGCTGAAGATATTCTATTGAGGATTGAGGATTGACAACTGATTGTTGAGGACTGAGTGCTGAAGATTGAGGATTCAGGATTGAGGATTCAGGATTGTGGTTTGAGGACTGAGGATTGACGATTGAGGATTGAGGATTGAGGATTGAGGATTGAGGATTGAGGATTGAAGATTGAGGATTGGGTATTGAGAATTGAACATTGAGGATTGAGGATTGAGGATTGAGGATTGAAGATTGAGTATTGAGGATTGAAGATTGAGGATTGAGGTTTGAGGTCTGAGGATTGAGGATTGAGGATTGAGGATTGAGGATTGAGGATTGAGTATTGATGATTGAGGATTGAGGATTGAAGATCGAGGATTGGGTATTGAGGATTGAAAAATGAGGATTCAGAATAGAGGATTGAGTATTGGGTATTGAAGATTGAGTATTGAGGATTGAGGATTGAGGATTGAGAATTGAGGATTGAGGATTGAGGATTGAGTATTGAGTATTGAAAGTTGAGGAGTGATGATTGAGGATTGAGGATTGAGGATTGAGGGTTGAGGATTGAGGATTGAGGATTGAGGATTGAAGGTTGAGGATTGGCGATTGAGGACTGACGATTGAGGATTGAGGATTGAGGATTGAGGATTGAGGATTGAAGATTGAGGATCGGGGACTGAGTGTTGAGGGTTGAGTGATGAGAATTGATGTTTGTGGATAGAGATTTGAAGATTGCAAATTGTGTATTGCGTATTGAAAACTCTGAACTGTTGATATTCTATTGAGGATTGAGGATTGGCAACTGATGGTTGAGGACTGAGTGCTGAAGATTGAGGATTGAGGGTTGAGGATTGAGGATTGAGGTTTGAGGATTGAAGATTGAGGATTGTGTATCGCGGATTGAACATTGAGGATTGAGGATTGAGGATTGAGGATTGTGGGTTGAGGTTTGACTATTGAGGACGAGGACTAACGGTTGAGGATTGAGGTTTGAGGATTGAGTATTGATGATTGAAGGTTGAGGATTGTGGACTGTGGATTGTGGATTTATGATTGAGGATTGAAGACTGAGTATGAGGGCTGAGGGTTGAGGATTGAGGTTTGAGGACTGAGGACTGAGGATTGAGGATTGAGAGTTGAGGATTGAGGATTGAGGATTGAAGATTGAGGATTGGGTATTGAGGATTGAAGAATGAGGATTGAGTATTGTGGATTGAGGATTGAGGGTTGAAGATTGAGTATTGAGGATTGAATACTGACGATTGAGGATTGAGGACTGAGGATTGAGGATTGAGGATTGAGGATTGAAGATTAAGTATTGAGGATTGAAGATTGAGGATTGAGGTTTGAGGGCTGAGGATTGAGGATTGAGGATTGAGGGTTGAGGATTGAGTACTGATGATTGAGGATTGAGGATTGAATATTGAGGATTGGGTATCGCGGATTGAACATTGAGGATTGCGGGTTGAGGATTCAGGATTGAGGATTGAGGACTGAAGATTGTATATTGATGGTTGAAGATTGAGGATTGAGGATTGAGTGTTGTGGATTGAGGACGAGGACTGAGGGTTGAGTATTGATGCCTGAGGTCTGAGGATTGAGGATTGAGGATTGAGAATTGAGGATTGAGGATTGAGGATTGAGGATTGAGGATTGAGGATTGAGGACTGAAGATTGTATATTGATGGTTGAAGGTTGAGGATTGAGGATTGAGGGTTGTGGATTGAGGACGAGGACTGAGGGCTGAGTATTGATGTTTGAGGTCTGAGGATTGAGGATTGAGGATTGAGAATTGAGGATTGAGGATTGAGGATTGAAGATTGAGTATTGAGGATTGAAGACTGACGATTGAGGATTGAGGACCGAGGATTGAGGATTGAGGATTGTGGATTGAAGATTGAGTATTGAGGATTGAAGGTTGAGGATTCAGGTTTGAGGATTGAAGATTGAGTATTGACGATTGAAGATTGAGGATTGAGGATTGAAGATTCAAGATTGAGGATTGACGATTGAGGATGGGGGACTGAGTGTTGAGGGTTGAGTGATGAGAATTGATGTTTGTGGATAGAGATTTGAAGATTGCAAATTGAGTATTGCGTATTGAAAACTCTGAACTGAGGATATTCTATTGAGGGTTGAGGATTGGCAACTGATTGTTGAGGACTGAGTGCTGAAGATTGAGGATTCAGGATTGAGGATTCAGGATTGTGGTTTGAGGACTGAGGATTGAGGATTGAGGATTGAGGATTGAGGATTGAGGATTGAGGATTGAAGATTGAGGATTGTGTATCGCGGATTGAACATTGCGGATTGAGGATTGAGGATTGAGGATTGAGGATTGAGGACTGAAGATTGTATATTGATCGTTGAAGATTGAGGATTGAGGATTGAGTGTTGTGGATTGAGGACGAGGACTGAGGGCTGAGTATTGATGTCTGAGGTCTGAGGATTGAGGATTGAGGATTGAGAATTGAGGATTGAGGATTGAGGATTGAGTATTGAGTATTGAAAGTTGAGGATTGATGATTGAGTATTGAGGATTGAGGATTGAGGGTTGAGGATTGAGGATTGAGGATTGAAGATTGAGGATCGGGGACTGTGTGTTGAGGGTTGAGTGATGAGAATTGATGTTTGTGGATAGAGATTTGAAGATTGCAAATTGTGTATTGCGTATTGAAAACTCTGAACTGTTGATACTCTATTGAGGATTGAGGATTGGCAACTGATGGTTGAGGACTGAGTGCTGAAGATTGAGGATTGAGGGTTGAGGATTGAGTATTGATGATTGAAGATTGAGGATTGTGGATTGTGGATTGTGGATTGATGATTGAGGATTGAAGATTGAGTATGAGGGCTGAGGGTTGAGGATTGAGGTTTGAGGACTGAGGACTGAGGATTGAGGATTGAGAGTTGAGGATTGAGGATTGAGGATTGAAGATTGAGGATTGGGTATTGAGGATTGAAGAATGAGGATTGAGTATTGTGGATTGAGGATTGAGGGTTGAAGATTGAGTATTGAGGATTGAATACTGACGATTGAGGATTGAGGACTGAGGATTGAGGATTGAGGATTGAGGATTGAAGATTAAGTATTGAGGATTGAAGATTGAGGATTGAGGTTTGAGGGCTGAGGATTGAGGATTGAGGATTGAGGATTGAGGATTGAGTATTGATGATTGAGGATTGAGGATTGAATATTGAGGATTGGATATCGCGGATTGAACATTGAGGATTGCGGGTTGAGGATTCAGGATTGAGGATTGAGGACTGAAGATTGTATATTGATGGTTGAAGATTGAGGATTGAGGATTGAGTGTTGTGGATTGAGGACGAGGACTGAGGGTTGAGTATTGATGCCTGAGGTCTGAGGATTGAGGATTGAGGATTGAGAATTGAGGATTGAGGATTGAGGATTGAGGATTGAGGATTGAGGATTGAGGACTGAAGATTGTATATTGATGGTTGAAGGTTGAGGATTGAGGATTGAGGGTTGTGGATTGAGGACGAGGACTGAGGGCTGAGTATTGATGTTTGAGGTCTGAGGATTGAGGATTGAGGATTGAGAATTGAGGATTGAGGATTGAGGATTGAAGATTGAGTATTGAGGATTGAAGACTGACGATTGAGGATTGAGGACCGAGGATTGAGGATTGAGGATTGTGGATTGAAGATTGAGTATTGAGGATTGAAGGTTGAGGATTCAGGTTTGAGGATTGAAGATTGAGTATTGACGATTGAAGATTGAGGATTGAGGATTGAAGATTCAAGATTGAGGATTGACGATTGAGGATGGGGGACTGAGTGTTGAGGGTTGAGTGATGAGAATTGATGTTTGTGGATAGAGATTTGAAGATTGCAAATTGAGTATTGCGTATTGAAAACTCTGAACTGTTGATATTCTATTGAGGATTGAGGATTGGCAACTGATGGTTGAGGACTGAGTGCTGAAGATTGAGGATTGAGGGTTGAGGATTGAGTATTGATGATTGAAGATTGAGGATTGTGGATTGTGGATTGTGGATTGATGATTGAGGATTGAAGATTGAGTATGAGGGCTGAGGGTTGAGGATTGAGGTTTGAGGACTGAGGACTGAGGATTGAGGATTGAGAGTTGAGGATTGAGGATTGAGGATTGAAGATTGAGGATTGGGTATTGAGGATTGAAGAATGAGGATTGAGTATTGTGGATTGAGGATTGAGGGTTGAAGATTGAGTATTGAGGATTGAATACTGACGATTGAGGATTGAGGACTGAGGATTGAGGATTGAGGATTGAGGATTGAAGATTAAGTATTGAGGATTGAAGATTGAGGATTGAGGTTTGAGGGCTGAGGATTGAGGATTGAGGATTGAGGATTGAGGATTGAGTATTGATGATTGAGGATTGAGGATTGAATATTGAGGATTGGATATCGCGGATTGAACATTGAGGATTGCGGGTTGAGGATTCAGGATTGAGGATTGAGGACTGAAGATTGTATATTGATGGTTGAAGATTGAGGATTGAGGATTGAGTGTTGTGGATTGAGGACGAGGACTGAGGGTTGAGTATTGATGCCTGAGGTCTGAGGATTGAGGATTGAGGATTGAGAATTGAGGATTGAGGATTGAGGATTGAGGATTGAGGATTGAGGATTGAGGACTGAAGATTGTATATTGATGGTTGAAGGTTGAGGATTGAGGATTGAGGGTTGTGGATTGAGGACGAGGACTGAGGGCTGAGTATTGATGTTTGAGGTCTGAGGATTGAGGATTGAGGATTGAGAATTGAGGATTGAGGATTGAGGATTGAAGATTGAGTATTGAGGATTGAAGACTGACGATTGAGGATTGAGGACCGAGGATTGAGGATTGAGGATTGTGGATTGAAGATTGAGTATTGAGGATTGAAGGTTGAGGATTCAGGTTTGAGGATTGAAGATTGAGTATTGACGATTGAAGATTGAGGATTGAGGATTGAAGATTCAAGATTGAGGATTGACGATTGAGGATGGGGGACTGAGTGTTGAGGGTTGAGTGATGAGAATTGATGTTTGTGGATAGAGATTTGAAGATTGCAAATTGAGTATTGCGTATTGAAAACTCTGAACTGAGGATATTCTATTGAGGGTTGAGGATTGGCAACTGATTGTTGAGGACTGAGTGCTGAAGATTGAGGATTCAGGATTGAGGATTCAGGATTGTGGTTTGAGGACTGAGGATTGAGGATTGAGGATTGAGGATTGAGGATTGAGGATTGAGGATTGAAGATTGAGGATTGTGTATCGCGGATTGAACATTGCGGATTGAGGATTGAGGATTGAGGATTGAGGATTGAGGACTGAAGATTGTATATTGATCGTTGAAGATTGAGGATTGAGGATTGAGTGTTGTGGATTGAGGACGAGGACTGAGGGTTGAGTATTGATGTCTGAGGTCTGAGGATTGAGGATTGAGGATTGAGAATTGAGGATTGAGGATTGAGGATTGAGTATTGAGTATTGAAAGTTGAGGATTGATGATTGAGTATTGAGGATTGAGGATTGAGGGTTGAGGATTGAGGATTGAGGATTGAAGATTGAGGATCGGGGACTGTGTGTTGAGGGTTGAGTGATGAGAATTGATGTTTGTGGATAGAGATTTGAAGATTGCAAATTGTGTATTGCGTATTGAAAACTCTGAACTGTTGATATTCTATTGAGGATTGAGGATTGGCAACTGATGGTTGAGGACTGAGTGCTGAAGATTGAGGATTGAGGATTGAGGATTGAGGATTGAGGATTGGGTATTGAGGATTGAAGAAGGAGGATTGAGGATTGAGGATTGAGTATTGGTGATTGAAGATTGAGGATTGACGATTGAGGATTGAGGATTGAGGATTGAGGATTGAGGATTGAGGATGAGGGCTGAGGGTTGAGGATTGAGGTTTGAGGACTGAGGACTGAGGATTGAGGATTGAGAATTAAGGATTGAGTATTGAGGATTGAAGATTGAGGATTGGGTATTGAGGATTGAAGAATGAGGATTGAGCATTGAGGATTGAGGATTGTGTGTTGAGGATTGAAGATTGAGTATTGAGGGCTTAAGACTGACGATTGAGTATTGAGGAATGAAGATTGAGGATTGGGTATTGAGGATTGAAGAATGAGGATTGAAGATTGAGGATTGAGGATTGAGTGTTGTGGATTGAGGACGAGGACTGTGGGTTGGGTATTGATGTCTGAGGTCTGAGGATTGAGGATTGAGGATTGAGAACTGAGGATTGAGGATTGAGTATTGAGGATTGAAGATTGAGGATTGAAGATTGAGGATTGAGTATTGAGGATTGAATATTGAGGATTGAGGATTGAGGATTGAGGATTGAGAATGAGGGCTGAAGATTGAGGATTCAGGATTGAGGATTCAGGATTGTGGTTTGAGGACTGAGGATTGAGTATTGAGGATTGAGGGTTGAGGATTGAGGATTGAAGATTGAGTACTGAGGATTGAAGATTGAGGATTGAGGATTGAGTATTGAGGATCGAGGATCGAGGATTGAGGATTGAGGATTGAGGATTGACGCTTGAGGATTGAGGTTTGAGGATGGACGATTGAAGAGAGAGGACTGAGTGTTGGGGTTTGAGTGTTGAGAGTAGATGTTTGAGGATTGAGGTTTGATTATTGAATATTGTGAATTGAGTGAGGAACCATGAGAATTCAGGATATTCTATAGAATATTGAGAATTGAGGATTGATGGTTGAGTATTGAGGATTGATGGTTTGGGTTGGGGATTGAGGGTTGTGGATTGAGGACGAGGACTGAGGGTTGAGTATTGATGTTTGAGGTCTGAGGATTGAGGATTGAGGATTGTGAATAGAGGATTGAGGATTGAGGATTGAAGATTGAGGATAGGGTATTGAGGATTGAAAAATGAGGATTCAGGATTGAGGATTGAGTGTTGAGGATTGAAGATTGAGTATTGAGGGTTTAAGGCTGACGACTGAGGATTGAGGATTGAGGATTGAGGATTGAGGATTGAGGATTGAAGATTGAGTATTGAGGATTCAAGATTGAGGATTAAGGATTGAGGATTGGGGATTGAGGATCTAGGATTGGAGATTGATTATTGAGGATTGAAGATTGAGGGTTGAGGATTGAGGATTGAGTATTGATAATTGAGATTTGAGGATGAGGACTGAGGGTTGAGGATTAAGGATTGAGGATTGAGGATTGAGGATTGAGGATTGAGGATTGAGGATTGAGGATTGAGGATGAGGGCTGAGGGTTGAGGATTGAGGTTTGAGGACTGAGGACAGAGGATTGAGGATTGAGAATTAAGCACTGAGTATTGAGGATTGAAGATTGAGGATTGGGTATTGAGGATTGCAGAATGAGGATTGAGCATTGAGGATTGAGTATTGAGTGTTGAGGATTGAAGATTGAGTATTGAGGGCTTAAGACTGACGATTGAGTATTGAGGAATGAAGATTGAGGATTGGGTATTGAGGATTGAAGAATGAGGATTGAGGGTTGAGGATTGAGGATTGAGTGCCGAGGAATGAAGATTGAGTATTGAGGGTTTAAGACTGACGATTGAGGATTGAGGATTGAGGATTGAGGATTGAGGATTGAGGATTGAAGGTTGAGGATTGAGGATTGAGGATTGAGTATTGAAGATTGAGGATTCAAGATTCAGTATTGAGGATTGAAGATTGGGAACTGAGGATTGAGGATTCAACATTGAGGACTGAGTGTTGAGTGTTGAGTGATGAGAATTGATGTTTGTGGATAGAGATTTGAAGATTGCAGATTGAGTATTAAGCATTGAAAACTTTGAATTGAGGATATTCTATTGAGGTTTGAGGATGGACAACTGATTGTTGAGGACTGAGGTCTGAAGATTGAGGATTCAGGATTGAGGATTCAGAATTGAGGTTTGAGGACTAAGGATTGAGGATTGAAGACTGAGGATTGAGGATTGGGGATGAGGGCTGAGGGTTGAGGATTGAGGTTTGAGGACTGAGGACTGAGGATTGAGGATTGAGGATTGAGGATTGAAGATTGAGTATTGAGGATTGAAGATCGAGGATTGAGGATTGAGGATTGAGGATTGAGGATTGAAAGTTGAGGATGAGGGCTGAGGATTGAGGATTGAGAATGAGGGCTGAGGGTTGAGAATGAGGGCTGAGGGTTGGATATTCAGATTTGAGTATAGAATCCTGAGAATTCAGGATATTCTATTGAGCATTGAGAATTGAGGATTGATGGTTGAGTATTGAGGATTGAGGATTGAGGATTGAGTATTGTAGATTGAGGATTGATGATTGAGGATTGACGATTGAGGATTGAGGATTAGGAATTGAGGATTGAGGACTGAAGACTGTATATTGATGATTGAAGGTTGAGGATTGAGGATTGAGTGTTGTGGATTGAGGACGAGGACTGAGGGTTGAGTATTGATGTCTGAGGTCTGACGATTGAGGATTGAGGATTGATAATTGAGGATTGAGGATTGAGCATTGAGGATTGAAGATTGTGGATTGTGGATTGAGGATTGAGGTTTGAGGACTGAAGATTGTATATTGATGATTGAAGATTGAGGATTGAGGATTGAGTGTTGTGGATTGAGGGCGAGGACTGAGGGTTGAGTATTGATGTCTGAGGTCTGAGGATTGAGGATTGAGGATTGAGAATTGAGGTTTGAGGATTGAGGATTGAGGATTGAGGATTGAGTATTGAGGATTGAATATTGAGGATTGAGGATTGAGGATTGAGGATTGAGAATGAGGGCTGAGGGTTGAGGATACATGTTTGAGTATAGAATCCTGAGAATTCAGGATATTCTGTTGAGCATTGAGAATTGAGGATTGATGGTTGAGTATTGAGGATTGAGGATTGAGGATTGAGGATTGAGGATTGAGTATTGAAGATTGAGGATTGATGATTGAGGATTGAGGATTGAGGATTGAGGATTGAGAATTGTGGATTGAGGACTGAAGATTGTATATTGATGATTGAAGATTGAGGATTGAGGATTGAGTGTTGTGGATTGAGGACGAGGACTGAGGGTTGAGCATTGATGTCTGAGGTCTGAGGATCGAGGATTGAGGATTGAGAATTGAGGATTGAGGATTGAGTATTGAGGATTGAAGATTGAGGAATGTGGATTGAGGATTGAGGATTGAGGACTGAAGATTGAGGATTGAGGATTGAGGATTGAGCATTGAGAATGAGGGCTGAAGATTGAGGATTCAGGATTGAGGATTCAGGATTGTGGTTTGAGGACTGAGGATTGAGGATTGAGGATTGAAGATTGAGGGTTGAGTATTGAGGATTGAAGGTTGAGGATTGAGGATTGAGAATTGGGGATTGACGATGAGGGCTGAGGTTTGAGGATTGAGGTTTGAGGACTGAGGACTGAGGATTGAGGATTGAGGATTGAGAATTGAGGATTGAGGATTGAAGATTGAGGATTGGGTATAGAGGATTGAAGAATGAGAATGGAGGATTGAGGGTTGAGGATTGAGGAATGAAAATTGAGGGTTGAGGGTTGAGGATTGACGATTGAAGATTGAGTATTGACGATTGAAGATTGAGGATTGACGATTGAGGATTGAGGATTGAGGATTGAAGATTGAGGATTTGGGACTGAGTGTTGAGGATTGAGTGATGAGAATTGATGTTTGTGGATAGAGATTTGACGATTGCAAATTGAGTATTGCGTATTGAAAACTCTGAGCTGAAGATATTCTATTGAGGATTGAGGATTGACAACTGATTGTTGAGGACTGAGTGCTGAAGATTGAGGATTCAGGATTGAGGATTCAGGATTGTGGTTTGAGGACTGAGGATTGACGATTGAGGATTGAGGATTGAGGATTGAGGATTGAGGATTGAGGATTGAAGATTGAGGATTGGGTATTGAGAATTGAACATTGAGGATTGAGGATTGAGGATTGAGGATTGAAGATTGAGTATTGAGGATTGAAGATTGAGGATTGAGGTTTGAGGTCTGAGGATTGAGGATTGAGGATTGAGGATTGAGGATTGAGTATTGATGATTGAGGATTGAGGATTGAAGATCGAGGATTGGGTATTGAGGATTGAAAAATGAGGATTCAGAATAGAGGATTGAGTATTGGGTATTGAAGATTGAGTATTGAGGATTGAGGATTGAGGATTGAGAATTGAGGATTGAGGATTGAGGATTGAGTATTGAGTATTGAAAGTTGAGGAGTGATGATTGAGGATTGAGGATTGAGGATTGAGGGTTGAGGATTGAGGATTGAGGATTGAGGATTGAAGGTTGAGGATTGGCGATTGAGGACTGACGATTGAGGATTGAGGATTGAGGATTGAGGATTGAGGATTGAAGATTGAGGATCGGGGACTGAGTGTTGAGGGTTGAGTGATGAGAATTGATGTTTGTGGATAGAGATTTGAAGATTGCAAATTGTGTATTGCGTATTGAAAACTCTGAACTGTTGATATTCTATTGAGGATTGAGGATTGGCAACTGATGGTTGAGGACTGAGTGCTGAAGATTGAGGATTGAGGGTTGAGGATTGAGGATTGAGGTTTGAGGATTGAAGATTGAGGATTGTGTATCGCGGATTGAACATTGAGGATTGAGGATTGAGGATTGAGGATTGTGGGTTGAGGTTTGACTATTGAGGACGAGGACTAACGGTTGAGGATTGAGGTTTGAGGATTGAGTATTGATGATTGAAGGTTGAGGATTGTGGACTGTGGATTGTGGATTTATGATTGAGGATTGAAGACTGAGTATGAGGGCTGAGGGTTGAGGATTGAGGTTTGAGGACTGAGGACTGAGGATTGAGGATTGAGAGTTGAGGATTGAGGATTGAGGATTGAAGATTGAGGATTGGGTATTGAGGATTGAAGAATGAGGATTGAGTATTGTGGATTGAGGATTGAGGGTTGAAGATTGAGTATTGAGGATTGAATACTGACGATTGAGGATTGAGGACTGAGGATTGAGGATTGAGGATTGAGGATTGAAGATTAAGTATTGAGGATTGAAGATTGAGGATTGAGGTTTGAGGGCTGAGGATTGAGGATTGAGGATTGAGGATTGAGGATTGAGTACTGATGATTGAGGATTGAGGATTGAATATTGAGGATTGGGTATCGCGGATTGAACATTGAGGATTGCGGGTTGAGGATTCAGGATTGAGGATTGAGGACTGAAGATTGTATATTGATGGTTGAAGATTGAGGATTGAGGATTGAGTGTTGTGGATTGAGGACGAGGACTGAGGGTTGAGTATTGATGCCTGAGGTCTGAGGATTGAGGATTGAGGATTGAGAATTGAGGATTGAGGATTGAGGATTGAGGATTGAGGATTGAGGATTGAGGACTGAAGATTGTATATTGATGGTTGAAGGTTGAGGATTGAGGATTGAGGGTTGTGGATTGAGGACGAGGACTGAGGGCTGAGTATTGATGTTTGAGGTCTGAGGATTGAGGATTGAGGATTGAGAATTGAGGATTGAGGATTGAGGATTGAAGATTGAGTATTGAGGATTGAAGACTGACGATTGAGGATTGAGGACCGAGGATTGAGGATTGAGGATTGTGGATTGAAGATTGAGTATTGAGGATTGAAGGTTGAGGATTCAGGTTTGAGGATTGAAGATTGAGTATTGACGATTGAAGATTGAGGATTGAGGATTGAAGATTCAAGATTGAGGATTGACGATTGAGGATGGGGGACTGAGTGTTGAGGGTTGAGTGATGAGAATTGATGTTTGTGGATAGAGATTTGAAGATTGCAAATTGAGTATTGCGTATTGAAAACTCTGAACTGAGGATATTCTATTGAGGGTTGAGGATTGGCAACTGATTGTTGAGGACTGAGTGCTGAAGATTGAGGATTCAGGATTGAGGATTCAGGATTGTGGTTTGAGGACTGAGGATTGAGGATTGAGGATTGAGGATTGAGGATTGAGGATTGAGGATTGAAGATTGAGGATTGTGTATCGCGGATTGAACATTGCGGATTGAGGATTGAGGATTGAGGATTGAGGATTGAGGACTGAAGATTGTATATTGATCGTTGAAGATTGAGGATTGAGGATTGAGTGTTGTGGATTGAGGACGAGGACTGAGGGTTGAGTATTGATGTCTGAGGTCTGAGGATTGAGGATTGAGGATTGAGAATTGAGGATTGAGGATTGAGGATTGAGTATTGAGTATTGAAAGTTGAGGATTGATGATTGAGTATTGAGGATTGAGGATTGAGGGTTGAGGATTGAGGATTGAGGATTGAAGATTGAGGATCGGGGACTGTGTGTTGAGGGTTGAGTGATGAGAATTGATGTTTGTGGATAGAGATTTGAAGATTGCAAATTGTGTATTGCGTATTGAAAACTCTGAACTGTTGATATTCTATTGAGGATTGAGGACTGGCAACTGATGGTTGAGGACTGAGTGCTGAAGATTGAGGATTGAGGGTTGAGGATTGAGTATTGATGATTGAAGATTGAGGATTGTGGATTGTGGATTGTGGATTGATGATTGAGGATTGAAGATTGAGTATGAGGGCTGAGGGTTGAGGATTGAGGTTTGAGGACTGAGGACTGAGGATTGAGGATTGAGAGTTGAGGATTGAGGATTGAGGATTGAAGATTGAGGATTGGGTATTGAGGATTGAAGAATGAGGATTGAGTATTGTGGATTGAGGATTGAGGGTTGAAGATTGAGTATTGAGGATTGAATACTGACGATTGAGGATTGAGGACTGAGGATTGAGGATTGAGGATTGAGGATTGAATATTAAGTATTGAGGATTGAAGATTGAGGATTGAGGTTTGAGGGCTGAGGATTGAGGATTGAGGATTGAGGATTGAGGATTGAGTATTGATGATTGAGGATTGAGGATTGAATATTGAGGATTGGATATCGCGGATTGAACATTGAGGATTGCGGGTTGAGGATTCAGGATTGAGGATTGAGGACTGAAGATTGTATATTGATGGTTGAAGATTGAGGATTGAGGATTGAGTGTTGTGGATTGAGGACGAGGACTGAGGGTTGAGTATTGATGCCTGAGGTCTGAGGATTGAGGATTGAGGATTGAGAATTGAGGATTGAGGATTGAGGATTGAGGATTGAGGATTGAGGATTGAGGACTGAAGATTGTATATTGATGGTTGAAGGTTGAGGATTGAGGATTGAGGGTTGTGGATTGAGGACGAGGACTGAGGGCTGAGTATTGATGTTTGAGGTCTGAGGATTGAGGATTGAGGATTGAGAATTGAGGATTGAGGATTGAGGATTGAAGATTGAGTATTGAGGATTGAAGACTGACGATTGAGGATTGAGGACCGAGGATTGAGGATTGAGGATTGTGGATTGAAGATTGAGTATTGAGGATTGAAGGTTGAGGATTCAGGTTTGAGGATTGAAGATTGAGTATTGACGATTGAAGATTGAGGATTGAGGATTGAAGATTCAAGATTGAGGATTGACGATTGAGGATGGGGGACTGAGTGTTGAGGGTTGAGTGATGAGAATTGATGTTTGTGGATAGAGATTTGAAGATTGCAAATTGAGTATTGCGTATTGAAAACTCTGAACTGAGGATATTCTATTGAGGGTTGAGGATTGGCAACTGATTGTTGAGGACTGAGTGCTGAAGATTGAGGATTCAGGATTGAGGATTCAGGATTGTGGTTTGAGGACTGAGGATTGAGGATTGAGGATTGAGGATTGAGGATTGAGGATTGAGGATTGAAGATTGAGGATTGTGTATCGCGGATTGAACATTGCGGATTGAGGATTGAGGATTGAGGATTGAGGATTGAGGACTGAAGATTGTATATTGATCGTTGAAGATTGAGGATTGAGGATTGAGTGTTGTGGATTGAGGACGAGGACTGAGGGTTGAGTATTGATGTCTGAGGTCTGAGGATTGAGGATTGAGGATTGAGAATTGAGGATTGAGGATTGAGGATTGAGTATTGAGTATTGAAAGTTGAGGATTGATGATTGAGTATTGAGGATTGAGGATTGAGGGTTGAGGATTGAGGATTGAGGATTGAAGATTGAGGATCGGGGACTGTGTGTTGAGGGTTGAGTGATGAGAATTGATGTTTGTGGATAGAGATTTGAAGATTGCAAATTGTGTATTGCGTATTGAAAACTCTGAACTGTTGATATTCTATTGAGGATTGAGGATTGGCAACTGATGGTTGAGGACTGAGTGCTGAAGATTGAGGATTGAGGGTTGAGGATTGAGTATTGATGATTGAAGATTGAGGATTGTGGATTGTGGATTGTGGATTGATGATTGAGGATTGAAGATTGAGTATGATGGCTGAGGGTTGAGGATTGAGGTTTGAGGACTGAGGACTGAGGATTGAGGATTGAGAGTTGAGGATTGAGGATTGAGGATTGAAGATTGAGGATTGGGTATTGAGGATTGAAGAATGAGGATTGAGTATTGTGGATTGAGGATTGAGGGTTGAAGATTGAGTATTGAGGATTGAATACTGACGATTGAGGATTGAGGACTGAGGATTGAGGATTGAGGATTGAGGATTGAAGATTAAGTATTGAGGATTGAAGATTGAGGATTGAGGTTTGAGGGCTGAGGATTGAGGATTGAGGATTGAGGATTGAGGATTGAGTATTGATGATTGAGGATTGAGGATTGAATATTGAGGATTGGATATCGCGGATTGAACATTGAGGATTGCGGGTTGAGGATTCAGGATTGAGGATTGAGGACTGAAGAATGTATATTGATGGTTGAAGATTGAGGATTGAGGATTGAGTGTTGTGGATTGAGGACGAGGACTGAGGGTTGAGTATTGATGCCTGAGGTCTGAGGATTGAGGATTGAGGATTGAGAATTGAGGATTGAGGATTGAGGATTGAGGATTGAGGATTGAGGATTGAGGACTGAAGATTGTATATTGATGGTTGAAGGTTGAGGATTGAGGATTGAGGGTTGTGGATTGAGGACGAGGACTGAGGGCTGAGTATTGATGTTTGAGGTCTGAGGACTGAGGATTGAGGATTGAGAATTGAGGATTGAGGATTGAGGATTGAAGATTGAGTATTGAGTATTGAAGACTGACGATTGAGGATTGAGGACTGAGGATTGAGGATTGAGGATTGTGGATTGAAGATTGAGTATTGAGGATTGAAGGTTGAGGATTCAGGTTTGAGGATTGAAGATTGAGTATTGACGATTGAAGATTGAGGATTGAGGATTGAAGATTCAAGATTGAGGATTGACGATTGAGGATGGGGGACTGAGTGTTGAGGGTTGAGTGATGAGAATTGATGTTTGTGGATAGAGATTTGAAGATTGCAAATTGAGTATTGCGTATTGAAAACTCTGAACTGAGGATATTCTATTGAGGGTTGAGGATTGGCAACTGATTGTTGAGGACTGAGTGCTGAAGATTGAGGATTCAGGATTGAGGATTCAGGATTGTGGTTTGAGGACTGAGGATTGAGGATTGAGGATTGAGGATTGAGGATTGAGGATTGAGGATTGAAGATTGAGGATTGTGTATCGCGCATTGAACATTGCGGATTGAGGATTGAGGATTGAGGATTGAGGATTGAGGACTGAAGATTGTATATTGATCGTTGAAGATTGAGGATTGAGGATTGAGTGTTGTGGATTGAGGACGAGGACTGAGGGTTGAGTATTGATGTCTGAGGTCTGAGGATTGAGGATTGAGGATTGAGAATTGAGGATTGAGGATTGAGGATTGAGTATTGAGTATTGAAAGTTGAGGATTGATGATTGAGGATTGAGGATTGAGGATTGAGGGTTGAGGATTGAGGATGGAGGATTGAAGATTGAGGATCGGGGACTGTGTGTTGAGGGTTGAGTGATGAGAATTGATGTTTGTGCATAGAGATTTGAAGATTGCAAATTGAGTATTGCGTATTGAAAACTCTGAACTGTGGATATTCTATTGAGGATTGAGGATTGGCAACTGATTGTTGAGGACTGAGTGCTGAAGATTGAGGATTGAGGATTGAGGATTGAGGATTGAGGATTGGGTATTGAGGATTGAAGAAGGAGGATTGAGGATTGAGGATTGAGTATTGGTGATTGAAGATTGAGGATTGACGATTGAGGATTGAGGATTGAGGATTGAGGATTGAGGATTGAGGATGAGGGCTGAGGGTTGAGGATTGAGGTTTGAGGACTGAGGACTGAGGATTGAGGATTGAGAATTAAGGATTGAGTATTGAGGATTGAAGATTGAGGATTGGGTATTGAGGATTGAAGAATGAGGATTGAGCATTGAGGATTGAGGATTGTGTGTTGAGGATTGAAGATTGAGTATTGAGGGCTTAAGACTTACGATTGAGTATTGAGGAATGAAGATTGAGGATTGGGTATTGAGGATTGAAGAATGAGGATTGAAGATTGAGGATTGAGGATTGAGTGTTGTGGATTGAGGACGAGGACTGTGGGTTGGGTATTGATGTCTGAGGTCTGAGGACAGAGGATTGAGGATTGAGAATTAAGCACTGAGTATTGAGGATTGAAGATTGAGGATTGGGTATTGAGGATTGCAGAATGAGGATTGAGCATTGAGGATTGAGTATTGAGTGTTGAGGATTGAAGATTGAGTATTGAGGGCTTAAGACTGACGATTGAGTATTGAGGAATGAAGATTGAGGATTGGGTATTGAGGATTGAAGAATGAGGATTGAGGGTTGAGGATTGAGGATTGAGTGCCGAGGAATGAAGATTGAGTATTGAGGGTTTAAGACTGACGATTGAGGATTGAGGATTGAGGATTGAGGATTGAGGATTGAGGATTGAAGGTTGAGGATTGAGGATTGAGGATTGAGTATTGAAGATTGAGGATTCAAGATTCAGTATTGAGGATTGAAGATTGGGAACTGAGGATTGAGGATTCAACATTGAGGACTGAGTGTTGAGTGTTGAGTGATGAGAATTGATGTTTGTGGATAGAGATTTGAAGATTGCAGATTGAGTATTAAGCATTGAAAACTTTGAATTGAGGATATTCTATTGAGGTTTGAGGATGGACAACTGATTGTTGAGGACTGAGGTCTGAAGATTGAGGATTCAGGATTGAGGATTCAGAATTGAGGTTTGAGGACTAAGGATTGAGGATTGAAGACTGAGGATTGAGGATTGGGGATGAGGGCTGAGGGTTGAGGATTGAGGTTTGAGGACTGAGGACTGAGGATTGAGGATTGAGGATTGAGGATTGAAGATTGAGTATTGAGGATTGAAGATCGAGGATTGAGGATTGAGGATTGAGGATTGAGGATTGAAAGTTGAGGATGAGGGCTGAGGATTGAGGATTGAGAATGAGGGCTGAGGGTTGAGAATGAGGGCTGAGGGTTGGATATTCAGATTTGAGTATAGAATCCTGAGAATTCAGGATATTCTATTGAGCATTGAGAATTGAGGATTGATGGTTGAGTATTGAGGATTGAGGATTGAGGATTGAGTATTGTAGATTGAGGATTGATGATTGAGGATTGACGATTGAGGATTGAGGATTAGGAATTGAGGATTGAGGACTGAAGACTGTATATTGATGATTGAAGGTTGAGGATTGAGGATTGAGTGTTGTGGATTGAGGACGAGGACTGAGGGTTGAGTATTGATGTCTGAGGTCTGACGATTGAGGATTGAGGATTGATAATTGAGGATTGAGGATTGAGCATTGAGGATTGAAGATTGTGGATTGTGGATTGAGGATTGAGGTTTGAGGACTGAAGATTGTATATTGATGATTGAAGATTGAGGATTGAGGATTGAGTGTTGTGGATTGAGGGCGAGGACTGAGGGTTGAGTATTGATGTCTGAGGTCTGAGGATTGAGGATTGAGGATTGAGAATTGAGGTTTGAGGATTGAGGATTGAGGATTGAGGATTGAGTATTGAGGATTGAATATTGAGGATTGAGGATTGAGGATTGAGGATTGAGAATGAGGGCTGAGGGTTGAGGATACATGTTTGAGTATAGAATCCTGAGAATTCAGGATATTCTGTTGAGCATTGAGAATTGAGGATTGATGGTTGAGTATTGAGGATTGAGGATTGAGGATTGAGGATTGAGGATTGAGTATTGAAGATTGAGGATTGATGATTGAGGATTGAGGATTGAGGATTGAGGATTGAGAATTGTGGATTGAGGACTGAAGATTGTATATTGATGATTGATGATTGAGGATTGAGGATTGAGTGTTGTGGATTGAGGACGAGGACTGAGGGTTGAGCATTGATGTCTGAGGTCTGAGGATCGAGGATTGAGGATTGAGAATTGAGGATTGAGGATTGAGTATTGAGGATTGAAGATTGAGGAATGTGGATTGAGGATTGAGGATTGAGGACTGAAGATTGAGGATTGAGGATTGAGGATTGAGCATTGAGAATGAGGGCTGAAGATTGAGGATTCAGGATTGAGGATTCAGGATTGTGGTTTGAGGACTGAGGATTGAGGATTGAGGATTGAAGATTGAGGGTTGAGTATTGAGGATTGAAGGTTGAGGATTGAGGATTGAGAATTGGGGATTGACGATGAGGGCTGAGGTTTGAGGATTGAGGTTTGAGGACTGAGGACTGAGGATTGAGGATTGAGGATTGAGAATTGAGGATTGAGGATTGAAGATTGAGGATTGGGTATAGAGGATTGAAGAATGAGAATGGAGGATTGAGGGTTGAGGATTGAGGAATGAAAATTGAGGGTTGAGGGTTGAGGATTGACGATTGAAGATTGAGTATTGACGATTGAAGATTGAGGATTGACGATTGAGGATTGAGGATTGAGGATTGAAGATTGAGGATTTGGGACTGAGTGTTGAGGATTGAGTGATGAGAATTGATGTTTGTGGATAGAGATTTGACGATTGCAAATTGAGTATTGCGTATTGAAAACTCTGAGCTGAAGATATTCTATTGAGGATTGAGGATTGACAACTGATTGTTGAGGACTGAGTGCTGAAGATTGAGGATTCAGGATTGAGGATTCAGGATTGTGGTTTGAGGACTGAGGATTGACGATTGAGGATTGAGGATTGAGGATTGAGGATTGAGGATTGAGGATTGAAGATTGAGGATTGGGTATTGAGAATTGAACATTGAGGATTGAGGATTGAGGATTGAGGATTGAAGATTGAGTATTGAGGATTGAAGATTGAGGATTGAGGTTTGAGGTCTGAGGATTGAGGATTGAGGATTGAGGATTGAGGATTGAGTATTGATGATTGAGGATTGAGGATTGAAGATCGAGGATTGGGTATTGAGGATTGAAAAATGAGGATTCAGAATAGAGGATTGAGTATTGGGTATTGAAGATTGAGTATTGAGGATTGAGGATTGAGGATTGAGAATTGAGGATTGAGGATTGAGGATTGAGTATTGAGTATTGAAAGTTGAGGAGTGATGATTGAGGATTGAGGATTGAGGATTGAGGGTTGAGGATTGAGGATTGAGGATTGAGGATTGAAGGTTGAGGATTGGCGATTGAGGACTGACGATTGAGGATTGAGGATTGAGGATTGAGGATTGAGGATTGAAGATTGAGGATCGGGGACTGAGTGTTGAGGGTTGAGTGATGAGAATTGATGTTTGTGGATAGAGATTTGAAGATTGCAAATTGTGTATTGCGTATTGAAAACTCTGAACTGTTGATATTCTATTGAGGATTGAGGATTGGCAACTGATGGTTGAGGACTGAGTGCTGAAGATTGAGGATTGAGGGTTGAGGATTGAGGATTGAGGTTTGAGGATTGAAGATTGAGGATTGTGTATCGCGGATTGAACATTGAGGATTGAGGATTGAGGATTGAGGATTGTGGGTTGAGGTTTGACTATTGAGGACGAGGACTAACGGTTGAGGATTGAGGTTTGAGGATTGAGTATTGATGATTGAAGGTTGAGGATTGTGGACTGTGGATTGTGGATTTATGATTGAGGATTGAAGACTGAGTATGAGGGCTGAGGGTTGAGGATTGAGGTTTGAGGACTGAGGACTGAGGATTGAGGATTGAGAGTTGAGGATTGAGGATTGAGGATTGAAGATTGAGGATTGGGTATTGAGGATTGAAGAATGAGGATTGAGTATTGTGGATTGAGGATTGAGGGTTGAAGATTGAGTATTGAGGATTGAATACTGACGATTGAGGATTGAGGACTGAGGATTGAGGATTGAGGATTGAGGATTGAAGATTAAGTATTGAGGATTGAAGATTGAGGATTGAGGTTTGAGGGCTGAGGATTGAGGATTGAGGATTGAGGATTGAGGATTGAGTACTGATGATTGAGGATTGAGGATTGAATATTGAGGATTGGGTATCGCGGATTGAACATTGAGGATTGCGGGTTGAGGATTCAGGATTGAGGATTGAGGACTGAAGATTGTATATTGATGGTTGAAGATTGAGGATTGAGGATTGAGTGTTGTGGATTGAGGACGAGGACTGAGGGTTGAGTATTGATGCCTGAGGTCTGAGGATTGAGGATTGAGGATTGAGAATTGAGGATTGAGGATTGAGGATTGAGGATTGAGGATTGAGGATTGAGGACTGAAGATTGTATATTGATGGTTGAAGGTTGAGGATTGAGGATTGAGGGTTGTGGATTGAGGACGAGGACTGAGGGCTGAGTATTGATGTTTGAGGTCTGAGGATTGAGGATTGAGGATTGAGAATTGAGGATTGAGGATTGAGGATTGAAGATTGAGTATTGAGGATTGAAGACTGACGATTGAGGATTGAGGACCGAGGATTGAGGATTGAGGATTGTGGATTGAAGATTGAGTATTGAGGATTGAAGGTTGAGGATTCAGGTTTGAGGATTGAAGATTGAGTATTGACGATTGAAGATTGAGGATTGAGGATTGAAGATTCAAGATTGAGGATTGACGATTGAGGATGGGGGACTGAGTGTTGAGGGTTGAGTGATGAGAATTGATGTTTGTGGATAGAGATTTGAAGATTGCAAATTGAGTATTGCGTATTGAAAACTCTGAACTGAGGATATTCTATTGAGGGTTGAGGATTGGCAACTGATTGTTGAGGACTGAGTGCTGAAGATTGAGGATTCAGGATTGAGGATTCAGGATTGTGGTTTGAGGACTGAGGATTGAGGATTGAGGATTGAGGATTGAGGATTGAGGATTGAGGATTGAAGATTGAGGATTGTGTATCGCGGATTGAACATTGCGGATTGAGGATTGAGGATTGAGGATTGAGGATTGAGGACTGAAGATTGTATATTGATCGTTGAAGATTGAGGATTGAGGATTGAGTGTTGTGGATTGAGGACGAGGACTGAGGGTTGAGTATTGATGTCTGAGGTCTGAGGATTGAGGATTGAGGATTGAGAATTGAGGATTGAGGATTGAGGATTGAGTATTGAGTATTGAAAGTTGAGGATTGATGATTGAGTATTGAGGATTGAGGATTGAGGGTTGAGGATTGAGGATTGAGGATTGAAGATTGAGGATCGGGGACTGTGTGTTGAGGGTTGAGTGATGAGAATTGATGTTTGTGGATAGAGATTTGAAGATTGCAAATTGTGTATTGCGTATTGAAAACTCTGAACTGTTGATATTCTATTGAGGATTGAGGATTGGCAACTGATGGTTGAGGACTGAGTGCTGAAGATTGAGGATTGAGGGTTGAGGATTGAGTATTGATGATTGAAGATTGAGGATTGTGGATTGTGGATTGTGGATTGATGATTGAGGATTGAAGATTGAGTATGAGGGCTGAGGGTTGAGGATTGAGGTTTGAGGACTGAGGACTGAGGATTGAGGATTGAGAGTTGAGGATTGAGGATTGAGGATTGAAGATTGAGGATTGGGTATTGAGGATTGAAGAATGAGGATTGAGTATTGTGGATTGAGGATTGAGGGTTGAAGATTGAGTATTGAGGATTGAATACTGACGATTGAGGATTGAGGACTGAGGATTGAGGATTGAGGATTGAGGATTGAAGATTAAGTATTGAGGATTGAAGATTGAGGATTGAGGTTTGAGGGCTGAGGATTGAGGATTGAGGATTGAGGATTGAGGATTGAGTATTGATGATTGAGGATTGAGGATTGAATATTGAGGATTGGATATCGCGGATTGAACATTGAGGATTGCGGGTTGAGGATTCAGGATTGAGGATTGAGGACTGAAGATTGTATATTGATGGTTGAAGATTGAGGATTGAGGATTGAGTGTTGTGGATTGAGGACGAGGACTGAGGGTTGAGTATTGATGCCTGAGGTCTGAGGATTGAGGATTGAGGATTGAGAATTGAGGATTGAGGATTGAGGATTGAGGATTGAGGATTGAGGATTGAGGATTGAAGATTGAGTATTGACGATTGAAGATTGAGGATTGAGGATTGAAGATTCAAGATTGAGGATTGACGATTGAGGATGGGGGACTGAGTGTTGAGGGTTGAGTGATGAGAATTGATGTTTGTGGATAGAGATTTGAAGATTGCAAATTGAGTATTGCGTATTGAAAACTCTGAACTGAGGATATTCTATTGAGGGTTGAGGATTGGCAACTGATTGTTGAGGACTGAGTGCTGAAGATTGAGGATTCAGGATTGAGGATTCAGGATTGTGGTTTGAGGACTGAGGATTGAGGATTGAGGATTGAGGATTGAGGATTGAGGATTGAGGATTGAAGATTGAGGATTGTGTATCGCGCATTGAACATTGCGGATTGAGGATTGAGGATTGAGGATTGAGGATTGAGGACTGAAGATTGTATATTGATCGTTGAAGATTGAGGATTGAGGATTGAGTGTTGTGGATTGAGGACGAGGACTGAGGGTTGAGTATTGATGTCTGAGGTCTGAGGATTGAGGATTGAGGATTGAGAATTGAGGATTGAGGATTGAGGATTGAGTATTGAGTATTGAAAGTTGAGGATTGATGATTGAGGATTGAGGATTGAGGATTGAGGGTTGAGGATTGAGGATGGAGGATTGAAGATTGAGGATCGGGGACTGTGTGTTGAGGGTTGAGTGATGAGAATTGATGTTTGTGCATAGAGATTTGAAGATTGCAAATTGAGTATTGCGTATTGAAAACTCTGAACTGTGGATATTCTATTGAGGATTGAGGATTGGCAACTGATTGTTGAGGACTGAGTGCTGAAGATTGAGGATTGAGGATTGAGGATTGAGGATTGAGGATTGGGTATTGAGGATTGAAGAAGGAGGATTGAGGATTGAGGATTGAGTATTGGTGATTGAAGATTGAGGATTGACGATTGAGGATTGAGGATTGAGGATTGAGGATTGAGGATTGAGGATGAGGGCTGAGGGTTGAGGATTGAGGTTTGAGGACTGAGGACTGAGGATTGAGGATTGAGAATTAAGGATTGAGTATTGAGGATTGAAGATTGAGGATTGGGTATTGAGGATTGAAGAATGAGGATTGAGCATTGAGGATTGAGGATTGTGTGTTGAGGATTGAAGATTGAGTATTGAGGGCTTAAGACTGACGATTGAGTATTGAGGAATGAAGATTGAGGATTGGGTATTGAGGATTGAAGAATGAGGATTGAAGATTGAGGATTGAGGATTGAGTGTTGTGGATTGAGGACGAGGACTGTGGGTTGGGTATTGATGTCTGAGGTCTGAGGATTGAGGATTGAGGATTGAGAACTGAGGATTGAGGATTGAGTATTGAGGATTGAAGATTGAGGATTGAAGATTGAGGATTGAGTATTGAGGATTGAATATTGAGGATTGAGGATTGAGGATTGAGGATTGAGAATGAGGGCTGAAGATTGAGGATTCAGGATTGAGGATTCAGGATTGTGGTTTGAGGACTGAGGATTGAGTATTGAGGATTGAGGGTTGAGGATTGAGGATTGAAGATTGAGTACTGAGGATTGAAGATTGAGGATTGAGGATTGAGTATTGAGGATCGAGGATCGAGGATTGAGGATTGAGGATTGAGGATTGACGCTTGAGGATTGAGGTTTGAGGATGGACGATTGAAGAGAGAGGACTGAGTGTTGGGGTTTGAGTGTTGAGAGTAGATGTTTGAGGATTGAGGTTTGATTATTGAATATTGTGAATTGAGTGAGGAACCATGAGAATTCAGGATATTCTATAGAATATTGAGAATTGAGGATTGATGGTTGAGTATTGAGGATTGATGGTTTGGGTTGGGGATTGAGGGTTGTGGATTGAGGACGAGGACTGAGGGTTGAGTATTGATGTTTGAGGTCTGAGGATTGAGGATTGAGGATTGTGAATAGAGGATTGAGGATTGAGGATTGAAGATTGAGGATAGGGTATTGAGGATTGAAAAATGAGGATTCAGGATTGAGGATTGAGTGTTGAGGATTGAAGATTGAGTATTGAGGGTTTAAGGCTGACGACTGAGGATTGAGGATTGAGGATTGAGGATTGAGGATTGAGGATTGATGATTGAGTATTGAGGATTCAAGATTGAGGATTAAGGATTGAGGATTGGGGATTGAGGATCTAGGATTGGAGATTGATTATTGAGGATTGAAGATTGAGGGTTGAGGATTGAGGATTGAGTATTGATAATTGAGACTTGAGGATGAGGACTGAGGGTTGAGGATTAAGGATTGAGGATTGAGGATTGAGGATTGAGGATTGAGGATTGAGGATTGAGGATTGAGGATGGGGGCTGAGGGTTGAGGATTGAGGTTTGAGGACTGAGGACAGAGGATTGAGGATTGAGAATTAAGGATTGAGTATTGAGTATTGAAGATTGAGGATTGGGTATTGAGGATTGCAGAATGAAGATTGAGCATTGAGGATTGAGAATTGAGTGTTGAGGATTGAAGATTGAGTATTGAGGGCTTAAGACTGACGATTGAGTATTGAGGAATGAAGATTGAGGATTGGGTATTGAGCATTGAAGAATGAGGATTGAGGATTGAGGATTGAGGATTGAGTGCCGAGGAATGAAGATTGAGTATTGAGGGTTTAAGACTGACGCTTGAGGATTGAGGATTGAGGATTGAGGATTGAGGATTGAGGATTGAAGGTTGAGGATTGAGGATTGAGTATTGAGTATTGAAGATTGAGGATTCAAGATTCAGTATTGAGGATTGAAGATTGGGAACTGAGGATTGAGGATTCAACATTGAGGACTGAGTGTTGAGTGTTGAGTGATGAGAATTGATGTTTGTGGATAGAGATTTGAAGATTGCAGATTGAGTATTAAGCATTGAAAACTTTGAATTGAGGATATTCTATTGAGGTTTGAGGATGGACAACTGATTGTTGAGGACTGAGGTCTGAAGATTGAGGATTCAGGATTGAGGATTCAGAATTGAGGTTTGAGGACTAAGGATTGAGGATTGAAGACTGAGGATTGAGGATTGGGGATGAGGGCTGAGGGTTGAGGATTGAGGTTTGAGGACTGAGGACTGAGGATTGAGGATTGAGGATTGAGGATTGAAGATTGAGTATTGAGGATTGAAGATCGAGGATTGAGGATTGAGGATTGAGGATTGAGGATTGAAAGTTGAGGATGAGGGCTGAGGATTGAGGATTGAGAATGAGGGCTGAGGGTTGAGAATGAGGGCTGAGGGTTGGATATTCAGGTTTGAGTATAGAATCCTGAGAATTCAGGATATTCTATTGAGCATTGAGAATTGAGTATTGATGGTTGAGTATTGAGGATTGAGGATTGAGGATTGAGTATTGTAGATTGAGGATTGATGATTGAGGATTGACGATTGAGGATTGAGGATTAGGAATTGAGGATTGAGGACTGAAGACTGTATATTGATGATTGAAGATTGAGGATTGAGGATTGAGTGTTGTGGATTGAGGACGAGGACTGAGGGTTGAGTATTGATGTCTGAGGTCTGAGGATTGAGGATTGAGGATTGAGAATTGAGGATTGAGGATTGAGCATTGAGGATTGAAGATTGTGGATTGTGGATTGAGGATTGAGGTTTGAGGACTGAAGATTGTATATTGATGATTGAAGATTGAGGATTGAGGATTGAGTGTTGTGGATTGAGGACGAGGACTGAGGGTTGAGTATTGATGTCTGAGGTCTGAGGATTGAGGATTGAGGATTGAGAATTGAGGTTTGAGGATTGAGGATTGAGGATTGAGGATTGAGTATTGAGGATTGAATATTAAGGATTGAGGATTGAGGATTGAGGATTGAGAATGAGGCTGAGGGTTGAGGATACATGTTTGAGTATAGAATCCTGAGAATTCAGGATATTCTGTTGAGCATTGAGAATTGAGGATTGATGGTTGAGTATTGAGGATTGAGGATTGAGGATTGAGGATTGAGGATTGAGTATTGAAGATTGAGGATTGATGATTGAGGATTGAGGATTGAGGATTGAGGATTGAGAATTGAGGATTGAGGACTGAAGATTGTATATTGATGATTGAAGATTGAGGATTGAGGATTGAGTGTTGTGGATTGAGGACGAGGACTGAGGGTTGAGCATTGATGTCTGAGGTCTGAGGATCGAGGATTGAGGATTGAGAATTGAGGATTGAGGATTGAGTATTGAGGATTGAAGATTGAGGATTGTGGATTGAGGATTGAGGATTGAGGACTGAAGATTGTATATTGATGATTGAAGATTGAGCATTGAGGATTGAGTGTTGTGGATTGAGGACGAGGACTGAGGGTTGAGTATTGATGTCTGAGGTCTGAGGATTGAGGATCGAGGATTGAGAATTCAGGATTGAGGATTGAGTATTGAGGACTGAAGATTGAGGATTGAAGATTGAGGATTGAGTATTGAGTATTGAATATTGAGGATTGAGGATTGAGGATTGAGGATTGAGGATTGACGATGAGGGCTGAGGGTTGAGGATTGAGGTTTGAGGACTGAGGACTGAGGATTGAGGATTGAGAATTGAGGATTCAGGATTGAGGATTGAAGATTGAGGATTGGGTATTGAGGATTGAAGAATGAGGATTGAGGATTGAGGATTGTCGATTGAGGATTGAGGATTGAGGATTGAACATTGAGGACTGAGTGTTGAGGGTTGAGTGATGAGAATTGATGTTTGTGGATAGAGGTTTGAAGATTGCAGATTGAGTATTGAGTCTTGAACGCTGTGAATTGAGGATATTCTATTGAGGATTGAGGATTGACAATTGATTGTTGAGGACTGAGGGCCGAAGATTGAGGATTCAGGATTGAGGATTCAGAGCTGAGGTTTGAGGACTGAGGATTGAGGATTGAAGATTCAGTATCGAGGATTGAAGATTGAGGATTGAGGATTGAAGATTGAGTATTGAGGATTGAAGACTGACGGTTGAGGATTGAGGACTGAGGATTGAGGATTGAGGACTGACGATTGAAGATTGACGATTGAGGATTGAGGATTGAGGATTGAGGATTGAAGATTGAGGATTGGGGACTGAGTGTTGAGGGTTGAGTGATGAGAATTGATGTTTGTGGATAGAGATTTGAAGATTGCAAATTGAGTATTACGTATTGAAAACTATGAACTGAGGATATTCTATTGAGGATTGAGGATTGGCAACTGATTGTTGAGGACTGAGTGCTGAAGATTGAGGATTCAGGATTGAGGATTCAGGATTGTTGTTTGAGGACTGAGGATTGAGGATTGAGGATTGAGGATTGAGGATTGAGGATTGAGGATTGAAGATTGAGGATTGTGTATCGCCGATTGAACATTGAGGATTGAGGATTGAGGATTGAGGATTGAGGATTGAGGACTGGAGATTGTATATTGATGGTTGAAGGTTGAGGATTGATGATTTAGTGTTGTGGATTGAGGACGAGGACTGAGGGTTGAGTATTGATGTCTGAGGTCTGAGGATTGAGGATTGAGGATTGAGAATTCAGGACTGAGGATTGAGGATTGAGTATTGAGTATTGAAGATTGATAATTGATGATTGAGGATTGAGGATTGAGGATTGAGGATTGAGGATTGAGGATTGAGAATTGAGGATTGAAGGTTGAGGATTGGGGATTGAGGAGTGACGATTGAGGATTGAGGATTGAGGATTGAAGATTGAGTATTGAGGATTGCAGACTGACGATTGAGGATTGATGATTGAAGGTTGAGGATTGAGGATTGAAGATTGAGTATTGAGGATTGAAGATTGTGGGTTGACGATTGAGGATTGAGTATTGAGGAATGAAGATTGAGGATTGAGGATTGAGGATTGAGGATTGAGGATTGATGATTGAGTATTGAGGATTGAGGATTGAGAATTGAGGTTTGAGGATTGAGGATTGAGGATTGAGGATTGAGTATTGAGGATTGAATATTGAGGATTGAGGATTGAGGATTGAGGATTGAGAATGAGGGCTGAGGGTTGAGGATACATGTTTGAGTATAGAATCCTGAGAATTCAGGATATTCTGTTGAGCATTGAGAATTGAGGATTGATGGTTGAGTATTGAGGATTGAGGATTGAGTATTGAGGATTGAGGATTGAGTATTGAAGATTGAGGATTGATGATTGAGGATTGAGGATTGAGGATTGAGGATTGAGAATTGAGGAATGAGGACTGAAGATTGTATATTGATGATTGAAGATTGAGGGTTGAGGATTGAGTGTTGTGGATTGAGGACGAGGACTGAGGGTTGAGTATTGATGTCGGAGGTCTGAGGATTGAGGATTGAGGATTGAGAATTGAGGATTGAGGATTGAGTATTGAGGATTGAAGATTGAGGATTGTGGATTGAGGAATGAGGATTGAGGACTGAAGATTGTATATTGATGATTGAAGATTGAGCATTGAGGATGGAGTGTTGTGGATTGAGGACGAGGACTGAGGGTTGAGTATTGATGTCTGAGGTCTGAGGATTGAGGATCGAGGATTGAGAATTGAGGATTGAGGATTGAGTATTGAGGACTGAAGATTGAGGATTGAAGAATGAGGATAGAGTATTGAGGATTGAATATTGAGGATTGAGGATTGAGGATTGAGGATTGACGATGAGGGCTGAGGGTTGAGGATTGAGGGTTGAGGACTGAGGACTGAGGATTGAGGATTGAGAATTGAGGATTCAGGATTGAGGATTGAAGATTGAGGATTGGGTATTGAGGATTGAAGAATGAGGATTGAGGATTGAGGATTGAGGATTGAGGATTGAGGATTGTGGATTGGAGATTGAGGATTGAGTACTGAGGATTGAAGAATGAGGAATGAGGACTGAGGATTGAGGATTGAGGATTGAATATTGAGTATTGAGGATTGAAGATTGACGATTGAGGATTGAGGATTGAGGATTGAGGATTGAACATTGAGGACTGAGTGTTGAGGGTTGAGTGATTAGAGTTGATGTTTGTGGATTGAGGTTTGAAGATTGCAGATTGAGTATTGAGTATTGAAAACTATGAACTGAGGATATTCTATTGAGGATTGAGGATTGGCAACTGATTGTTGAGGACCGAGTGCTGAACATTGAGGATTCAGGATTGAGGATTCAGGATTGTTGTTTGAGGACTGAGGATTGAGGATTGAGGATTGAGGATTGAGGATTGAGGATTGAGGATTGTAGATTGAGGACTGTGTATCGCGGATTGAACATTGAGGATTGAGGATTGAGGATTGAGGATTGAGGATTGAGGACTGAAGATTGTATATTGATGGTTGAAGGTTGAGGATTGATGATTGAGTGTTGTGGATTGAGGACGAGGACTAAGGGATGAGTATTGATGTCTGAGGTCTGAGGATTGAGGATTGAGGAATGAGAATTGAGGATTGAGGATTGAGGATTGAGTATTGAGTATTGAAGATTGATAATTGATGATTGAGGATTGAGGATTGAGGATTGAGGATTGAGGATTGGGGATTGAGGAGTGACGATTGAGGATTGAGTATTGAAGATTGAGGATTGAATATTGAGGATTGGGGACTGAGTGTTGAGGGTTGAGTGGTGAGAATTGATGTTTGTGGATAGAGATTTGAAGATTGCAGATTGAGTATTGAGTATTGAAACCTGTGAATTGATGATATTCTATTGAGGATTGAGGATTGACAGCTGACTGTTGAGGCCAGAGGTCTGAAGATTGAGGATTCAGGTTTGAGGATACAGGATTGAGGTTTGAGGACTGAGGATTGAGGATTGAGTACTGAGGATTGAGCATTGAAGATTGAGGATTGAGGAATGAGGATTGAGGATTGAGGATGAGGGCTGAGGGTTGAGGATTGAGGTTTGAGGACTGAGGACTGAGGATTGAGGGTTGAGAATTGAGGATTGAGGATTCAGGATTGAAGACTGAGTATTGCGAATTGAGGATTGACGGTTGAGTATTGAGGATTGATGGTTGAGGGTTGTGTGTTGAATGTTGGGGATGGAGGATTGAGGGTTGAGAATTGAGGATTGAGGATTCAGGATTGAAGATTGAGTATTGCGAATTGAGGATTGACGGTTGAGTATTGAGGATTGATGGTTGAGGGTTGTGTGTTGAATGTTGGGGATGGAGGATTGAGGATTGAGGACTGAGAATTGAGTATTGAAGATTGAGTATTGATGATTGAAGATTGAGGATTGTGGATTGAGGTTTGAGTATTGAGGACGAGGACTGACGGTTGAGGATTGAAGTCTGAGGATTGAGGATTGAGGATAGAGGACTGAGGATTGAGGATTGAGGATGGAGCATTGAGGATTGAAGATTGAGTACTGGGGAATGAGGATTGAAGATTCAGGATTGGGGATTGAGGATCTAGGATTGGAGATTGATTATTGAGGATTGAAGATTGAGGATTGAGGATTGAGGATTGAGGATTCAGGATTGAGGATTGAGGATTGAGGATTGGGGATTGAGGGTTGAGTATTGACGTTTTAGGACTGAGGATTGAGGTTTCAGAATTGAGGGTTGAGGCCTGAGGATTGAGGATTCAGAATTGAGGTTTGAGGACAGAGGATTGAGGACAGAAGATTGAGTATTGAGGATTGAAGGTTGAGGATTGAGGATTGAGGATTGAGTATTGACAATGAGGGCTGAGGGTTGAGGATTGAGGTCTGAGGTCGGACGTCTGAGGATTGAGGATTGAGGATTGAGGATTGAGGAATGAAGATTGAGGATTGAGGATTGAGGATTGAGGATTGAGGATTGAGGATTGAGGATTGAGGATTGGGGATTGAGGATTGAGGATTGACGTTTTAGGGCTGAGGATTGAGGATTCAGAATTGAGGTTTGAGGACTGAGGATTGAGGATTCAGAATTGAGGTTTGAGGACAGAGGATTGAGGATTGAAGATTGAGTACTGAGGATTGAAGGTTGAGGATTGAGGATTGAGGATTGAGTATTGACAATGAGGGCTGAGGGTTGAGGATTGAGGTCTGAGGTCGGACGTCTGAGGATTGAGGATTGAGGATTGAAGACTGAGGATTGAGGATTGAGGACATGGTCTGAGGGTTGAGGATTGAGGTTTGAGGTCTGAGGACTGAGGATCGAGGATTGAGAATTGAGGATTGGGGACTGAGGATTGAAGATTGAGGATTGGGCATTGAGGATTGAAGAATGAGGATTGAGGATTGACGATTGAGGATTGGGTATCGCGGATTGAACATTGAGGATTGAGGATTGAGGATTGAGGAATGAAGATTGTATATTGATGATTGACGATTGAGGATTGAGGTTTGAGGATTGAGGATTGAGGATAGAGGACTGAGGACTGAGGATTGAGGATGGAGCATTGACGATTGAAGATTGAGGACTGGGGAATGAGGATTGAAGATTGAGGATTAAGGATTGAGGATCTGGGATTGGAGATTGATTATTGAGGATTGAAGATTGAGGTCTGAGGATTGAGTGTTGAGGATTGATAATTGAGAATTGAGGACGAGGACTGAGGGTTGAGGATTGAGGTTATAGGAATGAGGATTGAGGATTGAGGATTGAGGATTGAGGATTGAAGATTGAAGAAGGAGGATTGAGGATTGAGGGTTGAGGATTGAGGATTGAGGATTGAGGATTGGGTATTGAGGATTGAAGAAGGAGGATTGAGGATTGAGGATTGAGGATTGAGGATTGAAGATTGAGTATTGAGGATTGAAGATGGACGATTGAGGATTGAGTATTGAGGATTGAAGATCGAGGATTGAGGATTGAGGATTGAGGATTGAGGATTGAATGTTGAGGATGAGGGCTGAGGATTGAGGATTGAGAATGAGGGCTGAGGGTTGAGAATGAGGGCTGAGGGTTGGATATTCAGGTTTGAGTATAGAATCCTGAGAATTCAGGATATTCTATTGAGCATTGAGAATTGAGGATTGATGGTTGAGTATTGAGGATTGAGGATTGAGGATTGAGGATTGAGTATTGTAGATTGAGGATTGATGATTGAGGATTGACGATTGAGGATTGAGGATTGAGAATTGAGGATTGAGGACTGAAGACTGTATATTGATGATTGAAGATTGAGGATTGAGGATTGAGTGTTGTGGATTGAGGACGAGGACTGAGGGTTGAGTATTGATGTCTGAGGTCTGAGGATTGAGGATTGAGGATTGAGAATTGAGGATTGAGGATTGAGTATTGAGGATTGAAGATTGTGGATTGTGGATTGAGGATTGAGGATTGAGGACTGAAGATTGTATATTGATGATTGAAGATTGAGGATTGAGGATTGAGTGTTGTGGATTGAGGACGAGGACTGACGGTTGAGTATTGATGTCTGAGGTCTGAGGATTGAGGGTTGAGGATTGAGAATTGAGGTTTGAGGATTGAGGATTGAGGATTGAGGATTGAGTATTGAGGATTGAATATTGAGGATTGAGGATTGAGGATTGAGGATTGAGAATGAGGGCTGAGGGTTGAGGATACATGTTTGAGTATAGAATCCTGAGAATTCAGGATATTCTGTTGAGCATTGGGAATTGAGGATTGATGGTTGAGTATTGAGGATTGAGGATTGAGTATTGAGGATTGAGGATTGAGTATTGAAGATTGAGGATTGATGATTGTGGATTGAGGATTGAGGATTGAGGATTGAGAATTGAGGATTGAGGACTGAAGATTGTATATTGATGATTGAAGATTGAGGGTTGAGGATTGAGTGTTGTGGATTGAGGACGAGGACTGAGGGTTGAGTATTGATGTCTGAGGTCTGAGGATTGAGGATTGAGGATTGAGAATTGAGGATTGAGGATTGAGTATTGAGGATTGAAGATTGAGGATTGTGAATTGAGGATTGAGGATTGAGGACTGAAGATTGTATATTGATGATTGAAGATTGAGCATTGAGGATTGAGTGTTGTGGATTGAGGACGAGGACTGAGGGTTGAGTATTGATGTCTGAGGTCTGAGGATTGAGGATCGAGGATTGAGAATTGAGGATTGAGGATTGAGTATTGAGGACCGAAGATTGAGGATTGAAGAATGAGGATTGAGTATTGAGGATTGAATATTGAGGATTGAGGATTGACGATGAGGGCTGAGGGTTGAAGGTTGAGGTTTGAGGACTGAGGACTGAGGATTGAGGATTGAGAATTGAGGATTCAGGATTGAGGATTGAAGATTGAGGATTGGGTATTGAGGATTGAAGAATGTGGATTGAGGATTGAGGATTGAGGATTGAGGATTGAGGATTGAGGATTGGAGATTGAGGATTGAGTACTGAGGATTGAAGAATGAGGAATGAGGACTGAGGATTGAGGATTGAGTATTGAAGATTGAGTATTGAGGATTGAAGATTGACGATTGAGGATTGAGGATTGAGGATTGAGGATTGAACATTGAGGACTGAGTGTTGAGGGTTGAGTGATGAGAATTGATGTTTGTGGATAGAGGTTTGAAGATTGCAGATTGAGTATTGAGTATTGAAAACTATGAACTGAGGATATTCTATTGAGGATTGAGGATTGGCAACTGATTGTTGAGGACTGAGTGCTGAAGATTGAGGATTCAGGATTGAGGATTCAGGATTGTTGTTTGAGGCCTGAGGATTGAGGATTGAGGATTGAGGATTGAGGATTGAGGATTGAGGATTGTAGATTGGGGACTGTGTATCGCGGATTGAACATTGAGGGTTGAGGATTGAGGATTGAGGATTGAGGATTGAGGACTGAAGATTGTATATTGATGGTTGAAGGTTGAGGATTGATGATTGAGTGTTGTGGATTGAGGACGAGGACTAAGGGTTGAGTATTGATGTCTGAGGTCTGAGGATTGAGGATTGAGGATTGAGAATTGAGGATTGAGGATTGAGGATTGAGTATTGAGTATTGAAGATTGATAATTGATGATTGAGGATTGAGGATTGAGGATTGAGGATTGAGGATTGAGGATTGAGGATTGAGGATTGAAGATTGAGGATTGGGTATTGAGGATTGAAGAATGAGGTTTGAGAATTGTGGATTGAGGATTGAGGATTGAAGATTGAGTTTTGAGGATTGAAGACTGCCGATTGAGGATTGAGGACTGAGGATTGAGGATTGAGGATTGAGGATTGAGGATTGAGGATTGAGGATTGAGGATTGAGGATGAGGGCTGAGGGTTGAGGATTGAGGTTTGAGGACTGAGGACTGAGGATTGAGGATTGAGAATTAAGGATTGAGTATTGAGGATTGAAGATTGAGGATTGGGTATTGAGGATTGAAGAATGAGGATTGAGCATTGAGGATTGAGGATTGAGTGTTGAGGATTGAAGATTGAGTATTGATGGCTTAAGACTGACGATAGAGTATTGAGGAATGAAGATTGAGGATTGGGTATTGAGGATTGAAGAATGAGGATTGAAGATTGAGGATTGAGGATTGAGTGTTGTGGATTGAGGACGAGGACTGTGGGTTGAGTATTGATGTCTGAGGTCTGAGGATTGAGGATTGAGGATTGAGGATTGAGGATTGAGGATTGAATATTGAGGATTGGGGACTGAGTGTTGAGGGTTGAGTGGTGAGAATTGATGTTTGTGGATAGAGATTTGAAGATTGCAGATTGAGTATTGAGAATTGAAAACTGTGAATTGATGATATTGACAGCTGTTTGTTGAGGTCTGTGGTCTGAAGATTGAGGATTCAGGATTGAGGATACAGGATTGAGGTTTGAGGACTGAGGATTGAGGATTGAGGATTGAGGATTGAGGATTGAGGATTGAGGATTGAGGATTGAGGATGAGGGCTGAGGGTTGAGGATTGAGGTTTGAGGACTGAGGACTGAGGATTGAGGATTGTGAATTAAGGATTGAGTATTGAGGATTGAAGATTGAGGATTGGGTATTGAGGATTGAAGAATGAGGATTGAGGATTGAGGATTGTGAATAGAGGATTGAGGATTGAGGATTGAAGATTGAGGATAGGGTATTGAGGATTGAAAAATGAGGATTCAGGATTGAGGATTGAGTGTTGAGGATTGAAGATTGAGTATTGAGGGTTTAAGGCTGACGACTGAGGATTGAGGATTGAGGATTGAGGATTGAGGATTGAGGATTGATGATTGAGTATTGAGGATTCAAGATTGAGGATTAAGGATTGAGGATTGGGGATTGAGGATCTAGGATTGGAGATTGATTATTGAGGATTGAAGATTGAGGGTTGAGGATTGAGGATTGAGTATTGATAATTGAGACTTGAGGATGAGGACTGAGGGTTGAGGATTAAGGATTGAGGATTGAGGATTGAGGATTGAGGATTGAGGATTGAGGATTGAGGATTGAGGATGGGGGCTGAGGGTTGAGGATTGAGGTTTGAGGACTGAGGACAGAGGATTGAGGATTGAGAATTAAGGATTGAGTATTGAGTATTGAAGATTGAGGATTGGGTATTGAGGATTGCAGAATGAAGATTGAGCATTGAGGATTGAGAATTGAGTGTTGAGGATTGAAGATTGAGTATTGAGGGCTTAAGACTGACGATTGAGTATTGAGGAATGAAGATTGAGGATTGGGTATTGAGCATTGAAGAATGAGGATTGAGGATTGAGGATTGAGGATTGAGTGCCGAGGAATGAAGATTGAGTATTGAGGGTTTAAGACTGACGCTTGAGGATTGAGGATTGAGGATTGAGGATTGAGGATTGAGGATTGAAGGTTGAGGATTGAGGATTGAGTATTGAGTATTGAAGATTGAGGATTCAAGATTCAGTATTGAGGATTGAAGATTGGGAACTGAGGATTGAGGATTCAACATTGAGGACTGAGTGTTGAGTGTTGAGTGATGAGAATTGATGTTTGTGGATAGAGATTTGAAGATTGCAGATTGAGTATTAAGCATTGAAAACTTTGAATTGAGGATATTCTATTGAGGTTTGAGGATGGACAACTGATTGTTGAGGACTGAGGTCTGAAGATTGAGGATTCAGGATTGAGGATTCAGAATTGAGGTTTGAGGACTAAGGATTGAGGATTGAAGACTGAGGATTGAGGATTGGGGATGAGGGCTGAGGGTTGAGGATTGAGGTTTGAGGACTGAGGACTGAGGATTGAGGATTGAGGATTGAGGATTGAAGATTGAGTATTGAGGATTGAAGATCGAGGATTGAGGATTGAGGATTGAGGATTGAGGATTGAAAGTTGAGGATGAGGGCTGAGGATTGAGGATTGAGAATGAGGGCTGAGGGTTGAGAATGAGGGCTGAGGGTTGGATATTCAGGTTTGAGTATAGAATCCTGAGAATTCAGGATATTCTATTGAGCATTGAGAATTGAGTATTGATGGTTGAGTATTGAGGATTGAGGATTGAGGATTGAGTATTGTAGATTGAGGATTGATGATTGAGGATTGACGATTGAGGATTGAGGATTAGGAATTGAGGATTGAGGACTGAAGACTGTATATTGATGATTGAAGATTGAGGATTGAGGATTGAGTGTTGTGGATTGAGGACGAGGACTGAGGGTTGAGTATTGATGTCTGAGGTCTGAGGATTGAGGATTGAGGATTGAGAATTGAGGATTGAGGATTGAGCATTGAGGATTGAAGATTGTGGATTGTGGATTGAGGATTGAGGTTTGAGGACTGAAGATTGTATATTGATGATTGAAGATTGAGGATTGAGGATTGAGTGTTGTGGATTGAGGACGAGGACTGAGGGTTGAGTATTGATGTCTGAGGTCTGAGGATTGAGGATTGAGGATTGAGAATTAAGGTTTGAGGATTGAGGATTGAGGATTGAGGATTGAGTATTGAGGATTGAATATTAAGGATTGAGGATTGAGGATTGAGGATTGAGAATGAGGCTGAGGGTTGAGGATACATGTTTGAGTATAGAATCCTGAGAATTCAGGATATTCTGTTGAGCATTGAGAATTGAGGATTGATGGTTGAGTATTGAGGATTGAGGATTGAGGATTGAGGATTGAGGATTGAGTATTGAAGATTGAGGATTGATGATTGAGGATTGAGGATTGAGGATTGAGGATTGAGAATTGAGGATTGAGGACTGAAGATTGTATATTGATGATTGAAGATTGAGGATTGAGGATTGAGTGTTGTGGATTGAGGACGAGGACTGAGGGTTGAGCATTGATGTCTGAGGTCTGAGGATCGAGGATTGAGGAATGAGAATTGAGGATTGAGGATTGAGTATTGAGGATTGAAGATTGAGGATTGTGGATTGAGGATTGAGGATTGAGGACTGAAGATTGTATATTGATGATTGAAGATTGAGCATTGAGGATTGAGTGTTGTGGATTGAGGACGAGGACTGAGGGTTGAGTATTGATGTCTGAGGTCTGAGGATTGAGGATCGAGGATTGAGAATTCAGGATTGAGGATTGAGTATTGAGGACTGAAGATTGAGGATTGAAGATTGAGGATTGAGTATTGAGTATTGAATATTGAGGATTGAGGATTGAGGATTGAGGATTGAGGATTGACGATGAGGGCTGAGGGTTGAGGATTGAGGTTTGAGGACTGAGGACTGAGGATTGAGGATTGAGAATTGAGGATTCAGGATTGAGGATTGAAGATTGAGGATTGGGTATTGAGGATTGAAGAATGAGGATTGAGGATTGAGGATTGTCGATTGAGGATTGAGGATTGAGGATTGAACATTGAGGACTGAGTGTTGAGGGTTGAGTGATGAGAATTGATGTTTGTGGATAGAGGTTTGAAGATTGCAGATTGAGTATTGAGTCTTGAACGCTGTGAATTGAGGATATTCTATTGAGGATTGAGGATTGACAATTGATTGTTGAGGACTGAGGGCCGAAGATTGAGGATTCAGGATTGAGGATTCAGAGCTGAGGTTTGAGGACTGAGGATTGAGGATTGAAGATTCAGTATCGAGGATTGAAGATTGAGGATTGAGGATTGAAGATTGAGTATTGAGGATTGAAGACTGACGGTTGAGGATTGAGGACTGAGGATTGAGGATTGAGGACTGACGATTGAAGATTGACGATTGAGGATTGAGGATTGAGGATTGAGGATTGAAGATTGAGGATTGGGGACTGAGTGTTGAGGGTTGAGTGATGAGAATTGATGTTTGTGGATAGAGATTTGAAGATTGCAAATTGAGTATTACGTATTGAAAACTATGAACTGAGGATATTCTATTGAGGATTGAGGATTGGCAACTGATTGTTGAGGACTGAGTGCTGAAGATTGAGGATTCAGGATTGAGGATTCAGGATTGTTGTTTGAGGACTGAGGATTGAGGATTGAGGATTGAGGATTGAGGATTGAGGATTGAGGATTGAAGATTGAGGATTGTGTATCGCCGATTGAACATTGAGGATTGAGGATTGAGGATTGAGGATTGAGGATTGAGGACTGGAGATTGTATATTGATGGTTGAAGGTTGAGGATTGATGATTTAGTGTTGTGGATTGAGGACGAGGACTGAGGGTTGAGTATTGATGTCTGAGGTCTGAGGATTGAGGATTGAGGATTGAGAATTCAGGACTGAGGATTGAGGATTGAGTATTGAGTATTGAAGATTGATAATTGATGATTGAGGATTGAGGATTGAGGATTGAGGATTGAGGATTGAGGATTGAGAATTGAGGATTGAAGGTTGAGGATTGGGGATTGAGGAGTGACGATTGAGGATTGAGGATTGAGGATTGAAGATTGAGTATTGAGGATTGCAGACTGACGATTGAGGATTGATGATTGAAGGTTGAGGATTGAGGATTGAAGATTGAGTATTGAGGATTGAAGATTGTGGGTTGACGATTGAGGATTGAGTATTGAGGAATGAAGATTGAGGATTGAGGATTGAGGATTGAGGATTGAGGATTGATGATTGAGTATTGAGGATTGAGGATTGAGAATTGAGGTTTGAGGATTGAGGATTGAGGATTGAGGATTGAGTATTGAGGATTGAATATTGAGGATTGAGGATTGAGGATTGAGGATTGAGAATGAGGGCTGAGGGTTGAGGATACATGTTTGAGTATAGAATCCTGAGAATTCAGGATATTCTGTTGAGCATTGAGAATTGAGGATTGATGGTTGAGTATTGAGGATTGAGGATTGAGTATTGAGGATTGAGGATTGAGTATTGAAGATTGAGGATTGATGATTGAGGATTGAGGATTGAGGATTGAGGATTGAGAATTGAGGAATGAGGACTGAAGATTGTATATTGATGATTGAAGATTGAGGGTTGAGGATTGAGTGTTGTGGATTGAGGACGAGGACTGAGGGTTGAGTATTGATGTCGGAGGTCTGAGGATTGAGGATTGAGGATTGAGAATTGAGGATTGAGGATTGAGTATTGAGGATTGAAGATTGAGGATTGTGGATTGAGGAATGAGGATTGAGGACTGAAGATTGTATATTGATGATTGAAGATTGAGCATTGAGGATGGAGTGTTGTGGATTGAGGACGAGGACTGAGGGTTGAGTATTGATGTCTGAGGTCTGAGGATTGAGGATCGAGGATTGAGAATTGAGGATTGAGGATTGAGTATTGAGGACTGAAGATTGAGGATTGAAGAATGAGGATAGAGTATTGAGGATTGAATATTGAGGATTGAGGATTGAGGATTGAGGATTGACGATGAGGGCTGAGGGTTGAGGATTGAGGGTTGAGGACTGAGGACTGAGGATTGAGGATTGAGAATTGAGGATTCAGGATTGAGGATTGAAGATTGAGGATTGGGTATTGAGGATTGAAGAATGAGGATTGAGGATTGAGGATTGAGGATTGAGGATTGAGGATTGTGGATTGGAGATTGAGGATTGAGTACTGAGGATTGAAGAATGAGGAATGAGGACTGAGGATTGAGGATTGAGGATTGAATATTGAGTATTGAGGATTGAAGATTGACGATTGAGGATTGAGGATTGAGGATTGAGGATTGAACATTGAGGACTGAGTGTTGAGGGTTGAGTGATTAGAGTTGATGTTTGTGGATTGAGGTTTGAAGATTGCAGATTGAGTATTGAGTATTGAAAACTATGAACTGAGGATATTCTATTGAGGATTGAGGATTGGCAACTGATTGTTGAGGACCGAGTGCTGAACATTGAGGATTCAGGATTGAGGATTCAGGATTGTTGTTTGAGGACTGAGGATTGAGGATTGAGGATTGAGGATTGAGGATTGAGGATTGAGGATTGTAGATTGAGGACTGTGTATCGCGGATTGAACATTGAGGATTGAGGATTGAGGATTGAGGATTGAGGATTGAGGACTGAAGATTGTATATTGATGGTTGAAGGTTGAGGATTGATGATTGAGTGTTGTGGATTGAGGACGAGGACTAAGGGATGAGTATTGATGTCTGAGGTCTGAGGATTGAGGATTGAGGAATGAGAATTGAGGATTGAGGATTGAGGATTGAGTATTGAGTATTGAAGATTGATAATTGATGATTGAGGATTGAGGATTGAGGATTGAGGATTGAGGATTGGGGATTGAGGAGTGACGATTGAGGATTGAGTATTGAAGATTGAGGATTGAATATTGAGGATTGGGGACTGAGTGTTGAGGGTTGAGTGGTGAGAATTGATGTTTGTGGATAGAGATTTGAAGATTGCAGATTGAGTATTGAGTATTGAAACCTGTGAATTGATGATATTCTATTGAGGATTGAGGATTGACAGCTGACTGTTGAGGCCAGAGGTCTGAAGATTGAGGATTCAGGTTTGAGGATACAGGATTGAGGTTTGAGGACTGAGGATTGAGGATTGAGTACTGAGGATTGAGCATTGAAGATTGAGGATTGAGGAATGAGGATTGAGGATTGAGGATGAGGGCTGAGGGTTGAGGATTGAGGTTTGAGGACTGAGGACTGAGGATTGAGGGTTGAGAATTGAGGATTGAGGATTCAGGATTGAAGACTGAGTATTGCGAATTGAGGATTGACGGTTGAGTATTGAGGATTGATGGTTGAGGGTTGTGTGTTGAATGTTGGGGATGGAGGATTGAGGGTTGAGAATTGAGGATTGAGGATTCAGGATTGAAGATTGAGTATTGCGAATTGAGGATTGACGGTTGAGTATTGAGGATTGATGGTTGAGGGTTGTGTGTTGAATGTTGGGGATGGAGGATTGAGGATTGAGGACTGAGAATTGAGTATTGAAGATTGAGTATTGATGATTGAAGATTGAGGATTGTGGATTGAGGTTTGAGTATTGAGGACGAGGACTGACGGTTGAGGATTGAAGTCTGAGGATTGAGGATTGAGGATAGAGGACTGAGGATTGAGGATTGAGGATGGAGCATTGAGGATTGAAGATTGAGTACTGGGGAATGAGGATTGAAGATTGAGGATTGGGGATTGAGGATCTAGGATTGGAGATTGATTATTGAGGATTGAAGATTGAGGATTGAGGATTGAGGATTGAGGATTCAGGATTGAGGATTGAGGATTGAGGATTGGGGATTGAGGGTTGAGTATTGACGTTTTAGGACTGAGGATTGAGGTTTCAGAATTGAGGGTTGAGGCCTGAGGATTGAGGATTCAGAATTGAGGTTTGAGGACAGAGGATTGAGGACAGAAGATTGAGTATTGAGGATTGAAGGTTGAGGATTGAGGATTGAGGATTGAGTATTGACAATGAGGGCTGAGGGTTGAGGATTGAGGTCTGAGGTCGGACGTCTGAGGATTGAGGATTGAGGATTGAGGATTGAGGAATGAAGATTGAGGATTGAGGATTGAGGATTGAGGATTGAGGATTGAGGATTGAGGATTGAGGATTGGGGATTGAGGATTGAGGATTGACGTTTTAGGGCTGAGGATTGAGGATTCAGAATTGAGGTTTGAGGACTGAGGATTGAGGATTCAGAATTGAGGTTTGAGGACAGAGGATTGAGGATTGAAGATTGAGTACTGAGGATTGAAGGTTGAGGATTGAGGATTGAGGATTGAGTATTGACAATGAGGGCTGAGGGTTGAGGATTGAGGTCTGAGGTCGGACGTCTGAGGATTGAGGATTGAGGATTGAAGACTGAGGATTGAGGATTGAGGACATGGTCTGAGGGTTGAGGATTGAGGTTTGAGGTCTGAGGACTGAGGATCGAGGATTGAGAATTGAGGATTGGGGACTGAGGATTGAAGATTGAGGATTGGGCATTGAGGATTGAAGAATGAGGATTGAGGATTGACGATTGAGGATTGGGTATCGCGGATTGAACATTGAGGATTGAGGATTGAGGATTGAGGAATGAAGATTGTATATTGATGATTGACGATTGAGGATTGAGGTTTGAGGATTGAGGATTGAGGATAGAGGACTGAGGACTGAGGATTGAGGATGGAGCATTGACGATTGAAGATTGAGGACTGGGGAATGAGGATTGAAGATTGAGGATTAAGGATTGAGGATCTGGGATTGGAGATTGATTATTGAGGATTGAAGATTGAGGTCTGAGGATTGAGTGTTGAGGATTGATAATTGAGAATTGAGGACGAGGACTGAGGGTTGAGGATTGAGGTTATAGGAATGAGGATTGAGGATTGAGGATTGAGGATTGAGGATTGAAGATTGAAGAAGGAGGATTGAGGATTGAGGGTTGAGGATTGAGGATTGAGGATTGAGGATTGGGTATTGAGGATTGAAGAAGGAGGATTGAGGATTGAGGATTGAGGATTGAGGATTGAAGATTGAGTATTGAGGATTGAAGATGGACGATTGAGGATTGAGTATTGAGGATTGAAGATCGAGGATTGAGGATTGAGGATTGAGGATTGAGGATTGAATGTTGAGGATGAGGGCTGAGGATTGAGGATTGAGAATGAGGGCTGAGGGTTGAGAATGAGGGCTGAGGGTTGGATATTCAGGTTTGAGTATAGAATCCTGAGAATTCAGGATATTCTATTGAGCATTGAGAATTGAGGATTGATGGTTGAGTATTGAGGATTGAGGATTGAGGATTGAGGATTGAGTATTGTAGATTGAGGATTGATGATTGAGGATTGACGATTGAGGATTGAGGATTGAGAATTGAGGATTGAGGACTGAAGACTGTATATTGATGATTGAAGATTGAGGATTGAGGATTGAGTGTTGTGGATTGAGGACGAGGACTGAGGGTTGAGTATTGATGTCTGAGGTCTGAGGATTGAGGATTGAGGATTGAGAATTGAGGATTGAGGATTGAGTATTGAGGACTGAAGATTGTGGATTGTGGATTGAGGATTGAGGATTGAGGACTGAAGATTGTATATTGATGATTGAAGATTGAGGATTGAGGATTGAGTGTTGTGGATTGAGGACGAGGACTGACGGTTGAGTATTGATGTCTGAGGTCTGAGGATTGAGGGTTGAGGATTGAGAATTGAGGTTTGAGGATTGAGGATTGAGGATTGAGGATTGAGTATTGAGGATTGAATATTGAGGATTGAGGATTGAGGATTGAGGATTGAGAATGAGGGCTGAGGGTTGAGGATACATGTTTGAGTATAGAATCCTGAGAATTCAGGATATTCTGTTGAGCATTGGGAATTGAGGATTGATGGTTGAGTATTGAGGATTGAGGATTGAGTATTGAGGATTGAGGATTGAGTATTGAAGATTGAGGATTGATGATTGTGGATTGAGGATTGAGGATTGAGGATTGAGAATTGAGGATTGAGGACTGAAGATTGTATATTGATGATTGAAGATTGAGGGTTGAGGATTGAGTGTTGTGGATTGAGGACGAGGACTGAGGGTTGAGTATTGATGTCTGAGGTCTGAGGATTGAGGATTGAGGATTGAGAATTGAGGATTGAGGATTGAGTATTGAGGATTGAAGATTGAGGATTGTGAATTGAGGATTGAGGATTGAGGACTGAAGATTGTATATTGATGATTGAAGGTTGAGCATTGAGGATTGAGTGTTGTGGATTGAGGACGAGGACTGAGGGTTGAGTATTGATGTCTGAGGTCTGAGGATTGAGGATCGAGGATTGAGAATTGAGGATTGAGGATTGAGTATTGAGGACCGAAGATTGAGGATTGAAGAATGAGGATTGAGTATTGAGGATTGAATATTGAGGATTGAGGATTGACGATGAGGGCTGAGGGTTGAAGGTTGAGGTTTGAGGACTGAGGACTGAGGATTGAGGATTGAGAATTGAGGATTCAGGATTGAGGATTGCAGATTGAGGATTGGGTATTGAGGATTGAAGAATGTGGATTGAGGATTGAGGATTGAGGATTGAGGATTGAGGATTGAGGATTGAGGATTGGAGATTGAGGATTGAGTACTGAGGATTGAAGAATGAGGAATGAGGACTGAGGATTGAGGATTGAGTATTGAAGATTGAGTATTGAGGATTGAAGATTGACGATTGAGGATTGAGGATTGAGGATTGAGGATTGAACATTGAGGACTGAGTGTTGAGGGTTGAGTGATGAGAATTGATGTTTGTGGATAGAGGTTTGAAGATTGCAGATTGAGTATTGAGTATTGAAAACTATGAACTGAGGATATTCTATTGAGGATTGAGGATTGGCAACTGATTGTTGAGGACTGAGTGCTGAAGATTGAGGATTCAGGATTGAGGATTCAGGATTGTTGTTTGAGGACTGAGGATTGAGGATTGAGGATTGAGGATTGAGGATTGAGGATTGAGGATTGTAGATTGGGGACTGTGTATCGCGGATTGAACATTGAGGGTTGAGGATTGAGGATTGAGGATTGAGGATTGAGGACTGAAGATTGTATATTGATGGTTGAAGGTTGAGGATTGATGATTGAGTGTTGTGGATTGAGGACGAGGACTAAGGGTTGAGTATTGATGTCTGAGGTCTGAGGATTGAGGATTGAGGATTGAGAATTGAGGATTGAGGATTGAGGATTGAGTATTGAGTATTGAAGATTGATAATTGATGATTGAGGATTGAGGATTGAGGATTGAGGATTGAGGATTGAGGATTGAGGATTGAGGATTGAAGATTGAGGATTGGGTATTGAGGATTGAAGAATGAGGTTTGAGAATTGTGGATTGAGGATTGAGGATTGAAGATTGAGTTTTGAGGATTGAAGACTGCCGATTGAGGATTGAGGACTGAGGATTGAGGATTGAGGATTGAGGATTGAAGATTGAGTATTGAGGATTGAAGATTGAGGATTGAGGTTTGAGGACTGAGGATTGAGTATTGAGGATTGAAGACTGCCGACTGAGGATTCAGGACTGAGGATTGAGGATTGAGGATTGAGGATTGAAGATTGAGTATTGAGGATTGAAGATTGAGGATTGAGGTTTGGGGACTGAGGATTGAGGATTGAGGATTGAGGATTGAGGATTGAGGATTGATGATTGAGGATTGAGGATTGAAGATTGAGGATTGGGTATCGCGGATTGAACATTGAGAATTGATAATTGAGAATTGAGGATTGAGCATTGAGGACTGAAGATTGTATATTGATGATTGAAGATTGAGGATTGAGGATTGAGTGTTGTGGATTGAGGACGAGGACTGAGGGTTGAGTATTGATGTCTGAGGTCTGAGGATTGAGGATTGACGATTGAGAATGGAGAATTGAGGATTGAGGATTGAAGATTGAGGGTTGAGTATTGAGGATTGAAGGTTGAGGATTGAGGATTGAGAATTGGGGATTGACGATGAGGGCTGAGGGTTGAGGATTGAGGTTTGAGGACTGAGGACTGAGGATTGAGGATTGAGGATTGAGAATTGAGGATTGAGGATTGAAGATTGAGGATTGGGTATAGAGGATTGAAGAATGAGAATGGAGGATTGAGGGTTGAGGATTGAGGAATGAAAATTGAGGGTTGAGGGTTGAGGATTGACGATTGAAGATTGAGTATTGACGATTGAAGATTGAGGATTGACGATTGAGGATTGAGGATTGAGGATTGAAGATTGAGGATTTGGGACTGAGTGTTGAGGATTGAGTGATGAGAATTGATGTTTGTGGATAGAGATTTGACGATTGCAAATTGAGTATTGCGTATTGAAAACTCTGAGCTGAAGATATTCTATTGAGGATTGAGGATTGACAACTGATTGTTGAGGACTGAGTGCTGAAGATTGAGGATTCAGGATTGAGGATTCAGGATTGTGGTTTGAGGACTGAGGATTGACGATTGAGGATTGAGGATTGAGGATTGAGGATTGAGGTTTGAGGTCTGAGGATTGAGGATTGAGGATTGAGGATTGAGGATTGAGTATTGATGATTGAGGATTGAGGATTGAAGATCGAGGATTGGGTATTGAGGATTGAAAAATGAGGACTCAGAATAGAGGATTGAGTATTGGGTATTGAAGATTGAGTATTGAGGATTGAGGATTGAGGATTGAGAATTGAGGATTGAGGATTGAGGATTGAGTATTGAGTATTGAAAGTTGAGGAGTGATGATTGAGGATTGAGGATTGAGGATTGAGGGTTGAGGATTGAGGATTGAGGATTGAAGGTTGAGGATTGGCGATTGAGGAGTGACGATTGAGGATTGAGGATTGGGTATAGAGGATTGAAGAATGAGAATGGAGGATTGAGGGTTGAGGATTGAGGAATGAAAATTGAGGGTTGAGGGTTGAGGATTGACGATTGAAGATTGAGTATTGACGATTGAAGATTGAGGATTGACGATTGAGGATTGAGGATTGAGGATTGAAGATTGAGGATTTGGGACTGAGTGTTGAGGATTGAGTGATGAGAATTGATGTTTGTGGATAGAGATTTGACGATTGCAAATTGAGTATTGCGTATTGAAAACTCTGAGCTGAAGATATTCTATTGAGGATTGAGGATTGACAACTGATTGTTGAGGACTGAGTGCTGAAGATTGAGGATTCAGGATTGAGGATTCAGGATTGTGGTTTGAGGACTGAGGATTGACGATTGAGGATTGAGGATTGAGGATTGAGGATTGAGTATTGATGATTGAGGATTGAGGATTGAAGATCGAGGATTGGGTATTGAGGATTGAAAAATGAGGATTCAGAATAGAGGATTGAGTATTGGGTATTGAAGATTGAGTATTGAGGATTGAGGATTGAGGATTGAGAATTGAGGATTGAGGATTGAGGATTGAGGATTGAGTATTGAGTATTGAAAGTTGAGGAGTGATGATTGAGGATTGAGGATTGAGGATTGAGGGTTGAGGATTGAGGATTGAGGATTGAGGATTGAAGGTTGAGGATTGGCGATTGAGGAGTGACGATTGAGGATTGAGGATTGAGGATTGAGGATTGAGGATGGAAGATGGAGGATCGGGGACTGAGTGTTGAGGGTTGAGTGATGAGAATTGATGTTTGTGGATAGAGATTTGAAGATTGCAAATTGTGTATTGCGTATTGAAAACTCTGAACTGTTGATATTCTATTGAGGATTGAGGATTGGCAACTGATAGTTGAGGACTGAGTGCTGAAGATTGAGGATTGAGGGTTGAGGATTGAGGATTGAGGTTTGAGGATTGAAGATTGAGGATTGTGTATCGCGGATTGAACATTGAGGATTGAGTATTGAGGATTGAGGATTGTGGGTTGAGGTTTGACTATTGAGGACGAGGACTGACGGTTGAGGATTGAGGTTTGAGGATTGAGTATTGATGATTGAAGGTTGAGGATTGTGGACTGTGGATTGTGGATTGATGATTGAGGATTGAAGACTGAGTATGAGGGCTGAGGGTTGAGGATTGAGGTTTGAGGACTGAGGACTGAGGATTGAGGATTGAGAGTTGAGGATTGAGGATTGAGGATTGAAGATTGAGGATTGGGTATTGAGGATTGAAGAATGAGGATTGAGTATTGTGGATTGAGGATTGAGGGTTGAAGATTGAGTATTGAGGATTGAATACTGACGATTGAGGATTGAGGACTGAGGATTGAGGATTGAGGATTGAGGATTGAAGATTAAGTATTGAGGATTGAAGATTGAGGATTGAGGTTTGAGGGCTGAGGATTGAGGATTGAGGATTGAGGATTGAGGATTGAGTACTGATGATTGAGGATTGAGGATTGAATATTGAGGATTGGGTATCGCGGATTGAACATTGAGGATTGCGGGTTGAGGATTCAGGATTGAGGATTGAGGACTGAAGATTGTATATTGATGGTTGAAGATTGAGGATTGAGGATTGAGTGTTGTGGATTGAGGACGAGGACTGAGGGTTGAGTATTGATGCCTGAGGTCTGAGGATTGAGGATTGAGGATTGAGAATTGAGGATTGAGGATTGAGGATTGAGGATTGAGGATTGAGGATTGAGGACTGAAGATTGTATATTGATGGTTGAAGGTTGAGGATTGAGGATTGAGGGTTGTGGATTGAGGACGAGGACTGAGGGCTGAGTATTGATGTTTGAGGTCTGAGGATTGAGGATTGAGGATTGAGAATTGAGGATTGAGGATTGAGGATTGAAGATTGAGTATTGAGGATTGAAGACTGACGATTGAGGATTGAGGACCGAGGATTGAGGATTGAGGATTGTGGATTGAAGATTGAGTATTGAGGATTGAAGGTTGAGGATTCAGGTTTGAGGATTGAAGATTGAGTATTGACGATTGAAGATTGAGGATTGAGGATTGAAGATTCAAGATTGAGGATTGACGATTGAGGATGGGGGACTGAGTGTTGAGGGTTGAGTGATGAGAATTGATGTTTGTGGATAGAGATTTGAAGATTGCAAATTGAGTATTGCGTATTGAAAACTCTGAACTGAGGATATTCTATTGAGGGTTGAGGATTGGCAACTGATTGTTGAGGACTGAGTGCTGAAGATTGAGGATTCAGGATTGAGGATTCAGGATTGTGGTTTGAGGACTGAGGATTGAGGATTGAGGATTGAGGATTGAGGATTGAGGATTGAGGATTGAAGATTGAGGATTGTGTATCGCGGATTGAACATTGCGGATTGAGGATTGAGGATTGAGGATTGAGGATTGAGGACTGAAGATTGTATATTGATCGTTGAAGATTGAGGATTGAGGATTGAGTGTTGTGGATTGAGGACGAGGACTGAGGGTTGAGTATTGATGTCTGAGGTCTGAGGATTGAGGATTGAGGATTGAGAATTGAGGATTGAGGATTGAGGATTGAGTATTGAGTATTGAAAGTTGAGGATTGATGATTGAGGATTGAGGATTGAGGATTGAGGGTTGAGGATTGAGGATTGAGGATTGAAGATTGAGGATCGGGGACTGTGTGTTGAGGGTTGAGTGATGAGAATTGATGTTTGTGGATAGAGATTTGAAGATTGCAAATTGTGTATTGCGTATTGAAAACTCTGAACTGTTGATATTCTATTGAGGATTGAGGATTGGCAACTGATGGTTGAGGACTGAGTGCTGAAGATTGAGGATTGAGGGTTGAGGATTGAGGATTGAGGTTTGAGGATTGAAGATTGAGGATTGTGTATCGCGGATTGAACATTGAGGATTGAGGATTGAGGATTGAGGATTGTGGGTTGAGGTTTGACTATTGAGGACGAGGACTGACGGTTGAGGATTGAGGATTGAAGATTGAGTACTGAGGATTGAAGATTGAGGATTGAGGATTGAGTATTGAGGATCGAGGATCGAGGATTGAGGATTGAGGATTGAGGATTGACGCTTGAGGATTGAGGTTTGAGGATGGACGATTGAAGAGAGAGGACTGAGTGTTGGGGTTTGAGTGTTGAGAGTAGATGTTTGAGGATTGAGGTTTTATTATTGAATATTGTGAATTGAGTGAGGAACCATGAGAATTCAGGATATTCTATAGAATATTGAGAATTGAGGATTGATGGTTGAGTATTGAGGATTGATGGTTTGGGTTGGGGATTGAGGGTTGTGGATTGAGGACGAGGACTGAGGGTTGAGTATTGATGTTTGAGGTCTGAGGATTGAGGATTGAGGATTGTGAATAGAGGATTGAGGATTGAGGATTCAAGATTGAGGATAGGGTATTGAGGATTGAAAAATGAGGATTCAGGTTTGAGGATTGAGTATTGAGTATCGAAGATTGAGTATTGAGGTTTGAGGATTGGGGATGGAGTGTTGAGTGCCGAAGATTGAGTATTGACGGTTGAAGACTGACGATTGAGGATTGAGGATTGAGGATTGAGGATTGAGGATTGAGGATTGAGGATTGAACACTGAGGATTGAGGGTTGAGGATGAGGGCTGAGGGTTGAGGATTGAGGTTTGAGGACTGAGGACTGAGGATCGAGGATTGAGAGTTGAGGATTGAGGACAGAGGATTGAAGATTGAGGATTGGGTATTGAGGATTGAAGAATGAGGATTGAGGATTGAGGATTGAGGATTGAGGATTGAAGATTGAGTATTGAGGATTGAAGACTGACGATTGAGGACTGAGGATTGAGGATTGAGTATTGAGGATTGAAGATTGAGGATAGGGTATTGAGGATTGATAAATGAGGATTCAGGATTGAGGATTGAGTATTGAGTATCGAAGATTGTGTATTGAGGATTGAGGATTGAGTGTTGAGGATTGAAGATTGAGTATTGAGGGTTTAAGGCTGACGACTGAGGATTGAGGATTGAGGATTGAGGATTGAGGATTGAGGATTGAAGGTTGAGTATTGAGGATTCAAGATTGAGGATTGAGGATTGAGGATTGAGGATTGAGGATTGAATATTGAGGATTGGGGACTGAGTGTTGAGGGTTGAGTGGTGAGAATTGATGTTTGTGGATAGAGATTTGAAGATTGCAGATTGAGTATTGAGAATTGAAAACTGTGAATTGATGATATTGACAGCTGTTTGTTGAGGTCTGTGGTCTGAAGATTGAGGATTCAGGATTGAGGATACAGGATTGAGGTTTGAGGACTGAGGATTGAGGATTGAGGATTGAGGATTGAGGATTGAGGATTGAGGATTGAGGATTGAGGATGAGGGCTGAGGGTTGAGGATTGAGGTTTGAGGACTGAGGACTGAGGATTGAGGATTGAGAATTAAGGATTGAGTATTGAGGATTGAAGATTGAGGATTGGGTATTGAGGATTGAAGAATGAGGATTGAGCATTGAGGATTGAGGATTGAGTGTTGAGGATTGAAGATTGAGTATTGATGGCTTAAGACTGACGATAGAGTATTGAGGAATGAAGATTGAGGATTGGGTATTGAGGATTGAAGAATGAGGATTGAAGATTGAGGATTGAGGATTGAGTGTTGTGGATTGAGGACGAGGACTGTGGGTTGAGTATTGATGTCTGAGGTCTGAGGATTGAGGATTGAGGATTGAGGATTGAGGATTGAGGATTGAATATTGAGGATTGGGGACTGAGTGTTGAGGGTTGAGTGGTGAGAATTGATGTTTGTGGATAGAGATTTGAAGATTGCAGATTGAGTATTGAGAATTGAAAACTGTGAATTGATGATATTGACAGCTGTTTGTTGAGGTCTGTGGTCTGAAGATTGAGGATTCAGGATTGAGGATACAGGATTGAGGTTTGAGGACTGAGGATTGAGGATTGAGGATTGAGGATTGAGGATTGAGGATTGAGGATTGAGGATTGAGGATGAGGGCTGAGGGTTGAGGATTGAGGTTTGAGGACTGAGGACTGAGGATTGAGGATTGAGAATTAAGGATTGAGTATTGAGGATTGAAGATTGAGGATTGGGTATTGAGGATTGAAGAATGAGGATTGAGGATTGAGGATTGTGAATAGAGGATTGAGGATTGAGGATTGAAGATTGAGGATAGGGTATTGAGGATTGAAAAATGAGGATTCAGGATTGAGGATTGAGTGTTGAGGATTGAAGATTGAGTATTGAGGGTTTAAGGCTGACGACTGAGGATTGAGGATTGAGGATTGAGGATTGAGGATTGAGGATTGATGATTGAGTATTGAGGATTCAAGATTGAGGATTAAGGATTGAGGATTGGGGATTGAGGATCTAGGATTGGAGATTGATTATTGAGGATTGAAGATTGAGGGTTCAGGATTGAGGATTGAGTATTGATAATTGAGACTTGAGGATGAGGACTGAGGGTTGAGGATTAAGGATTGAGGATTGAGGATTGAGGATTGAGGATTGAGGATTGAGGATTGAGGATTGAGGATGAGGGCTGAGGGTTGAGGATTGAGGTTTGAGGACTGAGGACAGAGGATTGAGGATTGAGAATTAAGGATTGAGTATTGAGTATTGAAGATTGAGGATTGGGTATTGAGGATTGCAGAATGAGGATTGAGCATTGAGGATTGAGAATTGAGTGTTGAGGATTGAAGATTGAGTATTGAGGGCTTAAGACTGACGATTGAGTATTGAGGAATGAAGATTGAGGATTGGGTATTGAGCATTGAAGAATGAGGATTGAGGATTGAGGATTGAGGATTGAGTGCCGAGGAATGAAGATTGAGTATTGAGGGTTTAAGACTGACGATTGAGGATTGAGGATTGAGGATTGAGGATTGAGGATTGAGGATTGAAGGTTGAGGATTGAGGATTGAGGATTGAGTATTGAAGATTGAGGATTCAAGATTCAGTATTGAGGATTGAAGATTGGGAACTGAGGATTGAGGATTCAACATTGAGGACTGAGTGTTGAGTGTTGAGTGATGAGAATTGATGTTTGTGGATAGAGATTTGAAGATTGCAGATTGAGTATTAAGCATTGAAAACTTTGAATTGAGGATATTCTATTGAGGTTTGAGGATGGACAACTGATTGTTGAGGACTGAGGTCTGAAGATTGAGGATTCAGGATTGAGGATTCAGAATTGAGGTTTGAGGACTAAGGATTGAGGATTGAAGACTGAGGATTGAGGATTGGGGATGAGGGCTGAGGGTTGAGGATTGAGGTTTGAGGACTGAGGACTGAGGATTGAGGATTGAGGATTGAGGATTGAAGATTGAGTATTGAGGATTGAAGATCGAGGATTGAGGATTGAGGATTGAGGATTGAGGATTGAAAGTTGAGGATGAGGGCTGAGGATTGAGGATTGAGAATGAGGGCTGAGGGTTGAGAATGAGGGCTGAGGGTTGGATATTCAGGTTTGAGTATAGAATCCTGAGAATTCAGGATATTCTATTGAGCATTGAGAATTGAGTATTGATGGTTGAGTATTGAGGATTGAGGATTGAGGATTGAGTATTGTAGATTGAGGATTGATGATTGAGGATTGACGATTGAGGATTAGGAATTGAGGATTGAGGACTGAAGACTGTATATTGATGATTGAAGGTTGAGGATTGAGGATTGAGTGTTGTGGATTGAGGACGAGGACTGAGGGTTGAGTATTGATGTCTGAGGTCTGAGGATTGAGGATTGAGGATTGAGAATTGAGGATTGAGGATTGAGCACTGAGGATTGAAGATTGTGGATTGTGGATTGAGGATTGAGGTTTGAGGACTGAAGATTGTATATTGATGATTGAAGATTGAGGATTGAGGATTGAGTGTTGTGGATTGAGGACGAGGACTGAGGGTTGAGTATTGATGTCTGAGGTCTGAGGATTGAGGATTGAGGATTGAGAATTGAGGTTTGAGGATTGAGGATTGAGGATTGAGGATTGAGTATTGAGGATTGAATATTGAGGATTGAGGATTGAGGATTGAGGATTGAGAATGAGGCTGAGGGTTGAGGATACATGTTTGAGTATAGAATCCTGAGAATTCAGGATATTCTGTTGAGCATTGAGAATTGAGGATTGATGGTTGAGTATTGAGGATTGAGGATTGAGGATTGAGGATTGAGGATTGAGTATTGAAGATTGAGGATTGATGATTGAGGATTGAGGATTGAGGATTGAGGATTGAGAATTGAGGATTGAGGACTGAAGATTGTATATTGATGATTGAAGATTGAGGATTGAGGATTGAGTGTTGTGGATTGAGGACGAGGACTGAGGGTTGAGCATTGATGTCTGAGGTCTGAGGATCGAGGATTGAGGATTGAGAATTGAGGATTGAGGATTGAGTATTGAGGATTGAAGATTGAGGATTGTGGATTGAGGATTGAGGATTGAGGACTGAAGATTGTATATTGATGATTGAAGATTGAGCATTGAGGATTGAGTGTTGTGGATTGAGGACGAGGACTGAGGGTTGAGTATTGATGTCTGAGGTCTGAGGATTGAGGATCGAGGATTGAGAATTCAGGATTGAGGATTGAGTATTGAGGACTGAAGATTGAGGATTGAAGATTGAGGATTGAGTATTGAGGATTGAATATTGAGGATTGAGGATTGAGGATTGAGGATTGAGGATTGACGATGAGGGCTGAGGGTTGAGGATTGAGGTTTGAGGACTGAGGACTGAGGATTGAGGATTGAGAATTGAGGATTCAGGATTGAGGATTGAAGATTGAGGATTGGGTATTGAGGATTGAAGAATGAGGATTGAGGATTGAGGATTGAGGATTGAGGATTGAGGATTGAGGATTGGAGATTGAGGATTGAGTACTGAGGATTGAAGAATGAGGAGTGAGGACTGAGGATTGAGGATTGAGGATTGAAGATTGAGTATTGAGGATTGAAGATTGTCGATTGAGGATTGAGGATTGAGGATTGAGGATTGAACATTGAGGACTGAGTGTTGAGGGTTGAGTGATGAGAATTGATGTTTGTGGATAGAGGTTTGAAGATTGCAGATTGAGTATTGAGTCTTGAACGCTGTGAATTGAGGATATTCTATTGAGGATTGAGGATTGACAATTGATTGTTGAGGACTGAGGGCCGAAGATTGAGGATTCAGGATTGAGGATTCAGAGCTGAGGTTTGAGGACTGAGGATTGAGGATTGAAGATTCAGTATCGAGGATTGAAGATTGAGGATTGAGGATTGAAGATTGAGTATTGAGGATTGAAGACTGACGGTTGAGGATTGAGGACTGAGGATTGAGGATTGAGGACTGACGATTGAAGATTGACGATTGAGGATTGAGAATTGAGGATTCAGGATTGAGGATTGAAGATTGAGGATTGGGTATTGAGGATTGAAGAATGAGGATTGAGGATTGAGGATTGAGGATTGAGGATTGAGGATTGAGGATTGGAGATTGAGGATTGAGTACTGAGGATTGAAGAATGAGGAGTGAGGACTGAGGATTGAGGATTGAGGATTGAAGATTGAGTATTGAGGATTGAAGATTGTCGATTGAGGATTGAGGATTGAGGATTGAGGATTGAACATTGAGGACTGAGTGTTGAGGGTTGAGTGATGAGAATTGATGTTTGTGGATAGAGGTTTGAAGATTGCAGATTGAGTATTGAGTCTTGAACGCTGTGAATTGAGGATATTCTATTGAGGATTGAGGATTGACAATTGATTGTTGAGGACTGAGGGCCGAAGATTGAGGATTCAGGATTGAGGATTCAGAGCTGAGGTTTGAGGACTGAGGATTGAGGATTGAAGATTCAGTATCGAGGATTGAAGATTGAGGATTGAGGATTGAAGATTGAGTATTGAGGATTGAAGACTGACGGTTGTGGATTGAGGACGAGGACTGAGGGTTGAGTATTGATGTCTGAGGTCTGAGGATTGAGGATTGAGGATTGAGAATTGAGGACTGAGGATTGAGGATTGAGTATTGAGTATTGAAGATTGATAATTGATGATTGAGGATTGAGGATTGAGGATTGAGGATTGAGGATTGAGGATTGAGGATTGAGGATTGAAGGTTGAGGATTGGGGATTGAGGAGTGACGATTGAGGATTGAGGATTGAGGATTGAAGATTGAGTATTGAGGATTGCAGACTGACGATTGAGGATTGATGATTGAAGGTTGAGGATTGAGGATTGAAGATTGAGTATTGAGGATTGAAGATTGTGGGTTGACGATTGAGGATTGAGTATTGAGGAATGAAGATTGAGGATTGAGGATTGAGGATTGAGGATTGAGGATTGATGATTGAGTATTGAGGATTGAGGATTGAGAATTGAGGTTTGAGGATTGAGGATTGAGGATTGAGCATTGAGTATTGAGGATTGAATATTGAGGATTGAGGATTGAGGATTGAGGATTGAGAATGAGGGCTGAGGGTTGAGGATACATGTTTGAGTATAGAATCCTGAGAATTCAGGATATTCTGTTGAGCATTGAGAATTGAGGATTGATGGTTGAGTATTGAGGATTGAGGATTGAGTATTGAGGATTGAGGATTGAGTATTGAAGATTGAGGATTGATGATTGAGGATTGAGGATTGAGGATTGAGGATTGAGAATTGAGGATTGAGGACTGAAGATTGTATATTGATGATTGAAGATTGAGGGTTGAGGATTGAGTGTTGTGGATTGAGGACGAGGACTGAGGGTTGAGTATTGATGTCTGAGGTCTGAGGATTGAGGATTGAGGATTGAGAATTGAGGATTGAGGATTGAGTATTGAGGATTGAAGATTGAGGATTGTGAATTGAGGATTGAGGATTGAGGACTGAAGATTGTATATTGATGATTGAAGATTGAGCATTGAGGATTGAGTGTTGTGGATTGAGGACGAGGACTGAGGGTTGAGTATTGATGTCTGAGGTCTGAGGATTGAGGATCGAGGATTGAGAATTGAGGATTGAGGATTGAGTATTGAGGACCGAAGATTGAGGATTGAAGAATGAGGATTGAGGATTGAGGATTGAGGATTGAGGATTGAGGATTGAGGATTGGAGATTGAGGATTGAGTACTGAGGATTGAAGAATGAGGAATGAGGACTGAGGATTGAGGATTGAGTATTGAAGATTGAGTATTGAGGATTGAAGATTGACGATTGAGGATTGAGGATTGAGGATTGAGGATTGAACATTGAGGACTGAGTGTTGAGGGTTGAGTGATGAGAATTGATGTTTGTGGATAGAGGTTTGAAGATTGCAGATTGAGTATTGAGTATTGAAAACTATGAACTGAGGATATTCTATTGAGGATTGAGGATTGGCAACTGATTGTTGAGGACTGAGTGCTGAATATTGAGGATTCAGGATTGAGGATTCAGGATTGTTGTTTGAGGACTGAGGATTGAGGATTGAGGATTGAGGATTGAGGATTGAGGATTGAGGATTGTAGATTGAGGACTGTGTATCGCGGATTGAACATTGAGGATTGAGGATTGAGGATTGAGGATTGAGGATTGAGGACTGAAGATTGTATATTGATGGTTGAAGGTTGAGGATTGATGATTGAGTGTTGTGGATTGAGGACGAGGACTAAGGGTTGAGTATTGATGTCTGAGGTCTGAGGATTGAGGATTGAGGATTGAGAATTGAGGATTGAGGATTGAGGATTGAGTATTGAGTATTGAAGATTGATAATTGATGATTGAGGATTGAGGATTGAGGATTGAGGATTGAGGATTGAGGATTGAGGATTGAGGATTGAAGATTGAGGATTGGGTATTGAGGATTGAAGAATGAGGTTTGAGAATTGTGGATTGAGGATTGAGGATTGAAGATTGAGTATTGAGGATTGAAGACTGCCGATTGAGGATTGAGGACTGAGGATTGAGGATTGAGGATTGAGGATTGAAGATTGAGTATTGAGGATTGAAGATTGAGGATTGAGGTTTGAGGACTGAGGATTGAGTATTGAGGATTGAAGACTGCCGACTGAGGATTCAGGACTGAGGATTGAGGATTGAGGATTGAGGATTGAAGATTGAGTATTGAGGATTGAAGATTGAGGATTGAGGTTTGAGGACTGAGGATTGAGGATTGAGGATTGAGGATTGAGGATTGAGGATTGATGATTGAGGATTGAGGATTGAAGATTGAGGATTGGGTATCGCGGATTGAACATTGAGAATTGATAATTGAGAATTGAGGATTGAGCATTGAGGACTGAAGATTGTATATTGATGATTGAAGATTGAGGATTGAGGATTGAGTGTTGTGGATTGAGGACGAGGACTGAGGGTTGAGTATTGATGTCTGAGGTCTGAGGATTGAGGATTGACGATTGAGAATGGAGAATTGAGGATTGAGGATTGAAGATTGAGGGTTGAGTATTGAGGATTGAAGGTTGAGGATTGAGGATTGAGAATTGGGGATTGACGATGAGGGCTGAGGGTTGAGGATTGAGGTTTGAGGACTGAGGACTGAGGGTTGAGGATTGAGGATTGAGAATTGAGGATTGAGGATTGAAGATTGAGGATTGGGTATAGAGGATTGAAGAATGAGAATGGAGGATTGAGGGTTGAGGATTGAGGAATGAAAATTGAGGGTTGAGGGTTGAGGATTGACGATTGAAGATTGAGTATTGACGATTGAAGATTGAGGATTGACGATTGAGGATTGAGGATTGAGGATTGAAGATTGAGGATTTGGGACTGAGTGTTGAGGATTGAGTGATGAGAATTGATGTTTGTGGATAGAGATTTGACGATTGCAAATTGAGTATTGCGTATTGAAAACTCTGAGCTGAAGATATTCTATTGAGGATTGAGGATTGACAACTGATTGTTGAGGACTGAGTGCTGAAGATTGAGGATTCAGGATTGAGGATTCAGGATTGTGGTTTGAGGACTGAGGATTGACGATTGAGGATTGAGGATTGAGGATTGAGGATTGAGGATTGAGGATTGAAGATTGAGGATTGGGTATTGAGAATTGAACATTGAGGATTGAGGATTGAGGATTGAGGATTGAAGATTGAGTATTGAGGATTGAAGATTGAGGATTGAGGTTTGAGGTCTGAGGATTGAGGATTGAGGATTGAGGATTGAGGATTGAGTATTGATGATTGAGGATTGAGGATTGAAGATCGAGGATTGGGTATTGAGGATTGAAAAATGAGGATTCAGAATAGAGGATTGAGTATTGGGTATTGAAGATTGAGTATTGAGGATTGAGGATTGAGGATTGAGAATTGAGGATTGAGGATTGAGGATTGAGTATTGAGTATTGAAAGTTGAGGAGTGATGATTGAGGATTGAGTATTGAGGATTGAGGGTTGAGGATTGAGGATTGAGGATTGAGGATTGAAGGTTGAGGATTGGCGATTGAGGAGTGACGATTGAGGATTGAGGATTGAGGATTGAGGATTGAGGATTGAAGATTGAGGATCGGGGACTGAGTGTTGAGGGTTGAGTGATGAGAATTGATGTTTGTGGATAGAGATTTGAAGATTGCAAATTGTGTATTACGTATTGAAAACTCTGAACTGTTGATATTCTATTGAGGATTGAGGATTGGCAACTGATGGTTGAGGACTGAGTGCTGAAGATTGAGGATTGAGGGTTGAGGATTGAGGATTGAGGTTTGAGGATTGAAGATTGAGGATTGTGTATCGCGGATTGAACATTGAGGATTGAGGATTGAGGATTGAGGATTGTGGGTTGAGGTTTGACTATTGAGGACGAGGACTGACGGTTGAGGATTGAGGTTTGAGGATTGAGTATTGATGATTGAAGGTTGAGGATTGTGGACTGTGGATTGTGGATTGATGATTGAGGATTGAAGACTGAGTATGAGGGCTGAGGGTTGAGGATTGAGGTTTGAGGACTGAGGACTGAGGATTGAGGATTGAGAGTTGAGGATTGAGGATTGAGGATTGAAGATTGAGGATTGGGTATTGAGGATTGAAGAATGAGGATTGAGTATTGTGGATTGAGGATTGAGGGTTGAAGATTGAGTATTGAGGATTGAATACTGACGATTGAGGATTGAGGACTGAGGATTGAGGATTGAGGATTGAGGATTGAAGATTAAGTATTGAGGATTGAAGATTGAGGATTGAGGTTTGAGGGCTGAGGATTGAGGATTGAGGATTGAGGATTGAGGATTGAGTACTGATGATTGAGGATTGAGGATTGAATATTGAGGATTGGGTATCGCGGATTGAACATTGAGGATTGCGGGTTGAGGATTCAGGATTGAGGATTGAGGACTGAAGATTGTATATTGATGGTTGAAGATTGAGGATTGAGGATTGAGTGTTGTGGATTGAGGACGAGGACTGAGGGTTGAGTATTGATGCCTGAGGTCTGAGGATTGAGGATTGAGGATTGAGAATTGAGGATTGAGGATTGAGGATTGAGGATTGAGGATTGAGGATTGAGGACTGAAGATTGTATATTGATGGCTGAAGGTTGAGGATTGAGGATTGAGGGTTGTGGATTGAGGACGAGGACTGAGGGCTGAGTATTGATGTTTGAGGTCTGAGGATTGAGGATTGAGGATTGAGAATTGAGGATTGAGGATTGAGGATTGAAGATTGAGTATTGAGGATTGAAGGCTGACGATTGAGGATTGAGGACCGAGGATTGAGGATTGAGGATTGTGGATTGAAGATTGAGTATTGAGGATTGAAGGTTGAGGATTCAGGTTTGAGGATTGAAGATTGAGTATTGACGATTGAAGATTGAGGATTGAGGATTGAAGATTCAAGATTGAGGATTGACGATTGAGGATGGGGGACTGAGTGTTGAGGGTTGAGTGATGAGAATTGATGTTTGTGGATAGAGATTTGAAGATTGCAAATTGAGTATTGCGTATTGAAAACTCTGAACTGAGGATATTCTATTGAGGGTTGAGGATTGGCAACTGATTGTTGAGGACTGAGTGCTGAAGATTGAGGATTCAGGATTGAGGATTCAGGATTGTGGTTTGAGGACTGAGGATTGAGGATTGAGGATTGAGGATTGAGGATTGAGGATTGAGGATTGAAGATTGAGGATTGTGTATCGCGGATTGAACATTGCGGATTGAGGATTGAGGATTGAGGATTGAGGATTGAGGACTGAAGATTGTATATTGATCGTTGAAGATTGAGGATTGAGGATTGAGTGTTGTGGATTGAGGACGAGGACTGAGGGTTGAGTATTGATGTCTGAGGTCTGAGGATTGAGGATTGAGGATTGAGAATTGAGGATTGAGGATTGAGGATTGAGTATTGAGTATTGAAAGTTGAGGATTGATGATTGAGGATTGAGGATTGAGGATTGAGGGTTGAGGATTGAGGATTGAGGATTGAAGATTGAGGATCGGGGACTGTGTGTTGAGGGTTGAGTGATGAGAATTGATGTTTGTGGATAGAGATTTGAAGATTGCAAATTGTGTACTGCGTATTGAAAACTCTGAACTGTTGATATTCTATTGAGGATTGAGGATTGGCAACTGATGGTTGAGGACTGAGTGCTGAAGGTTGAGGATTGAGGGTTGAGGATTGAGGATTGAGGTTTGAGGATTGAAGATTGAGGATTGTGTATCGCGGATTGAACATTGAGGATTGAGGATTGAGGATTGAGGATTGTGGGTTGAGGTTTGACTATTGAGGACGAGGACTGACGGTTGAGGATTGAGGTTTGAGGATTGAGGTTTGAGGATTGAAGATTGAGGATTGTGTATCGCGGATTGAACATTGAGGATTGAGGATTGAGGATTGAGGATTGTGGGTTGAGGTTTGACTATTGAGGACGAGGACTGACGGTTGAGGATTGAGGTTTGAGGATTGAGTATTGATGATTGAAGATTGAGGATTGTGGATTGTGGATTGTGGATTGATGATTGAGGATTGAAGATTGAGGATTGAGGATTGAGGATTGAATATTGAGGACTGGGGACAGAGTGTTGAGGGTTGAGTGGTGAGAATTGATGTTTGTGGATAGAGATTTGAAGATTGCAGATAGAGTATTGAGTATTGAAAACTCTGAATTGATGATATTCTATTGAGGATTGGGGATTGACAGCTGATTGTTGAGGTCTGAGGTCTGAAGATTGAGGATTCAGGTTTGAGGATACAGGATTGAGGTTTGAGGACTGAGGATTGAGGATTGAGGATTGAGGATAGAGGTCTGAGGATTGAGGATTGAGTATCGAGTATTGAGGACTGAGGATTGAGGACTGAAGATTGAGGATTGAGTATTGAGGATTGAAGATTGAGGATTGAGGATTGAGGATTGAGAATTGAGGAATGAAAATTGAGGGTTGAGGGTTGAGGATTGAGGATTGAAGATTGAGTATTGACGAGTGAAGATTGAGGATTGAGGATTGAGGATTGAGGATTGAGGATTGAACATTGAGGACTGAGTGTTGAGGGTTGAGTGATGAGAATTGATGTTTGTGGATAGAGATTTGAAGATTGCAAATTGAGTATTGCGTATTGAAAACTCTGAAATCAGGATATTCTATTGAGGATTGAGGATTGGCAACTGATTGTTGAGGACTGAGTGCTGAAGATTGAGGATTCAGGATTGAGGATTCAGGATTGTTGTTTGAGGACTGAGAATTGAGGATTGAGGATTGACGATTGAGGATTGAGGATTGGGTATTGAAGATTGAGGATTGGGTATCGCGGATTCAACATTGAGGATTGAGGATTGAGGATTGAGGATTGAGGATTGAGGACTGAAGATTGTATATTGATGGTTGAAGATTGAGGATTGAGGATTGAGGGTTGTGGATTGAAGACGAGGTCTGAGGGCTGAGTATTGATGTTTGAGGTCTGAGGATTGAGGATTGAGGATTGAGAATTGAGGATTGAGGATTGAGGATTGAAGATTGAGGATTGAGTATTGTGGATTGAATATTGAGGATTGAGGATTGAGGATTGAGGATAGAGAATGAGGGCTGAGGGTTGAGGATTCAGGTTTGAGTATAGAATCCTGAGAATTCAGGATATTCTATTGAGCATTGAGAATTGAGGATTGATGGTTGAGTATTGAGGATTGAGGATTGAGGATTGATGATTGAGGATTGAGTATTGAAGATTGAGGATTGATAATTGAGGATTGAGGATTTAGGATTGAGGATTGAGAATTGAGGATTGAGGACTGAAGATTGTATATTGATGATTGAATATTGAGGATTGAGGATTGAGTGTTGTGGATTGAGGACGAGGACTGAGGGTTGAGTATTGATGTCTGAGGTCTGAGGATTGAGGATTGAGGATTGAGAATTGAGGATTGAGGATTGAGTATTGAGGATTGAAGATTGTGGATTGTGGATTGAGGATTGAGGATTGAGGACTGAAGATTGTATAATGATGATTGAAGATTGAGGATTGAGGATTGAGTGTTGTGGATTGAGGACGAGGACTGACGGTTGAGTATTGATGTCTGAGGTCTGAGGATTGAGGGTTGAGGATTGAGAATTGAGGTTTGAGGATTGAGGACTGAGGATTGACGATTGAGGATTGAGGATTGAGGATTGAGGATTGAGGATTGAGGATTGAAGATTGAGGATTGGGTATTGAGAATTGAACATTGAGGATTGAGGATTGAGGATTGAGGATTGAAGATTGAGTATTGAGGATTGAAGATTGAGGATTGAGGTTTGAGGTCTGAGGATTGAGGATTGAGGATTGAGGATTGAGGATTGAGTATTGATGATTGAGGATTGAGGATTGAAGATCGAGGATTGGGTATTGAGGATTGAAAAATGAGGATTCAGAATAGAGGATTGAGTATTGGGTATTGAAGATTGAGTATTGAGGATTGAGGATTGAGGATTGAGAATTGAGGATTGAGGATTGAGGATTGAGTATTGAGTATTGAAAGTTGAGGAGTGATGATTGAGGATTGAGTATTGAGGATTGAGGGTTGAGGATTGAGGATTGAGGATTGAGGATTGAAGGTTGAGGATTGGCGATTGAGGAGTGACGATTGAGGATTGAGGATTGAGGATTGAGGATTGAGGATTGAAGATTGAGGATCGGGGACTGAGTGTTGAGGGTTGAGTGATGAGAATTGATGTTTGTGGATAGAGATTTGAAGATTGCAAATTGTGTATTACGTATTGAAAACTCTGAACTGTTGATATTCTATTGAGGATTGAGGATTGGCAACTGATGGTTGAGGACTGAGTGCTGAAGATTGAGGATTGAGGGTTGAGGATTGAGGATTGAGGTTTGAGGATTGAAGATTGAGGATTGTGTATCGCGGATTGAACATTGAGGATTGAGGATTGAGGATTGAAGATTAAGTATTGAGGATTGAAGATTGAGGATTGAGGTTTGAGGGCTGAGGATTGAGGATTGAGGATTGAGGATTGAGGATTGAGTACTGATGATTGAGGATTGAGGATTGAATATTGAGGATTGGGTATCGCGGATTGAACATTGAGGATTGCGGGTTGAGGATTCAGGATTGAGGATTGAGGACTGAAGATTGTATATTGATGGTTGAAGATTGAGGATTGAGGATTGAGTGTTGTGGATTGAGGACGAGGACTGAGGGTTGAGTATTGATGCCTGAGGTCTGAGGATTGAGGATTGAGGATTGAGAATTGAGGATTGAGGATTGAGGATTGAGGATTGAGGATTGAGGATTGAGGACTGAAGATTGTATATTGATGGTTGAAGGTTGAGGATTGAGGATTGAGGGTTGTGGATTGAGGACGAGGACTGAGGGCTGAGTATTGATGTTTGAGGTCTGAGGATTGAGGATTGAGGATTGAGAATTGAGGATTGAGGATTGAGGATTGAAGATTGAGTATTGAGGATTGAAGGCTGACGATTGAGGATTGAGGACCGAGGATTGAGGATTGAGGATTGTGGATTGAAGATTGAGTATTGAGGATTGAAGGTTGAGGATTCAGGTTTGAGGATTGAAGATTGAGTATTGACGATTGAAGATTGAGGATTGAGGATTGAAGATTCAAGATTGAGGATTGACTATTGAGGATGGGGGACTGAGTGTTGAGGGTTGAGTGATGAGAATTGATGTTTGTGGATAGAGATTTGAAGATTGCAAATTGAGTATTGCGTATTGAAAACTCTGAACTGAGGATATTCTATTGAGGGTTGAGGATTGGCAACTGATTGTTGAGGACTGAGTGCTGAAGATTGAGGATTCAGGATTGAGGAATCAGGATTGTGGTTTGAGGACTGAGGATTGAGGATTGAGGATTGAGGATTGAGGATTGAGGATTGAGGATTGAAGATTGAGGATTGTGTATCGCGGATTGAACATTGCGGATTGAGGATTGAGGATTGAGGATTGAGGATTGAGGACTGAAGATTGTATACTGATCGTTGAAGATTGAGGATTGAGGATTGAGTGTTGTGGATTGAGGACGAGGACTGAGGGTTGAGTATTGATGTCTGAGGTCTGAGGATTGAGGATTGAGGATTGAGAATTGAGGATTGAGGATTGAGGATTGAGTATTGAGTATTGAAAGTTGAGGATTGATGATTGAGGATTGAGGATTGAGGATTGAGGGTTGAGGATTGAGGATTGAGGATTGAAGATTGAGGATCGGGGACTGTGTGTTGAGGGTTGAGTGATGAGAATTGATGTTTGTGGATAGAGATTTGAAGATTGCAAATTGTGTACTGCGTATTGAAAACTCTGAACTGTTGATATTCTATTGAGGATTGAGGATTGGCAACTGATGGTTGAGGACTGAGTGCTGAAGGTTGAGGATTGAGGGTTGAGGATTGAGGATTGAGGTTTGAGGATTGAAGATTGAGGATTGTGTATCGCGGATTGAACATTGAGGATTGAGGATTGAGGATTGAGGATTGTGGGTTGAGGTTTGACTATTGAGGACGAGGACTGACGGTTGAGGATTGAGGTTTGAGGATTGAGTATTGATGATTGAAGATTGAGGATTGTGGATTGTGGATTGTGGATTGATGATTGAGGATTGAAGATTGAGGATTGAGGATTGAGGATTGAATATTGAGGACTGGGGACAGAGTGTTGAGGGTTGAGTGGTGAGAATTGATGTTTGTGGATAGAGATTTGAAGATTGCAGATAGAGTATTGAGTATTGAAAACTCTGAATTGATGATATTCTATTGAGGATTGGGGATTGACAGCTGATTGTTGAGGTCTGAGGTCTGAAGATTGAGGATTCAGGTTTGAGGATACAGGATTGAGGTTTGAGGACTGAGGATTGAGGATTGAGGATTGAGGATAGAGGTCTGAGGATTGAGGATTGAGTATCGAGTATTGAGGACTGAGGATTGAGGACTGAAGATTGAGAATTGAGTATTGAGGATTGAAGATTGAGGATTGAGGATTGAGGATTGAGAATTGAGGAATGAAAATTGAGGGTTGAGGGTTGAGGATTGAGGATTGAAGATTGAGTATTGACGAGTGAAGATTGAGGATTGAGGATTGAGGATTGAGGATTGAGGATTGAACATTGAGGACTGAGTGTTGAGGGTTGAGTGATGAGAATTGATGTTTGTGGATAGAGATTTGAAGATTGCAAATTGAGTATTGCGTATTGAAAACTCTGAAATCAGGATATTCTATTGAGGATTGAGGATTGGCAACTGATTGTTGAGGACTGAGTGCTGAAGATTGAGGATTCAGGATTGAGGATTCAGGATTGTTGTTTGAGGACTGAGAATTGAGGATTGAGGATTGACGATTGAGGATTGAGGATTGGGTATTGAAGATTGAGGATTGGGTATCGCGGATTGAACATTGAGGATTGAGGATTGAGGATTGAGGATTGAGGATTGAGGACTGAAGATTGTATATTGATGGTTGAAGATTGAGGATTGAGGATTGAGGGTTGTGGATTGAAGACGAGGTCTGAGGGCTGAGTATTGATGTTTGAGGTCTGAGGATTGAGGATTGAGGATTGAGAATTGAGGATTGAGGATTGAGGATTGAAGATTGAGGATTGAGTATTGTGGATTGAATATTGAGGATTGAGGATTGAGGATTGAGGATAGAGAATGAGGGCTGAGGGTTGAGGATTCAGGTTTGAGTATAGAATCCTGAGAATTCAGGATATTCTATTGAGCATTGAGAATTGAGGATTGATGGTTGAGTATTGAGGATTGAGGATTGAGGATTGATGATTGAGGATTGAGTATTGATGATTGAGGATTGAGGATTGAAGATCGAGGATTGGGTATTGAGGATTGAAAAATGAGGATTCAGAATAGAGGATTGAGTATTGGGTATTGAAGATTGAGTATTGAGGATTGAGGATTGAGGATTGAGAATTGAGGATTGAGGATTGAGGATTGAGTATTGAGTATTGAAAGTTGAGGAGTGATGATTGAGGATTGAGTATTGAGGATTGAGGGTTGAGGATTGAGGATTGAGGATTGAGGATTGAAGGTTGAGGATTGGCGATTGAGGAGTGACGATTGAGGATTGAGGATTGAGGATTGAGGATTGAGGATTGAAGATTGAGGATCGGGGACTGAGTGTTGAGGGTTGAGTGATGAGAATTGATGTTTGTGGATAGAGATTTGAAGATTGCAAATTGTGTATTACGTATTGAAAACTCTGAACTGTTGATATTCTATTGAGGATTGAGGATTGGCAACTGATGGTTGAGGACTGAGTGCTGAAGATTGAGGATTGAGGGTTGAGGATTGAGGATTGAGGTTTGAGGATTGAAGATTGAGGATTGTGTATCGCGGATTGAACATTGAGGATTGAGGATTGAGGATTGAGGATTGTGGGTTGAGGTTTGACTATTGAGGACGAGGACTGACGGTTGAGGATTGAGGTTTGAGGATTGAGTATTGATGATTGAAGGTTGAGGATTGTGGACTGTGGATTGTGGATTGATGATTGAGGATTGAAGACTGAGTATGAGGGCTGAGGGTTGAGGATTGAGGTTTGAGGACTGAGGACTGAGGATTGAGGATTGAGAGTTGAGGATTGAGGATTGAGGATTGAAGATTGAGGATTGGGTATTGAGGATTGAAGAATGAGGATTGAGTATTGTGGATTGAGGATTGAGGGTTGAAGATTGAGTATTGAGGATTGAATACTGACGATTGAGGATTGAGGACTGAGGATTGAGGATTGAGGATTGAGGATTGAAGATTAAGTATTGAGGATTGAAGATTGAGGATTGAGGTTTGAGGGCTGAGGATTGAGGATTGAGGATTGAGGATTGAGGATTGAGTACTGATGATTGAGGATTGAGGATTGAATATTGAGGATTGGGTATCGCGGATTGAACATTGAGGATTGCGGGTTGAGGATTCAGGATTGAGGATTGAGGACTGAAGATTGTATATTGATGGTTGAAGATAGAGGATTGAGGATTGAGTGTTGTGGATTGAGGACGAGGACTGAGGGTTGAGTATTGATGCCTGAGGTCTGAGGATTGAGGATTGAGGATTGAGAATTGAGGATTGAGGATTGAGGATTGAGGATTGAGGATTGAGGATTGAGGACTGAAGATTGTATATTGATGGTTGAAGGTTGAGGATTGAGGATTGAGGGTTGTGGATTGAGGACGAGGACTGAGGGCTGAGTATTGATGTTTGAGGTCTGAGGATTGAGGATTGAGGATTGAGAATTGAGGATTGAGGATTGAGGATTGAAGATTGAGTATTGAGGATTGAAGGCTGACGATTGAGGATTGAGGACCGAGGATTGAGGATTGAGGATTGTGGATTGAAGATTGAGTATTGAGGATTGAAGGTTGAGGATTCAGGTTTGAGGATTGAAGATTGAGTATTGACGATTGAAGATTGAGGATTGAGGATTGAAGATTCAAGATTGAGGATTGACGATTGAGGATGGGGGACTGAGTGTTGAGGGTTGAGTGATGAGAATTGATGTTTGTGGATAGAGATTTGAAGATTGCAAATTGAGTATTGCGTATTGAAAACTCTGAACTGAGGATATTCTATTGAGGGTTGAGGATTGGCAACTGATTGTTGAGGACTGAGTGCTGAAGATTGAGGATTCAGGATTGAGGATTCAGGATTGTGGTTTGAGGACTGAGGATTGAGGATTGAGGATTGAGGATTGAGGATTGAGGATTGAGGATTGAAGATTGAGGATTGTGTATCGCGGATTGAACATTGCGGATTGAGGATTGAGGATTGAGGATTGAGGATTGAGGACTGAAGATTGTATATTGATCGTTGAAGATTGAGGATTGAGGATTGAGTGTTGTGGATTGAGGACGAGGACTGAGGGTTGAGTATTGATGTCTGAGGTCTGAGGATTGAGGATTGAGGATTGAGAATTGAGGATTGAGGATTGAGGATTGAGTATTGAGTATTGAAAGTTGAGGATTGATGATTGAGGATTGAGGATTGAGGATTGAGGGTTGAGGATTGAGGATTGAGGATTGAAGATTGAGGATCGGGGACTGTGTGTTGAGGGTTGAGTGATGAGAATTGATGTTTGTGGATAGAGATTTGAAGATTGCAAATTGTGTACTGCGTATTGAAAACTCTGAACTGTTGATATTCTATTGAGGATTGAGGATTGGCAACTGATGGTTGAGGACTGAGTGCTGAAGGTTGAGGATTGAGGGTTGAGGATTGAGGATTGAGGTTTGAGGATTGAAGATTGAGGATTGTGTATCGCGGATTGAACATTGAGGATTGAGGATTGAGGATTGAGGATTGTGGGTTGAGGTTTGACTATTGAGGACGAGGACTGACGGTTGAGGATTGAGGTTTGAGGATTGAGTATTGATGATTGAAGATTGAGGATTGTGGATTGTGGATTGTGGATTGATGATTGAGGATTGAAGATTGAGGATTGAGGATTGAGGATTGAATATTGAGGACTGGGGACAGAGTGTTGAGGGTTGAGTGGTGAGAATTGATGTTTGTGGATAGAGATTTGAAGATTGCAGATAGAGTATTGAGTATTGAAAACTCTGAATTGATGATATTCTATTGAGGATTGGGGATTGACAGCTGATTGTTGAGGTCTGAGGTCTGAAGATTGAGGATTCAGGTTTGAGGATACAGGATTGAGGTTTGAGGACTGAGGATTGAGGAGTGACGATTGAGGATAGAGGATTGAGGATTGAGGATTGAGGGTTGAAGATTGAGAATCGGGGACTGAGTGTTGAGGGTTGAGTGATGAGAATTGATGTTTGTGGATAGAGCTTTGAAGATTGCAAATTGAGTATTGCGTATTGAAAACTCTGAACTGTGGATATTCTATTGAGGATTGAGGATTGGCAACTGATTGTTGAGGACTGAGTGCTGAAGATTGAGGATTGAGGATTGAGGATTGAGGATTGAGGATTGAGGATTGAGGATTGAGGATTGAGGATTGAAGGTTGAGGATTGGGGATTGAGGAGTGACGATTCAGGATTGAGGATTGAGGATTGAGGATTGAGGATTGAATATTGAGGATTGGGGTCTGAGTGTTGAGGGTTGAGTGGTGAGAATTGATGTTTGTGGATAGAGATTTGAAGATTGCGGATTGAGTATTGAGTATTGAAAACTGTGAATTGATGATATTCTATTGAGGATTGAGGATTGACAGCTGACTGTTGAGGTCTGATGTCTGAAGATTGAGGATTCAGGTTTGAGGATACAGGATTGAGGATTGAGGACTGAGGATTGAGGATTGAGGATTGAGGATTGAGGATTGAAGATTGAGGATTGAGGATTGGGGATTGAGGATTGAGGATTGAGGACTGAGGATTGAAGATTGAGTATTGAGCATTGAAGATTGACGATTGAGGATTGAGGATTGAGGATTGAGGATTGAACATTGAGGACTGAGTGTTGAGGGTTGTGTAATGGGAATTGATGTTTGTGGATAGAGGTTTGAAGATTGCAGATTGTGTATTGAGTATTGAAAACTGTGAATTGAGGATATTCTATTTAGGATTGAGGATTGACAACTGATTGTTGAGGACTGAGGGCCGAAGATTGAGGATTCAGGATTGAGGATTCAGAATTGAGGTTTGAGAACTGAGGATTGAGGATTGAAGATTGAGTATTGAGGATTGAAGGTTGAGGATTGAGAATTGAGGATTGAGTATTGACGATGAGGGCTGAGGGTTGAGGATTGAGGTTTGAGGGCTGAGGCCTGAGGATTGAGGATTGAGAATTGAGGATTCAGGATTGAGGATTGAAGATTGAGGATTGGGTATTGAGGATTGAAGAATGAGTATTGAGGATTGAGGATTGAGTGTTGTGGATTGAGGACGAGGACCGAGGGTTGAGTATTGATGTCTGAGGTCTGAGGATTGAGGATTGAGGATTGAGAATTGAGGATTGAGGATTGAGGACTGAGGATTGAGGATTGAGTATTGAGGATTGAATATTGAGGATTGAGGATTGAGGATTGAGGATTGAGAATGAGGGCTGTGGGTTGAGGATTCATGTTTGAGTATAGAATCCTGAGAATTCAGGATATTCTATTGAGAATTGAGAATTGAGGATTGATGGTTGAGTATTGAGGATTGAGGATTGAGGATTGAGGATTGAGGATTGAGGACTGAGGATTGAGGACTGAGGATTGAGGATTGAGGATTGAGGATTGAAGATTGAGTACTGAGGATTGAAGTTCGAGGATTGAGGATTGAGTATTGAGGATCGAGGATCGAGGATTGAGGATTGAGTATTGAGGATTGACGCTTGAGGATTGAGGTTTGAGGATGGAGGATTGAAGAGAGAGGACTGAGTGTTGGGGTTTGAGTGTTGAGAATAGATGTTTGAGGATTGAGGTTTGATTATTGAATATTGTGAATTGAGTGTGGAACCATGAGAATACAGGATATTCTATTGAATATTGAGAATTGAGGATTGATGGTTGAGTATTGAGAATGGATGGTTTGGGTTGGGGATTGAGGGTTGTGGATTGAGAACGAGGACTGAGGGTTGAGTATTGATGTTTGAGGTCTGAGGATTGAGGATCGAGGATTGAGAGTTGAGGATTGAGGATTGAGGATTGAAGATTGAGGATAGGGTATTGAGGATTGAAGAATGAGGATTGACGATTGAGGATTGAGGATTGAGGATTGAAGATTGAGTATTGAGGATTGAAGACTGACGATTGAGGATTGAGGTTTGTGGACTGAGGACTGAGGATTGAGGGTTGAGAAGTGAGGATTGAAGATTCAGGATTGAAGGTTTAGAATTGGGTATTGAGGATTGAAGAGTGAGGATTGGGGATTGAGGATTGAGGATTGAAGGTTGAGGATTGAGTACTGAGGATTGAGGGTTGAGGATTGAGGATTTAGTATTGACGCTTGAGGATTGAGGATTGAGGATGGAGGATTGATGGTTGAGTATTGAGGATTGATGGTTGAGGGTTGTGTGTTGAATATTGAGGATGGAGGATTGAGGTTTGAGGATTGAGGATTGAGGATAGAGGACTGAGGACTGAGGATTGAGGATGGAGCATTGAGGATTGAAGATTGAGGACTGGGGAATGAGGATTGAAGATTGAGGATTAAGGATTGAGGATTGTGGATTGAGGATCTAGGATTGGAGATTGATTATTGAGGATTGAGGATTGACAATTGAGGATTGAGGATTGATAATTGAGAATTGAGGATGAGGACTGAGGGTTGAGGATTGAGGTTATAGGAATGAGGATTGAGGATTGAGGATTGAGGATTGAGGATTGAGGATTGAGGATTGAGGATTGTGGATTGAGGATTGAATATTGACGATTAAGGATTGAGGATGGAGTACTGAGGATTGAAGATTGAGGACTGAGGATTGAGGATTGAGTATTGAGGATTGAGGATTGAGGATTGAGGATTGAAGATTGAGCCTTGAGGATTGAAGATTGAGGATTGAGGATTGAGGACTGAGGATTGAGGTTTGAGGATTGAGGATTGAAGATTGAGGGTTGATGATTGAGGATTGAGTATTGAGGATTGAGGATTGAGGATTGAGGATTGAAGGTTGAGTATTGAGGATTGAAGATTGAGGATTGAGGAATGAGGATTGAGGACAGAGGATGAGGGCTGAGGGTTGAGGATTGAGGTTTGAGGACTGAGGACTGAGGATTGAGGGTTGAGAAGTGAGGATTGAGGATTCAGGATTGAAGGTTTAGGATTGGGTATTGAGGATTGAAGAGCGAGGATTGAGGATTGAGTATTGAGGATTGAAGATTGAGGATTGAGTACTGAGGATTGAGGGTTGAGGATTGAGGATTGAGGATTGACGCTTGAGGATTGAGGGTTGAGGATGGAGGATTGATGGTTGAGTATTGAGGATTGATGGTTGAGGGTTGTGTGTTGAATATTGAGGATGGAGGGTTGAAGTTTGAGGATTGAGGATTGAGGATAGAGGACTGAGCACAGAGGATTGAGGATGGAGCATTGAGGATTGAAGATTGAGGACTGGGGAATGAGGATTGAAGATTGAGGATTAAGGATTGAGGATTGTGGATTGAGGATCTAGGATTTTAGATTGATTATAGAGGATTGAAGATTGAGGATTGAGGATTGAGGATTGAGTATTGATAATTCAGAATTCAGGATGAGGACTGAGGGTTGAGGATTGAGGTTTGAGGATTGAGGATTGAGGATAGAGGACTGAGGATTGAGGATTGAGGATTGAGGTTTGAGGATGAGGGCTGAGGGTTGAGGATTGAGGTTTGAGGACTGAGGACTGTGGATTGAGGATTGAGAATTGAGGATTGAGTATTGAGGATTGAAGATTGAGGATTGGGTATTGAATATTGAAGAATGAGGATTGAGGATTGAGGATTGAGGATTGAGTGTTGAGGATTGAAGATTGAGTATTGAGGGTTTAAGACTGACGACTGAGGATTGAGGATTGAGGATTGAGGATTGAGGATTGAGGATTGAGGTTTGAGGATGAGGGCTGAGGGTTGAGGATTGAGGTTTGAGGACTGAGGACTGTGGATTGAGGATTGAGAATTGAGGATTGAGTATTGAGGATTGAAGATTGAGGATTGGGTATTGAATATTGAAGAATGAGGATTGAGGATTGAGGATTGAGGATTGAGTGTTGAGGATTGAAGATTGAGTATTGAGGGTTTAAGACTGACGACTGAGGATTGAGGATTGAGGATTGAGGATTGAGGATTGAGGATTGAAGGTTGAGTATTGAGGATTCAAGATTGAGGATTGAGGATTGAGGATTGAGGATTGAGGATTGAATATTGAGGATTGGGGACTGAGTGTTGAGGGTTGAGTGGTGAGAATTGATGTTTGTGGATAGAGATTTGAAGATTGCAGATTGAGTATTGAGTATTGAAAACTGTGAATTGATGATATTCTATTGAGGATTGAGGATTGACAGCTGTTTGTTGAGGTCTGAGGTCTGAAGATTGAGGATTCAGGATTGAGGATACAGGATTGAGGTTTGAGGACTGAGGATTGAGGATTGAGGATTGAGGATTGAGGATGGAGGATTGAGGATTGAGGATTGAGGATGAGGGCTGAGGGTTGAGGATTGAGGTTTGAGGACTGAGGACTGAGGATTGAGGATTGAGAATTGAGGATTGAGTATTGAGGATTGAGGATTGAGGATTGGGTATTGAGGATTGAAGAAAGAGGATTGAGCATTGAGGATTGAGGATTGAGTGTAGAGGATTGAAGATTGTGTATTGAGGGTTTAAGACTGACGATTGAGTATTGAGGAATGAAGATTGAGGATTGGGTATTGAGGATTGAAGAATGAGGATTGAGGATTGAGGATTGAGTATTGAAGATTGAGGATTCAAGATTCAGTATTGAGGATTGAAGATTGGGAACTGAGGATTGAGGATTGAACATTGAGGACTGAGTGTTGAGTGTTGAGTGATGAGAATTGATGTTTGTGGATAGAGATTTGAAGATTGCAGATTGAGTATTGAGTATTGAAAACTTTGAATTGAGGATATTCTATTGAAGACTGAGGATTGAGGATTGGGGATGAGGGCTGAGGCTTGAGGATTGAGGTTTGAGGACTGAGGACTGAAGATCGAGGATTGAGAATTGAGGATTGAGTACTGAGGATTGAAGATTGAGGATTGGGTATAGAGGATTGAAGAATGAGGATTGAGGATTGAGGATTGAGGATTGAGGATTGAGGATTTAAGATTGAGGATTGAGGATTGAGGATTGAGTATTGAAGATTGAGGATTCAAGATTCAGTATTGAGGATTGAAGATTGGGAACTGAGGAATGAGGATTGAACATCGAGGACTGAGTGCTGAGTGTTGAGTGATGAGAATTGATGTTTGTGGATAGAGATTTGAAGATTGGAGATTGAGTATTGAGTATTGAAAACTTTGAATTGAGGATATTCTATTGAGGATTGAGGATGGACAACTGATTGTTGAGGACTGAGGTCTGAAGATTGAGGATTCAGGATTGAGGATTCAGAATTGAGGTTTGAGGACTAAGGATTGAGGATTGAAGACTGAGGTTTGAGGATTGGGGATGAGGGCTGAGGGTTGATGATTGAGGTTTGAGGACTGAGGACTGAAGATCGAGGATTGAGAATTGAGGATTGAGTACTGAGGATTGAAGACTGAGGATTGGGTATAGAGGATTGAAGGATGAGGATTGAGGATTGAAGATTGAGTATTGAGGATTGAAGACTGACGATTGAGGATTGAGGATTGAGGATTGAGGATTGAGGATTGAAGATTGAGTATTGAGGATTGCTGATTGAGGATTGAGGATTGAGGATTGGGGATTGAGGATTGAGGATTGAGGTTTGAGGACTGAGGACTGAGGATTCAGGATTGAGGATTGAGGATTGAAGGTTCAGTATTGAGGATTGAAGATTGGGAATTGATGATTGAGGATTAAACATTGAGGACTGAGTGTTGAGGGTTGAGTGATGAGAATTGATGTTTGTGGATAGAGATTTGAAGATTGCAGATTGAATATTGAGTATTGAAAACTTTGAATTGAGGATATTCTATTGAGGATTGCGGATTGACAACTAATTGTTGAGGACTGAGTGCTGAAGATTGAGGATTCAGGATTGAGGATTCAGGATTGTGGTTTGAGGGCTGAGGATTGAGGACTGAGGATTGAGGATTGAGGATTGAGGATTGAGGATTGAAGACTGAGGATTGAGGATTGAGGATGAGGGCTGAGGGTTGAGGATTGAGGTTTGAGGACTGAGGACTGAGGATCGAGGATTGAGAATTGAGGATTGAGGATTGAGGATTGAAGATTGAGGATTGTGTATAGAGGATTGAAGAATGAGGATTGAGGATTGAGGATTGTGGATTGAGGATTGAAGATTGAGTATTGAGGATTGAAGACTGACGCTTGAGGATTGAGGATTGAGGATTGAGGATTGAGGATTGAGGACTGAAGATTGAGTATTGAGGATTGAAGATCGAGGATTGAGGATTTAGGATTGAGGATTGAGGATTGAAGGTTGAGGATGAGGGCTGAGGGTTGAGGATTGGGGTTTGAGGATTGATGATTGACGATTGAGGATTGAAGATTGAGGATTGGGTATCGCGGATTGAACATTGAGGATTGAGGATTGAGGATCGAGGATTGATGATTGAGGACTGGGTATTGAGGATTGAAGAATGAGGATTGAGGATTGAGGATTGAGGATTGAGGATTGAGGATTGAGGATTGAGGATTGAGGACTGAGTTTTGAGGGTTGAGTGATGAGAATTGATGTTTGCGGATACAGGTTTGAAGATTGCAGATTGAGTATTGAGTATTGAAAGCTGTGAATTGATGATATTCTATTGAGGATTGGGGATTGACAGCTGATTGTTGAGGTCTGAGGTCTGAAGATTGAGGATTCAGGGTTGAGGATACAGGATTGAGGTTTGAGGACTGAGGATTGAGGATTGAGGATTGAGGATTGAGGTTTGAGGACTGAGGACTGAGGATTGAGGGTTGAGAAGTGAGGATTGAAGATTCAGGATTGAAGGTTTAGAATTGGGTATTGAGGATTGAAGAATGAGGATTGAGGATTGAGGATTGAGGATTGAAGGTTGAGGATTGAGTACTGAGGATTGAGGATTGAGGATTGAGGATTGAGGATTGACGCTTGAGGATTGAGGATTGAGGATGGAGGATTGATGGTTGAGTATTGAGGATTGATGGTTGAGGGTTGTGTGTTGAATATTGAGGATGGAGGAATGAGGATTGAGGATTGAGGATTGAGGATTGAGTATTGAGGATTGAGGATTGAGGATTGAGGATTGAAGATTGAGTCTTGAGGATTGAAGATTGAGGATTGGGGATTGAGTATTGAGGATTGAGGATTGAGGATTGAGGATTGAAGATTGAGTCTTGAGGATTGAAGATTGAGGATTGGGGATTGAGGATTGAGGATTGAGGATTGAGGTTTGAGGATTGAAGATTGAGGATTGTGTATCGCGGATTGAACATTGAGGGTTGAGGATTGAGGATTGAGGACTGTGGATTGAGGTTTGACTATTGAGGATGAGGACTGACGGTTGAGGATTGAGGTTTGAGGATTGAGTATTGGTGATTGAAGATTGAGGATTGTGGATTGTGGATTGTGGATTGATGATTGAGGATTGAAGATTGAGGATGAGGGCTGAGGGTTGAGGATTGAGGTTTGAGGACTGAGGACTGAGGATTGAGGATTGAGAATTGAGGATTGAGGACTGAGGATTGAAGATTGAGGATTGGGTATTGAGGATTGAAGGATGAGGATTGAGTATTGTGGATTGAGGATTGAGGATTGAAGATTGAGTATTGAGGATTGAAGACTGACGATTGAGGATTGAGGACTGAGGATTGAGGATTGAGGATTGAGGATTGACGATTGAGTATTGATGATTGAAGATTGAGGATTGAGATTTGAGGGCTGAGGATTGAGGATTGAGGATTGAGGATTGAGGATTGAGTATTGATGATTGAGGATTGAGGATTGAAGATTGAGGATTGGGTATCGCGGATTGAACATTGAGGATTGAGGATTGAGGATTCAGGATTGAGGATTGAGGACTGAAGATTGTATATTGATGGTTGAATGTTGAGGATTGAGGATTGAGTGTTGTGGATTGAGGACGAGGACTGAGGGTTGAGTGTTGATGCCTGAGGTATGAGGATTGAGGATTGAGTATTGAGAATTGAGGACTGAGGATTGAGGACTGAAGATTGAGGATTGAGTATTGAGGATTGAAGATTGAGGATTGAGGATTGAGGACTGAGGAATGAAAATTGGGGGTTGAGGGTTGAGGATTGAGGATTGAAGATTGAGTATTGACGATTGAAGATTGAGGATTGAGGATTGAGGATTCAGGATTGAGGATTGAAGATTGAGGATGGGGGACTGAGTGCTGAGGGTTGAGTGATGAGAATTGATGTTTGTGGATAGAGATTTGAAGATTGCAAATTGAGTATTGCGTATTGAAAACTCTGAACTGAGGATATTCTATTGAGGATTGAGGATTGGCAACTGATTGTTGAGGACTGAGTGCTGAAGATTGAGGATTCAGGATTGAGGATTCAGGATTGTGGTTTGAGGACTGAGGATTGACGATTGAGGATTGAGGATTGAGGATTGAGGATTGAGGATTGAAGATTGAGGATTGTGTATCGCGGATTGAACATTGTGGATTGAGGATTGAGGGTTGAGGATTGAGGATTGAGGACTGAAGATTGTATATTGATGGTTGAAGATTGAGGATTGAGGATTGAGTGTTGTGGATTGAGGACGAGGACTGAGGGTTGAGTATTGATGTCTGAGGTCTGAGGATTGAGGATTGAGGATTGAGAATTGAGGATTGAGGATTGAGGATTGAGTATTGAATATTGAAAGTTGAGGATTGGTGATTGAGGATTGAGGATTGAGGATTGAGGATTGATGGTTGAGGATTGAGGATTGAGGATTGAGGATTGAAGGTTGAGGATTGGCGATTGAGGAGTGACGATTGAGGATTGAGGATTGAGGATTGAGGATTGAGGGTTGAAGATTGAGGATCGGGGACTGAGTGTTGAGGGTTGAGTGATGAGAATTGATGTTTGTGGATAGAGCTTTGAAGATTGCAAATTGAGTATTGCGTATTGAAAACTCTGAACTGTGGATATTCTACTGAGGATTGAGGATTGGCAACTGATTGTTGAGGACTGAGTGCTGAAGATTGAGGATTGAGGATTGAGGATTGAGGATTGAGGATTGAGGATTGAAGATTGAGGATTGTGTATCGCGGATTGAACATTGAGGATTGAGGATTGAGGATTGAGGATTGAGGATTGAGGAATGAGTGTTGTGGATTGAGGACGAGGACCGAGGGTTGAGTATTGATGTCTGAGGTCTGAGGATTGAGGATTGAGGATTGAGGATTGAGGATTGAAGATTGAGTACTGAGGATTGAAGTTTGAGGATTGAGGATTGAGTATTGAGGATCGAGGATCGAGGATTGAGGATTGAGGATTGAGGATTGACGCTTGAGGATTGAGGTTTGAGGATGGAGGATTGAAGAGAGAGGACTGAGTGTTGGGGTTTGAGTGTTGAGAATAGATGTTTGAGGATTGAGGTTTGATTACTGAATATTGTGAACTGAGTGTGGAACCATGAGAATTCAGGATATTCTATTGAATATTGAGAATTGAGGATTGATGGTTGAGTATTGAGGATGGATGGTTTGGGTTGGGGATTGAGGGTTGTGGATTGAGAACGAGGACTGAGGGTTGAGTATTGATGTTTGAGGTCTGAGGATCGAGGACCGAGGATTGAGAGTTGAGGATTGAGGATTGAGGATTGAAGATTGAGGATAGGGTATTGAGGATTGAAGAATGAGGATTGAGGATTGAGGATTGAGGATTGAGGATTGAAGATTGAGCATTGAGGATTGAAGACTGACGATTGAGGATTGAGGTTTGAGGACTGAGGACTGAGGATTGAGGGTTGAGAAGTGAGGATTGAAGATTCAGGATTGAAGGTTTAGAATTGGGTATTGAGGATTGAAGAGTGAGGATTGGGGATTGAGGATTGAGGATTGAAGGTTGAGGATTGAGTACTGAGGATTGAGGGTTGAGGATTGAGGATTGAGGATTGACGCTTGAGGATTGAGGATTGAGGATGGAGGATTGATGGTTGAGTATTGAGGATTGATGGTTGAGGGTTGTGTGTTGAATATTGAGGATGGAGGATTGAGGTTTGAGGATTGAGGATTGAGGATAGAGGACTGAGGACTGAGGATTGAGGATGGAGCATTGAGGATTGAGGATTGATAATTGAGAATTGAGGATGAGGACTGAGGGTTGAGGATTGAGGTTATAGGAATGAGGATTGAGGATTGAGGATTGAGGATTGAGGATTGAGGATTGAGGATTGAGGATTGTGGATTGAGGATTGAATATTGACGATTAAGGATTGAGGATTGAGTACTGAGGATTGAAGATTGAGGACTGAGGATTGAGGATTGAGTATTGAGGGTTGAGGATTGAGGATTGAGGATTGAAGATTGAGCCTTGAGGATTGAAGATTGAGGATTGAGGATTGAGGACTGAGGATTGAGGTTTGAGGATTGAGGATTGAAGATTGAGGGTTGATGATTGAGGATTGAGTATTGAGGATTGAGGATTGAGGATTGAGGATTGAAGGTTGAGTATTGAGGATTGAAGATTGAGGATTGAGGAATGAGGATTGAGGACAGAGGATGAGGGCTGAGGGTTGAGGATTGAGGTTTGAGGACTCAGGACTGAGGATTGAGGGTTGAGAAGTGAGGATTGAGGATTCAGGATTGAAGGTTTAGGATTGGGTATTGAGGATTGAAGAGCGAGGATTCAGGATTGAGGATTGAGGATTGAAGATTGAGGATTGAGTACTGAGGATTGAGGGTTGAGGATTGAGGATTGAGGATTGACGCTTAAGGATTGAGTGTTGAGGATGGAGGATTGATGGTTGAGTATTGAGGATTGATGGTTGAGGGTTGTGTGTTGAATATTGAGGATGGAGGGTTGAAGTTTGAGGATTGAGGATCGAGGATAGAGGACTGAGGACAGAGGATTGAGGATGGAGCATTGAGGATTGAAGATTGAGGACTGGGGAATGAGGATTGAAGATTGAGGATTAAGGATTGAGGATTGTGGATTGAGGATCTAGGATTGGAGATTGATTATAGCGGACTGAAGATTGAGGATTGAGGATTGACAATTGAGAATTGAGGATTGATTATTGAGAATTGAAGATGAGGACTGAGGGTTGAGGATTGAGGTTATAGGAATGAGGATTGAGGATTGAGGATTGAGGATTGAGTATTGAGGATTGAGGATTGAGGATTGAGGATTGAAGACTGAGTCTTGAGGATTGAAGATTGAGGATTGAGGATTGAGGATTGAGGATTGAGGTTTGAGGATTGAGGATTGAAGATGAGGGCTGAGGGTTGAGGATTGAGGTTTGAGGACTGAGGACTGAGGATTGAGTGTTGAGAAGTGAGGATTGAAGGTTCAGGATTGAAGGTTTAGAATTGGGTATTGAGGATTGAAGAGTGAGGATTGAGGATTGAGGATTGAGGATTGAAGGTTGAGGATTGAGTACTGAGGATTGAGGGTTGAGGATTGAGGATTGAGGATTGACGCCTGAGGATTGAGGATTGAGGATGGAGGATTGATGGTTGAGTATTGAGGATTGATGGTTGAGGGTTGTGTGTTGAATATTGAGGATGGAGGACTGAGGTTTGAGGATTGAGGATTGAGGATAGAGGACTGAGGACAGAGGATTGAGGATGGAGCATTGAGGATTGAAGATTGAGGACTGGGGAATGAGGATTGAAGATTGAGGATTAAGGATTGAGGATTGTGGATTGAGGATCTAGGATTGGAGATTGATTATAGAGGATTGAAGATTGAGGATTGAGGATTGACAATTGAGAATTGAGGATTGATTATTGAGAATTGAAGATGAGGACTGAGGGTTGAGGATTGAGGTTATAGGAATGAGGATTGAGGAGTGAGGATTGAGGATTGAGGATTGAGGATTGAGGATTGAGGATTGAGGATTGAGGATTGAAGATTGAGGATTGGAGACTGAGTGTTGAGGGTTGGGTTGTGAGAATTGATGTTTGTGAATAGAGATTTGAAGATTGCAGATTGAGCATTGAGTATTGAAAACTGTGAATTGACGATATTCTATTGAGGATTGAGTATTGACAGCTGATTGTTGAGGTCTGAGGTCTGAAGATTGAGGATTCAGGAATGAGGATACAGGATTGGGGTTTGAGGACTGAGGATTGAGGACTGAGGATTGAGGATTGAGGATTGAGGATTGAGGATTGAAGACTGAGGATTGAGGATTGAGGATGAGGGCTGAGGGTTGAGGATTGAGGTTTGAGGACTGAGGACTGAGGATCGAGGATTGAGGATTGAGGATTGAGTATTGAAGATTGAGGATTGATGATTGAGGATTGAGGAATGAGGATTGAGGATTGAGAATTGAGGATTGAGGACTGAAGATTGTATATTGATGATTGAAGATTGAGGATTGAGGATTGAGTGTTGTGGATTGAGGACGAGGACTGAGGGTTGTGTATTGATGTCTGAGGTCTGAGGATTGAGGATTGAGGATTGAGGATTCAGGATTGAGGATACAGGATTGAGGTTTGAGGAGTTAGGATTGAGGATTGAGGATTGAGGATTGAGGATTGAGGATTGAGGATTGAGGATTGAGGATGAGGGCTGAAGGTTGAGGATTGAGGTGTGAGGACTGAGAACTGAGGATTGAGGATTGAGAATTGAGGATTGAGTATTGAGGATTGAAGATTGAGGATTGGGTATTGAGGATTGAAGAATGAGGATTGAGCATTGAGGATTGAGGATTGAGTGTTGAGGATTGAAGATTGAGTATTGAGGGTTTAAGTCTGACGATTGAGTATTGAGGAAGAAGACTGAGGATTGGGTATTGAGGATTGAGGATTGAGAATGAGGGCTGAGGGTTGAGGATTCAGGTTTGAGTATAGAATCCTGAGAAATCAGGATATTCTATTGAGCATTGAGAATTGAGGATTGATGGTTGAGTATTGAGGATTGAGGATTGAGGATTGAGGATTGAGTATTGAAGATTGAGGATTGATGATAGAGGATTGAGGATTGAGGTTTGAGGATTGAGGATTGAGGATTGAAGATTGAGGATTGGGGATTGATGATTGACGATTGAGTGTTGAGTATTGAGGATTGTGAATTGAGCATTGAGGACTGAAGTTTGAGTATTGAGGATTGAAGATTGAGCATTGAGGATTGAGGATTGATGATTGAGGATGAGGCCTGAGGGTTGAGGATCGAGGTTTGAGGGCTGAGGACTGAGGATCGAGGATTGAGAGTTGAGGATTGAGGATTGAGAATTGAAGATTGAGGATTGGGTATTGAGGATTGAAGAACGAGGATTGATGATTGGGAATTGAGGGTTGAGGATTGAAGATTGAGTATTGAGGATTGAAGACTGACGATTGAGGATTGAGAATTGGGGATTGAGGATTGAGGATTGAAGATTGAGGATTGGGTATTGAGGATTGAAGAATGAGGATTGAGGATAGAGGATTGAGGATTGAGTGTTGAGGATTGGCGATTGAGGAGTGACGATTGAGGATTGAGGATTGAGGATTGAGGATTGAGGATTGAAGATTGAGGATCGGGGACTGAGTGTTGAGGGTTGAGTGATGCGAATTGATGTTTGTGGATAAAGATTTGAAGATTGCAAGTTGAGTATTGCGTATTGAAAACTCTGAACTGTGGATATTCTATTGAGGAATGAGGATTGGCAACTGATTGTTGAGGACTGAGTGCTGAAGATTGAGGATTCAGGTTTGAGGATACAGGATTGAGGTTTGAGGACTAAGGATTGAGGATTGAGGATTGAGGATTGAGGATTGAGGATCGAGGATTGAAGACTCAGGATTGAGGATTGAGGATGAGGCCTGAGGGTTGAGGATTGAGGATTGAGGACTGAGGACTGAGGATTGTGAATTGAGGATTGAGGATTGAAGAATGTGGATTGAGGATTGAGGATTGAGGATTGACGATGAGGGCTGTGGGTTGAGGATTGAGGTTTGAGGACTGAGGGCTGAGGATTGACGATTGAGAATTGAGGACTGAGGACTGAGGATTGAGGATTGAAGATTGAGGATTGGGTATTAAGGATTGAAGAATGAGGATTGAGGATTGAGGATTGAGGATTGAGTATTGAGGGTTGAGGATTGAGGATTGAGGATTGTGGATTGAGGTTTGAATATTGACGATTAAGGATTGAGGATTGAGTACTGAGGATTGAAGATTGAAGATTGAGGATGGAGCATTGAGGATTGAAGATTGAGGACTGGGAAATGAGGATTGAAGATTGAGGATTAAGGATTGAGGATTGGGGATTGAGGATCTAGGATTTCAGATTGATTATTGAGGATTGAAGATTGAGGATTGGGGATTGAGGATTGAGGATGAGGTCTGAGGGTTGAGGATTGAGGTTTGAGGACGGAGGACTGAGGATTGAGGATTGAGAATTGAGGATTGAGGATTCAGGATTGATGATTGAGGATTGGGTATTGAGGATTGAAGATTGAGGATTGAGGATTGAGGATTGAGGATTGAGTGTTGAGGATTGAAGATTGAGTATTGAGGGTTGAAGACTGACGATTGAGGATAGAAGATTGAGTATTGAGGATTGAAGATTGAGGATTGACTATTGAGGATTGAGGATTGAGGATTGAAGATTGAGGATTGGGGACTGAGTGTTGAGGGTAGAGTTGTGAGAATTGATGTTTGTGGATAGAGATTTGAAGATTGCAGATTGAGTATTGAGTATTGAAAACTGTGAATTGACGATATTCTATTGAGGATTGAGGATTGACAGCTGATTGTTGAGGTCTGAGGACTGAAGATTGAGGATTCAGGATTGAGGATACAGGATTGAGGTTTGAGGACTGAGGATTGAGGATTGAGGGTTGAGGGTTGAGGATTGAGGATTGAGGATTGAAGACTGAGGATTGAGGATTGAGGATGAGGACTGAGGGTTGAGGATTGAGGTTTGAGGACTGAGGACTGCGGATCGAGGATTGAGAATTGAGGATTGAGGATTGAGGGTTGAAGATTGAGGGTTGGGTATAGAGGATTGAAGAATGAGGATTGAGGATTGAGGATTGAGGATTGAGGATTGAGGATTGAAGATTGAGTATTGAGGATTGAAGACTGACGATTGAGGATTGAGGATTGAAGGTTGAGGATTGAGGATTGAAGATTGAGTATTGAGGATTGAAGATTGTGGGTTGACGATTGAGGATTGAGTATTGAGGAATGAAGATTGAGGATTGAGGATTGTTGATTGAAGTTTGAATATTGACGATTAAGGGCTGAGGATTGAGTACTGAGGATTGAAGATTGAGGATTGAGGATTGAGGATTGAGTATTGAGGATTGAGGATTGAGGATCGAGGATTGAAGATTGAGTCTTGAGGATTGAAGATTGAGGATTGAGGATTGAGGTTTGAGGATTGAGGATTGAGGATTGAGGATTGAGAATTGAGGATTGAGAATTGAGGATTGAGAATTGAGGATTGAGGACTGAAGATTGTATATTGACGATTGAAGATTGAGGATTGAGGATTGAGTGTTGTGGATTGAGGACGAGGACTGAGGGTTGAGTATTGATGTCTGAGGTCTGAGGATTGAGGATTGAGGATTGAGGATTCAGGATTGAGGATACAGGATTGAGGTTTGAGGAATGAGGATTGAGGATTGAGGATTGAGGATTGAAGATTGAGGATTGGGTATTGAGGATTGAAGAATGAGGATTGAGAATTGTGGATTGAGGATTGAGGATTGAAGATTGAGTATTGAGGATTGAAGACTGCCGATTGAGGATTGAGGACTGAGGATTGAGGATTGAGTATTGAGGATTGAAGATTGAGTATTGAGGATTGAAGATTGAGGATTGAGGTTTGAGGACTGAGGACTGAGGATAGAGGATTGAGGATTGAGGATTGAGGATTGATGATTGAGGATTGAGGATTGAAGATTGAGGATTGGGTATCGCGGACTGAACATTGAGAATTGAGGATTGAGTGTTGAGGATTGAGCATTGAGGACTGAAGATTGAATACTGATGATTGAAGATTGAGGATTGAGGATTGAGTGTTGTGGATTGAGGACGAGGACTGAGGGTTGAGTTTTGATGTCTGTGGTCTGAGGATTGAGGATTGAGGATTGAGAATTGAGAATTGTGGATTGAGGATTGAAGATTGGGGATTGAGTATTGAGGATTGAAGGTTGAGGATTGAGGGTTGAGGATTGGGGATTGACGATGAGGGCTGAGGGTTGAGGATTGAGGTTTGAGGACTGAGGACTGAGGATTGAGGATTGAGGATTGAGAATTGAGGATTGAGGATTGAAGATTGAGGATTGGGTATTGAGGATTGAAGAATGAGGATGGAGGATTGGAGATTGATTATTGAGGATTGAAGATTGAGGATTGAGGGTTGAGGATTGAGGATTGAGGATTGAGTATTGAGGATTAAGGATTGGGGATTGAGGATTGAGGATTGAGGATTGAGGATTGAAGATTGTGTATTGAGCACTGAAGATTGACGATTGAGGATTGAGAATTGAGGATTGAGGATTGAACATTGAGGACTGAGTGTTGAGGGTTGAGTAATGGGAATTGATGTTTGTGATAGAGGTTTGAAGATTGCAGATTGAGTATTGAGTACTGAAAACTGTGAATTGAGGATATTCTATTGAGGATTGAGGATTGACAACTGATTGTTGAGGACTGAGGGCCGAAGATTGAGGATTCAGGATTGAGGATTCAGAATTGAGGTTTGAGAACTGAGGATTGAGGATTGAAGATTGAGTATTGATGATTGAAGGTTGAGGACTGAGGATTGAGGATTGAGTATTGACGATGAGGTCTGAGGGTTGAGGATTGAGGTTTGAGGACTGAGGCCTGAGGATTGAGGATTGAGAATTGAGGATTGAGGATTCAGGATTGATGATTGAGGATTGGGTATTGAGGATTGAAGAATGAGGATTGAGGATTGAGGATTGAGGATTGAGGATTGAGGGTTGAGGATTGAGGATTGAGGATTGTGGATTGAGGTTTGAATATTGACGATTAAGGATTGAGGATTGAGTACTGAGGATTGAAGATTGAAGATTGAGGATGGAGCATTGAGGTTTGAAGATTGAGGACTTGGGAATGAGGATTGAAGGTTGAGGATTAAGGATTGAGGATTGGGGATTGAGGATCTAGGATTGGAGATTGATTATTGAGGATTGAAGATTGAGGATTGAGGGTTGAGGATTGAGGATTGAGGATTGAGGATTGAGGATTGAGGATTGGGGATTGAGGATTGAGGATTGAGGATTGAGGATTGAAGATTGAGTATTGAGCATTGAAGATTGACGATTGAGGATTGAGAATTGAGGATTGAGGATTGAACATTGAGGACTGAGTGTTGAGGGTTGAGTAATGGGAATTGATGTTTGTGGATAGAGGTTTGAAGATTGCAGATTGAGTATTGAGTACTGAAAACTGTGAATTGAGGATATTCTATTTAGGATTGAGGATTGACAACTGATTGTTGAGGACTGAGGGCCGAAGATTGAGGATTCAGGATTGAGGATTCAGAATTGAGGTTTGAGAACTGAGGATTGAGGATTGAAGATTGAGTATTGAGGCTAGAAGGTTGAGGATTGAGGATTGAGGATTGAGTATTGACGATGAGGTCTGAGGGTTGAGGATTGAGGTTTGAGGACTGAGGCCTGAGGATTGAGGATTGAGAATTGAGGATTCAGGATTGAGGATTGAAGATTGATGATTGGGTATTGGGGATTGAAGAATGAGGATTGAGGATTGAGGACTGAGGATTGAGAATTGAGGATTGAGGATTCAGGATTGGGGATTGAGGATTGAGGATTGAGGATTGAGGATTGAAGATTGAGCATTGAGCATTGAAGATTGACGATTGAGGATTGAGGATTGAGGATTGAGGATTGAACATTGAGGACTGAGTGTTGAGGGTTGAGTAATGGGAATTGATGTTTGTGGATAGAGGTTTGAAGATTGCAGATTGAGTATTGAGTATTGAAAACTGTGAATTGACGATATTCTATTGAGGATTGAGGATTGACAACTGATTGTTGAGGACTGAGGGCCGAAGATTGAGGATTCAGGATTGAGGATTCAGAATTGAGGTTTGAGGACTGAGGATTGAGGATTGAAGATTGAGTATTGAGGATTGAAAGTTGAGGATTGAGGATTGAGGATTGAGTATTGAGGATGAGGGCTGAGGGTTGAGGATTGAGGTTTGAGGACGGAGGACTGAGGATTGAGGATTGAGAATTGAGGATTGAGGATTCAGGATTGATGATTGAGGATTGGGTATTGAGGATTGAAGATTGAGGATTGAGGATTGAGGATTGAGGATTGAGTGTTGAGGATTGAAGATTGAGTATTGAGGGTTGAAGACTGACGATTGAGGATAGAAGATTGAGTATTGAGGATTGAAGATTGAGGATTGACTATTGAGGATTGAGGATTGAGGATTGAAGATTGAGGATTGGGGACTGAGTGTTGAGGGTAGAGTTGTGAGAATTGATGTTTGTGGATAGAGATTTGGAGATTGCAGAATGAGTATTGAGTATTGAAAACTGTGAATTGACGATATTCTATTGAGGATTGAGGATTGACAGCTGATTGTTGAGGTCTGAGGACTGAAGATTGAGGATTCAGGATTGAGGATACAGGATTGAGGTTTGAGGACTGAGGATTGAGGATTGAGGGTTGAGGGTTGAGGATTGAGGATTGAGGATTGAAGACTGAGGATTGAGGATTGAGGATGAGGACTGAGGGTTGAGGATTGAGGTTTGAGGACTGAGGACTGAGGATCGAGGATTGAGAATTGAGGATTGAGGATTGAGGGTTGAAGATTGAGGGTTGGGTATAGAGGATTGAAGAATGAGGATTGAGGATTGAGGATTGAGGATTGAGGATTGAGGATTGAAGATTGAGTATTGAGGATTGAAGACTGACGATTGAGGATTGAGGATTGAAGGTTGAGGATTGAGGATTGAAGATTGAGTAATGAGGATTGAAGATTGTGGGTTGACGATTGAGGATTGAGTATTGAGGAATGAAGATTGAGGATTGAGGATTGAGGATTGAGGGTTGAGGATTGAGGTTTGAGGACTGAGGACTGAGGATCGAGGATTGAGAATTGAGGATTGAGGATTGAGGGTTGAAGATTGAGGGTTGGGTATAGATGATTGAAGAATGAGGATTGAGGATTGAGGATTGAGGATTGAGGATTGAGGATTGAGGATTGAAGATTGAGTATTGAGGATTGAAGACTGACGATTGAGGATTGAGGATTGAGGATTGAGGATTGTGGATTGAAGTTTGAATATTGACGATTAAGGGCTGAGGATTGAGTACTGAGGATTGAAGATTGAGGATTGAGGATTGAGGATTGAGTATTGAGGATTGAGGATTGAGGATCGAGGATTGAAGATTGAGTCTTGAGTATTGAAGATTGAGGATTGAGGATTGAGGTTTGAGGATTGAGGATTGAGGATTGAGGATTGAGAATTGAGGATTGAGGATTGAGGATTGAAGATTGAGGGTTGGGTATAGAGGATTGAAGAATGAGGATTGAGGATTGAGGATTGAGGCTTGAGTACTGAGGATTGAAGATTGAGGATTGAGGGTTGAGGATTGAGGATTGAGGATTGAGAACTGAGGATTGAAGATTGAGGAGTGAGGATTGAGGATTGTGGATTGAAGATTGAGGGTTGGGAATAGATAATTGAAGAATGAGGATTGAGGATTGAGGATTGAGGATTTAGTATTGAGGATTGAAGATTGAGGATTGAGGGTTGAGGATAGAGGATTGAGGATTGAGAACTGAGGATTGAAGATTGAGGAGTGAGTATTGAGGATTTAGTATTGAGGATTGAGGATTGAGGATTGAGGATTGAAGATTGAGTCTTGAGGATTGAATATTGAGGATTGAGGATTGAGGATTGAGGATTGAGGTTTGAGGATTGAGGATTGAGGATTGAACATTGAGGACTGAGTGTTGAGGGTTGACTAATGGGAATTGATGTTTGTGGATAGAGGTTTGAAGATTGCAGATTGAGTATTGAGTATTGAAAACTGTGAATTGAGGATATTCTATTGAGGATTGAGGATTGACAACTGATTGTTGAGGACTGAGGGCCGAAGATTGAGGATTCAGGATTGAGGATTCAGAATTGAGGTTTGAGGTCTGAGGATTGAGGATTGATGATTGAGTATTGAGAATTGAAGATCGAGGATTGAGGATTTAGGATTGAGGATTGAGGATTGAAGGTTGAGGATGAGGGCTGAGGGTTGAGGATTGAGGTTTGAGGATTGATGATTGAGTATTGAGGAATGAAGATTGAGGATTGAGGATTGAGGATTGAGGGTTGAGGATTGAGGTTTGAGGACTGAGGACTGAGGATCGAGGATTGAGAATTGAGGATTGAGGATTGAGGGTTGAGGATTGAGGGTTGGGTATAGAGGATTGAAGAATGAGGATTGAGGATTGAGGATTGAGGATTGAGGATTGAGGATTGAGGATTGAAGACTGAGTATTGAGGATTGAAGACTGACGATTGAGGATTGAGGATTGAGGATTGAGGATTGTGGATTGAAGTTTGAATATTGACGATTAAGGGCTGAGGATTGAGTACTGAGGATTGAAGATTGAGGATTGAGGATTGAGGGTTGAGTATTGAGGATTGAGGATTGAGGATCGAGGATTGAAGATTGAGTCTTGAGTATTGAAGATTGAGGATTGAGGATTGAGGTTTGAGGATTGAGGATTGAGGATTGAGGATTGAGAATTGAGGATTGAGGATTGAGGATTGAAGATTGAGGGTTGGGTATAGAGGATTGAAGAATGAGGATTGAGGATTGAGGATTGAGGCTTGAGTATTGAGGATTGAAGATTGAGGATTGAGGGTTGAGGATTGAGGATTGAGGATTGAGAACTGAGGATTGAAGATTGAGGAGTGAGGATTGAGGATTGAGGATTGAAGATTGAGGGTTGGGAATAGATAATTGAAGAATGAGGATTGAGGATTGAGGACTGAGGATTGAGTATTGAGGATTGAAGATTGAGGATTGAGGGTTGAGGATAGAGGATTGAGGATTGAGAACTGAGGATTGAAGATTGAGGAGTGAGTATTGAGGATTGAGTATTGAGGATTGAGGATTGAGGATCGAGGATTGAAGATTGAGTCTTGAGGATTGAATATTGAGGATTGAGGATTGAGGATTGAGGATTGAGGTTTGAGGATTGAGGATTGAGGATTGAACATTGAGGGCTGAGTGTTGAGGGTTGAGTAATGGGAATTGATGTTTGTGGATAGAGGTTTGAAGATTGCAGATTGAGTATTGAGTATTGAAAACTGTGAATTGAGGATATTCTATTGAGGATTGAGGATTGACAACTGATTGTTGAGGACTGAGGGCCGAAGATTGAGGATTCAGGATTGAGGATTCAGAATTGAGGTTTGAGGTCTGAGGATTGAGGATTGATGATTGAGTATTGAGGATTGAAGATCGAGGATTGAGGATTTAGGATTGAGGATTGAGGATTGAAGGTTGAGGATGAGGGCTGAGGGTTGAGGCTTGAGGTTTGAGGATTGATGATTGAGTATGGAGGATTGAAGATTGAGGATTGGGGATTGAGGATTGAGGATTGTGGATTGAAGATTGAGGATTGAGGATTGAGGATTGAGGATTGAAGATTGAGTATTGAGGATTGAAGATTGAGGGTTAACGATTGAGGATTGAGTATTGAGGAATGAAGATTGAGGATTGAGGATTGAGGATTGAGGATTGAGGATTGATGATTGAGTATGGAGGATTGAAGATTGAGGATTGGGGATTGAGGATTGAGGATTGTGGATTGAAGATTGAGGATTGAGGATTGAGGATTGAGGATTGAGGATTGAGGATTGTGGATTGAAGTTTGAATATTGACGATTAAGGGTTGAGGATTGAGTACTGAGGATTGAAGGTTGAGGATTGAGGATTTAGGATTGAGGGTTGAGGGTTGAGGATTGAGGATTGAAGACTGAGGATTGAGGATTGAGGATGAGGGCTGAGGGTTGAGGATTAAGGTTTGAGGACTGAGGACTGAGGATCGAGGATTGAGAATTGAAGGTTGAGGATCGAGGATTGAAGATTGAGGGTTGGGTATAGAGGATTGAAGAATGAGGATTGAGGATTGAGGATTGAGGATTGTGTATTGAGGATTGAAGATTGAGGATTGAGGGTTGAGAATTGAGGATTGAGGATTGAGAACTGAGGATTGAAGATTGAGGATTGAGGATTGAGGATTGAGGATTGAAGATTGAGGGTTGGGTATAGAGGATTGAAGAATGAGGATTGAGGATTGAGGATTGAGGATTGAGTATTGAGGATTGAAGATTGAGGATTGAGGGTTGAGGATAGAGGATTCAGGATTGAGAACTGAGGATTGAAGATTGAGGAGTGAGGATTGAGGATTGAGTATTGAGGATTGAGGATTGAGTATTGAGGATTGAAAGTTGAGGATTGAGGATTGAGGATTGAGTATTGAGGATGAGGGCTGAGGGTTGAGGATTGAGGTTTGAGGACGGAGAACTGAGGATTGAGGATTGAGAATTGAGGATTGAGGATTGAGGATTGAGTATTGACGATGAGGGCTGAGGGTTGAGGATTGAGGTTTGAGGTCTGAGGCCTGAGGATTGAGGATTGAGAATTGAGGATTCAGGATTGAGGATTGAAGATTGAGGATTGGGTATTGAGGATTGAAGAATGAGTATTGAGGATTGAGGATTGAGTGTCGTGGATTGAGGACGAGGACTGAGGGTTGAGTATTGATGTCTGAGGTCTGAGGATTGAGGATTGCGTATTGAGAACTGAGGACTGAGGGTTGAGGACCGAAGATTGAGGATTGAGGATTGAGGATTGAGGATTGAGGATGAGAGCTGAGGGCTGAGGATTGAGGTTTGAGGACGGAGGACTGAGGATTGAGAATTGAGGGTTGAGAATTGGGGATTGAGGATTGAGGATTGTGGTTTGAAGATTGAGGATTGAGGATTGAGGATTGAGGATTGAGGATTGAGGATTGTGGATTGAAGTTTGAATATTGACGATTAAGGATTGAGGATTGAGTACTGAGGATTGAAGATTGAGGATTGAGGATTGAGGATTGAGTATTGAGGATTGAGGAATGAGGATCGAGGATTGAAGATTGAGTCTTGAGGATTGAAGATTGAGGTTTGAGGATTGAGGATTGAGGATTGAGGTTTGAGGATTGAGGATTGAGGATTGAACATTGAAGACTGAGTGTTGAGGGTTGAGTAATGGGAATTGATGTTTGTGGATAGAGGTTTGAAGATAGCAGATTGAGTATTGAGTATTGAAAACTGTGAATTGAGGATATTCTATTGAGGATTGAGGATTGACAACTGTTTGTTGAGGACTGAGGGCCGAAGATTGAGGATTCAGGATTGACGATTCAGAATTGAGGTTTGAGGACTGAGGATTGAGGATTGAATATTGAGTATTGAGGATTGAAGGTTGAGGATTGAGGATTGATGATTGAGTATTGAGGATGAGGGCTGAGGGTTGAGGATTGAGGTTTGAGGACTGAGGACTGAGGATCGAGGATTGAGAATTGAGGATAGAGGATTGAGGATTGAAGATTGAGGGTTGGGTATAGAGGATCGAAGAATGAGGATTGAGGATTGAGGATTGAGGATTGAGGATTGAGGATTGAGGATTGAGTATTGAGGATTGAAGACTGACGATTGAGGATTGAGGATTGAAGGTTAAGAATTGAGGATTGAAGATTGAGTACTGAGGACTGAAGATTGAGGGTTGACGATTGAGGATTGAGTATTGAGGAATGAAGATTGAGGATTGAGGATTGAGGATTGAGGATTGAGGATTGATGATTGAGTATGGAGGATTGAAGATTGAGGATTGGGGATTGAGGATTGAGGATTGTGGATTGAAGATTGAGGATTGAGTATTGAGGATTGAAGATTGAGGATTGAGGATTGAGGGTTGAGGATAGAGGATTGAGGATTGAGAACTGAGGATTGAAGATTGAAGATTGAGTATTGAGGATTGAGGATTGAGGATCGAGGATTGAAGATTGAGTCTTGAGGATTGAATATTGAGGATTGAGGATTGAGGTTTGAGGATTGAGGTTTGAGGATTGAGGATTGAGGATTGAACATTGAGGACTGAGTGTTGAGGGTTGAGTAATGGGAATTGATGTTTGTGGATAGAGGTTTGAAGATTGCAGATTGAGTATTGAGTATTGAAAACTGTGAATTGAGGATATTCTATTGAGGATTGAGGATTGACAACTGATTGTTGAGGACTGAGGGCCGAAGATTGAGGATTCAGGATTGAGGATTCAGAATTGAGGTTTGAGGACTGAGGATTGAGGATTGAAGATTGAGTATTGAGGATTGAAAGTTGAGGATTGAGGATTGAGGATTGAGTATTGAGGATGAGGGCTGAGGGTTGAGGATTGAGGTTTGAGGACGGAGGACTGAGGATTGAGGATTGAGAATTGAGGATTGAGGATTGAGGATTGATGATTGAGGATTGGGTATTGATGATGGAAGAATGAGGATTGAGGATTGAGGATTGAGCATTGAGTGTTGAGGATTGAAGATTGAGTATTGAGGGTTGAAGACTGACGATTGAGGATTGAGGATTGAAGGTTGAGGATTGAGGATTGAAGATTGAGTATTGAGGATTGAAGATTGAGGGTTGACGATTGAGGATTGAGTATTGAGGAATGAAGATTGAGGATTGAGGATTGAGGATTGAGGATTGAGGATTGATGATTGAGTATGGAGGATTGAAGATTGCGGATTAGGGATTGAGGATTGAGGATTGTGGATTGAAGATTGAGGATTGAGGATTGAGGATTGAGGATTGAGGATTGAGGATTGTGGATTGAAGTTTGAATATTGACGATTAAGTGTTGAGGATTGAGTACTGAGGATTGAAGATTGAGGATTGAGGATTGAGGAGTGAGGGTTGAGGATTGAGGATTGAGGATTGAAGACTGAGGATTGAGGATTGAGGATGAGGGCTGAGGGTTGAGGATTAAGGTTTGAGGACTGAGGACTGAGGATCGAGGATTGAGAATTGAAGATTGAGGATTGAGGATTGAAGATTGAGGGTTGGGTATAGAGGATTGAAGAATGAGGATTGAGGATTGAGGATTGAGGATTGTGTATTGAGGATTGAAGATTGAGGATTGAGGATTGAGAATTGAGGATTGAGGATTGAGAACTGAGGATTGAAGATTGAGGATTGAGGATTGAGGATTGAGGATTGAAGATTGAGGGTTAGGTATAGAGGATTGAAGAATGAGGATTGAGGATTGAGGATTGAGGATTGAGTATTGAGGATTGAAGATTGAGGATTGAGGGTTGAGGATAGAGGATTCAGGATTGAGAACTGAGGATTGAAGATTGAGGAGTGAGGATTGAGGATTGAGTATTGAGGATTGAGGATTGAGGATCGAGGATTGAAGATTGAGTCTTGAGGATTGAATATTGAGGATTGAGGATTGAGGATTGAGGATTGAGGTTTGAGGATTGAGGATTGAGGATTGAACATTGAGGACTGAGTGTTGAGGGTTGAGTAATGGGAATTGATGTTTGTGGATAGAGGTTTGAAGATTGCAGATTGAGCATTGAGTATTGATAACTGTGAATTGAGGATATTCGATTGAGGATTGAGGATTGACAACTGATTGTTGAGGACTGAGGGCCGAAGATTGAGGATTCAGGATTGAGGATTCAGAATTGTGGTTTGAGGACTGAGGATTGAGGATTGAAGATTGAGTATTGAGGATTGAATGTTGAGGATTGAGGATTGAGGATTGAGTATTGAGGATGAGGGCTGAGGGTTGAGGATTGAGGTTTGAGGACGGAGGACTGAGGATTGAGGATTGAGAATTGAGGATTGAGTATTGAGGATTGATGATTGAGGATTGGGTATTGAGGATTGAAGAATGAGGATTGAGGATTGAGGATTGAGGATTGAGTGTTGAGGATTGAAGATTGAGTATTGAGGGTTGAAGACTGACGATTGAGGATTGAGGATTGAAGATTGAGGATTGAGGATTGAGGATTGATGATTGAGGACTGAAGATTGTATATTGATGATTGAAGATTGAGGATTGAGGATTGAGTGTTGTGGATTGAGGACGAGGACTGAGGGTTGAGTATTTATGTTTGAGGTCTGAGGATTGAGGAATGAGGATCGAGAATTGAGGATTGAGGATTGAGGATTGAGGATTGAGGATTGAGGATTGAGGATTGAAGGTTGAGGATTGGCGATTGAGGAGTGACGATTGAGGATTGAGGATTGAGGATTGAAGATTGAGTATTGGTGATCGAAGGTTGAGGATTCAGGATTGAGGATTGAGGATTGACGATGAGGGCTGTGGGTTGAGGATTGAGGTTTGAGGACTGAGGGCTGAGGATTGAGGATTGAGAATTGAGGATTGAGGATTGAAGATTGAGGATCGGGGACTGAGTGTTGAGGGTTGAGTGATGAGAATTGATGTTTGTGGATAGAGATTTGAAGATTGCAAATTGAGTATTGAGTATTGAAAACTGTGAATTGATGATATTCTATTGAGGATTGAGCATTGACAGCTGACTGTTGAGGTCTGAGGTCTGAAGATTGAGGATTGAGGATTGAGGATTGAGGGTTGAGGATTGAGGATTGAGGATTGAGGATTGAAGGTTGAGGATTGGCGATTGAGGAGTGACGATTGAGGATTGAGGATTGAGGATTGAGGATTGAGGATTGAAGATTGAGGATCGGGGACTGAGTGTTGAGGGTTGAGTGATGAGAATTGATGTTTGTGGATAGAGATTTGAAGAGTGCAAATTGAGTATTGAGTATTGAAAACTGTGAATTGATGATATTCTATTGAGGATTGAGCATTGACAGCAGACTGTTGAGGTCTGAGGTCTGAAGATTGAGGATTGAAGGTTGAGGATTAAGGATTGAGGATTGGGGATTGAGGATCTAGGATTGGAGATTGATTATTGAGGATTGAAGATTGAGGATTGAGGGTTGAGGATTGAGGATTGAGGATTGAGGATTGAGGATTGGGGATTGAGGATTGAGGATTGAGGATTGAGGATTGAAGATTGAGTATTGAGCATTGAAGATTGACGATTGAGGATTGAGAATTGAGGATTGAGGATTGAACATTGAGGACTGAGTGTTGAGGGTTGAGTAATGGGAATTGATGTTTGTGGATAGAGGTTTGAAGATTGCAGATTGAGTATTGAGTACTGAAAACTGTGAATGGAGGATATTCTATTGAGGATTGAGGATTGACAACTGATTGTTGAGGACTGAGGGCCGAAGATTGAGGATTCAGGATTGAGGATTCAGAATTGAGGTTTGAGAACTGAGGATTGAAGATTGAGGATTGGGTATTGAGGATTGAAGAATGAGTATTGAGGATTGAGGATTGAGTGTCGTGGATTGAGGACGAGGACTGAGGGTTGAGTATTGATGTCTGAGGTCTGAGGATTGAGGATTGAGTATTGAGAACTGAGGACTGAGGATTGAGGACTGAAGAGTGAGGATTGGGGACTGAGTGTAGAGGGTTGAGTGATGAGAATTGATGTTTGTGGATAGAGATTTGATGATTGCAGATTGAGTATTGAGTATTGAAAACTCTGAACTGAGGATATTCTATTGAGGATTGAGGATTGGCAACTGAGTGTTGAGGACTGAGGGCTGAAGTTTGAGGATTCAAGATTGAGGATTCAGGATTGTGGTTTGAGTACTGAGGATTGAGGATTAAGGATTGAAGATTGAGGATTGTGGATTGAGGATAGAGAATTGAGGATTGAGGATTGAGGACTGAAGATTGAGGATTGGGTATTGAGGATTGAAGAATGAGGATTGAGGATTGAAGATTGAGTATTGAGGATTGAAGAATGACGATTGAGGATTGAGGACTGATGATTGAGGATTGAGGATTGAGGATTGAAGATTGATTATTGAGGATTGAAGATTGAGGATTGAGGTTTGAGGACTGAGGATTGAGGATTGAGGATTGAGGATTGAGGATTGAGGATTGATGATTGAGGATTGAGGATTGAAGATTGAGGATTGGGTAGCGCGGATTGAACATTGAGGATTGAGGATTGAGGATTGAGTATTGAGGATTGAGGACTGAAGATTGTATATTGATGGTTGAAGATTGAGGATTGAGGATTGAGTGCTGTGGATTGAGGAAGAGGACTGAGGGTTGAGTATGGATGTCTGAGGTCTGAGGATTGAGGATTGAGGATTGAGAATTGAGGATTGAGGATTGAGTATTGAGGATTGAAGATTGAGGATTGTGGATTGAGGATTCAGGATTGAGGATTGAAGATTGAGGATGAGGGCTGAGGTTCGACTTTTGAGGTTTGAGAACTGAGGACTGAGGATTGAGGATTGAGAATTGAGGATTGAGGATTGAGGATTGAGGATTGAAGATTGAGGATTGGGTATTGAGGATTGAAGAATGAGGATTGAGAATTGTGGATTGAGGATTGAGGATTGAAGATTGAGTATTGAGGATTGAAGACTGCCGATTGAGGATTGAGGACTGAGGATTGAGGATTGAGGATTGAGGATTGAAGATTGAGTATTGAGGATTGAAGATTGAGGATTGAGGTTTGAGGACTGAGGACTGAGGATTGAGGATTGAGGATTGAGGATTGAGGATTGATGATTGAGGATTGAGGATTGGCGATTGAGGAGTGACGATTGAGGATTGAGGATTGAGGATTGAGGATTGAGGATTGAAGATTGAGGATCGGGGACTGAGTGTTGAGGGTTGAGTGATGAGAATTGATGTTTGTGGATAGAGATTTGAAGATTGCAAATTGAGTATTGAGTATTGAAAACTGTGAATTGATGATATTCTATTGAGGATTGAGCATTGACAGCTGACTGTTGAGGTCTGAGGTCTGAAGATTGAGGATTCAGGTTTGAGGATACAGGATTGAGGTTTGAGGACTGAGGATTGAGGATTGAGGATTGACGATTGAGGATTGAGGATTGAGGATTGAAGACTGAGGATTGAGGTTTGAGGATGAGGCCTGAGGGTTGAGGATTGAGGATTGAGGATTGAGGATTGTGGATTGAGGTTTGAATATTGACGATTAAGGATTGAGGATTGAGTACTGAGGATTGAAGATTGAAGATTGAGGATGGAGCATTGAGGTTTGAAGATTGAGGACTTGGGAATGAGGATTGAAGGTTGAGGATTAAGGATTGAGGATTGGGGATTGAGGATCTAGGATTGGAGATTGATTATTGAGGATTGAAGATTGAGGATTGAGGGTTGAGGATTGAGGATTGAGGATTGAGGATTGAGGATTGAGGATTGGGGATTGAGGATTGAGGATTGAGGATTGAGGATTGAAGATTGAGTATTGAGCATTGAAGATTGACGGTTGAGGATTGAGAATTGAGGATTGAGGATTGAACATTGAGGACTGAGTGTTGAGGGTTGAGTAATGGGAATTGATGTTTGTGGATAGAGGTTTGAAGATTGCAGATTGAGTATTGTGTACTGAAAACTGTGAATTGAGGATATTCTATTGAGGATTGAGGATTGACAACTGATTGTTGAGGACTGAGGGCCGAAGATTGAGGATTCAGGATTGAGGATTCAGAATTGAGGTTTGAGAACTGAGGATTGAGGATTGAAGATTGAGTATTGAGGATTGATGGTTGAGGATTGAGGATTGAGGATTGAGTATTGGCGATGAGGTCTGAGGGTTGAGGATTGAGGTTTGAGGACGGAGGACTGAGGATTGAGAATTGAGGGTTGAGGATTGAGGATTGAAGATTGAGGATTGGGTATTGAGGATTGAAGAATGATGATTGAGGATTGAGGATTGAGTATTGAGGATTGAAGATTGAGGATTGAGGATTGAGGATTGAGGATTGAGGATTGAGGATTGAGGATTGAGGATTGGGGATTGAGGATTGAGGATTGAGGATTGAGGATTGAAGATTGAGTATTGAGCATTGAAAATTGACGATTGAGGATTGAGGATTGAGGATTGAGGATTGAGGATTGAACATTGAGGACTGAGTGTTGAGGGTTGACTAATGGGAATTGATGTTTGTGGATAGAGGTTTGAAGATTGCAGATTGAGTATTGAGTATTGAAAACTGTGAATTGAGGATATTCTATTGAGGATTGAGGATTGACAACTGATTGTTGAGGACTGAGGGCCGAAGATTGAGGATTCAGGATTCAGGATTCAGAATTGAGGTTTGAGAACGGAGGATTGAGGATCGAAGATTGAGTATTGAGGATTGAAGGTTGAGGATTGAGGATTGAGGATTGAGTATTGACGATGAGGGCTGAGGGTTGAGGATTGAGGTTTGAGGACTGAGGCCTGAGGATTGAGGATTGAGAATTGAGGATTCAGGATTGAGGATTGAAGATTGAGTATTGGGTATTGAGGATTGAAGAATGAGTATTGAGGATTGAGGATTGAGTGTCGTGGATTGAGGACGAGGACTGAGGGTTGAGTATTGATGTCTGAGGTCTGAGGATTGAGGATTGAGTATTGAGAACTGAGGACTGAGGGTTGAGGACTGAAGATTGAGGATTGAGGATTGAGGATTGAGGATTGAGGATGAGAGCTGAGGGCTGAGGATTGAGGTTTGAGGACGGAGGACTGAGGATTGAGAATTGAGGGTTGAGAATTGGGGATTGAGGATTGAGGATTGTGGTTTGAAGATTGAGGATTGAGGATTGAGGTTTGAGGATTGAGGATTGAGGATTGAGGATTGTGGATTGAAGTTTGAATATTGACGATTAAGGATTGAGGATTGAGTACTGAGGATTGAAGATTGAGGATTGAGGATTGAGGATTGAGTATTGAGGATTGAGGAATGAGGATCGAGGATTGAAGATTGAGTCTTGAGGATTGAAGATTGAGGTTTGAGGATTGAGGAATGAGGATTGAGGTTTCAGGATTGAGGATTGAGGATTGAACATTGAGGACTGAGTGTTGAGGGTTGAGTAATGGGAATTGATGTTTGTGGATAGAGGTTTGAAGATAGCAGATTGAGTATTGAGTATTGAAAACTGTGAATTGAGGATATTCTATTGAGGATTGAGGATTGACAACTGATTGTTGAGGACTGAGGGCCGAAGATGGAGGATTCAGGATTGACCATTCAGAATTGAGGTTTGAGGACTGAGGATTGAGGATTGAATATTGAGTATTGAGGATTGAAGGTTGAGGATTGGGGATTGAGGATTGAGTATTGAGGATGAGGGCTGAGGGTTGAGGATTGAGGTTTGAGGACTGAGGACTGAGGATCGAGGATTGAGAATTGAGGATTGAGGATTGAGGATTGAAGATTGAGGGTTGGGTATAGAGGATTGAAGAATGAGGATTGAGGATTGAGGATTGAGGATTGAGGATTGAGGATTGAGGATTGAGTATTGAGGATTGAAGACTGACGATTGAGGATTGAGGATTGAAGGTTAAGGATTGAGGATTGAAGATTGAGTACTGAGGACTGAAGATTGAGTATTGAGTGTTGAGGGCTGAAAATTGAGTATTGAGGGTTGAAGACTGACGATTGAGGATTGAGGATTGAGGATTGAGGATTGAGGATTGAGGATTGTGGTTTGAAGATTGAGGATTGAGGATTGAGGTTTGAGGATTGAGGATTGAGGATTGAGGATTGTGGATTGAAGTTTGAATATTGACGATTAAGGATTGAGGATTGAGTACTGAGGATTGAAGATTGAGGATTGAGGATTGAGGATTGAGTATTGAGGATTGAGGAATGAGGATCGAGGATTGAAGATTGAGTCTTGAGGATTGAAGATTGAGGTTTGAGGATTGAGGAATGAAGATTGAGGATTGAGGATTGAGGATTGAGGATTGAGGATTGATGATTGAGTATGGAGGATTGAAGATTGAGGATTGGGGATTGAGGATTGAGGATTGTGGATTGAAGATTGAGGATTGAGGATTGAGGATTGAGGATTGAGGATTGAGGATTGTGGATTGAAGTTTGAATATTGACGATTAAGGGTTGAGGATTGAGTACTGAGGATTGAAGGTTGAGGATTGAGGATTTAGGATTGAGGGTTGAGGGTTGAGGATTGAGGATTGAAGACTGAGGATTGAGGATTGAGGATGAGGGCTGAGGGTTGAGGATTAAGGTTTGAGGACTGAGGACTGAGGATCGAGGATTGAGAATTGAAGATTGAGGATCGAGGATTGAAGATTGAGGGTTGGGTATAGAGGATTGAAGAATGAGGATTGAGGATTGAGGATTGAGGATTGTGTATTGAGGATTGAAGATTGAGGATTGGGGGTTGAGAATTGAGGATTGAGGATTGAGAACTGAGGATTGAAGATTGAGGATTGAGGATTGAGGATTGAGGATTGAAGATTGAGGGTTGGGTATAGAGGATTGAAGAATGAGGATTGAGGATTGAGGATTGAGGATTGAGTATTGAGGATTGAAGATTGAGGATTGAGGGTTGAGGATAGAGGATTCAGGATTGAGAACTGAGGATTGAAGATTGAGGAGTGAGGATTGAGGATTGAGTATTGAGGATTGAGGATTGAGGATCGAGGATTGAAGATTGAGTCGTGAGGATTGAATATTGAGGATTGAGTATTGAGGATTGAGGATTGAGGTTTGAGGATTGAGGATTGAGGATTGAACATTGAGGACTGAGTGTTGAGGGTTGAGTAATGGGAATTGATGTTTGTGGATAGAGGTTTGAAGATTGCAGATTGAGCATTGAGTATTGAAAACTGTGAATTGAGGATATTCTATTGAGGATTGAGGATTGACAACTGATAGTTGAGGACTGAGGGCCGAAGATTGAGGATTCAGGATTGAGGATTCAGAATTGAGGTTTGAGGACTGAGGATTGAGGATTGAAGATTGAGTATTGAGGATTGAAAGTTGAGGATTGAGGATTGAGGATTGAGTATTGAGGATGAGGGCTGAGGGTTGAGGATTGAGGTTTGAGGACGGAGGACTGAGGATTGAGGATTGAGAATTGAGGATTGAGGATTGAGGATTGAGTATTGACGATGAGGGCTGAGGGTTGAGGAATGAGGTTTGAGGACTGAGGCCTGAGGATTGAGGATTGAGAATTGAGGATTCAGGATTGAGGATTGAAGATTGAGGATTGGGTATTGAGGATTGAAGAATGAGTATTGAGGATTGAGGATTGAGTGTCGTGGATTGAGGACGAGGACTGAGGGTTGAGTATTGATGTCTGAGGTCTGAGGATTGAGGATTGAGTATTGAGAACTGAGGACTGAGGGTTGAGGACTGAAGATTGAGGATTGAGGATTGAGGATTGAGGATTGAGGATGAGAGCTGAGAGCTGAGGATTGAGGTTTGAGGACGGAGGACTGAGGATTGAGAATTGAGGGTTGAGAATTGGGGATTGAGGATTGAGGATTGTGGTTTGAAGATTGAGGATTGAGGATTGAGGTTTGAGGATTGAGGATTGAGGATTGAGGATTGTGGATTGAAGTTTGAATATTGACGATTAAGGATTGAGGATTGAGTACTGAGGATTGAAGATTGAGGATTGAGGATTGAGGATTGAGTATTGAGGATTGAGGAATGAGGATCGAGGATTGAAGATTGAGTATTGAGGATTGAAGATTGAGGTTTGAGGATTGAGGAATGAGGATTGAGGTTTCAGGATTGAGGATTGAGGATTGAACATTGAGGACTGAGTGTTGAGGGTTGAGTAATGGGAATTGATGTTTGTGGATAGAGGTTTGAAGATAGCAGATTGAGTATTGAGTATTGAAAACTGTGAATTGAGGATATTCTATTGAGGATTGAGGATTGACAACTGATTGTTGAGGACTGAGGGCCGAAGATGGAGGATTCAGGATTGACCATTCAGAATTGAGGTTTGAGGACTGAGGATTGAGGATTGAATATTGAGTATTGAGGATTGAAGGTTGAGGATTGAGGATTGAGGATTGAGTATTGAGGATGAGGGCTGATGGTTGAGGATTGAGGTTTGAGGACTGAGGACTGAGGATCGAGGATTGAGAATTGAGGATTGAGGATTGAGGATTGAAGATTGAGGGTTGGGTATAGAGGATTGAAGAATGAGGATTGAGGATTGAGGATTGAGGATTGAGGATTGAGGATTGAGGATTGAGTATTGAGGATTGAAGACTGACGATTGAGGATTGAGGATTGAAGGTTAAGGATTGAGGATTGAAGATTGGGTACTGAGGACTGAAGATTGAGTATTGAGTGTTGAGGGCTGAAAATTGAGTATTGAGGGTTGAAGACTGACGATTGAGGATTGAGGATTGAGGATTGAGGATTGAGGATTGAGGATTGAGTGTTGAGGATTGAAGATTGAGTATTGAGGGTTGAAGACTGACGATTGAGGATTGAGGATTGAAGGTTGAGGATTGAGGATTGAAGATTGAGTATTGAGGATTGAAGACTGAGGGTTGACGATTGAGGATTGAGTATTGAGGAATGAAGATTGAGGATTGAGGATTGAGGATTGAGGATTGAGGATTGATGATTGAGTATGGAGGATTGAAGATTGAGGAGTGGGGATTGAGGATTGAGGATTGTGGATTGAAGATTGAGGATTGAGGATTGAGGATTGAGGATTGAGGTTTGAGGATTGTGGATTGAAGTTTGAATATTGACGATTAAGGGTTGAGGATTGAGTACTGAGGATTGAAGGTTGAGGATTGAGGATTTAGGATTGAGGGTTGAGGGTTGAGGATTGAGGATTGAAGACTGAGGATTGAGGATTGAGGATGAGGGCTGAGGGTTGAGGATTAAGGTTTGAGGACTGAGGACTGAGGATCGAGGATTGAGAATTGAAGGTTGAGGATCGAGGATTGAAGATTGAGGGTTGGGTATAGAGGATTGAAGAATGAGGATTGAGGATTGAGGATTGAGGATTGTGTATTGAGGATTGAAGATTGAGGATTGAGGGTTGAGAATTGAGGATTGAGGATTGAGAACTGAGGATTGAAGATTGAGGATTGAGGATTGAGGATTGAGGATTGAAGATTGAGGGTTGGGTATAGAGGATTGAAGAATGAGGATTGAGGATTGAGGATTGAGGATTGAGTATTGAGGATTGAAGATTGAGGATTGATGGTTGAGGATAGAGGATTCAGGATTGAGAACTGAGGATTGAAGATTGAGGAGCGAGGATTGAGGATTGAGTATTGAGGATTGAGGATTGAGGATCGAGGATTGAAGATTGAGTCTTGAGGATTGAATATTGAGGATTGAGGATTGAGGATTGAGGATTGAGGTTTGAGGATTGAGGATTGAGGATTGAACATTGAGGACTGAGTGTTGAGGGTTGAGTAATGGGAATTGATGTTTGTGGATAGAGGTTTGAAGATTGCAGATTGAGCATTGAGTATTGAAAACTGTGAATTGAGGATATTCTATTGAGGATTGAGGATTGACAACTGATTGTTGAGGACTGAGGGCCGAAGATTGAGGATTCAGGATTGAGGATTCAGAATTGAGGTTTGAGGACTGAGGATTGAGGATTGAAGATTGAGTATTGAGGATTGAAAGTTGAGGATTGAGGATTGAGGATTGAGTATTGAGGATGAGGGCTGAGGGTTGAGGATTGAGGTTTGAGGACGGAGGACTGAGGATTGAGGATTGAGAATTGAGGATTGAGGATTGAGGATTGAGGATTGAGTATTGACGATGAGGGCTGAGGGTTGAGGATTGAGGTTTGAGGTCTGAGGCCTGAGGATTGAGGATTGAGAATTGAGGATTCAGGATTGAGGATTGAAGATTGAGCATTGGGTATTGAGGATTGAAGAATGAGTATTGAGGATTGAGGATTGAGTGTCGTGGATTGAGGACGAGGACTGAGGGTTGAGTATTGATGTCTGAGGTCTGAGGATTGAGGATTGAGTATTGAGAACTGAGGACTGAGGGTTGAGGACCGAAGATTGAGGATTGAGGATTGAGGATTGAGGATTGAGGATGAGAGCTGAGGGCTGAGGATTGAGGTTTGAGGACGGAGGACTGAGGATTGAGAATTGAGGGTTGAGAATTGGGGATTGAGGATTGAGGATTGTGGTTTGAAGATTGAGGATTGAGGATTGAGGATTGAGGATTGAGGATTGAGGATTGTGGATTGAAGTTTGAATATTGACGATTAAGGATTGAGGATTGAGTACTGAGGATTGAAGATTGAGGATTGAGGATTGAGGATTGAGTATTGAGGATTGAGGAATGAGGATCGAGGATTGAAGATTGAGTCTTGAGGATTGAAGATTGAGGTTTGAGGATTGAGGAATGAGGATTGAGGTTTCAGGATTGAGGATTGAGGATTGAACATTGAGGACTGAGTGTTGAGGGTTGAGTAATGGGAATTGATGTTTGTTGATAGAGGTTTGAAGATAGCAGATTGAGTATTGAGTATTGAAAACTGTGAATTGAGGATATTCTATTGAGGATTGAGGATTGACAACTGATTGTTGATGACTGAGGGCCGAAGATGGAGGATTCAGGATTGACCATTCAGAATTGAGGTTTGAGGACTGAGGATTGAGGATTGAATATTGAGTATTGAGGATTGAAGGTTGAGGATTGAGGATTGAGGATTGAGTATTGAGGATGAGGGCTGAGGGTTGAGGATTGAGGATTGAAGATTGAGGATTGGGTATTGAGGATTGAAGAATGATGATTGAGGATTGAGGATTGAGTATTGAGGATTGAAGATTGAGGATTGAGGATTGAGGATTGAGGATTGAGGATTGAGGATTGAGGATTGAGGATTGGGGATTGAGGATTGAGGATTGAGGATTGAGGATTGAAGATTGAGTATTGAGCATTGAAAATTGACGATTCAGGATTGAGGATTGAGGATTGAGGATTGAACATTGAGGACTGAGTGTTGAGGGTTGACTAATGGGAATTGATGTTTGTGGATAGAGGTTTGAAGATTGCAGATTGAGTATTGAGTATTGAAAACTGTGAATTGAGGATATTCTATTGAGGATTGAGGATTGACAACTGATTGTTGAGGACTGAGGGCCGAAGATTGAGGATTCAGGATTCAGGATTCAGAATTGAGGTTTGAGAACGGATGATTGAGGATCGAAGATTGAGTATTGAGGATTGAAGGTTGAGGATTGAGGATTGAGGATTGAGTATTGACGATGAGGGCTGAGGGTTGAGGATTGAGGTTTGAGGACTGAGGCCTGAGGATTGAGGATTGAGAATTGAGGATTCAGGATTGAGGATTGAAGATTGAGTATTGGGTATTGAGGATTGAAGAATGAGTATTGAGGATTGAGGATTGAGTGTCGTGGATTGAGGACGAGGACTGAGGGTTGAGTATTGATGTCTGAGGTCTGAGGATTGAGGATTGAGTATTGAGAACTGAGGACTGAGGGTTGAGGACTGAAGATTGAGGATTGAGGATTGAGGATTGAGGATTGAGGATGAGAGCTGAGGGCTGAGGATTGAGGTTTGAGGACGGAGGACTGAGGATTGAGAATTGAGGGTTGAGTATTGGGGATTGAGGATTGAGGATTGTGGTTTGAAGATTGAGGATTGAGGATTGAGGTTTGAGGATTGAGGATTGAGGATTGAGGATTGTGGATTGAAGTTTGAATATTGACGATTAAGGATTGAGGATTGAGTACTGAGGATTGAAGATTGAGGATTGAGGATTGAGGATTGAGTATTGAGGATTGAGGAATGAGGATCGAGGATTGAAGATTGAGTCTTGAGGATTGAAGATTGAGGTTTGAGGATTGAGGAATGAGGATTGAGGTTTCAGGATTGAGGATTGAGGATTGAACATTGAGGACTGAGTGTTGAGGGTTGAGTAATGGGAATTGATGTTTGTGGATAGAGGTTTGAAGATAGCAGATTGAGTATTGAGTATTGAAAACTGTGAATTGAGGATATTCTATTGAGGATTGAGGATTGACAACTGATTGTTGAGGACTGAGGGCCGAAGATGGAGGATTCAGGATTGACCATTCAGAATTGAGGTTTGAGGACTGAGGATTGAGGATTGAATATTGAGTATTGAGGATTGAAGGTTGAGGATTGGGGATTGAGGATTGAGTATTGAGGATGAGGGCTGATGGTTGAGGATTGAGGTTTGAGGACTGAGGACTGAGGATCGAGGATTGAGAATTGAGGATTGAGGATTGAGGATTGAAGATTGAGGGTTGGGTATAGAGGCTTGAAGAATGAGGATTGAGGATTGAGGATTGAGGATTGAGGATTGAGGATTGAGGATTGAGTATTGAGGATTGAAGACTGACGATTGAGGATTGAGGATTGAAGGTTAAGGATTGAGGATTGAAGATTGGGTACTGAGGACTGAAGATTGAGTATTGAGTGTTGAGGGCTGAAAATTGAGTATTGAGGGTTGAAGACTGACGATTGAGGATTGAGGATTGAGGATTGAGGATTGAGGATTGAGGATTGAGTGTTGAGGATTGAAGATTGAGTATTGAGGGTTGAAGACTGACGATTGAGGATTGAGGATTGAAGGTTGAGGATTGAGGATTGAAGATTGAGTATTGAGGATTGAAGATTGAGGGTTGACGATTGAGGATTGAGTATTGAGGAATGAAGATTGAGGATTGAGGATTGAGGATTGAGGATTGAGGATTGATGATTGAGTATGGAGGATTGAAGATTGAGGAGTGGGGATTGAGGATTGAGGATTGTGGATTGAAGATTGAGGATTGAGGATTGAGGATTGAGGATTGAGGTTTGAGGATTGTGGATTGAAGTTTGAATATTGACGATTAAGGGTTGAGGATTGAGTACTGAGGATTGAAGGTTGAGGATTGAGGATTTAGGATTGAGGGTTGAGGGTTGAGGATTGAGGATTGAAGACTGAGGATTGAGGATTGAGGATGAGGGCTGAGGGTTGAGGATTAAGGTTTGAGGACTGAGGACTGAGGATCGAGGATTGAGAATTGAAGGTTGAGGATCGAGGATTGAAGATTGAGGGTTGGGTATAGAGGATTGAAGAATGAGGATTGAGGATTGAGGATTGAGGATTGTGTATTGAGGATTGAAGATTGAGGATTGAGGGTTGAGAATTGAGGATTGAGGATTGAGAACTGAGGATTGAAGATTGAGGATTGAGGATTGAGGATTGAGGATTGAAGATTGAGGGTTGGGTATAGAGGATTGAAGAATGAGGATTGAGGATTGAGGATTGAGGATTGAGTATTGAGGATTGAAGATTGAGGATTGATGGTTGAGGATAGAGGATTCAGGATTGAGAACTGAGGATTGAAGATTGAGGAGTGAGGATTGAGGATTGAGTATTGAGGATTGAGGATTGAGGATCGAGGATTGAAGATTGAGTCTTGAGGATTGAATATTGAGGATTGAGGATTGAGGATTGAGGATTGAGGTTTGAGGATTGAGGATTGAGGATTGAACATTGAGGACTGAGTGTTGAGGGTTGAGTAATGGGAATTGATGTTTGTGGATAGAGGTTCGAAGATTGCAGATTGAGCATTGAGTATTGAAAACTGTGAATTGAGGATATTCTATTGAGGATTGAGGATTGACAACTGATAGTTGAGGACTGAGGGCCGAAGATTGAGGATTCAGGATTGAGGATTCAGAATTGAGGTTTGAGGACTGAGGATTGAGGATTGAAGATTGAGTATTGAGGATTGAAAGTTGAGGATTGAGGATTGAGGATTGAGTATTGAGGATGAGGGCTGAGGGTTGAGGATTGAGGTTTGAGGACGGAGGACTGAGGATTGAGGATTGAGAATTGAGGATTGAGGATTGAGGATTGAGTATTGACGATGAGGGCTGAGGGTTGAGGAATGAGGTTTGAGGACTGAGGCCTGAGGATTGAGGATTGAGAATTGAGGATTCAGGATTGAGGATTGAAGATTGAGGATTGGGTATTGAGGATTGAAGAATGAGTATTGAGGATTGAGGATTGAGTGTCGTGGATTGAGGACGAGGACTGAGGGTTGAGTATTGATGTCTGAGGTCTGAGGATTGAGGATTGAGTATTGAGAACTGAGGACTGAGGGTTGAGGACTGAAGATTGAGGATTGAGGATTGAGGATTGAGGATTGAGGATGAGAGCTGAGGGCTGAGGATTGAGGTTTGAGGACGGAGGACTGAGGATTGAGAATTGAGGGTTGAGAATTGGGGATTGAGGATTGAGGATTGTGGTTTGAAGATTGAGGATTGAGGATTGAGGTTTGAGGATTGAGGATTGAGGATTGAGGATTGTGGATTGAAGTTTGAATATTGACGAATAAGGATTGAGGATTGAGTACTGAGGATTGAAGATTGAGGATTGAGGATTGAGGATTGAGTATTGAGGATTGAGGAATGAGGATCGAGGATTGAAGATTGAGTCTTGAGGATTGAAGATTGACGTTTGAGGATTGAGGAATGAGGATTGAGGTTTCAGGATTGAGGATTGAGGATTGAACATTGAGGACTGAGTGTTGAGGGTTGAGTAATGGGAATTGATGTTTGTGGATAGAGGTTTGAAGATAGCAGATTGAGTATTGAGTATTGAAAACTGTGAATTGAGGATATTCTATTGAGGATTGAGGATTGACAACTGATTGTTGAGGACTGAGGGCCGAAGATGGAGGATTCAGGATTGACCATTCAGAATTGAGGTTTGAGGACTGAGGATTGAGGATTGAATATTGAGTATTGAGGATTGAAGGTTGAGGATTGAGGATTGAGGATTGAGTATTGAGGATGAGGGCTGATGGTTGAGGATTGAGGTTTGAGGACTGAGGACTGAGGATCGAGGATTGAGAATTGAGGATTGAGGATTGAGGATTGAAGATTGAGGGTTGGGTATAGAGGATTGAAGAATGAGGATTGAGGATTGAGGATTGAGGATTGAGGATTGAGGATTGAGGATTGAGTATTGAGGATTGAAGACTGACGATTGAGGATTGAGGATTGAAGGTTAAGGATTGAGGATTGAAGATTGGGTACTGAGGACTGAAGATTGAGTATTGAGTGTTGAGGGCTGAAAATTGAGTATTGAGGGTTGAAGACTGACGATTGAGGATTGAGGATTGAGGATTGAGGATTGAGGATTGAGGATTGAGTGTTGAGGATTGAAGATTGAGTATTGAGGGTTGAAGACTGACGATTGAGGATTGAGGATTGAAGGTTGAGGATTGAGGATTGAAGATTGAGTATTGAGGATTGAAGATTGAGGGTTGACGATTGAGGATTGAGTATTGAGGAATGAAGATTGAGGATTGAGGATTGAGGATTGAGGATTGAGGATTGATGATTGAGTATGGAGGATTGAAGATTGAGGATTGGGGATTGAGGATTGAGGATCGTGGATTGAAGATTGAGGATTGAGGATTGAGGATTGAGGATTGAGGTTTGAGGATTGTGGATTGAAGTTTGAATATTGACGATTAAGGGTTGAGGATTGAGTACTGAGGATTGAAGGTTGAGGATTGAGGATTTAGGATTGAGGGTTGAGGGTTGAGGATTGAGGATTGAAGACTGAGGATTGAGGATTGAGGATGAGGGCTGAGGGTTGAGGATTAAGGTTTGAGGACTGAGGACTGAGGATCGAGGATTGAGAATTGAAGGTTGAGGATCGAGGATTGAAGATTGAGGGTTGGGTATAGAGGATTGAAGAATGAGGATTGAGGATTGAGGATTGAGGATTGTGTATTGAGGATTGAAGATTGAGGATTGAGGGTTGAGAATTGAGGATTGAGGATTGAGAACTGAGGATTGAAGATTGAGGATTGAGGATTGAGGATTGAGGATTGAAGATTGAGGGTTGGGTATAGAGGATTGAAGAATGAGGATTGAGGATTGAGGATTGAGGATTGAGTATTGAGGATTGAAGATTGAGGATTGAGGGTTGAGGATAGAGGATTCAGGATTGAGAACTGAGGATTGAAGATTGAGGAGTGAGGATTGAGGATTGAGTATTGAGGATTGAGGATTGAGGATCGAGGATTGAAGATTGAGTCTTGAGGATTGAATATTGAGGATTGAGGATTGAGGATTGAGGATTGAGGTTTGAGGATTGAGGATTGAGGATTGAACATTGAGGACTGAGTGTTGAGGGTTGAGTAATGGGAATTGATGTTTGTGGATAGAGGTTTGAAGATTGCAGATTGAGCATTGAGTATTGAAAACTGTGAATTGAGGATATTCTATTGAGGATTGAGGATTGACAACTGATTGTTGAGGACTGAGGGCCGAAGATTGAGGATTCAGGATTGAGGATTCAGAATTGAGGTTTGAGGACTGAGGATTGAGGATTGAAGATTGAGTATTGAGGATTGAAAGTTGAGGATTGAGGATTGAGGATTGAGTATTGAGGATGAGGGCTGAGGGTTGAGGATTGAGGTTTGAGGACGGAGGACTGAGGATTGAGGATTGAGAATTGAGGATTGAGGATTGAGGATTGAGGATTGAGTATTGACGATGAGGGCTGAGGGTTGAGGATTGAGGTTTGAGGTCTGAGGCCTGAGGATTGAGGATTGAGAATTGAGGATTCAGGATTGAGGATTGAAGATTGAGGATTGGGTATTGAGGATTGAAGAATGAGTATTGAGGATTGAGGATTGAGTGTCGTGGATTGAGGACGAGGACTGAGGGTTGAGTATTGATGTCTGAGGTCTGAGGATTGAGGATTGAGTATTGAGAACTGAGGACTGAGGGTTGAGGACCGAAGATTGAGGATTGAGGATTGAGGATTGAGGATTGAGGATGAGAGCTGAGGGCTGAGGATTGAGGTTTGAGGACGGAGGACTGAGGATTGAGAATTGAGGGTTGAGAATTGGGGATTGAGGATTGAGGATTGTGGTTTGAAGATTGAGGATTGAGGATTGAGGATTGAGGATTGAGGATTGAGGATTGTGGATTGAAGTTTGAATATTGACGATTAAGGATTGAGGATTGAGTACTGAGGATTGAAGATTGAGGATTGAGGATTGAGGATTGAGTATTGAGGATTGAGGAATGAGGATCGAGGATTGAAGATTGAGTCTTGAGGATTGAAGATTGAGGTTTGAGGATTGAGGAATGAGGATTGAGGTTTCAGGATTGAGGATTGAGGATTGAACATTGAGGACTGAGTGTTGAGGGTTGAGTAATGGGAATTGATGTTTGTGGATAGAGGTTTGAAGATAGCAGATTGAGTATTGAGTATTGAAAACTGTGAATTGAGGATATTCTATTGAGGATTGAGGATTGACAACTGATTGTTGATGACTGAGGGCCGAAGATGGAGGATTCAGGATTGACCATTCAGAATTGAGGTTTGAGGACTGAGGATTGAGGATTGAATATTGAGTATTGAGGATTGAAGGTTGAGGATTGAGGATTGAGGATTGAGTATTGAGGATGAGGGCTGAGGGTTGAGGATTGAGGTTTGAGGACTGAGGACTGAGGATCGAGGATTGAGAATTGAGGATTGAGGATTGAGGATTGAAGATTGAGGGTTGGGTATAGAGGATTGAAGAATGAGGATTGAGGATTGAGGATTGAGGATTGAGGATTGAGGATTGAGGATTGAGTATTGAGGATTGAAGACTGACGATTGAGGATTGAGGATTGAAGGTTAAGGATTGAGGATTGAAGATTGAGTACTGAGGACTGAAGATTGAGTATTGAGTGTTGAGGGCTGAAAATTGAGTATTGAGGGTTGAAGACTGACGATTGAGGATTGAGGATTGAGGATTGAGGATTGAGGATTGAGGATTGAGTGTTGAGGATTGAAGATTGGGTATTGAGGGTTGAAGACTGACGATTGAGGATTGAGGATTGAAGGTTGAGGATTGAGGATTGAAGATTGAGTATTGAGGCTTGAAGATTGAGGGTTGACGATTGAGGATTGAGTATTGAGGAATGAAGATTGAGGATTGAGGATTCAGGATTGAGGATTGAGGATTGATGATTGAGTATGGAGGATTGAAGATTGAGGATTGGGGATTGAGGATTGAGGATTGTGGATTGAAGATTGAGGATTGAGGATTGAGGATTGAGGATTGGGGATTGAGGATTGTGGATTGAAGTTTGAATATTGACGATTAAGGGTTGAGGATTGAGTACTGAGGATTGAAGGTTGAGGATTGAGGATTTAGGATTGAGGGTTGAGGGTTGAGGATTGAGGATTGAAGACTGAGGATTGAGGATTGAGGATGAGGACTGAGGGTTGAGGATTAAGGTTTGAGGACTGAGGACTGAGGATCGAGGATTGAGAATTGAAGATTGAGGATCGAGGATTGAAGATTGAGGGTTGGGTATAGAGGATTGAAGAATGAGGATTGAGGATTGAGGATTGAGGATTGTGTATTGAGGATTGAAGATTGAGGATTGAGGGTTGAGAATTGAGGATTGAGGATTGAGAACTGAGGATTGAAGATTGAGGATTGAGGATTGAGGATTGAGGATTGAAGATTGAGGGTTGGGTATAGAGGATTGAAGAATGAGGATTGAGGATTGAGGATTGAGGATTGAGTATTGAGGATTGAAGATTGAGGATTGAGGGTTGAGGATAGAGGATTCAGGATTGAGAACTGAGGATTGAAGATTGAGGAGTGAGGATTGAGGATTGAGTATTGAGGATTGAGGATTGAGGATCGAGGATTGAAGATTGAGTCTTGAGGATTGAATATTGAGGATTGAGGATTGAGGATTGAGGATTGAGGTTTGAGGATTGAGGATTGAGGATTGAACATTGAGGACTGAGTGTTGAGGGTTGAGTAATGGGAATTGATGTTTGTGGATAGAGGTTCGAAGATTGCAGATTGAGCATTGAGTATTGAAAACTGTGAATTGAGGATATTCTATTGAGGATTGAGGATTGACAACTGATAGTTGAGGACTGAGGGCCGAAGATTGAGGATTCAGGATTGAGGATTCAGAATTGAGGTTTGAGGACTGAGGATTGAGGATTGAAGATTGAGTATTGAGGATTGAAAGTTGAGGATTGAGGATTGAGGATTGAGTATTGAGGATGAGGGCTGAGGGTTGAGGATTGAGGTTTGAGGACGGAGGACTGAGGATTGAGGATTGAGAATTGAGGATTGAGGATTGAGGATTGAGTATTGACGATGAGGGCTGAGGGTTGAGGAATGAGGTTTGAGGACTGAGGCCTGAGGATTGAGGATTGAGAATTGAGGATTCAGGATTGAGGATTGAAGATTGAGGATTGGGTATTGAGGATTGAAGAATGAGTATTGAGGATTGAGGATTGAGTGTCGTGGATTGAGGACGAGGACTGAGGGTTGAGTATTGATGTCTGAGGTCTGAGGATTGAGGATTGAGTATTGAGAACTGAGGACTGAGGGTTGAGGACTGAAGATTGAGGATTGAGCATTGAGGATTGAGGATTGAGGATGAGAGCTGAGGGCTGAGGATTGAGGTTTGAGGACGGAGGACTGAGGATTGAGAATTGAGGGTTGAGAATTGGGGATTGAGGATTGAGGATTCTGGTTTGAAGATTGAGGATTGAGGATTGAGGTTTGAGGATTGAGGATTGAGGATTGAGGATTGTGGATTGAAGTTTGAATATTGACGATTAAGGATTGAGGATTGAGTACTGAGGATTGAAGATTGAGGATTGAGGATTGAGGATTGAGTATTGAGGATTGAGGAATGAGGATCGAGGATTGAAGATTGAGTCTTGAGGATTGAAGATTGACGTTTGAGGATTGAGGAATGAGGATTGAGGTTTCAGGATTGAGGATTGAGGATTGAACATTGAGGAGCGAGTGTTGAGGGTTGAGTAATGGGAATTGATGTTTGTGGATAGAGGTTTGAAGATAGCAGATTGAGTATTGAGTATTGAAAACTGTGAATTGAGGATATTCTATTGAGGATTGAGGATTGACAACTGATTGTTGAGGACTGAGGGCCGAAGATGGAGGATTCAGGATTGACCATTCAGAATTGAGGTTTGAGGACTGAGGGTTGAGGATTGAATATTGAGTATTGAGGATTGAAGGTTGAGGATTGAGGATTGAGGATTGAGTATTGAGGATGAGGGCTGATGGTTGAGGATTGAGGTTTGAGGACTGAGGACTGAGGATCGAGGATTGAGAATTGAGGATTGAGGATTGAGGATTGAAGATTGAGGGTTGGGTATAGAGGATTGAAGAATGAGGATTGAGGATTGAGGATTGAGGATTGAGGATTGAGGATTGAGGATTGAGTATTGAGGATTGAAGACTGACGATTGAGGATTGAGGATTGAAGGTTAAGGATTGAGGATTGAAGATTGGGTACTGAGGACTGAAGATTGAGTATTGAGTGTTGAGGGCTGAAAATTGAGTATTGAGGGTTGAAGACTGACGATTGAGGATTGAGGATTGAGGATTGAGGATTGAGGATTGAGGATTGAGTGTTGAGGATTGAAGATTGAGTATTGAGGGTTGAAGACTGACGATTGAGGATTGAGGATTGAAGGTTGAGGATTGAGGATTGAAGATTGAGTATTGAGGATTGAAGATTGAGGGTTGACGATTGAGGATTGAGTATTGAGGAATGAAGATTGAGGATTGAGGATTGAGGATTGAGGATTGAGGATTGATGATTGAGTATGGAGGATTGAAGATTGAGGATTGGGGATTGAGGATTGAGGATCGTGGATTGAAGATTGAGGATTGAGGATTGAGGATTGAGGATTGAGGTTTGAGGATTGTGGATTGAAGTTTGAATATTGACGATTAAGGGTTGAGGATTGAGTACTGAGGATTGAAGGTTGAGGATTGAGGATTTAGGATTGAGGGTTGAGGGTTGAGGGTTGAGGATTGAAGACTGAGGATTGAGGATTGAGGATGAGGGCTGAGGGTTGAGGATTAAGGTTTGAGGACTGAGGACTGAGGATCGAGGATTGAGAATTGAAGGTTGAGGATCGAGGATTGAAGATTGAGGGTTGGGTATAGAGGATTGAAGAATGAGGATTGAGGATTGAGGATTGAGGATTGTGTATTGAGGATTGAAGATTGAGGATTGAGGGTTGAGAATTGAGGATTGAGGATTGAGAACTGAGGATTGAAGATTGAGGATTGAGGATTGAGGATTGAGGATTGAAGATTGAGGGTTGGGTATAGAGGATTGAAGAATGAGGATTGAGGATTGAGGATTGAGGATTGAGTATTGAGGATTGAAGATTGAGGATTGAGGGTTGAGGATAGAGGATTCAGGATTGAGAACTGAGGATTGAAGATTGAGGAGTGAGGATTGAGGATTGAGTATTGAGGATTGAGGATTGAGGATCGAGGATTGAAGATTGAGTCTTGAGGATTGAATATTGAGGATTGAGGATTGAGGATTGAGGATTGAGGTTTGAGGATTGAGGATTGAGGATTGAACATTGAGGACTGAGTGTTGAGGGTTGAGTAATGGGAATTGATGTTTGTGGATAGAGGTTTGAAGATTGCAGATTGAGCATTGAGTATTGAAAACTGTGAATTGAGGATATTCTATTGAGGATTGAGGATTGACAACTGATTGTTGAGGACTGAGGGCCGAAGATTGAGGATTCAGGATTGAGGATTCAGAATTGAGGTTTGAGGACTGAGGATTGAGGATTGAAGATTGAGTATTGAGGATTGAAAGTTGAGGATTGAGGATTGAGGATTGAGTATTGAGGATGAGGGCTGAGGGTTGAGGATTGAGGTTTGAGGACGGAGGACTGAGGATTGAGGATTGAGAATTGAGGATTGAGGATTGAGGATTGAGTATTGACGATGAGGGCTGAGGGTTGAGGATTGAGGTTTGAGGTCTGAGGCCTGAGGATTGAGGATTGAGAATTGAGGATTCAGGATTGAGGATTGAAGATTGAGGATTGGGTATTGAGGATTGAAGAATGAGTATTGAGGATTGAGGATTGAGTGTCGTGGATTGAGGACGAGGACTGAGGGTTGAGTATTGATGTCTGAGGTCTGAGGATTGAGGATTGAGTATTGAGAACTGAGGACTGAGGGTTGAGGACCGAAGATTGAGGATTGAGGATTGAGGATTGAGGATTGAGGATGAGAGCTGAGGGCTGAGGATTGAGGTTTGAGGACGGAGGACTGAGGATTGAGAATTGAGGGTTGAGAATTGGGGATTGAGGATTGAGGATTGTGGTTTGAAGATTGAGGATTGAGGATTGGGGATTGAGGATTGAGGATTGAGGATTGTGGATTGAAGTTTGAATATTGACGATTAAGGATTGAGGATTGAGTACTGAGGATTGAAGATTGAGGATTGAGGATTGAGGATTGAGTATTGAGGATTGAGGAATGAGGATCGAGGATTGAAGATTGAGTCTTGAGGATTGAAGATTGAGGTTTGAGGATTGAGGATTGAGGATTGAGGTTTGAGGATTGAGGATTGAGGATTGAACATTGAGGACTGAGTGTTGAGGGTTGAGTAATGGGAATTGATGTTTGTGGATAGAGGTTTGAAGATAGCAGATTGAGTATTGAGTATTGAAAACTGTGAATTGAGGATATTCTATTGAGGATTGAGGATTGACAACTGATTGTTGAGGACTGAGGGCCGAAGATTGAGGATTCAGGATTGACGATTCAGAATTGAGGTTTGAGGACTGAGGATTGAGGATTGAATATTGAGTATTGAGGATTGAAGGTTGAGGATTGAGGATTGAGGATTGAGTATTGAGGATGAGGGCTGAGGGTTGAGGATTGAGGTTTGAGGACTGAGGACTGAGGATCGAGGATTGAGAATTGAGGATTGAGGATTGAGGATTGAAGATTGAGGGTTGGGTATAGAGGATTGAAGAATGAGGATTGAGGATTGAGGATTGAGGATTGAGGATTGAGGATTGAGTATTGAGTATTGAGGATTGAAGACTGACGATTGAGGATTGAGGATTGAAGGTTAAGGATTGAGGATTGAAGATTGAGTACTGAGGACTGAAGATTGAGGGTTGACGATTGAGGATTGAGTATTGAGGAATGAAGATTGAGGATTGAGGATTGAGGATTGAGGATTGAGGATTGACGATTGAGTATGGAGGATTGAAGATTGAGGATTGGGGATTGAGGATTGAGGATTGTGGATTGAAGATTGAGGATTGAGTATTGAGGATTGAAGATTGAGGATTGAGGATTCAGGGTTGAGGATAGAGGATTGAGGATTGAGAACTGAGGATTGAAGATTGAAGATTGAGTATTGAGGATTGAGGATTGAGGATCATGGATTGAAGATTGAGTCTTGAGGATTGAATATTGAGGATTGAGGATTGAGGTTTGAGGATTGAGGTTTGAGGATTGAGGATTGAGGATTGAACATTGAGGACTGAGTGTTGAGGATTGAGTAATGGGAATTGATGTTTGTGGATAGAGGTTTGAAGATTGCAGATTGAGTATTGAGTATTGAAAACTGTGAATTGAGGATATTCTATTGAGGATTGAGGATTGACAACTGATTGTTGAGGACTGAGGGCCGAAGATTGAGGATTCAGGATTGAGGATTCAGAATTGAGGATTGAGGACTGAGGATTGAGGATTGAAGATTGAGTATTGAGGATTGAAAGTTGAGGATTGAGGATTGAGGATTGAGTATTGAGGATGAGGGCTGAGGGTTGAGGATTGAGGTTTGAGGACGGAGGACTGAGGATTGAGGATTGAGAATTGAGGATTGGGGATTGAGGATTGATGATTGAGGATTGGGTATTGATGATTGAAGAATGAGGATTGAGGATTGAGGATTGAGGATTGAGTGCTGAGGATTGAAGATTGAGTATTGAGGGTTGAAGACTGACGATTGAGGATTGAGGATTGAAGGTTGAGGATTGAGGATTGAAGATTGAGTATTGAGGATTGAAGATTGAGGGCTGACGATTGAAGATTGAGTATTGAGGAATGAAGATTGAGGATTGAGGATTGAGGATTGAGGATTGAGGATTGATGATTGAGTATGGAGGATTGAAGATTGAGGATTGGGGATTGAGGATGAGGGCTGAGGGTTGAGGATTAAGGTTTGAGGACTGAGGACTGAGGATCGAGGATTGAGAATTGAAGATTGAGGATTGAGGATTGAAGATTGAGGGTTGGGTATAGAGGATTGAAGAATGAGGATTGAGGATTGAGGATTGAGGATTGTGTATTAAGGATTGAAGATTGAGGATTGAGGGTTGAGAATTGAGGATTGAGGATTGAGAACTGAGGATTGAAGATTGAGGATTGAGGATTGAGGATTAAGGATTGAAGATTGAGGGTTGGGTATAGAGGATTGAAGAATGAGGATTGAGGATTGAGGATTGAGGATTGAGTATTGAGGATTGAAGATTGAGGATTGAGGGTTGAGGATAGAGGATTCAGGATTGAGAACTGAGGATTGAAGATTGAGGAGTGAGGATTGAGGATTCAGTATTGAGGATTGAGGATTGAGGATCGAGGATTGAAGATTGAGTCTTGAGGATTGAATATTGAGGATTGAGGATTGAGGATTGAGGATTGAGGTTTGAGGATTGAGGATTGAGGATTGAACATTGAGGACTGAGTGTTGAGGGTTGAGTAATGGGAATTGATGTTTGTGGATAGAGGTTTGAAGATTGCAGATTGAGCATTGAGTATTGAAAACTGTGAATTGAGGATATTCTATTGAGGATTGAGGATTGACAACTGATTGTTGAGGACTGAGGGCCGAAGATTGAGGATTCAGGATTGAGGATTCAGAATTGAGGTTTGAGGACTGAGGATTGAGGATTGAAGATTGAGTATTGAGGATTGAAAGTTGAGGATTGAGGATTGAGGATTGAGTATTGAGGATGAGGGCTGAGGGTTGAGGATTGAGGTTTGAGGACGGAGGACTGAGGATTGAGGATTGAGAATTGAGGATTGAGGATTGAGGATTGATGATTGAGGATTGTGTATTGAGGATTGAAGAATGAGGATTGAGGATTGAGGATTGAGGATTGAGTGTTGAGGATTGAAGATTGAGTATTGAGGGTTGAAGACTGACGATTGAGGATTGAGGATAGAGGATTGAGGATTGAGGATTGAGGATAGAAGATTGAGTATTGAGGATTGAGGATTGAGGATTGAGGATTGAGGATTGAGGATTGAAGATTGAGGATTGGGGACTGAGTGCTGAGGGTTGAGTTGTAAGAATTGATGTTTGTGGATAGAGATTTGAAGATTGCAGATTGAGTATTGAGTATTGAAAACTGTGAATTGACGATATTCTATTGAGGATTGAAGATTGACAGCTGATTGTTGAGGTCTGAGGACTGAAGATTGAGGATTCAGGATTGAGGATACAGGATTGAGGTTTGAGGACTGAGGATTGAGGATTGAGGGTTGAGGGTTGAGGATTGAGTATTGAGGATTGAAGACTGAGGATTGCGGATTGAGGATGAGGGCTGAGGGTTGAGGATTGAGGTTTGAGGACTGAGGACTGAGGATCGAGGATTGAGAATTGAGGATTGAGGATTGAGGGTCGAAGATTGAAGATTGAGTATTGAGGATTGAAGACTGACGATTGAGGTTTGAGGATTGAGGATTGAGGATTGAGGATTGAGGATAGAAGATTGAGTATTGAGGATTGAAGATTGAGGATTGAAGATTGAGGATTGAGGATTGAGGATTGAGGATTGAGGATTGAGGATTGTGGATTGAAGTTTGAATATTGACGATTAAGGGTTGAGGATTGAGTACTGAGGATTGAAGATTGAGTATTCAGGATTGAGGATTGAGTATTGAGGATTGAGGATTGAGGATCGAGGATTGAAGATTGAGTCTTGAGGATTGAAGATTGAGGATTGAGGATTGAGGATTGAGGATTGAGGTTTGAGGATTGAGGATTGAGGATTGAACATTGAGGACTGAGTGTTGAGGGTTGAGTAATGGGAATTGACGTTTGTGGATAGAGGTTTGGAGATTGCAGATTGAGTATTGAGCATTGAAAACTGTGAATTGAGGATATTCTATTGAGGATTGAGGATTGACAACTGATTGTTGAGGACTGAGGGCCGAAGATTGAGGATTCAGGATTGAGGATTCAGAATTGAGGCTTGAGGACTGAGGATTGAGGATTGAAGATTGAGTATTGAGGATTGCAGGTTCAGGATTGAGGATTGAGGATTGAGTATTGAGGATGAGGGCTGAGGGTTGAGGATTGAGGTTTGAAGATTGAGTATTGAGGATTGAAGATTGAGGATTGTGGATTGAGGATTGATGATTGAGGATTGAAGATTGAGGATGAGGGCTGAGGGTTGAGGATTGAGGTTTGAGGACTGAGGACTGAGGATTGAGGATTGAGAATTGAGAATTGAGGATTGAGGATTGACGATTGAGTATTGAGGATTGAAGATTGAGGATTGAGGGTTGAGGATAGAGGACTGAGGATTGAGAACTGAGGATTGAAGATTGAGGAGTGAGGATTGAGGATTGAGTATTGAGGATTGAGGATTGAGGATCGAGGATTGAAGATAGAGTCTTGAGGATTGAATATTGAGGATTGAGGATTGAGGATTGAGGATTGAGGTTTGAGGATTGAGGATTGAGGATTGAACATTGAGGACTGAGTGTTGAGGGTTGAGTAATGGGAATTGATGTTTGTGGATAGAGGTTTGAAGATTGCAGATTGAGTATTGAGTATTGAAAGCTGTGAATTGAGGATATTCTATTGAGGATTGCGGATTGACAACTGAATGTTGAGGACTGAGGGCCGAAGATTGAGGATTCAGGATTGAGGATTCAGAATTGAGGTTTGAGGACTGAGGATTGAAGATTGAAGATTGAGTATTGAGGATTGAAAGTTGAGGATTGAGGATTGAGGATTGAGTATTGAGGATGAGGGCTGAGGGTTGAGGATTGAGGTTTGAGGACGGAGGACTGAGGATTGAGGATTGAGAGTTGAGGATTGAGGATTGAGGATTGATGATTGAGGATTGGGTATTGAGGATTGAAGAATGAGGATTGAGGATTGAGGGTTGAGGATTGAGTGTTGAGGATTGAAGATTGAGTACTGAGTGTTGAAGACTGACGATTGAGGATTGAGGATTGAGGATTGAGGATTGAGGATTGAGGATAGAAGATTGAGTACTGAGGATTGAAGATTGAGGATTGAGGATTGAGGATTGAGGATTGAGGATTGAAGATTGAGGATTGGGGACTGAGTGCTGAGGGTTGAGTTGTGAGAATTGATGTTTGTGGATAGAGATTTGAAGATTGCAGATTGAGTATTGAGTATTGAAAACTGTGAATTGACGATATTCTATTGAGGATTGAGGATTGACAGCTGATTGTTGAGGTCTGAGGTCTGAAGATTGAGGATTCAGGATTGAGGATACAGGATTGATGTTTGAGGACTGAGGATTGAGGATTGAGGGTTGAGGGTTGAGGATTGAGGATTGAGGATTGAAGACTGAGGATTGAGGATTGAGGATGAGGGCTGAGGGTTGAGGATTGAGGTTTGAGGACTGAGGACTGAGGATCGAGGATTGAGAATTGAGGATTGAGGATTGAGGATTGAAGATTGAGGGTTGGGTATAGAAGATTGAAGAATGAGGATTGAGGATTGAGGATTGAGGATTGAGGATTGAGTATTGAAGATTGAGTATTGAGGATTGAAGACTGACGAATGAGGATTGAGGATTGAAGGTTGAGGATTGAGGATTGAAGATTGAGTATTGAGGATTGAAGATTGAGGGTTGACGATTGAGGATTGAGTATCGAGGAATGAAGATTGAGGATTGAGGATTGAGGATTGAGGATTGAGGATTGATGATTGAGTATGGAGGATTGAAGATTGAGGATTGGGGATTGAGGATTGAGGATTGTGGATTGAAGATTGAGGATTGAGGATTGAGGATTGAGGATTGAGGATTGAGGATTGTGGATTGAAGTTTGAATATTGACGATTAAGGGTTGAGGATTGAGTACTGAGGATTGAAGATTGAGGATTCAGGATTGAGGATTGAGTATTGAGGATTGAGGATTGAGAATCGAGGATTGAAGATTGAGTCTTGAGGATTGAAGATTGAGGATTGAGGATTGAGGATTGAGGACTGAGGATTCAGGATTGAGGATTGAAGATTGAGGATGGGGGACTGAGTGTTGAGGGCTGAGTGATGAGAATTGATGTTTGTGAATAGAGATTTGAAGATTGCAAATTGAGTATTGCGTATTGAAAACTCTGAACTGAGGATATTCTATTGAGGATTGAGGATTGGCAACTGATTGTTGAGGACTGAGTGCTGAAGACTGAGGATTCAGAATTGAGGATTCAGGATTGTGGTTTGAGGACTGAGGATTGAGGATTAAGGATTGAGGATTGAGGATTGATGATTGAGGATTGAAGATTGAGAATTGTGTATCGCGGATTGAACATTGTGGATTGAGGATTCAGGATTGTGGATTAAGGATTGAGGACTGAAGATTGTATATTGATGGTTGAAGATTGAGGATTGAGGATTGAGTGTTTTGGATTGAGGACGAGGACTGAGGGTTGAGTATTGATGTCTGAGGTCTGAGGATTGAGGATTGAGGATTGAGAATTGAGGATTGAGGATTGAGGATTGAGTATTGAGTATTGAAGGTTGAGGATTGATGATTGAGGATTGAGGATTGAGGATCGAGGGTTGAGGATTGAGGATTGAGGATTGAGGATTGAAGGTTGAGGATTGGCGATTGAGGAGTGACGATTGAGGATTGAGGATTGAGGATTGAGGATGGAGGATTGAAGATTGAGGATCGTTTACTGAGTGTTGAGGGTTGAGTGATGAGAATTGATGTTTGTGGATAGAGATTTGAAGATTGCAAATTGAGTATTGCGTATTGAAAACTCTGAACTGTGGATATTCTATTGAGGATTGAGGATTGGCAACTGATTGTTGAGGACTGAGTGCTGACGATTGAGGATTCAGGTTTGAGGATACAGGATTGAGGTTTGAGGACTGAGGATTGAGGATTGAGGGTTGACGATTGAGGATTGAGGATTGAGGATTGAAGACTGAGGATTGAGGTTTGAGGATGAGGCCTGAGGGTTGAGGATTGAGGATTGAGGATTGAGGGCTGAGGATTGAGAACTGAGGATTGAGGATTGAAGATTGAGTATTTGGGATTGAAGGTTGAGGATTCAGGATTGAGGATTGAGGATTGACGATGAGGGCTGTGGGTTGAGGATTGAGGTTTGAGGACTGAGGTTTGAGGATTGATGATTGAGAATTGAGGACTGAGGACTGAGGATTGAGGATTGAAGATTGAGGATTGGGTATTGAGGATTGAAGAATGAGGATTGAGGATTGAGGATTGAGGATTGAGGGTTGAGGATTGAGGATTGTGGATTGTGGATTGAGGTTTGAATATTGACGATTAAGGATTGAGGATTGAGTACTGAGGATTGAAGATTGAAGATTGAGGATGGAGCATTGAGGATTGAAGATTGAGGACTGGGGAATGAGGATTGAAGGTTGAGGATTGAAGATTGAGTATTGAGCATTGAAGATTGACGATTGAGGATTGAGAATTGAGTATTGAGGATTGAACATTGAGGACTGAGTGTTGAGGATTGAGGATTGAGGATTGATGATTATGTATTGAGGATCGAAGATTGAGAATTGGGGATTGAGGATTGAGGATTGTGGACTGAAGATTGAGGATTGAGGATAGAGGATTGAGGATTGAGGATTGAGGATTGTGAATTGAGGTTTGAATATTGACGATCAAGGATTGAGGATTGAGTACTGAGGATTGAAGATTGAGGATTGAGGATTGACAGCTGACTGTTGAGGTCTGAGGTCTGAAGATTGAGGATTCAGGTTTGAGGATACAGGATTGAGGTTTGAGGACTGAGGATTGAGGATTGACGATTGAGGATTGAGGATTGAGGATTGAGTATTGAAGACTCAGCATTGAGGATTGAGGATGAGGCCTGAGGGTTGAGGATTGAGGAATGAGGATTGAGGACTGAGGTTTGAGAATTGAGGATTGAGGATTGAAGAATGAGGATTGAGGATTGAGGATTGAGGATTGACGATGTGGGCTTTGGTTTGAGGATTGAGTTTTGAGGACTGAGGACTGAGGATTGAGAATTGAGGGTTGAGGATTGAGGATTGAAGATTGAGGATTGGGTATTGAGGATTGAAGAATGATGATTGAGGATTGAGGATTGAGTATTGAGGATTGAAGATTGAGGATTGAGTGTTGAGGATTGAGGATTGAGGATTGATGATTAAGTATTGAGGATCGAAGATTGAGAATTGGGGATTGAGGATTGAGGATTGTGGACTGAAGATTGAGGATTGAGGATTGAGGATTGAGGATTGAGGATTGAGGATTGTGAATTGAGGTTTGAATATTGACGATCAAGGATTGAGGATTGAGTACTGAGGATTGAAGATTGAGGATTGAGGATTGACAGCTGACTGTTGAGGTCTGAGGTCTGAAGATTGAGGATTCAGGTTTGAGGATACAGGATTGAGGTTTGAGGACTGAGGATTGAGGATTGAGGATTGAGGATTGAGGATTGAGGATTGAAGAATGAGGATTGAGGATTGAAGATGAGGGCTGAGGGCTGAGGATTGAGGTTTGAGGACGGAGGACTGAGGATTGAGAATTGAGGGTTGAGGATTGAGGATTGAAGATTGAGGATTGGGTATTGAGGATTGAAGAATGATGATTGAGGATTGAGGATTGAGTATTGAGGATTGAAGATTGAGGATTGAGTGTTGAGGATTGAGGATTGAGGATTGATGATTATGTATTGAGGATCGAAGATTGAGAATTGGGGATTGAGGATTGAGGATTGTGGACTCAAGATTGAGGATTGAGGATTGAGGATTGAGGATTGAGGATTGAGGATTGTGAATTGAGGTTTGAATATTGACGATCAAGGATTGAGGATTGAGTACTGAGGATTGAAGATTGACGATTGAGGATTGACAGCTGACTGTTGAGGTCTGAGGTCTGAAGATTGAGGATTCAGGTTTGAGGATACAGGATTGAGGTTTGAGGACTGAGGATTGAGGATTGAGGATTGAGGATTGAGGATTGAGGATTGAGTATTGAAGACTCAGCATTGAGGATTGAGGATGAGGCCTGAGGGTTGAGGATTGAGGAATGAGGATTGAGGACTGAGGTTTGAGAATTGAGGATTGAGGATTGAAGAATGAGGATTGAGGATTGAGGGTTGAGGATTGACGATGAGGGCTGTGGGTTGAGGATTGAGGTTTGAGGACTGAGGGCTGAGGATTTAGGATTGAGGATTGAGGATTGAGGATTGAGAATTGAGGATTGAGGATTGAGGATTGAGGATTGAAGATTGTGGGTTGAGTATTCAGGATTGAGGATTGAGGACTGAGGACTGAGGTTTGAGGATTGAGGATTGAGAATTGAAGATTGAGAATTGAGGATTGAGGATTGAGGATTGAGGATTGAGGATTGAGGATTGAGGATTGAGGATTGAGGATTGAGGATTGAAGAAAGAGTATTGGGGATTGAAGATTGAGTATTGGGGATTGAGGATTGAGGATTGAGAATTGAAGATAGAGGATGAGGGCTGAGGGTTGAGGATTGAGGTTTGAGGACTGAGGGCTGAGGGTTGAGGATTGAGAATTGAGGATTGAGGATTGAGGATTGAGGATTGAGGATTGAGGATTGATGATTGAGGATTGAGGATTGAAGATTGAGGATTGGGTATCGCGGATTGAACATTGAGGATTGAGGATTGAGGATTAAGGTTCGAGAATTGAGGACTGAAGATTGTATATTGATGATTGAAGATTGAGGATTGAGGATTGAGTGTTGTGGATTGAGGACGAGGACTGAGGGTTGAGTATTGGTGTCTGAGGTATGAGGATTGAGGATTGAGTATTGAGAATTGAGGATTGAGGATTGAGGATTGAGGATTGGGGATTGAGGATTGAGGATTGAGGATTGAAGGTTGAGGATTGGGGATTGAGGAGTGACGATTGAGGATTGAGTATTGAGGATTGAGGATTGAAGATTGAATATTGAGGATTGGGGACTGAGTGTTGAGGGTTGAGTGGTGAGAATTGACGTTTGTGGATAGAGATTTGAAGATTGCGGATTGAGTATTGAGTATTGAAAACTGTGAATTGATGATATTCTATTGAGGATTGAGGATTGACAGCTGACTGTTGAGGTCTGAGGTCTGAAGATTGAGGATTCAGGTTTGAGGATACAGGATTGAGGTTTGAGGACTGAGGATTGAGGATTGAGGGTTGACGATTGAGGATTGAGGATTGAGGATTGGAGACTGGGGATTGAGGTTTGAGGATGAGGCCTGAGGGTTGAGGATTGAGGATTGAGGATTGAGGGCTGAGGATTGAGAATTGAGGATTGAGAATTGAGGATTGAGGATTGAGGATTGAAGATTGAGGATTGGGTATTGAGGATTGAAGAATGATTATTGAGGATTGAGGATTGAGGATTGAGGATTGAGGATTGAAGATTGAGGACGAGGGCTGAGGGTTGAGGGTTGAGGTTTGAGAACTGAGGACTGACGATTGAGGATTGAGAATTGAGGATTGAGGATTGAGGATTGAGGATTGTGAATGTGGGCTCAGGGCTGAGGATTGAGGTTTGAGTATAGAATCCTATGAATTCAGGATATTCTATTGAGTATTGGGAATCGAGGATCGATGGTTGAGTATTGATGATTGAGGATTGGGGAATGAGGATTGAGTATTGAAGATTGAGGATTGAGGATTGGGGACTGAGTGTTGAAGATTGAGGATTGAGGATTGAGTATTGAGGATTGAGGATTGAGGATTGAAGATTCAGTGTTGAGGATTGAAGATTGACAATTGAGGATTGAGGATTGAGCATTGAGGACTGAGTGTTGAGGGTTGAGTGATGAGAATTGATGATTGTGTATAGATGTTTGAAGATTGCAGATTGAGTATTGAGTATTGAAAACTCTGAATTGAGGATATTCTATTGAGGATTGAGGATTGACAACTGATTGTTTATTACTCAGGGCTGAAGATTGAGGATTCAGGAATGCGGATTCAGAATTGAGGTTCGAGGACTGAGGATTGAGGATTGAGCATTGAGAATTGAGGATTGAGGATTGAGGATCGAAAATTGAGGATTGGGTATTGAGGATTGAAGAATGAGGATTGAGGATTGAGGATTGAGGATTGAGGATTGAAGAAAGAGTATTGACGATTGAAGATGGAGGATTGGGGATTGAGGATTGAGGATTGAGGATTGAAGATTGAGGACGAGGGCTGAGGGTTGAGGATTGAGGTTTGACGACTGAGGGCTGAGGATTGAGGATTGAGAATTGAGGATTGAGGATTGAGGATTGAGGATTGTGAATGAGGGTTCGGGGCTGAGGATTGATGTTTGAGTATGGAATCCTGAGAATTCAGGATATTCTATTGTGTATTGAGAATTGAGGATTGATGGTTGAGTATTGAGGATTGAGGATTGGGGATTGTGGATTGAGTATTGAAGATTGAGGATTGATGATTGAGGATTGAGGATTGAGGATTGAGGATTGAGGATTGAAGATTGAACATTGATGATTGAAGATTGAGGATTGAGGATTGAGTATAGAATCCTGAGAACTCAGGATATTCTATTGAGTATTGAGAATTGAGAATTGATGATTGAGTATTGATGATTGAGGATTGAGGGTTGAGGATTGAGTATTGAAGATTGAAGATTGATGATTGAGGATTGAGGATTGAGGATTGAGGATTGAGGATTGAGGATTGAAGATTGAGCATTCAGGATTGAGGATTGAGGATTGAGAGTTGAGGATTGAGGATTGAGTATTGAGGATTGAGGATTGATGATTGGGGACTGAGTGTTGAAGATTGAGGATTGAGGGTTGAGTATTGAGGATTGAAGATCGAGGATTGGGGACTGAGTGTTGAAGATTGAGGATTGAGGATTGAGTATTGAGGATTGAGGATTGAGGATTGAAGATTCAGAATTGAGGATTGAAGATTGAGGATTGGGGATTGAGGATTGTGCATTGAGGACTGAGTGTTGAGGGTTGAGTGATGAGAATTGATGATTGTGGATAAAAGTTTGAAGATTGCAGATTGAGTATTGAGTATTGAAAACTGTGAATTGAGGATATTCTATTGAGGATTGAGGATTGACAACTGATTGTTGATGACTGAGGGCTGAAGATTGAGGATTCAGGAATGCGGATTCCCAATTGAGGTTCGAGGACTGAGGATTGAGGATTGAGGATTGAGAACTGAGGATTGAGGATTGAGGATTGAAGATTGAGGATTGGGTATTGAGGATTGAAGAATGAGGATTGAGGATTGAGGATTGAGGATTGAGGATTGAAGATTGAGGATTGAGGATTGAGTGTTGTGGATTGAGGACGAGGACTGAGGGCTGAGTATTGATGTTTGAGGTCTGAGGATTGAGGATTGAGGATTCAGAATTGAGGATTGAGGATTGAGGATTGAAGATTGAGGATTGGGTATTGAGGATTGAAGAATGAGAATTGAGGATTGAGGATTGAGGATTGAGGATTGAAGAAAGAGTATTGAGGATTGAAGATTGAGGATTGGGGATTGAGGATTGAGGATTGAGGATTGAAGATTGAGGATGAGGGCTGAGGGTTGAGGATTGAGGTTCGAGGACTGAGGGCTGAGGATTGAGGATTGAGAATTGAGGATTGAGGATTGAGGATTGAGGATTGTGAATGAGGGCTCAGGGTTGAGGATTGAGGTTTGAGTATAGAACCCTGAGAATTCAGGATATTCTATTGAGTATTGGGAATTGAGGATTGATGGTTGAGTATTGAGGATTGAGGATTGAGGATTGAGGATTGAGTATTGAAGATTGAGGATTGATGATTGAGGATTGAGGATTGAGGATTGAGGATTGAGGATTGAGGATTGAAGATTGAGTATTCAGGATTGAGGGTTGAGGATTGAGGATTGAGGATTGAGGATTGAGTATTCAGGATTGAAGATTGAGGATTGGGGACTGAGGATTGAAGATTGAGGATTGGGTATTGAGGATTGAAGAATGAGGATTGAGGATTGAGGATTGAGGATTGAGGATTGAGGATTGAGGATAGAGGATTGAAGATTGAGGATTGGGTATTGAGGATTGAAGAATGAGGATTGAGGATTGAGGATCGAAGATTGAGTATAGAGGATTGAAGATTGACGATTGAGTATTGAGGATTGAGGATTGAACATTGAGGACTGAGTGTTAAGGGATGAGTAATGGGAATTGTTGTCTGTGGATAGAGGTTTGAAGATTGCAGATTGAGTATTATGTATTGAAAACTGTGAATTGAGGATATTCTATTGAGGATTGAGGATTGACAACTGATTGTTGAGGACTGAGGGCCGAAGATTGAGGATTCAGGATTGAGGCTTCAGAATTGAGGTTTGAGGACTGAGGATCGAGGATTGAAGGTTGAGTACTGAGGATTGAAGGTTGAGGATTGACGATTGAGGATTGAGGATTGAGGATGAGGGCTGAGGGCTGAGGATTGAGGTTTGAGGACTGAGGACTGACGATTGAGGATTGAGAATTGAGGATTGAGGATTGAGGATTGAAGATTGAGGATTGGGGATTGAGGATTGAAGAATGAGGATTGAGGATTGAGGATTAAGGATTGTGGATTGAGGATTGTTGATTGAGGACTGAAGATTGAGTATTGTGGATTAAAGATTGAGAACTGAGGATTGAGAATTGATGATTGAGGATTGAAGATTGAGGATTGGGGACTGAGTGTTGAGGGCTGAGTGATGAGAATTGATGTTTGTGGACAGAGATTTGAAGATTGCAGGTTGAATATTGAGTATTGAAAGGTGTGAATTGATGATATTCTATTGAGGATTGAGGATTGACAACTGATTGTTGAGGTCTCAGGTCTGAAGATTGAGGATTCAGGATAGAGGATTCAGGATTGAGGTTTGAGGACTGAGGATTGAGGATTGAGTATTGAGGATTGACCATCGAGGACTGAGGATTGAAGATTGAGGATTGAGGATTGAGGATGAGAGCTGAGGGTTGAGGATTGAGGTTTGAGGACTGAGGACTGAGGATCGAGGATTGAGAATTGAGGATTGAGGATTGAGGATTGAGGATTGAGGATTGAGGATTGAAGATTGAGGATTGGGGACTGAGTGTTGAGGTTTGAGTGATGAGAATTGATGTTTGTGGATAGAGATTTGGAGATTGCAGACTGAGTATTGCGTATTGATAACTCTGAACTGAGGATATTCTATTGAGGATTGAGGATTGACAACCCATTGTTGAGGACTGAGCGCTGAAGGTTGAGGACTCAGGATTGGGGATTCAGGATTGTGGTTTGAGGACTGAGGATTGAGGATTGAGGATTGTGGATTGAGGATTGATTATTGAGGATTGCAGATTGAGGATTGGGTATTGAGGATTGAACATTGAGGTTTGAGGATTGAGGATTGAGGATTGAGGATTGAGGATTGAGGATTGAAGAATGAATATTGATGATTGAAGATTGAGTATTGAGGATTGAGGGTTGTGGATTGAGGACGAGGACTGAGGGCTGAGTATTGATGTTTGAGGTCTGAGGATTGAGGATTGAGGATTGAGAATCGAGGATTGAGGATTGAGGATTGAAAATTGAGGATTGGGTATTGAGGATTGAAGGATGAGGAATGAGGATTGAGGATTGAGGATTGATGATTGAAGAAAGAGTATTGAGGATTGAAGATTGAGGATTGGGGATTGAGGATTGAGGATTGAGGATTGAAGATTGAGGATGAGGGCTGAGGGTTGAGGATTGCGGTTTGAGGACTGAGGGCTGAGGATTGAGGATTGAGGATTGAGGATGAGGGCTGAGGGTTGAGGATTGTGGTCTGAGGACTGAGGACTGAGGATTGAGGATTGAGAATTGAGGATTGAGGATTGAGGATTGAGGATTGAAGATTGAGTATTGGGGATTAAAGTTTGAGAATTTAGGATTGGGGATTGATGATTGAGGATTGAAGATTGAGCATTGAAGATTGAGGATTGGGGACTGAGTGTTGAGGGTTGAGTGATGAGAATTGATGTTTGTGGATAGAGATTTGAAGATTGCAGACTGAGTATTGCGTATTGAAAACTGTGAATTGAGGATATTCTATTGAGGATTGAGGATTGACAACTGATTGTTGAGGACTGAGGGCCGAAGATTGAGGATTCAGGATTGAGGATTCAGAATTGAGGTTTGAGAACTGAGGATTGAGGTTTGAAGATTGAGTATTGAGGATTGAAGGTTGAGGATTGAGGATTGAGGATTGAGTATTGACGATGAGGTCTGAGGGTTGAGGATTGAGGTTTGAGGACTGAGGCCTGAGGATTGAGGATTGAGAACTGAGGATTCAGGATTGAGGATTGAAGATTGAGGATTGGGTATTGAGGATTGAAGAATGAGTATTGAGGATTGAGGATTGAGTGTCGTGGATTGAGGACGAGGACTGAGGGTTGAGTATTGATGTCTGAGGTCTGAGGATTGAGGATTGAGTATTGAGAACTGAGGACTGAGGATTGAGGACTGAAGATTGAGGATTGAGGATTCAGGATTGAGGATTGAGGATGAGGGCTGAGGGCTGAGGATTGAGGTTTGAGGACGGAGGACTGAGGATTGAGAATTGAGGGTTGAGGATTGAGGATTGAAGATTGAGGATTGGGTATTGAGGATTGAAGAATGATGATTGAGGATTGAGGATTGAGTATTGAGGATTGAAGATTGAGGATTGAGTGTTGAGGATTGAGGATTGAGGATTGATGATTAAGTATTGAGGATCGAAGATTGAGAATTGGGGATTGAGGATTGAGGATTGTGGACTGAAGATTGAGGATTGAGGATTGAGGATTGAGGATTGAGGATTGAGGATTGTGAATTGAGGTTTGAATATTGACGATCAAGGATTGAGGATTGAGTACTGAGGATTGAAGATTGAGGATTGAGGATTGACAACTGACTGTTGAGGTCTGAGGTCTGAAGATTGAGGATTCAGGTTTGAGGATACAGGATTGAGGTTGGAGGACTGAGGATTGAGGATTGAGGATTGAGGATTGAGGATTGAGGATTGAGTATTGAAGACTCAGCATTGAGGATTGAGGATGAGGCCTGAGGGTTGAGGATTGAGGATTGAGGATTGAGGACTGAGGATTGAGAATTGAGGATTGAGGATTGAAGAATGAGGATTGAGGATTGAAGATGAGGGCTGAGGGCTGAGGATTGAGGTTTGAGGACGGAGGACTGAGGATTGAGAATTGAGGGTTGAGGATTGAGGATTGAAGATTGAGGATTGGGTATTGAGGATTGAAGAATGATGATTGAGGATTGAGGATTGAGTATTGAGGATTGAAGATTGAGGATTGAGTGTTGAGGATTGAGGATTGAGGATTGATGATTATGTATTGAGGATCGAAGATTGAGAATTGGGGATTGAGGATTGAGGATTGTGGACTGAAGATTGAGGATTGAGGATTGAGGATTGAGGATTGAGGATTGAGGATTGTGAATTGAGGTTTGAATATTGACGATCAAGGATTGAGGATTGAGTACTGAGGATTGAAGATTGAGGATTGAGGATTGACAGCTGACTGTTGAGGTCTGAGGTCTGAAGATTGAGGATTCAGGTTTGAGGATACAGGATTGAGGTTTGAGGACTGAGGATTGAGGATTGAGGATTGAGGATTGAGGATTGAGGATTGAGTATTGAAGACTCAGCATTGAGGATTGAGGATGAGGCCTGAGGGTTGAGGATTGAGGAATGAGGATTGAGGACTGAGGTTTGAGAATTGAGGATTGAGGATTGAAGAATGAGGATTGAGGATTGAGGATTGAGGATTGACGATGAGGGCTGTGGGTTGAGGATTGAGGTTTGAGGACTGAGGGCTGAGGATTTAGGATTGAGGATTGAGGATTGAGGATTGAGAATTGAGGATTGAGGATTGAGGATTGAGGATTGAAGATTGTGGGTTGGGTATTGAGGATTGAAGAATGAGGATTGAGGATTGAGGATTGAGGATTGAGGATTGAAGATTGAGGATTGGGGACTGAGTGTTGTGGGTTGAGTTGTGAGAATTGACGTTTGTGGATAGAGATTTGAAGATTGCAGATTGAGTATTGAATATTGAAAACTGTGAATTTATGATACTCTATTGAGGATTGAGGATTGACAGCTGATTGTTGAGGTCTGGGGTCTGAAGACTGACGATTCAGGATTGAGGATACAGGATTGAGGTTTGAGAACTCAGGATTGAGAATTGAGGATTGAGGATTGAGGATTGAAGATTGAGGATTGGGTATAGAGAATTGAAGAATGAGGATTGAGGATTGAGGATTGAGGATTGAGGATTGAAGATTGAGTATTGAGGATTGAAGACTGACGATTGAGGATTGAGGATTGAGGATTAAGAATTGAGAATTGAGGATTGAACATTCAAGATTGAGTATTGAGGATTGAAGTTTGAGGATTGAGGACTGAGTTTTGAGGATTGAGGATTGAAGGTTGAGGATGAAGGCTGAGGGTTGAGGATTGAGGTTTGAGGACTGAGGACTGAGGATTGAGGATTGAGAATTGAGGATTGAGGATTGAGGGTTGAAGATTGAGGATTGGGTATTGAGGATTGAAGAATGATTATTGAGGATTGAGGATTGAGGATTGAGGATTGAGGATTGAAGATTGAGGACGAGGGCTGAGGGTAGAGGGTTGAGGTTTGAGAACTGAGGACTGACGATTGAGGATTGAGAATTGAGGATTGAGGATTGAGGATTGAGGATTGTGAATGTGGGCTCAGGGCTGAGGATTGAGGTTTGAGTATAGAATCCTATGAATTCAGGATATGCTATTGAGTATTGGGAATCTAGGATTGATGGTTGAGTATTGATGATTGAGGATTGGGGAATGAGGATTGAGTATTGAAGATTGAGGATTGAGGATTGGGGACTGAGTGTTGAAGATTGAGGATTGAGGATTGAGTATTGAGGATTGAGGATTGAGGATTGAGGATTGAGGATTGAGTATTGAGGATTGAGGATTGAAGATTGAGTATTGGGGATTCAAGATGGAGAATTGAGGATTGAAGATTGAGGATTGAGGATTGAGGATTGAACATTGAGGATTGAGCATTGAGGATTGAGGATTGAGGATTGAGGATTGGGGATTGAGGATTGAGGATTGAGGTTTGAGGACGGAGGACTGAGGATTGAGGATTGAGAATTGAGGATTGAGTATTGAGGATTGAGTATCGAGGATTGAGGACTGAAGATTGTATATTGATGATTGAATATTGAGGATTGAGGATTGAGTGTTGTGGATTGAGGACGAGGACTGAGGGTTGAGTATTGATGTTTGAGGTCTGAGGATTGTGGATTGAGTATTGAGAATAGAGGATTGAGGATTGAGGATTGAGGATTGAAGACTGAGGATTGAGGATTGAGGATGAGGGCTGAGGGTTGAGGATACAGAAGTGAGGATTCAGGATTGAGGATTGAAGATTGAGGATTGGGTATTCAGGATTGAAGAATGAGGATTGAGGATTGAGGATTGAGGATCGGGGATTGAGGATTGAAGATTGAGCATTGGGTACTGAGTATTGAAGAATGAGGATTGAGGATTGAGGATTGAGGATTGAGGATTGAAGACTGAGTATTGAGGATTCAAGATTGACGATTGAGGATTGAGGATTGAGGATTGAGGATTGAGGATTGAACATTGAGGACTGAGTGTTGAGGGCTGAGTGATGAGAATTGTTGTTTGTGGATAGAGGTTTGAAGATTGCAGATTGAGTATTGAGTATTGAAAACTGTGAATTGAGGATATTCTACTGAGAATTGAGGATTGACGACTGATTGTAGAGGACTGAGGGCCGAAGATTGAGGATTCAGGATTGAGGATTCAGAACTGAGGTTTGAGGACTGAGGATTGAGGATTGAAGATTGAGTATTGATGATTGCAGATTGAGGATTGCGGATTGAGGATTGAGGATTGAGGATGAGGGCTGACGGTTGAGGATTGAGGTTTGAGGACGGAGGACTAAGGATTGAGGATTGAGAATTGAGGATTGAGGATTCAGGATTGAGGATTGAAGATTGTGAATTGGGTATTGAGGATTGAAGAATGAGGATTGAGGATTGAGGATTGAGGATTGAGTGTTGAGGATTGAGGATTGAGTATTGAGGGTTGAAGACTGACGATTGAGGATTGAGGATTGAGGATTGAGAATTGAGGATTGAGGATTGAACGTTGAGTAATGAGGATTGAAGACTGACGATTGAGGATTGAGCATTGAGGATTGAGCATTGAGGATTGAGAATTGAGGATTGAACATTGAAGATTGAGTATTGAGGATTGAAGTTTGAGAATTGAGGATTGAGGATTGAGGATTGAGGATTGAAGATTGAGGATGAGGGCTGAGGATTGAGGATTGAGGTTTGAGGACTGAGGACTGAGGTTTGAGGATTGAGAATTGAGGATTGAGGATTGAGGATTGAAGATTGAGGATTGGGTATTGAGGATTGAAGAATGATGATTGAGGATTGAGGATTGAGGATTGAAGATTGAGTATTGAGGATTGAAGACTGACGATCGAGGATTGAGGATTGAGGATTGAAGATTGAGTATTTAGGATTGAAGATTGAGGATTGAGGTTTGAGGACTGAGGATTGAGGATTGAGGATTGAGGATTGAGTATTGAGGATTGAGGACTGAAGATTGAGTATTGGGGATTCAAGATTGAGAATTGAGGATTGAAGATTGAGGATTGAGGATTGAGGATTGAGCATTGAGGATTGAAGATTGAGGATTGGGGACTGAGTGTTGAGGGTTGAGTGATGAGAATTGATGTTTGTGGATAGAGATTTGCAGATTGCAGATTGAGTATTGAGTATTGAAAACTGTGAATTAGTGATATTCTATTGAGGAATGAGGATTGACAACTGATTGTTGAGGTCTGAGGTCCGAAGATTGAGGATTCAGGATTGAGGATACAGGATTGAGGTTTGAGGACTGAGGATTGAGGATTGAGGATTGAGGATTGAGGATGGAGGATTGAGGATTGAAGATTGAGGATTGGCTATTGAGGATTGAAGAATGAGGAATGAGGATTGAGGATTGAGGATTGAAGATTGAGGATTGGGTATTGAGGATTGAAGAATGAGGATTGAGGATTGAGGATTGAGGATTGAGGATTGAGGATTGAGGATAGAGGATTGAAGATTGAGGATTGGGTATTGAGGATTGAAGAATGAGGATTGAGGATTGAGGATTGAGGAATGAGGATCGAAGATTGAGTATAGAGGATTGAAGATTGACGATTGAGTATTGAGGATTGAGGATTGAACATTGAGGACTGAGTGTTAAGGGGTGAGTAATGGGAATTGCTGTCTGTGGATAGAGGTTTGAAGATTGCAGATTGAGTATTATGTATTGAAAACTGTGAATTGAGGATATTCTATTGAGGATTGAGGATTGACAACTGATTGTTGAGGACTGAGGGCCGAAGATTGAGGATTCAGGATTGAGGGTTGTGGATTGAGGACGAGGACTGAGGGCTGAGTATTGATGTTTGAGGTCTGAGGATTGAGGATTGGGGATTGAGAATCGAGGATTGAGGATTGAGGATTGAAGATTGAGGATTGGGTATTGAGGATTGAAGAATGAGGAATGAGGATTGAGGATTGAGGATTGAGGATTGAAGAAAGAGTATTGAGGATTGAAGATTGAGGATTGGGGATTGAGGATTGAGGATTGAGGATTGAAGATTGAGGATGAGGGCTGAGGGTTGAGGATTGCGGTTTGAGGACTGAGGGCTGAGGATTGAGGATTGAGGATTGAGGATGAGGGCTGAGGGTTGAGGATTGAGGTCTGAGGACTGAGGACTGAGGATTGAGGATTGAGAATTGAGGATTGAGGATTGAGGATTGAGAATTGAAGATTGAGTATTGGGGATTAAAGATTGAGAATTTAGGATTGGGGATTGATGATTGAGGATTGAAGATTGAGGATTGAAGATTGAGGATTGAAGATTGAGGATTGAAGATTGAGGATTGAAGATTGAGGATTGGGGACTGAGTGTTGAGGGTTGAGTGATGAGAATTGATGTTTGTGGATAGAGATTTGAAGATTGCAGACTGAGTATTGCGTATTGAAAACTCTGAACTGAGGATATTCTATTGAGGATTGAGGATTGACAACTGATTGTTGAGGACTGAGTATTGAAGATTGAGGATTCAGGATTGAGGATTCAGGATTGTGGTTTTAGGACTGAGGATTGAGGGTTGAGATCTGAGGATTGAGGATTGAGGATTGAGAATTGAGGATTGAGGATTGAGGATTGAAGATTGAGGATTGGGTATTGAGGATTGAAGAATGAGGATTGAGGATTGAGGATTGAGGATTGAGCATTGAAGAAAGAGTATTGAGGATTGAAGATTGAGGATTGGGGATTGAGGATTGAGGATTGAGGATTGAAGATTGAAGATTGAGGATGAGGGCTGAGGGTTGAGGATTGAGGTTTGAGGACTGAGGGCTGAGGATTGAGGATTGAGAGTTGAGGATTGAGGATTGAGGATTGAGGATTGTGAATGAGGGCTCAGGGTTGAGGATTGAGGTTTGAGTATAGAATCCTGAGAATTAAGGTTTTCTATTGAGTATTGAGAATTGAGGATTGATGGTTGAGTATTGACGATTGAGGATTGGGGATTGAGGATTGAGAATTGAGGATTGAGGATTGAGGATTGAGGATTGTGAATGAGGGCTCAGGGCTGAGGATTGAGGTTTGAGTATAGAATCCTGAGAATTCAGGATATTCTATTGAGTATTGAGAATTGAGGGTTGATGGTTGAGTATTGAGGATTGAGGATTGAGGATTGAGGATTGAGTATTGAAGATTGAGGATTGATGATTGAGGATTGAGGATTGAGGATTGAGGATTGAGGATTGAAGATTGAGTTTTCAGGATTGAGGATTGAGGATTGACGATTGAGGATTGAGGATTGAGTATTGAGGATTGAAGATCGAGGATTGGGGACTGAGTGTTGAAGATTGAGGATTGAGGATTGAGTATTGAGGATTGAGGATTGAGGATTGAAGATTCAGAATTGAGGATTGAAGATTGAGGATTGGGGATTGAGGATTGTGCATTGAGGACTGAGTGTTGAGGGTTGAGTGATGAGAATTGATGATTGTGGATAAAAGTTTGAAGATTGCAGATTGAGTATTGAGTATTGAAAACTGTGAATTGAGGATATTCTATTGAGGATTGAGGATTGACAACTGATTGTTGATGACTGAGGGCTGAAGATTGAGGATTCAGGAATGCGGATTCAGAATTGAGGTTCGAGGACTGAGGATTGAGGATTGAGGATTGAGAACTGAGGATTGAGGATTGAGGATTGAAGATTGAGGATTGGGTATTGAGGATTGAAGAATGAGGATTGAGGATTGAGGATTGAGGATTGAGGATTGAAGATTGAGGATTGAGGATTGAGTGTTGTGGATTGAGGACGAGGACTGAGGGTTGAGTATTGATGTTTGAGGTCTGAGGATTGTGGATTGAGTATTGAGAATAGAGGATTGAGGATTGAGGATTGAGGATTGAAGACTGAGGATTGAGGATTGAGGATGAGGGCTGAGGGTTGAGGATACAGAAGTGAGGATTCAGGATTGAGGATTGAAGATTGAGGATTGGGTATTCAGGATTGAAGAATGAGGATTGAGGATTGAGGATTGAGGATCGAGGATTGAGGATTGAAGATTGAGGATTGGGTACTGAGTATTGAAGAATGAGGATTGAGGATTGAGGATTGAGGATTGAAGACTGAGTATTGAGGATTCAAGATTGACGATTGAGGATTGAGGATTGAGGATTGAGGATTGAGGATTGAACATTGAGGACTGAGTGTTGAGGGTTGAGTGATGAGAATTGTTGTTTGTGGATAGAGGTTTGAAGATTGCAGATTGCGTATTGAGTATTGAAAACTGTGAATTGAGGATATTCTACTGAGAATTGAGGATTGACGACTGATTGTAGAGGACTGAGGGCCGAAGATTGAGGATTCAGGATTGAGGATTCAGAACTGAGGTTTGAGGACTGAGGATTGAGGATTGAAGATTGAGTATTGATGATTGCAGATTGAGGATTGCGGATTGAGGATTGAGGATTGAGGATGAGGGCTGACGGTTGAGGATTGAGGTTTGAGGACGGAGGACTAAGGATTGAGGATTGAGAATTGAGGATTGAGGATTCAGGATTGAGGATTGAAGATTGTGAATTGGGTATTGAGGATTGAAGAATGAGGATTGAGGATTGAGGATTGAGGATTGAGTGTTGAGGATTGAGGATTGAGTATTGAGGGTTGAAGACTGACGATTGAGGATTGAGGATTGAGGATTGAGAATTGAGGATTGAGGATTGAACGTTGAGTAATGAGGATTGAAGACTGACGATTGAGGATTGAGCATTGAGGATTGAGCATTGAGGATTGAGAATTGAGGATTGAACATTGAAGATTGAGTATTGAGGATTGAAGTTTGAGAATTGAGGATTGAGGATTGAGGATTGAGGATTGAAGATTGAGGATGAGGGCTGAGGATTGAGGATTGAGGTTTGAGGACTGAGGACTGAGGTTTGAGGATTGAGAATTGAGGATTGAGGATTGAGGATTGAAGATTGAGGATTGGGTATTGAGGATTGAAGAATGATGATTGAGGATTGAGGATTGAGGATTGAAGATTGAGTATTGAGGATTGAAGACTGACGATCGAGGATTGAGGATTGAGGATTGAAGATTGAGTATTTAGGATTGAAGATTGAGGATTGAGGTTTGAGGACTGAGGATTGAGGATTGAGGATTGAGGATTGAGTATTGAGGATTGAGGACTGAAGATTGAGTATTGGGGATTCAAGATTGAGAATTGAGGATTGAAGATTGAGGATTGAGGATTGAGGATTGAGCATTGAGGATTGAAGATTGAGGATTGGGGACTGAGTGTTGAGGGTTGAGTGATGAGAATTGATGTTTGTGGATAGAGATTTGCAGATTGCAGATTGAGTATTGAGTATTGAAAACTGTGAATTAGTGATATTCTATTGAGGAATGAGGATTGACAACTGATTGTTGAGGTCTGAGGTCCGAAGATTGAGGATTCAGGATTGAGGATACAGGATTGAGGTTTGAGGACTGAGGATTGAGGATTGAGGATTGAGGATTGAGGATGGAGGATTGAGGATTGAAGATTGAGGATTGGCTATTGAGGATTGAAGAATGAGGAATGAGGATTGAGGATTGAGGATTGAAGATTGAGGATTGGGTATTGAGGATTGAAGAATGAGGATTGAGGATTGAGGATTGAGGATTGAGGATTGAGGATTGAGGATAGAGGATTGAAGATTGAGGATTGGGTATTGAGGATTGAAGAATGAGGATTGAGGATTGAGGATTGAGGAATGAGGATCGAAGATTGAGTATAGAGGATTGAAGATTGACGATTGAGTATTGAGGATTGAGGATTGAACATTGAGGACTGAGTGTTAAGGGGTGAGTAATGGGAATTGCTGTCTGTGGATAGAGGTTTGAAGATTGCAGATTGAGTATTATGTATTGAAAACTGTGAATTGAGGATATTCTATTGAGGATTGAGGATTGACAACTGATTGTTGAGGACTGAGGGCCGAAGATTGAGGATTCAGGATTGAGGGTTGTGGATTGAGGACGAGGACTGAGGGCTGAGTATTGATGTTTGAGGTCTGAGGATTGAGGATTGGGGATTGAGAATCGAGGATTGAGGATTGAGGATTGAAGATTGAGGATTGGGTATTGAGGATTGAAGAATGAGGAATGAGGATTGAGGATTGAGGATTGAGGATTGAAGAAAGAGTATTGAGGATTGAAGATTGAGGATTGGGGATTGAGGATTGAGGATTGAGGATTGAAGATTGAGGATGAGCGCTGAGGGTTGAGGATTGCGGTTTGAGGACTGAGGGCTGAGGATTGAGGATTGAGGATTGAGGATGAGGGCTGAGGGTTGAGGATTGAGGTCTGAGGACTGAGGACTGAGGATTGAGGATTGAGAATTGAGGATTGAGGATTGAGGATTGAGAATTGAAGAAAGAGTATTGAGGATTGAAGATTGAGGATTGGGGATTGAGGATTGAGGATTGAGGATTGAAGATTGAGGATTCAGGATTGTGGTTTTAGGACTGAGGATTGAGGGTTGAGATCTGAGGATTGAGGATTGAGGATTGAGAATTGAGGATTGAGGATTGAGGATTGAAGATTGAGGATTGGGTATTGAGGATTGAAGAATGAGGATTGAGGATTGAGGATTGAGGATTGAGCATTGAAGAAAGAGTATTGAGGATTGAAGATTGAGGATTGGGGATTGAGGATTGAGGATTGAGGATTGAAGATTGACGATTGAGGATGAGGGCTGAGGGTTGAGGATTGAGGTTTGAGGACTGAGGGCTGAGGATTGAGGATTGAGAGTTGAGGATTGAGGATTGAGGATTGAGGATTGTGAATGAGGGCTCAGGGTTGAGGATTGAGGTTTGAGTATAGAATCCTGAGAATTAAGGTTTTCTATTGAGTATTGAGAATTGAGGATTGATGGTTGAGTATTGAGGATTGAGGATTGGGGATTGAGGATTGAGAATTGAGGATTGAGGATTGAGGATTGAGGATTGTGAATGAGGGCTCAGGGCTGAGGATTGAGGTTTGAGTATAGAATCCTGAGAATTCAGGATATTCTATTGAGTATTGAGAATTGAGGGTTGATGGTTGAGTATTGAGGATTGAGGATTGAGGATTGAGGATTGAGTATTGAAGATTGAGGATTGATGATTGAGGATTGAGGATTGAGGATTGAGGATTGAGGATTGAAGATTGAGTTTTCAGGATTGAGGATTGAGGATTGACGATTGAGGATTGAGGATTGAGTATTGAGGATTGAAGATCGAGGATTGGGGACTGAGTGTTGAAGATTGAGGATTGAGGATTGAGTATTGAGGATTGAGGATTGAGGATTGAAGATTCAGAATTGAGGATTGAAGATTGAGGATTGGGGATTGAGGATTGTGCATTGAGGACTGAGTGTTGAGGGTTGAGTGATGAGAATTGATGATTGTGGATAAAAGTTTGAAGATTGCAGATTGAGTATTGAGTATTGAAAACTGTGAATTGAGGATATTCTATTGAGGATTGAGGATTGACAACTGATTGTTGATGACTGAGGGCTGAAGATTGAGGATTCAGGAATGCGGATTCAGAATTGAGGTTCGAGGACTGAGGATTGAGGATTGAGGATTGAGAACTGAGGATTGAGGATTGAGGATTGAAGATTGAGGATTGGGTATTGAGGATTGAAGAATGAGGATTGAGGATTGAGGATTGAGGATTGAGGATTGAAGATTGAGGATTGAGGATTGAGTGTTGTGGATTGAGGACGAGGACTGAGGGCTGAGTATTGATGTTTGAGGTCTGAGGATTGAGGATTGAGGATTCAGAATTGAGGATTGAGGATTGAGGATTGAAGATTGAGGATTGGGTATTGAGGATTGAAGAATGAGAATTGAGGATTGAGGATTGAGGATTGAGGATTGAAGAAAGAGTATTGAGGATTGAAGATTGAGGATTGGGGATTGAGGATTGAGGATTGAGGATTGAAGATTGAGGATGAGGGCTGAGGGTTGAGGATTGAGGTTTGAGGACTGAGGGCTGAGGATTGAGGATTGAGAATTGAGGATTGAGGATTGATGATTGAGGATTGTGAATGAGGGCTCAGGGTTGAGGATTGAGGTTTGAGTATAGAACCCTGAGAATTCAGGATATTCTATTGAGTATTGAGAATTGAGGATTGATGGTTGAGTATTGAGGATTGAGGATTGAGGATTGAGGATTGAGTATTGAAGATTGAGGATTGATGATTGAGGATTGAGGATTGAGGATTGAGGATTGAGGATTGAGGATTGAAGATTGAGTATTCAGGATTGAGGGTTGAGGATTGAGGATTGAGGATTGAGGATTGAGTATTCAGGATTGAAGATTGAGGATTGGGGACTGAGGATTGAAGATTGAGGATTGGGTATTGAGGATTGAAGAATGAGGATTGAGGATTGAGGATTGAGGATTGAGGATTGAGGATTGAGGATAGAGGATTGAAGATTGAGGATTGGGTATTGAGGATTGAAGAATGAGGATTGAGGATTGAGGATCGAAGATTGAGTATAGAGGATTGAAGATTGACGATTGAGTATTGAGGATTGAGGATTGAACATTGAGGACTGAGTGTTAAGGGATGAGTAATGGGAATTGTTGTCTGTGGATAGAGGTTTGAAGATTGCAGATTGAGTATTATGTATTGAAAACTGTGAATTGAGGATATTCTATTGAGGATTGAGGATTGACAACTGATTGTTGAGGACTGAGGGCCGAAGATTGAGGATTCAGGATTGAGGCTTCAGAATTGAGGTTTGAGGACTGAGGATCGAGGATTGAAGGTTGAGTACTGAGGATTGAAGGTTGAGGATTGACGATTGAGGATTGAGGATTGAGGATGAGGGCTGAGGGCTGAGGATTGAGGTTTGAGGACTGAGGACTGAGGATTGAGGATTGAGAATTGAGGACTGAGGATTGAGGATTGAAGATTGAGGATTGGGGATTGAGGATTGAAGAATGAGGATTGAGGATTGAGGATTAAGGATTGTGGATTGAGGATTGTTGATTGAGGACTGAAGATTGAGTATTGTGGATTAAAGATTGAGAACTGAGGATTGAGAATTGATGATTGAGGATTGAAGATTGAGGATTGGGGACTGAGTGTTGAGGGCTGAGTGATGAGAATTGATGTTTGTGGACAGAGGTTTGAAGATTGCAGGTTGAATATTGAGTATTGAAAGGTGTGAATTGATGATATTCTAGTGAGGATTGAGGATTGACAACTGATTGTTGAGGTCTCAGGTCTGAAGATTGAGGATTCAGGATAGAGGATTCAGGATTGAGGTTTGAGGACTGAGGATTGAGGATTGAGTATTGAGGATTGACCATCGAGGACTGAGGATTGAAGATTGAGGATTGAGGATTGAGGATGAGAGCTGAGGGTTGAGGATTGAGGTTTGAGGACTGAGGAATGAGGATCGAGGATTGAGAATTGATGATTGAGGATTGAGGATTGAGGATTGAGGATTGAGGATTGAAGATTGAGGATTGGGGACTGAGTGTTGAGGTTTGAGTGATGAGAATTGATGTTTGTGGATAGAGATTTGGAGATTGCAGACTGAGTATTGCGTATTGATAACTCTGAACTGAGGATATTCTATTGAGGATTGAGGATTGACAACCCATTGTTGAGGACTGAGCGCTGAAGGTTGAGGACTCAGGATTGGGGATTCAGGATTGTGGTTTGAGGACTGAGGATTGAGGTTTGAGGATTGTGGATTGAGGATTGATTATTGAGGATTGCAGATTGAGGATTGGGTATTGAGGATTGAACATTGAGGTTTGAGGATTGAGGATTGAGGATTGAGGATTGAGGATTGAGGATTGAAGAATGAATATTGATGATTGAAGATTGAGTATTGAGGATTGAGGGTTGTGGATTGAGGACGAGGACTGAGGGCTGAGTATTGATGTTTGAGGTCTGAGGATTGAGGATTGAGAATTGAGAATCGAGGATTGAGGATTGAGGATTGAAAATTGAGGATTGGGTATTGAGGATTGAAGGATGAGGAATGAGGATTGAGGATTGAGGATTGATGATTGAAGAAAGAGTATTGAGGATTGAAGATTGAGGATTGGGAATTGAGGATTGAGGATTGAGGATTGAAGATTGAGGATGAGGGCTGAGGGTTGGGGATTGCGGTTTGAGGACTGAGGGCTGAGGATTGAGGATTGAGGATTGAGGATGAGGGCTGAGGGTTGAGGATTGAGGTCTGAGGACTGAGGACTGAGGATTGAGGATTCAGAATTGAGGATTGAGGATTGAGGATTGAGGATTGAAGATTGAGTATTGGGGATTAAAGTTTGAGAATTTAGGATTGGGGATTGATGATTGACGATTGAGGATTGAGTATTGAGTATTGAAGATTAAGGATTGATGATTGAGGATTGAGGATTGAGGATTGAGGATTGAGGACTGAGGATTGAAGATTGGATATTCAGGATTGAGGATTGAGGATTGAGGATTGAGGATTGAGGATTGAGTATTGAGGATTGAAGATTGAGGATTGGGGACTGAGTGTTGAAGATTGAGGATTGAGGATCGCGTATTGAGGATTGAGGATTGAGGATTGAAGATTCAGTATTAAGGATTGAAGATTGAGGATTGAGGATTGAGGATTGAGCATTGAAGACTGAGTGCTGAGGGTTGAGTGATGAGAATTGATGATTGTGGATAGAAGTTTGAAGATTGCAGATTGAGTATTCAGTATTGAAAACTGTGAATTGAGGATTGAGGATTGACAACTGATTGTTGATGACCGAGGGCTGAAGATTGAGGATTCAGAATTGCGGATTCAGAATTGAGGTTCGAGGACTGAGGATTGAGGATTGAGGATTGAGAATTGAGGTTTGAGGATTGAGGATTGAGGATTGAAGATTGAGTATTCAGGATTGAGGATTGAGGATTGAGGATTGAGGATTGAGTGTTGTGGATTGAGGACGAGGACTGAGGGCTGAGTATTGATGTTTGAGGTCTGAGGATTGAGGATTGAGGATTGAGAATTGAGGATTGAGGATTGAGGATTGAAGATTGAGGATTGGGTATTGAGGATTGAAGAATGAGGATTGAGGATTGAGGATTGAGGATTGAGGATTGAGGATTGAGGATGAGGGCTGAGGGTTGAGGATTGAGGTTTGAGGACTGAGGACTGAGGATTGAGGATTGAGAATTGAGGATTGAGGATTGAGGATTGAAGATTGAGGATTGGGGATTGAGGATTGAAGAATGAGGATTGAGGATTGAGGATTGAGGATTGTGGATTGAGGATTGTTGATTGAGGACTGAAGATTGAGTATTGTGGATTAAAGATTGAGAACTGAGGATGGAGAATTGATGATTGAGGATTGAAGATTGAGGATTGGGGACTGAGTGTTGAGGGCTGAGTGATGAGAATTGATGTTTGTGGACAGAGATTTGAAGATTGCAGGTTGAATATTGAGTATTGAAAGGTGTGAATTGATGATATTCTATTGAGGATTGAGGATTGACAACTGATTGTTGAGGTCTCAGGTCTGAAGATTGAGGATTCAGGATAGAGGATTCAGGATTGAGCTTTGAGGACTGAGGATTGAGGATTGAGTATTGAGGATTGACGATCGAGGACTGAGGATTGAAGATTGAGGATTGAGGATTGAGGATGAGAGCTGAGGATTGAGGATTGAGGATTGTGGATTGAGGATTGATTATTGAGGATTGAAGATTGAGGATTGGGTATTGAGGATTGAACATTGAGGTTTGAGGATTGAGGATTGAGGATTGAGGATTGAGGATTGAGGATTGAAGAATGAATATTGATGATTGAAGATTGAGGATTGAGGATTGAGGGTTGTGGATTGAGGACGAGGACTGAGGGCTGAGTATTGATGTTTGAGGTCTGAGGATTGAGGATTGAGGATTGAGAATCGAGGATGGAGGATTGAGGATTGAAGATTGAGGATTGGGTATTGAGGATTGAAGAATGAGGAATGAGGATTGAGGATTGAGGATTGAAGATTGAGGATTGGGTATTGAGGATTGAAGAATGAGGATTGAGGATTGAGGATTGAGGATTGAGGATTGAGGATTGAGGATTGAGGATAGAGGATTGAAGATTGAGGATTGGGTATTGAGGATTGAAGAATGAGGATTGAGGATTGAGGATTGAGGAATGAGGATCGAAGATTGAGTATAGAGGATTGAAGATTGACGATTGAGTATTGAGGATTGAGGATTGAACATTGAGGACTGAGTGTTAAGGGATGAGTAATGGGAATTGTTGTCTGTGGATAGAGGTTTGAAGATTGCAGATTGAGTATTATGTATTGAAAACTGTGAATTGAGGATATTCTATTGAGGATTGAGGATTGACAACTGATTGTTGAGGACTGAGGGCCGAAGATTGAGGATTCAGGATTGAGGGTTGTGGATTGAGGACGAGGACTGAGGGCTGAGTATTGGTGTTTGAGGTCTGAGGATTGAGGATTGAGGATTGAGAATCGAGGATTGAGGATTGAGGATTGAAGATTGAGGATTGGGTATTGAGGATTGAAGAATGAGGAATGAGGATTGAGGATTGAGGATTGAGAATTGAAGAAAGAGTATTGAGGATTGAAGATTGAGGATTGGGGATTGAGGATTGAGGATTGAGGATGGAAGATTGAGGATGAGGGCTGAGGGTTGAGGATTGCGTTTTGAGGACTGAGGGCTGAGGATTGAGGATTGAGGATTGAGGATGAGGGCTGAGGGTTGAGGATTGAGGTCTGAGGACTGAGGACTGAGGATTGAGGATTGAGAATTGAGGATTGAGGATTGAGGATTGAGAATTGAAGATTGAGTATTGGGGATTAAAGATTGAGAATTTAGGATTGGGGATTGATGATTGAGGATTGAAGATTGAGGATTGAAGATTGAGGATTGAAGATTGAGGATTGGGGACTGAGTGTTGAGGGTTGAGTGATGAGAATTGATGTTTGTGGATAGAGATTTGAAGATTGCAGACTGAGTATTGCGTATTGAAAACTCTGAACTGAGGATATTCTATTGAGGATTCAGGTTTGACAACTGATTGTTGAGGACTGAGTATTGAAGATTGAGGATTCAGGATTGAGGATTCAGGATTGTGGTTTTAGGACTGAGGATTGAGGGTTGAGATCTGAGGATTGAGGATTGAGGATTGAGAATTGAGGATTGAGGATTGAGGATTGAAGATCGAGGATTGGGGACTGAGTGTTGAAGATTGAGGATTGAGGATTGAGTATTGAGGATTGAGGATTGAGGATTGAAGATTCAGAATTGAGGATTGAAGATTGAGGATTGGGGATTGAGGATTGTGCATTGAGGACTGAGTGTTGAGGGTTGAGTGATGAGAATTGATGATTGTGGATAAAAGTTTGAAGATTGCAGATTGAGTATTGAGTATTGAAAACTGTGAATTGAGGATATTCTATTGAGGATTGAGGATTGACAACTGATTGTTGATGACTGAGGGCTGAAGATTGAGGATTCAGGAATGCGGATTCCCAATTGAGGTTCGAGGACTGAGGATTGAGGATTGAGGATTGAGAACTGAGGATTGAGGATTGAGGATTGAAGATTGAGGATTGGGTATTGAGGATTGAAGAATGAGGATTGACGATTGAGGATTGAGGATTGAGGATTGAAGATTGAGGATTGAGGATTGAGTGTTGTGGATTGAGGACGAGGACTGAGGGCTGAGTATTGATGTTTGAGGTCTGAGGATTGAGGATTGAGGATTCAGAATTGAGGATTGAGGATTGAGGATTGAAGATTGAGGATTGGGTATTGAGGATTGAAGAATGAGAATTGAGGATTGAGGATTGAGGATTGAGGATTGAAGAAAGAGTATTGAGGATTGAAGATTGAGGATTGGGGATTGAGGATTGAGGATTGAGGATTGAAGATTGAGGATGAGGGCTGAGGGTTGAGGATTGAGGTTCGAGGACTGAGGGCTGAGGATTGAGGATTGAGAATTGAGGATTGAGGATTGAGGATTGAGGATTGTGAATGAGGGCTCAGGGTTGAGGATTGAGGTTTGAGTATAGAACCCTGAGAATTCAGGATATTCTATTGAGTATTGAGAATTGAGGATTGATGGTTGAGTATTGAGGATTGAGGATTGAGGATTGAGGATTGAGTATTGAAGATTGAGGATTGATGATTGAGGATTGAGGATTGAGGATTGAGGATTGAGGATTGAGGATTGAAGATTGAGTATTCAGGATTGAGGGTTGAGGATTGAGGATTGAGGATTGAGGATTGAGTATTCAGGATTGAAGATTGAGGATTGGGGACTGAGGATTGAAGATTGAGGATTGGGTATTGAGGATTGAAGAATGAGGATTGAGGATTGAGGATTGAGGATTGAGGATTGAGGATTGAGGATAGAGGATTGAAGATTGAGGATTGGGTATTGAGGATTGAAGAATGAGGATTGAGGATTGAGGATCGAAGATTGAGTATAGAGGATTGAAGATTGACGATTGAGTATTGAGGATTGAGGATTGAACATTGAGGACTGAGTGTTAAGGGATGAGTAATGGGAATTGTTGTCTGTGGATAGAGGTTTGAAGATTGCAGATTGAGTATTATGTATTGAAAACTGTGAATTGAGGATATTCTATTGAGGATTGAGGATTGACAACTGATTGTTGAGGACTGAGGGCCGAAGATTGAGGATTCAGGATTGAGGCTTCAGAATTGAGGTTTGAGGACTGAGGATCGAGGATTGAAGGTTGAGTACTGAGGATTGAAGGTTGAGGATTGACGATTGAGGATTGAGGATTGAGGATGAGGGCTGAGGGCTGAGGATTGAGGTTTGAGGACTGAGGACTGACGATTGAGGATTGAGAATTGAGGATTGAGGATTGAGGATTGAAGATTGAGGATTGGGGATTGAGGATTGAAGAATGAGGATTGAGGATTGAGGATTAAGGATTGTGGATTGAGGATTGTTGATTGAGGACTGAAGATTGAGTATTGTGGATTAAAGATTGAGAACTGAGGATTGAGAATTGATGATTGAGGATTGAAGATTGAGGATTGGGGACTGAGTGTTGAGGTTTGAGTGATGAGAATTGATGTTTGTGGATAGAGATTTGGAGATTGCAGACTGAGTATTGCGTATTGATAACTCTGAACTGAGGATATTCTATTGAGGATTGAGGATTGACAACCCATTGTTGAGGACTGAGCGCTGAAGGTTGAGGACTCAGGATTGGGGATTCAGGATTGTGGTTTGAGGACTGAGGATTGAGGATTGAGGATTGTGGATTGAGGATTGATTATTGAGGATTGCAGATTGAGGATTGGGTATTGAGGATTGAACATTGAGGTTTGAGGATTGAGGATTGAGCATTGAGGATTGAGGATTGAGGATTGAAGAATGAATATTGATGATTGAAGATTGAGTATTGAGGATTGAGGGTTGTGGATTGAGGACGAGGACTGAGGGCTGAGTATTGATGTTTGAGGTCTGAGGATTGAGGATTGAGGATTGAGAATCGAGGATTGAGGATTGAGGATTGAAAATTGAGGATTGGGTATTGAGGATTGAAGGATGAGGAATGAGGATTGAGGATTGAGGATTGATAATTGAAGAAAGAGTATTGAGGATTGAAGATTGAGGATTGGGGATTGAGGATTGAGGATTGAGGATTGAAGATTGAGGATGAGGGCTGAGGGTTGAGGATTGCGGTTTGAGGACTGAGGGCTGAGGATTGAGGATTGAGGGTTGAGGATGAGGGCTGAGGGTTGAGGATTGTGGTCTGAGGACTGAGGACTGAGGATTGAGGATTGAGAATTGAGGATTGAGGATTGAGGATTGAGGATTGAAGATTGAGTATTGGGGATTAAAGTTTGAGAATTTAGGATTGGGGATTGATGATTGAGGATTGAAGATGGAGCATTGAAGATTGAGGATTGGGGACTGAGTGTTGAGGGTTGAGTGATGAGAATTGATGTTTGTGGATAGAGATTTGAAGATTGCAGACTGAGTATTGCGTATTGAAAACTCTGAACTGAGGATACTCTATTGAGGATTGAGGATTGACAACTGATTGTTGAGGACTGAGTGCTGAAGATTGAGGATTCAGGATTGAGCATTCAGGATTGTGGTTTTAGGACTGATGATTGAGTGTTGAGGTCTGAGGATTGAGGATTGAGGATTGAGAATTGAGGATTGAGGATTGAGGATTGAAGATTGAGGATTGGGTATTGAGGATTGAAGAATGTGGATTGAGGATTGAGGATTGAGGATTGAGCATTGAAGAAAGAGTATTGAGGATTGAAGATTGAGGATTGGGGATTGAGGATTGAGGATTGAGGATTGAAGATTGAGGATGAGGGCTGAGGGTTGAGGATTGAGGTTTGAGGACTGAGGGCTGAGAATTGAGGATTGAGAGTTGAGGATTGAGGATTGAGGATTGAGGTTTGTGAATGAGGGCTCAGGGTTGAGGATTGAGGTTTGAGTATAGAATCCTGAGAATTAAGGTTTTCTATTGAGTATTGAGAATTGAGGATTGATGGTTGAGTATTGAGGATTGAGGATTGGGGATTGAGGATTGAGAATTGAGGATTGAGGGTTGAGGATTGAGGATTGTGAATGAGGGCTCAGGGCTGAGGATTGAGGTTTGAGTATAGAATCCTGAGAATTCAGGACATTCTATTGAGTATTGAGAATTGAGGATTGATGGTTGAGTATTGAGGATTGAGGATTGAGGATTGAGTATTGAGTATTGAAGATTAAGGATTGATGATTGAGGATTGAGGATTGAGTATTGAGGATTGAGGACTGAGGATTGAAGATTGGATATTCAGGATTGAGGATTGAGGATTGAGGATTGAGGATTGAGGATTGAGTATTGAGGATTGAAGATTGAGGATTGGGGAGTGAGTGTTGAAGATTGTGGATTGAGGATTGCGTATTGAGGATTGAGGATTGAGGATTGAAGATTCAGTTTTAAGGATTGAAGATTGAGGATTGAGGATTGAGGATTGAGCATTGAAGACTGAGTGCTGAGGGTTGAGTGATGAGAATTGATGATTGTGGATAGAAGTTTGAAGATTGCAGATTGAGTATTGAGTATTGAGAACTGTGAATGGAGGATATTCTATTGAGGATTGAGGATTGACAACTGATTGTTGATGACTGAGGGCTGAAGATTGAGGATTCAGAATTGCGGATTCAGAATTGAGGTTCGAGGACTGAGGATTGAGGATTGAGGATTGAGAATTGAGGTTTGAGGATTGAGGATTGAGGATTGAAGATTGAGTATTCAGGATTGAGGATTGAGGATTGAGGATTGAGGATTGAGTGTTGTGGATTGAGGACGAGGACTGAGGGCTGAGTATTGATGTTTGAGGTCTGAGGATTGAGGATTGAGGATTGAGAATTGAGGATTGAGGATTGAGGATTGAAGATTGAGGATTGGGTATTGAGGATTGAAGAATGAGGATTGAGGATTGAGGATTGAGGATTGAGGATTGAGCATTGAAGATTGACGATTGAGGATTGAGAATTGAGGATTGAGGATTGAACATTGAGGACTGAGTGTTGAGGGTTGAGTAATGGGAATTGATGTTTGTGGATAGAGGTTTGAAGATTGCAGATTGAGTATTGAGTACTGAAAACTGTGAATTGAGGATATTCTATTGAGGATTGAGGATTGACAACTGATTGTTGAGGACTGAGGGCCGAAGATTGAGGATTCAGGATTGAGGATTCAGAATTGAGGTTTGAGAACTGAGGATTGAGGATTGAAGATTGAGTATTGAGGATTGAAGGTTGAGGATTGAGGATTGAGGATTGAGTATTGACGATGAGGTCTGAGGGTTGAGGATTGAGGTTTGAGGACTGAGGCCTGAGGATTGAGGATTGAGAACTGAGGATTCAGGATTGAGGATTGAAGATTGAGGATTGGGTATTGAGGATTGAAGAATGAGTATTGAGGATTGAGGATTGAGTGTCGTGGATTGAGGACGAGGACTGAGGGTTGAGTATTGATGTCTGAGGTCTGAGGATTGAGGATTGAGTATTGAGAACTGAGGACTGAGGATTGAGGACTGAAGATTGAGGATTGAGGATTCAGGATTGAGGATTGAGGATGAGGGCTGAGGGCTGAGGATTGAGGTTTGAGGACGGAGGACTGAGGATTGAGAATTGAGGGTTGAGGATTGAGGATTGAAGATTGAGGATTGGGTATTGAGGATTGAAGAATGATGATTGAGGATTGAGGATTGAGTATTGAGGATTGAAGATTGAGGATTGAGTGTTGAGGATTGAGGATTGAGGATTGATGATTTAGTATTGAGGATCGAAGATTGAGAATTGGGGATTGAGGATTGAGGATTGTGGACTGAAGATTGAGGATTGAGGATTGAGGATTGAGGATTGAGGATTGAGGATTGTGAATTGAGGTTTGAATATTGACGATCAAGGATTGAGGATTGAGTACTGAGGATTGAAGATTGAAGATTGAGGATTGACAGCTGACTGTTGAGGTCTGAGGTCTGAAGATTGAGGATTCAGGTTTGAGGATACAGGATTGAGGTTGGAGGACTGAGGATTGAGGATTGAGGATTGAGGATTGAGGATTGAGGATTGAGTATTGAAGACTCAGCATTGAGGATTGAGGATGAGGCCTGAGGGTTGAGGATTGAGGATTGAGGATTGAGGACTGAGGATTGAGAATTGAGGATTGAGGATTGAAGAATGAGGATTGAGGATTGAAGATGAGGGCTGAGGGCTGAGGATTGAGGTTTGAGGACGGAGGACTGAGGATTGAGAATTGAGGGTTGAGGATTGAGGATTGAAGATTGAGGATTGGGTATTGAGGATTGAAGAATGATGATTGAGGATTGAGGATTGAGTATTGAGGATTGAAGATTGAGGATTGAGTGTTGAGGATTGAGGATTGAGGATTGATGATTATGTATTGAGGATCGAAGATTGAGAATTGGGGATTGAGGATTGAGGATTGTGGACTGAACATTGAGGATTGAGGATTGAGGATTGAGGATTGAGGATTGAGGATTGTGAATTGAGGTTTGAATATTGACGATCAAGGATTGAGGATTGAGTACTGAGGATTGAAGATTGAGGATTGAGGATTGACAGCTGACTGTTGAGGTCTGAGGTCTGAAGATTGAGGATTCAGGTTTGAGGATACAGGATTGAGGTTTGAGGACTGAGGATTGAGGATTGAGGATTGAGGATTGAGGATTGAGGATTGAGTATTGAAGACTCAGCATTGAGGATTGAGGATGAGGCCTGAGGGTTGAGGATTGAGGAATGAGGATTGAGGACTGAGGTTTGAGAATTGAGGATTGAGGATTGAAGAATGAGGATTGAGGATTGAGGATTGAGGATTGACGATGAGGGCTGTGGGTTGAGGATTGAGGTTTGAGGACTGAGGGCTGAGGATTTAGGATTGAGGATTGAGGATTGAGGATTGAGAATTGAGGATTGAGGATTGAGGATTGAGGATTGAAGATTGTGGGTTGGGTATTGAGGATTGAAGAATGAGGATTGAGGATTGAGGATTGAGGATTGAGGATTGAAGATTGAGGATTGGGGACTGAGTGTTGTGGGTTGAGTTGTGAGAATTGACGTTTGTGGATAGAGATTTGAAGATTGCAGATTGAGTATTGAATATTGAAAACTGTGAATTTATGATACTCTATTGAGGATTGAGGATTGACAGCTGATTGTTGAGGTCTGGGGTCTGAAGACTGAGGATTCAGGATTGAGGATACAGGATTGAGGTTTGAGGACTGAGGATTGAGAATTGAGGATTGAGGATTGAGGATTGAAGATTGAGGATTGGGTATAGAGGATTGAAGAATGAGGATTGAGGATTGAGGATTGAGGATTGAGGATTGAAGATTGAGTATTGAGCATTGAAGACTGACGATTGAGGATTCAGTATTGAGGATTGAGAATTGAGGATTGAACATTGAAGATTGAGTATTGATGATTGAAGTTTGAGGATTGAGGACTGAGGATTGAGGATTGAGGATTGAAGGTTGAGGATGACGGCTGAGGATTGATGATTGAGGATTGGAGATTGAGGATTGGGTATCGCGGATTGAACATTGAGGATTGAGGATTGAGGATTGAGGATTAAGTATTGAGGACTGAAGATTGAGGATTGCGGATTGAGGATTGAGGATTGAGGATAAGGGCTGACTTTTGAGGATTGAGGTTTGAGGACGGAGGACTGAGGATGAGAATTGAGGATTCAGAATTGAGGTTTGAGGACTGAGGATTGAGGATTGAAGATTGAGTATTGAAGATTGAAGATTGAGGATTGCGGATTGAGGATTGAGGATTGAGAATGAGGGCTGACTTTTGAGGATTGAGGTTTGAGGACGGAGGACTGAGGATTGAGGATTGAGAATTGAGGATTGAGGATTGAGGATTGAGGATTGAAGATTGTGGATTGGGTATTGAGGATTGAAGAATGAGGATTGAGTATTGAGGATTTAGGATTGAGTGTTGAGGATTGAAGATTGAGTATTGAGGGTTGAAGACTGACGATTGAGGATTGAGGATTGAGGATTGAGAATTGAGGATTGAGGATTGAATGTTGAGTATAGAGAATTGAGGATTGAGGATTGAGGATTGAGGATTGAGGATTGAGGATTGGAGGTTGAGGATTGGGGACTGAGGGTTGAGGGTTTAGTTGTGAGATTTGACGTTTGTGGATAGAGATTTGAAGATTGCAGATTGAGTATTGAATATTGAAAACTGTGAATAGATGATATTCTATTGAGGATTGAGGATTGACAGCTGATTGTTGAGGTCTGGGGTCTGAAGACTGACGATTCAGGATTGAGGATACAGGATTGAGGTTTGAGAACTCAGGATTGAGAATTGAGGATTGAGGATTGAGGATTGAAGATTGAGGATTGGGTATAGAGAATTGAAGAATGAGGATTGAGGATTGAGGATTGAGGATTGAGGATTGAAGATTGAGTATTGAGGATTGAAGACTGACGATTGAGGATTGAGGATTGAGGATTGAGGATTAAGATTTGAGAATTGAGGATTGAACATTCAAGATTGAGTATTGAGGATTGAAGTTTGAGGATTGAGGACTGAGGATTGAGGACTGAGGATTGAGGATTGAGGATTGAAGGTTGAGGATGAAGGCTGAGGATTGAGGTCTGAGGACTGATGACTGAGGATTGAGGATTGAGAATTGAGGATTGAGGATTGAGGATTGAGGATTGAAGATTGAGTATTGGGGATTAAAGTTTGAGAATTTAGGATTGGGGATTGATGATTGAGGATTGAAGATTGAGCATTGAAGATTGAGGATTGGGGACTGAGTGTTGAGGGTTGAGTGATGAGAATTGATGTTTGTGGATAGAGATTTGAAGATTGCAGACTGAGTATTGCGTATTGAAAACTCTGAACTGAGGATACTCTATTGAGGATTGAGGATTGACAACTGATTGTTGAGGACTGAGTGCTGAAGATTGAGGATTCAGGATTGAGGATTCAGGATTGTGGTTTTAGGACTGATGATTGAGTGTTGAGGTCTGAGGATTGAGGATTGAGGATTGAGAATTGAGGATTGAGGATTGAGGATTGAAGATTGAGGATTGAGGATTGAGGATTGAGCATTGAGGATTGAAGATTGAGGATTGGGGACTGAGTGTTGAGGGTTGAGTGATGAGAATTGATGTTTGTGGATAGAGATTTGCATATTGCAGATTGAGTATTGAGTATTGAAAACTGTGAATTAGTGATATTCTATTGAGGAATGAGGATTTACAACTGATTGTTGAGGTCTGAGGTCCGAAGATTGAGGATTCAGGATTGAGGATACAGGATTGAGGTTTGAGGACTGAGGATTGAGGATGAGATGAGGATTGAGGATTGAGGATGGAGGATTGAGGATTGAAGATTGAGGATTGGGTATTGAGGATTGAAGAATGAGGAATGAGGATTGAGGATTGAGGATTGAAGATTGAGGATTGGGTATTGAGGATTGAAGAATGAGAATTGAGGATTGATTGAGGATTGAGGATTGAGGATTGAGGATTGAGGATAGAGGATTGAAGATTGAGGATTGCGTATTGAGGATTGAAGAATGAGGATTGAGGATTGAGGATTGAGGAATGAGGATCGAAGATTGAGTATAGAGGATTGAAGACTGACGATTGAGTATTGAGGATTGAGGATTGAACATTGAGGACTGAGTGTTAAGGGATGAGTAATGGGAATTGTTGTCTGTGGATAGAGGTTTGAAGATTGCAGATTGAGTATTATGTATTGAAAACTGTGAATTGAGGATATTCTATTGAGGATTGAGGATTGACAACTGATTGTTGAGGACTGAGGGCCGAAGATTGAGGATTCAGGATTGAGGGTTGTGGATTGAGGACGAGGACTGAGGGCTGAGTATTGATGTTTGAGGTCTGAGGATTGAGGATTGAGGATTTAGAATCGAGGATTGAGGATTGAGGATTGAAGATTGAGGATTGGGTATTGAGGATTGAAGATTGAGGATTGGGGATTGAGGATTGAGGATTGAGGATTGAAGATTGAGGATGAGGGCTGAGGGTTGAGGATTGCGGTTTGAGGACTGAGGGCTGAGGATTGAGGATTGAGGATTGAGGATGAGGGCTGAGGGTTGAGGATTGAGGTCTGAGGACTGAGGACTGAGGATTGAGGATTGAGAATTGAGGATTGAGGATTGAGGATTGAGAATTGAAGATTGAGTATTGGGGATTAAAGATTGAGAATTTAGGATTGGGGATTGATGATTGAGGATTGAAGATTGAGGATTGAAGATTGAGGATTGAAGATTGAGGATTGGGGACTGAGTGTTGAGGGTTGAGTGATGAGAATTGACGTTTGTGGATAGAGATTTGAAGATTGCAGACTGAGTATTGCGTATTGAAAACTCTGAACTGAGGATATTCTATTGAGGATTGAGGATTGACAACTGATTGTTGAGGACTGAGTATTGAAGATTGAGGACTCAGGATTGAGGATTCAGGATTGTGGTTTTAGGACTGAGGATTGAGGGTTGAGATCTGAGGATTGAGGATTGAGGATTGAGAATTGAGGATTGAGGATTGAGGATTGAAGATTGAGGATTGGGTATTGAGGATTGAAGAATGAGGATTGAGGATTGAGGATTGAGGATTGAGCATTGAAGAAAGAGTATTGAGGATTGAAGATTGAGGATTGGGGATTGAGGATTGAGGATTGAGGACTGAAGATTGAAGATTGAGGATGAGGGCTGAGGGTTGAGGATTGAGGTTTGAGGACTGAGGGCTGAGGATTGAGGATTGAGAGTTGAGGATTGAGGATTGAGGATTGAGGATTGTGAATGAGGGCTCAGGGTTGAGGATTGAGGTTTGAGTATAGAATCCTGAGAATTAAGGTTTTCTATTGAGTATTGAGAATTGAGGATTGACGGTTGAGTTTTGAGGATTGAGGATTGGGGATTGAGGATTGAGAATTGAGGATTGAGGATTGATGATTGAGGATTGTGAATGAGGGCTCAGGGCTGAGGATTGAGGTTTGAGTATAGAATCCTGAGAATTCAGGATATTCTATTGAGTATTGAGAATTGAGGGTTGATGGTTGAGTATTGAGGATTGAGGATTGAGGATTGAGGATTGAGTATTGAAGATTGAGGATTGATGATTGAGGATTGAGGATTGAGGATTGAGGATTGAGGATTGAAGATTGAGTTTTCAGGATTGAGGATTGAGGATTGACGATTGAGGATTGAGGATTGAGTATTGAGGATTGAAGATCGAGGATTGGGGACTGAGTGTTGAAGATTGAGGATTGAGGATTGAGTATTGAGGATTGAGGATTGAGGATTGAAGATTCAGAATTGAGGATTGAAGATTGAGGATTGGGGATTGAGGATTGTGCATTGAGGACTGAGTGTTGAGGGTTGAGTGATGAGAATTGATGATTGTGGATAAATGTTTGAAGATTGCAGATTGAGTATTGAGTATTGAAAACTGTGAATTGAGGATATTCTATTGAGGATTGAGGATTGACAACTGATTGTTGATGACTGAGGGCTGAAGATTGAGGATTCAGGAATGCGGATTCAGAATTGAGGTTCGAGGACTGAGGATTGAGGATTGAGGATTGAGAACTGAGGATTGAGGATTGAGGATTGAAGACTGAGGATTGGGTATTGAGGATTGAAGAATGAGGATTGAGGATTGAGGATTGAGGATTGAGGATTGAAGATTGAGGATTGAGGATTGAGTGTTGTGGATTGAGGACGAGGACTGAGGGCTGAGTATTGATGTTTGAGGTCTGAGGATTGAGGATTGAGGATTCAGAATTGAGGATTGAGGATTGAGGATTGAAGATTGAGGATTGGGTATTGAGGATTGAAGAATGAGGATTGAGGATTGAGGATCGAAGATTGAGTATAGAGGATTGAAGATTGACGATTGAGTATTGAGGATTGAGGATTGAACATTGAGGACTGAGTGTTAAGGGATGAGTAATGGGAATTGTTGTCTGTGGATAGAGGTTTGAAGATTGCAGATTGAGTATTATGTATTGAAAACTGTGAATTGAGGATATTCTATTGAGGATTGAGGATTGACAACTGATTGTTGAGGACTGAGGGCCGAAGATTGAGGATTCAGGATTGAGGCTTCAGAATTGAGGTTTGAGGACTGAGGATCGAGGATTGAAGGTTGAGTACTGAGGATTGAAGGTTGAGGATTGACGATTGAGGATTGAGGATTGAGGATGAGGGCTGAGGGCTGAGGATTGAGGTTTGAGGACTGAGGACTGAGGATTGAGGATTGAGAATTGAGGATTGAGGATTGAGGATTGAAGATTGAGGATTGGGGATTGAGGATTGAAGAATGAGGATTGAGGATTGAGGATTAAGGATTGTGGATTGAGGATTGTTGATTGAGGACTGAAGATTGAGTATTGTGGATTAAAGATTGAGAACTGAGGATTGAGAATTGATGATTGAGGATTGAAGATTGAGGATTGGGGACTGAGTGTTGAGGGCTGAGTGATGAGAATTGATGTTTGTGGACAGAGATTTGAAGATTGCAGGTTGAATATTGAGTATTGAAAGGTGTGAATTGATGATATTCTATTGAGGATTGAGGATTGACAACTGATTGTTGAGGTCTCAGGTCTGAAGATTGAGGATTCAGGATAGAGGATTCAGGATTGAGGTTTGAGGACTGAGGATTGAGGATTGAGCATTGAGGATTGACCATCGAGGACTGAGGATTGAAGATTGAGGATTGAGGATTGAGGATGAGAGCTGAGGGTTGAGGATTGAGGTTTGAGGACTGAGGACTGAGGATCGAGGATTGAGAATTGAGGATTGAGGATTGAGGATTGAGGATTGAGGATTGAGGATTGAAGATTGAGGATTGGGGACTGAGTGTTGAGGTTTGAGTGATGAGAATTGATGTTTGTGGATAGAGATTTGGAGATTGCAGACTGAGTATTGCGTATTGATAACTCTGAACTGAGGATATTCTATTGAGGATTGAGGATTGACAACCCATTGTTGAGGACTGAGCGCTGAAGGTTGAGGACTCAGGATTGGGGATTCAGGATTGTGGTTTGAGGACTGAGGATTGAGGATTGAGGATTGTGGATTGAGGATTGATTATTGAGGATTGCAGATTGAGGATTGGGTATTGAGGATTGAACATTGAGGTTTGAGGATTGAGGATTGAGCATTGAGGATTGAGGATTGAGGATTGAAGAATGAATATTGATGATTGAAGATTGAGTATTGAGGATTGAGGGTTGTGGATTGAGGACGAGGACTGAGGGCTGAGTATTGATGTTTGAGGTCTGAGGATTGAGGATTGAGGATTGAGAATCGAGGATTGAGGATTGAGGATTGAAAATTGAGGATTGGGTATTGAGGATTGAAGGATGAGGAATGAGGATTGAGGATTGAGGATTGATAATTGAAGAAAGAGTATTGAGGATTGAAGATTGAGGATTGGGGATTGAGGATTGAGGATTGAGGATTGAAGATTGAGGATGAGGGCTGAGGGTTGAGGATTGCGGTTTGAGGACTGAGGGCTGAGGATTGAGGATTGAGGGTTGAGGATGAGGGCTGAGGGTTGAGGATTGTGGTCTGAGGACTGAGGACTGAGGATTGAGGATTGAGAATTGAGGATTGAGGATTGAGGATTGAGGATTGAAGATTGAGTATTGGGGATTAAAGTTTGAGAATTTAGGATTGGGGATTGATGATTGAGGATTGAAGATTGAGCATTGAAGATTGAGGATTGGGGACTGAGTGTTGAGGGTTGAGTGATGAGAATTGATGTTTGTGGATAGAGATTTGAAGATTGCAGACTGAGTATTGCGTATTGAAAACTCTGAACTGAGGATACTCTATTGAGGATTGAGGATTGACAACTGATTGTTGAGGACTGAGTGCTGAAGATTGAGGATTCAGGATTGAGCATTCAGGATTGTGGTTTTAGGACTGATGATTGAGTGTTGAGGTCTGAGGATTGAGGATTGAGGATTGAGAATTGAGGATTGAGGATTGAGGATTGAAGATTGAGGATTGGGTATTGAGGATTGAAGAATGTGGATTGAGGATTGAGGATTGAGGATTGAGCATTGAAGAAAGAGTATTGAGGATTGAAGATTGAGGATTGGGGATTGAGGATTGAGGATTGAGGATTGAAGATTGAGGATGAGGGCTGAGGGTTGAGGATTGAGGTTTGAGGACTGAGGGCTGAGAATTGAGGATTGAGAGTTGAGGATTGAGGATTGAGGATTGAGGTTTGTGAATGAGGGCTCAGGGTTGAGGATTGAGGTTTGAGTATAGAATCCTGAGAATTAAGGTTTTCTATTGAGTATTGAGAATTGAGGATTGATGGTTGAGTATTGAGGATTGAGGATTGGGGATTGAGGATTGAGAATTGAGGATTGAGGGTTGAGGATTGAGGATTGTGAATGAGGGCTCAGGGCTGAGGATTGAGGTTTGAGTATAGAATCCTGAGAATTCAGGACATTCTATTGAGTATTGAGAATTGAGGATTGATGGTTGAGTATTGAGGATTGAGGATTGAGGATTGAGTATTGAGTATTGAAGATTAAGGATTGATGATTGAGGATTGAGGATTGAGTATTGAGGATTGAGGACTGAGGATTGAAGATTGGATATTCAGGATTGAGGATTGAGGATTGAGGATTGAGGATTGAGGATTGAGTATTGAGGATTGAAGATTGAGGATTGGGGACTGAGTGTTGAAGATTGTGGATTGAGGATTGCGTATTGAGGATTGAGGATTGAGGATTGAAGATTCAGTTTTAAGGATTGAAGATTGAGGATTGAGGATTGAGGATTGAGCATTGAAGACTGAGTGCTGAGGGTTGAGTGATGAGAATTGATGATTGTGGATAGAAGTTTGAAGATTGCAGATTGAGTATTGAGTATTGAGAACTGTGAATGGAGGATATTCTATTGAGGATTGAGGATTGACAACTGATTGTTGATGACTGAGGGCTGAAGATTGAGGATTCAGAATTGCGGATTCAGAATTGAGGTTCGAGGACTGAGGATTGAGGATTGAGGATTGAGAATTGAGGTTTGAGGATTGAGGATTGAGGATTGAAGATTGAGTATTCAGGATTGAGGATTGAGGATTGAGGATTGAGGATTGAGTGTTGTGGATTGAGGACGAGGACTGAGGGCTGAGTATTGATGTTTGAGGTCTGAGGATTGAGGATTGAGGATTGAGAATTGAGGATTGAGGATTGAGGATTGAAGATTGAGGATTGGGTATTGAGGATTGAAGAATGAGGATTGAGGATTGAGGATTGAGGATTGAGGATTGAGCATTGAAGATTGACGATTGAGGATTGAGAATTGAGGATTGAGGATTGAACATTGAGGACTGAGTGTTGAGGGTTGAGTAATGGGAATTGATGTTTGTGGATAGAGGTTTGAAGATTGCAGATTGAGTATTGAGTACTGAAAACTGTGAATTGAGGATATTCTATTGAGGATTGAGGATTGACAACTGATTGTTGAGGACTGAGGGCCGAAGATTGAGGATTCAGGATTGAGGATTCAGAATTGAGGTTTGAGAACTGAGGATTGAGGATTGAAGATTGAGTATTGAGGATTGAAGGTTGAGGATTGAGGATTGAGGATTGAGTATTGACGATGAGGTCTGAGGGTTGAGGATTGAGGTTTGAGGACTGAGGCCTGAGGATTGAGGATTGAGAACTGAGGATTCAGGATTGAGGATTGAAGATTGAGGATTGGGTATTGAGGATTGAAGAATGAGTATTGAGGATTGAGGATTGAGTGTCGTGGATTGAGGACGAGGACTGAGGGTTGAGTATTGATGTCTGAGGTCTGAGGATTGAGGATTGAGTATTGAGAACTGAGGACTGAGGATTGAGGACTGAAGATTGAGGATTGAGGATTCAGGATTGAGGATTGAGGATGAGGGCTGAGGGCTGAGGATTGAGGTTTGAGGACGGAGGACTGAGGATTGAGAATTGAGGGTTGAGGATTGAGGATTGAAGATTGAGGATTGGGTATTGAGGATTGAAGAATGATGATTGAGGATTGAGGATTGAGTATTGAGGATTGAAGATTGAGGATTGAGTGTTGAGGATTGAGGATTGAGGATTGATGATTAAGTATTGAGGATCGAAGATTGAGAATTGGGGATTGAGGATTGAGGATTGTGGACTGAAGATTGAGGATTGAGGATTGAGGATTGAGGATTGAGGATTGAGGATTGTGAATTGAGGTTTGAATATTGACGATCAAGGATTGAGGATTGAGTACTGAGGATTGAAGATTGAAGATTGAGGATTGACAGCTGACTGTTGAGGTCTGAGGTCTGAAGATTGAGGATTCAGGTTTGAGGATACAGGATTGAGGTTGGAGGACTGAGGATTGAGGATTGAGGATTGAGGATTGAGGATTGAGGATTGAGTATTGAAGACTCAGCATTGAGGATTGAGGATGAGGCCTGAGGGTTGAGGATTGAGGATTGAGGATTGAGGACTGAGGATTGAGAATTGAGGATTGAGGATTGAAGAATGAGGATTGAGGATTGAAGATGAGGGCTGAGGGCTGAGGATTGAGGTTTGAGGACGGAGGACTGAGGATTGAGAATTGAGGGTTGAGGATTGAGGATTGAAGATTGAGGATTGGGTATTGAGGATTGAAGAATGATGATTGAGGATTGAGGATTGAGTATTGAGGATTGAAGATTGAGGATTGAGTGTTGAGGATTGAGGATTGAGGATTGATGATTATGTATTGAGGATCGAAGATTGAGAATTGGGGATTGAGGATTGAGGATTGTGGACTGAACATTGAGGATTGAGGATTGAGGATTGAGGATTGAGGATTGAGGATTGTGAATTGAGGTTTGAATATTGACGATCAAGGATTGAGGATTGAGTACTGAGGATTGAAGATTGAGGATTGAGGATTGACAGCTGACTGTTGAGGTCTGAGGTCTGAAGATTGAGGATTCAGGTTTGAGGATACAGGATTGAGGTTTGAGGACTGAGGATTGAGGATTGAGGATTGAGGATTGAGGATTGAGGATTGAGTATTGAAGACTCAGCATTGAGGATTGAGGATGAGGCCTGAGGGTTGAGGATTGAGGAATGAGGATTGAGGACTGAGGTTTGAGAATTGAGGATTGAGGATTGAAGAATGAGGATTGAGGATTGAGGATTGAGGATTGACGATGAGGGCTGTGGGTTGAGGATTGAGGTTTGAGGACTGAGGGCTGAGGATTTAGGATTGAGGATTGAGGATTGAGGATTGAGAATTGAGGATTGAGGATTGAGGATTGAGGATTGAAGATTGTGGGTTGGGTATTGAGGATTGAAGAATGAGGATTGAGGATTGAGGATTGAGGATTGAGGATTGAAGATTGAGGATTGGGGACTGAGTGTTGTGGGTTGAGTTGTGAGAATTGACGTTTGTGGATAGAGATTTGAAGATTGCAGATTGAGTATTGAATATTGAAAACTGTGAATTTATGATACTCTATTGAGGATTGAGGATTGACAGCTGATTGTTGAGGTCTGGGGTCTGAAGACTGAGGATTCAGGATTGAGGATACAGGATTGAGGTTTGAGGACTGAGGATTGAGAATTGAGGATTGAGGATTGAGGATTGAAGATTGAGGATTGGGTATAGAGGATTGAAGAATGAGGATTGAGGATTGAGGATTGAGGATTGAGGATTGAAGATTGAGTATTGAGCATTGAAGACTGACGATTGAGGATTCAGTATTGAGGATTGAGAATTGAGGATTGAACATTGAAGATTGAGTATTGATGATTGAAGTTTGAGGATTGAGGACTGAGGATTGAGGATTGAGGATTGAAGGTTGAGGATGACGGCTGAGGATTGATGATTGAGGATTGGAGATTGAGGATTGGGTATCGCGGATTGAACATTGAGGATTGAGGATTGAGGATTGAGGATTAAGTATTGAGGACTGAAGATTGAGGATTGCGGATTGAGGATTGAGGATTGAGGATAAGGGCTGACTTTTGAGGATTGAGGTTTGAGGACGGAGGACTGAGGATTGAGGATTGAGAATTGAGGATTCAGAATTGAGGTTTGAGGACTGAGGATTGAGGATTGAAGATTGAGTATTGAAGATTGAAGATTGAGGATTGCGGATTGAGGATTGAGGATTGAGAATGAGGGCTGACTTTTGAGGATTGAGGTTTGAGGACGGAGGACTGAGGATTGAGGATTGAGAATTGAGGATTGAGGATTGAGGATTGAGGATTGAAGATTGTGGATTGGGTATTGAGGATTGAAGAATGAGGATTGAGTATTGAGGATTTAGGATTGAGTGTTGAGGATTGAAGATTGAGTATTGAGGGTTGAAGACTGACGATTGAGGATTGAGGATTGAGGATTGAGAATTGAGGATTGAGGATTGAATGTTGAGTATAGAGAATTGAGGATTGAGGATTGAGGATTGAGGATTGAGGATTGAGGATTGGAGGTTGAGGATTGGGGACTGAGGGTTGAGGGTTTAGTTGTGAGATTTGACGTTTGTGGATAGAGATTTGAAGATTGCAGATTGAGTATTGAATATTGAAAACTGTGAATAGATGATATTCTATTGAGGATTGAGGATTGACAGCTGATTGTTGAGGTCTGGGGTCTGAAGACTGACGATTCAGGATTGAGGATACAGGATTGAGGTTTGAGAACTCAGGATTGAGAATTGAGGATTGAGGATTGAGGATTGAAGATTGAGGATTGGGTATAGAGAATTGAAGAATGAGGATTGAGGATTGAGGATTGAGGATTGAGGATTGAAGATTGAGTATTGAGGATTGAAGACTGACGATTGAGGATTGAGGATTGAGGATTGAGGATTAAGAATTGAGAATTGAGGATTGAACATTCAAGATTGAGTATTGAGGATTGAAGTTTGAGGATTGAGGACTGAGGATTGAGGACTGAGGATTGAGGATTGAGGATTGAAGGTTGAGGATGAAGGCTGAGGATTGAGGTCTGAGGACTGATGACTGAGGATTGAGGATTGAGAATTGAGGATTGAGGATTGAGGATTGAGGATTGAAGATTGAGTATTGGGGATTAAAGTTTGAGAATTTAGGATTGGGGATTGATGATTGAGGATTGAAGATTGAGCATTGAAGATTGAGGATTGGGGACTGAGTGTTGAGGGTTGAGTGATGAGAATTGATGTTTGTGGATAGAGATTTGAAGATTGCAGACTGAGTATTGCGTATTGAAAACTCTGAACTGAGGATACTCTATTGAGGATTGAGGATTGACAACTGATTGTTGAGGACTGAGTGCTGAAGATTGAGGATTCAGGATTGAGGATTCAGGATTGTGGTTTTAGGACTGATGATTGAGTGTTGAGGTCTGAGGATTGAGGATTGAGGATTGAGAATTGAGGATTGAGGATTGAGGATTGAAGATTGAGGATTGAGGATTGAGGATTGAGCATTGAGGATTGAAGATTGAGGATTGGGGACTGAGTGTTGAGGGTTGAGTGATGAGAATTGATGTTTGTGGATAGAGATTTGCATATTGCAGATTGAGTATTGAGTATTGAAAACTGTGAATTAGTGATATTCTATTGAGGAATGAGGATTTACAACTGATTGTTGAGGTCTGAGGTCCGAAGATTGAGGATTCAGGATTGAGGATACAGGATTGAGGTTTGAGGACTGAGGATTGAGGATTGAGGATTGAGGATTGAGGATGGAGGATTGAGGATTGAAGATTGAGGATTGGGTATTGAGGATTGAAGAATGAGGAATGAGGATTGAGGATTGAGGATTGAAGATTGAGGATTGGGTATTGAGGATTGAAGAATGAGAATTGAGGGTTGAGGATTGAGGATTGAGGATTGAGGATTGAGGATAGAGGATTGAAGATTGAGGATTGCGTATTGAGGATTGAAGAATGAGGATTGAGGATTGAGGATTGAGGAATGAGGATCGAAGATTGAGTATAGAGGATTGAAGACTGACGATTGAGTATTGAGGATTGAGGATTGAACATTGAGGACTGAGTGTTAAGGGATGAGTAATGGGAATTGTTGTCTGTGGATAGAGGTTTGAAGATTGCAGATTGAGTATTATGTATTGAAAACTGTGAATTGAGGATATTCTATTGAGGATTGAGGATTGACAACTGATTGTTGAGGACTGAGGGCCGAAGATTGAGGATTCAGGATTGAGGGTTGTGGATTGAGGACGAGGACTGAGGGCTGAGTATTGATGTTTGAGGTCTGAGGATTGAGGATTGAGGATTTAGAATCGAGGATTGAGGATTGAGGATTGAAGATTGAGGATTGGGTATTGAGGATTGAAGATTGAGGATTGGGGATTGAGGATTGAGGATTGAGGATTGAAGATTGAGGATGAGGGCTGAGGGTTGAGGATTGCGGTTTGAGGACTGAGGGCTGAGGATTGAGGATTGAGGATTGAGGATGAGGGCTGAGGGTTGAGGATTGAGGTCTGAGGACTGAGGACTGAGGATTGAGGATTGAGAATTGAGGATTGAGGATTGAGGATTGAGAATTGAAGATTGAGTATTGGGGATTAAAGATTGAGAATTTAGGATTGGGGATTGATGATTGAGGATTGAAGATTGAGGATTGAAGATTGAGGATTGAAGATTGAGGATTGGGGACTGAGTGTTGAGGGTTGAGTGATGAGAATTGATGTTTGTGGATAGAGATTTGAAGATTGCAGACTGAGTATTGCGTATTGAAAACTCTGAACTGAGGATATTCTATTGAGGATTGAGGATTGACAACTGATTGTTGAGGACTGAGTATTGAAGATTGAGGACTCAGGATTGAGGATTCAGGATTGTGGTTTTAGGACTGAGGATTGAGGGTTGAGATCTGAGGATTGAGGATTGAGGATTGAGAATTGAGGATTGAGGATTGAGGATTGAAGATTGAGGATTGGGTATTGAGGATTGAAGAATGAGGATTGAGGATTGAGGATTGAGGATTGAGCATTGAAGAAAGAGTATTGAGGATTGAAGATTGAGGATTGGGGATTGAGGATTGAGGATTGAGGACTGAAGATTGAAGATTGAGGATGAGGGCTGAGGGTTGAGGATTGAGGTTTGAGGACTGAGGGCTGAGGATTGAGGATTGAGAGTTGAGGATTGAGGATTGAGGATTGAGGATTGTGAATGAGGGCTCAGGGTTGAGGATTGAGGTTTGAGTATAGAATCCTGAGAATTAAGGTTTTCTATTGAGTATTGAGAATTGAGGATTGACGGTTGAGTTTTGAGGATTGAGGATTGGGGATTGAGGATTGAGAATTGAGGATTGAGGATTGATGATTGAGGATTGTGAATGAGGGCTCAGGGCTGAGGATTGAGGTTTGAGTATAGAATCCTGAGAATTCAGGATATTCTATTGAGTATTGAGAATTGAGGGTTGATGGTTGAGTATTGAGGATTGAGGATTGAGGATTGAGGATTGAGTATTGAAGATTGAGGATTGATGATTGAGGATTGAGGATTGAGGATTGAGGATTGAGGATTGAAGATTGAGTTTTCAGGATTGAGGATTGAGGATTGACGATTGAGGATTGAGGATTGAGTATTGAGGATTGAAGATCGAGGATTGGGGACTGAGTGTTGAAGATTGAGGATTGAGGATTGAGTATTGAGGATTGAGGATTGAGGATTGAAGATTCAGAATTGAGGATTGAAGATTGAGGATTGGGGATTGAGGATTGTGCATTGAGGACTGAGTGTTGAGGGTTGAGTGATGAGAATTGATGATTGTGGATAAATGTTTGAAGATTGCAGATTGAGTATTAAGTATTGAAAACTGTGAATTGAGGATATTCTATTGAGGATTGAGGATTGACAACTGATTGTTGATGACTGAGGGCTGAAGATTGAGGATTCAGGAATGCGGATTCAGAATTGAGGTTCGAGGACTGAGGATTGAGGATTGAGGATTGAGAACTGAGGATTGAGGATTGAGGATTGAAGACTGAGGATTGGGTATTGAGGATTGAAGAATGAGGATTGAGGATTGAGGATTGAGGATTGAGGATTGAAGATTGAGGATTGAGGATTGAGTGTTGTGGATTGAGGACGAGGACTGAGGGCTGAGTATTGATGTTTGAGGTCTGAGGATTGAGGATTGAGGATTCAGAATTGAGGATTGAGGATTGAGGATTGAAGATTGAGGATTGGGTATTGAGGATTGAAGAATGAGGACTGAGGATTGAGGATCGAAGATTGAGTATAGAGGATTGAAGATTGACGATTGAGTATTGAGGGTTGAGGATTGAACATTGAGGACTGAGTGTTAAGGGATGAGTAATGGGAATTGTTGTCTGTGGATAGAGGTTTGAAGATTGCAGATTGAGTATTATGTATTGAAAACTGTGAATTGAGGATATTCTATTGAGGATTGAGGATTGACAACTGATTGTTGAGGACTGAGGGCCGAAGATTGAGGATTCAGGATTGAGGCTTCAGAATTGAGGTTTGAGGACTGAGGATCGGGGATTGAAGGTTGAGTACTGAGGATTGAAGGTTGAGGATTGACGATTGAGGATTGAGGATTGAGGATGAGGGCTGAGGGCTGAGGATTGAGGTTTGAGGACTGAGGACTGAGGATTGAGGATTGAGAATTGAGGATTGAGGATTGAGGATTGAAGATTGAGGATTGGGGATTGAGGATTGAAGAATGAGGATTGAGGATTGAGGATTAAGGATTGTGGATTGAGGATTGTTGATTGAGGACTGAAGATTGAGTATTGTGGATTAAAGATTGAGAACTGAGGATTGAGAATTGATGATTGAGGATTGAAGATTGAGGATTGGGGACTGAGTGTTGAGGGCTGAGTGATGAGAATTGATGTTTGTGGACAGAGATTTGAAGATTGCAGGTTGAATATTGAGTATTGAAAGGTGTGAATTGATGATATTCTATTGAGGATTGAGGATTGACAACTGATTGTTGAGGTCTCAGGTCTGAAGATTGAGGATTCAGGATAGAGGATTCAGGATTGAGGTTTGAGGACTGAGGATTGAGGATTGAGCATTGAGGATTGACCATCGAGGACTGAGGATTGAAGATTGAGGATTGAGGATTGAGGATGAGAGCTGAGGGTTGAGGATTGAGGTTTGAGGACTGAGGACTGAGGATCGAGGATTGAGAATTGAGGATTGAGGATTGAGGATTGAGGATTGAGGATTGAGGATTGAAGATTGAGGATTGGGGACTGAGTGTTGAGGTTTGAGTGATGAGAATTGATGTTTGTGGATAGAGATTTGGAGATTGCAGACTGAGTATTGCGTATTGATAACTCTGAACTGAGGATATTCTATTGAGGATTGAGGATTGACAACCCATTGTTGAGGACTGAGCGCTGAAGGTTGAGGACTCAGGATTGGGGATTCAGGATTGTGGTTTGAGGACTGAGGATTGAGGATTGAGGATTGTGGATTGAGGATTGATTATTGAGGATTGCAGATTGAGGATTGGGTATTGAGGATTGAACATTGAGGTTTGAGGATTGCGGATTGAGGATTGAGGATTGAGGATTGAGGATTGAAGAATGAATATTGATGATTGAAGATTGAGTATTGAGGATTGAGGGTTGTGGATTGAGGACGAGGACTGAGGGCTGAGTATTGATGTTTGAGGTCTGAGGATTGAGGATTGAGGATTGAGAATCGAGGATTGAGGATTGAGGATTGAAAATTGAGAATTGGGTATTGAGGATTGAAGGATGAGGAATGAGTATTGAGGATTGAGGATTGATGATTGAAGAAAGAGTATTGAGGATTGAAGATTGAGGATTGGGGATTGAGGATTGAGGATTGAGGATTGAAGATTGAGGATGAGGGCTGAGGGTTGAGGATTGCGGTTTGAGGACTGAGGGCTGAGGATTGAGGATTGAGGATTGAGGATGAGGGCTGAGGGTTGAGGATTGAGGTCTGAGGACTGAGGACTGAGGATTGAGGATTGAGAATTGAGGATTGAGGATTGAGGATTGAGGATTGAAGATTGAGTATTGGGGATTAATGTTTGAGAATTTAGGATTGGGGATTGATGATTGAGGATTGAAGATTGAGCATTGAAGATTGAGGATTGGGGACTGAGTGTTGAGGGTTGAGTGATGAGAATTGATGTTTGTGGATAGAGATTTGAAGATTGCAGACTGAGTATTGCGTATTGAAAACTCTGAACTGAGGATACTCTATTGAGGATTGAGGATTGACAACTGATTGTTGAGGACTGAGTGCTGAAGATTGAGGATTCAGGATTGAGGATTCAGGATTGTGGTTTTAGGACTGATGATTGAGTGTTGAGGTCTGAGGATTGAGGATTGAGGATTGAGAATTGAGGATTGAGGATTGAGGATTGAAGATTGAGGATTGGGTATTGAGGATTGAAGAATGAGGATTGAGGATTGAGGATTGAGGATTGAGCATTGGAGAAAGAGTATTGAGGATTGAAGATTGAGGATTGGGGATTGAGGATTGAGGATTGAGGATTGAAGATTGAGGATGAGGGCTGAGGGTTGAGGATTGAGGTTTGAGGACTGAGGGCTGAGAATTGAGCATTGAGAGTTGAGGATTGAGGATTGAGGATTGAGGATTGTGAATGAGGGCTCAGGGTTGAGGATTGAGGTTTGAGTATAGAATCCTGAGAATTAAGGTTTTCTATTGAGTATTGAGAATTGAGGATTGATGGTTGAGTATTGAGGATTGAGGATTGGGGATTGAGGATTGAGAATTGAGGATTGAGGGTTGAGGATTGAGGATTGTGAATGAGGGCTCAGGGCTGAGGATTGAGGTTTGAGTATAGAATCCTGAGAATTCAGGACATTCTATTGAGTATTGAGAATTGAGGATTGATGGTTGAGTATTGAGGATTGAGGATTGAGGATTGAGTATTGAGTATTGAAGATTAAGGATTGATGATTGAGGATTGAGGATTGAGGATTGAGGATTGAGGACTGAGGATTGAAGATTGGATATTCAGGATTGAGGATTGAGGATTGAGGATTGAGGATTGAGGATTGAGTATTGAGGATTGAAGATTGAGGATTGGGGACTGAGTGTTGAAGATTGTGGATTGAGGATTGCGTATTGAGGATTGAGGATTGAGGATTGAAGATTCAGTATTAAGGATTGAAGATTGAGGATTGAGGATTGAGGATTGAGCATTGAAGACTGAGTGCTGAGGGTTGAGTGATGAGAATTGATGATTGTGGATAGAAGTTTGAAGATTGCAGATTGAGTATTGAGTATTGAAAACTGTGAATGGAGGATATTCTACTGAGGATTGAGGATTGACAACTGATTGTTGATGACTGAGGGCTGAAGATTGAGGATTCAGAATTGCGGATTGAGAATTGAGGTTCGAGGACTGAGGATTGAGGATTGAGGATTGAGAATTGAGGTTTGGGGATTGAGGATTGAGGATTGAAGATTGGGTATTCAGGATTGAGGATTGAGGATTGAGGATTGAGGATTGAGTGTTGTGGATTGAGGACGAGGACTGAGGGCTGAGTATTGATGTTTGAGGTCTGAGGATTGAGGATTGAGGATTGAGAATTGAGGATTGAGGATTGAGGATTGAAGATTGAGGATTGGGTATTGAGGATTGAAGAATGAGGATTGAGGATTGAGGATTGAGGATTGAGGATTGAAGATTGAGGATTGAGGATTGAGTGCTGTGGATTGAGGACGAGGACTGAGGGCTGAGTATTGATGTTTGAGGTCTGAGGATTGAGGATTGAGGATTGAGAATTGAGTATTGATGTTTGAGGTCTGAGGATTGAGGATTGAGGGTTGAGAATTGAGGATTGAGGATTGAGGATTGAAGATTGAGGATTGGGTATTGAGGATTGAAGAATGAGGATTGAGGATTGAGGATTGAGTATTGAAGATTGAGGATTGATGGTTGAGGATTGAGGATTGAGGATTGAGGATTGAGGATTGAGGATTGAAGATTGAGTATTCAGGTTTGAGGGTTGAGGATTGAGGATTGAGGATTGAGGATTGAGTATTGAGGATTGAAGATTGAGGATTGGGGACTGAGGATTGAAGATTGAGGATTGGGTATTGAGGATTGAAGAATGAGGATAGAGGATTGAGGATTGAGGATTGAGGATTGAGGATAGAGGATTGAAGATTGAGGGTTGGGTATTGAGGATTGATGAATGAGGATTGAGGATTGAGGATTGAGGATTGAGGATCGAAGATTGAGTATAGAGGATTGAAGATTGACGATTGAGTATTGAGCATTGAGGATTGAGGATTGAGTATTGAGTATTGAAGATTAAGGATTGATGATTGAGGATTGAGGATTGAGGATTGAGGATTGAAGATTGGATATTCAGGATTGAGGATTGAGGATTGAGGATTGAGGATTGAGGATTGAGTATTGAGGATTGAAGATTGAGGATTGGGGACTGAGTGTTGAAGATTGAGGATTGAGGATTGCGTATTGAGGATTGAGGATTGAGGATTGAAGATTCAGTATTAAGGATTGAAGATTGAGGTTTGAGGATTGAGGATTGAGCATTGAAGACTGAGTGCTGAGGGTTGAGTGATGAGAATTGATGATTGTGGATAGAAGTTTGAAGATTGCAGATTGAGTATTGAGTATTGAAAACTGTGAATTGAGGATATTCTATTGAGGATTGAAGATTGACAACTGATTGTTGATGACTGAGGGCTGAAGATTGAGGATTCAGAATTGCGGATTCAGAATTGAGGTTCGAGGACTGAGGATTGAGGGTTGAGGATTGAGAATTGAGGTTTGAGGATTGAGGATTGAGGATTGAAGATTGAGTATTCAGGATTGAGGATTGAGGATTGAGGATTGAGGATTGAGGGTTGAGGATTGAGAATTGAGGATTGAGGATTGAAAATTGTGCATTGAGGATTGAAGTTTGAGGATTGAGGATTGAGGATTGAGTATTGAGTATTGAGGATTGAAGACTGAGTACTGAGGATTGGAGATTCAGAATTGAGGATTGAGGATTGTGGATTGAGGATTGCGGACTGAGGATTGAAGAGTCAGTATTGAGGATTGAAGATTGAGAATTGAGAATTGAGGATTGAACATTGAGGACTGAGTGTTGAGGGTTGAGTGATGAGAATTGATGTTTGTGGATAGAGATTTGAAGATTGCAGACTGAGTATTGCGTATTGATAACTCTGAACTGAGGATATTCTATTGAGGATTGAGGATTGACAACTCATTGTTGAGGACTGAGTGCTGGAGATTGAGGACTCAGGATTGGGGATTCAGGATTGTGGTTTGAGGACTGAGGATTGAGGATTGAGGATTGTGGATTGAGGATTGATTATTGAGGATTGAAGATTGAGGATTGGGTATTGAGGATTGAACATTGAGGTTTGAGGATTGAGGATTGAGGATTGAGGATTGAGGATTGAGGATTGAAGAATGAATATTGATGATTGAAGATTGAGGATTGAGGATTGAGGGTTGTGGATTCAGGACGAGGACTGAGGGCTGAGTATTGATGTTTGAGGTCTGAGGATTGAGGATTGAGGATTGAGAATCGAGGATTGAGGATTGAGGATTGAAGATTGAGGATTGGGTATTAAGGATTGAAGAATGAGGAATGAGGATTGAGGATTGAGGATTGAGGATTGAAGAAAGAGTGTTGAGGATTGAAGATTGAGGATTGGGGATTGAGGATTGATGATTGAGGATTGAAGATTGAGGATGAGGGCTGAGGGTTGAGGATTGCAGTTTGAGGACTGAGGGCTGAGGATTGAGGATTGAGGATTGCGGATGAGGGCTGAGGGTTGAGGATTGAGGTCTGAGGACTGAGGACTGAGGGTTGAGGATTGAGAATTGAGGATTGAGGATTGAGTATTGAAGATTGAGTATTGGGTATTGAGGATTGAAGAATGAGGATTGTGGATTGAGGATTGAGGATTGAGGATTGAGGATTGAAGATTGAGTATTGGGGATTAAAGGTTGAGAATTTAGGATTGGGGATTGATCATTGAGGATTGAAGATTGAGGATTGAAGATTGAGGACTGGGGACTGAGTGTTGAGGGTTGAGTGATGAGAATTGATGTTTGTGGATAGAGATTTGAAGATTGCAGACTGAGTATTGCGTATTGAAAACTCTGAACTGAGGATATTCTATTGAGGATTGAGGATTGACAACTGATTGTTGAGGACTGAGTGCTGAAGATTGAGGATTCAGGATTGAGGATTCAGGATTGTGGTTTGAGGACTGAGGATTGAGGATTGAGGATTGAGAATTGAGGATTGAGGATTGAGGATTGAAGATTGAGGATTGGGTATTGAGGATTGAAGAATGAGGATTGAGGATTGAGGATTGAGGATTGAGGATTGAAGAAAGAGTATTGAGGATTGAAGATTGAGGATTGGGGATTGAGGATTGAGGATTGAGGATTGAACATTGAGGATGAGGGCTGAGGCTTGAGGATTGAGGTTTGAGGACTGAGGGCTGAGGATTGAGGATTGAGAGTTGAGGATTGACGATTGAGGATTGAGGATTGTGAATGAGGGCTCAGGGTTGAGGATTGAGGTTTGAGTATAGAATCCTGAGAATTAAGGTTTTCTATTGAGTATTGAGAATTGAGGATTGATGGTTGAGTATTGAGGATTGAGGATTGGGGATTGAGGATTGAGAATTGAGGATTGAGGATTGAGGATTGAGGATTGTGAATGAGGGCTCAGGGTTGAGGATTGAGGTTTGAGTATAGAATCCTGTGAATTCAGGATATTATATTGAGTATTGAGAATTGAGGATTGATGTTTGAGTATTGACGATTGAGGATTGAGGATTGAGGATTGAGTATTGAAGATTGGTTATTGATGATTGAGGATTGAGGATTGAGGATTGAGGATTGAGTATTGAGGATTGAAGATTGAGGATTGGGGACTGAGGATTGAAGATTGAGGATTGAGGATTGAGTATTGAGGATTGAGGATTGTGGATTGAAGATTCAGTATTGAGGATTGAGGATTGAGGATTGAGGATTGAAGATTGAGGGTTGAGGATTGAGGATTGAGGATTGAAGATTGAGTATTGAGGATTGAAGATTGAGGATTGGGGATTGAGGATTGAGGATTGGGTATTGAGGATTGAAGAATGAGGATTGAGGATTGAGGATTGAGGATTGAGGATTGAAGAAAGAGTATTGAGGATTTAAGATTGAGGATTGGGGATTGAGGATTGAGGATTGAGGATTGAAGATTGAGGATGAGGGCTGAGGGTTGAGGATTGAGGTTTGAGGACTGAGGGCTGAGGATTGAGGATTGAGAGTTGAGGATTGAGGATTGAGGATTGAGGATTGTGAATGAGGGCTCAGGGTTGAGGATTGAGGTTTGAGTATAGAATCCTGAGAATTAAGGTTTTCTATTGAGTATTGAGAATTGAGGATTGATGGTTGAGTATTGAGGATTGAGGATTGGGGAATTGAGGATTGAGCATTGAGGATTGAGGATTGAGGATTGAGGATTGAGGATTGTGAATCAGGGCTCAGGGCTGAGGATTGAGGTTTGAGTATAGAATCCTGAGAATTCAGGATATTCTATTGAGTATTGAGAATTGAGGATTGATGGTTGAGTATTGAGGATTGAGGATTGAGGATTGAGGATTGAGTATTGAAGATTGAGGATTGATGATTGAGGATTGAGGATTGAGGATTGAGGATTGAGGATTGAGGATTGAAGATTGAGTATTCAGGATTGAGGGTTGAGGATTGAGGATTGAGGATTGAGGATTGAGTATTGAGGATTGAAGATTGAGGATTGGAGACTGAGTGTTGAAGATTGAGGATTGAGGATTGAGTATTGAGGATTGAGGATTGAAGATTCAGTATTGAGGATTGAAGATTGAGGATTGAGGATTGAGGATTGAGCATTGAGGACTGAGTGTTGAGGGTTGAGTGATGAGAATTGATGATTGTGGATAGAAGTTTGAAGATTGCAGATTGAGTATTGAGTATTCACAACTGTGAATTGAGGATATTCTATTGAGGATTGAGGATTGACAACTGATTGTTGAGGACTGAGTGCTGAAGATTGAGGATTCAGGAATGCGGATTCAGAATTGAGGTTCGAAGACTGAGGATTGAGGGTTGAGGATTGATAATTGAGGATTGAGGATTGAAAATTGAGCATTGAGGATTGAAGTTTGAGGATTGATGATTGAGGATTGAGGATTGACGATTGAGGATTGAAGATTGAGGATGAGGGCTGAGGGTTGAGGATTGAGGTTTGAGGACTGAGGACTGAGGGTTAAGGATTGAGAATTGAGGATTGAGGATAGACGATTGAAGATTGAGGATTGGGTATTGAAGATTGAGGATTGGGGATTGAGGATTGAGGATTGAGGATCGAAGATTGAGGATGAGGTCTGAGGGTTGAGGATTGAGGTTAGAGGACTGAGGGCTGAGGATTGAGGATTGAGAATTGAGGATTGAGGATTGAGGATTGAGGATTGTGAATGAGGGCTCAGGGTTGAGAATTGAGGTTTGAGTATAGAATCCTGAGAATACAGGATATTCTATTGAGTATTGAGAATTGAGGATTGATGTTTGAGTATTGAGGTTTGAGGATTGAGGATTGAGGATTGAGTATTGAAGATTGAGGATTGATGATTGAGTATTGAGTATTGAGGATTGAAGACTGAGTACTGAGGATTGGAGATTGAGAATTGAGGATTGAGGATTGTGGATTGAGGATTGCGGACTGAGGATTGAAAAGTCAGTATTGAGGATTGAAGATTGAGAATTGAGAATTGAGGGTTGAACATTGAGGACTGAGTGTTGAGGGTTGAGTGATGAGAATTGATGTTTGTGGATAGAGATTTGAAGATTGCAGACTGAGTATTGCGTATTGATAACTCTGAACTGAGGATATTCTATTGAGGATTGAGGATTGACAACTCATTGTTGAGGACTGAGTGCTGAAGATTGAGGACTCAGGATTGGGGTTTCAGGATTGTGGTTTGAGGACTGAGGATTGAGGATTGAGGATTGTGGATTGAGGATTGATTATTGAGGATTGAAGATTGAGGATTGGGCATTGAGGATTGAACATTGAGGTTTGAGGATTGAGGATTGAGGATTGAGGATTGAGGATTGAGGATTGAAGAATGAATATTGATGATTGAAGATTGAGGATTGAGGATTGAGGGTTGTGGATTCAGGACGAGGACTGAGGGCTGAGTATTGATGTTTGAGGTCTGAGGATTGAGGATTGAGGATTGAGAATCGAGGATTGAGGATTGAGGAATGAAGATTGAGGATTGGGTATTAAGGATTGAAGAATGAGGAATGAGGATTAGAGGATTGAGGATTGAAGATTGAGGATTGGGTATTGAGGATTGAAGAATGAGGATTGAGGATTGAGGATTGAGGATTGAGGATTGAGGATTGAGGATAGAGGATTGAAGATTGAGGATTGGGTAATGAGGATTGAAGAATGAGGATTGAGGATTGAGGATTGAGGAATGAGGATCGAAGATTGAGTATAGAGGATTGAAGATTGACGATTGAGTATTGAGGATTGAGGATTGAACATTGAGGACTGAGTGTTAAGGGATGAGTAATGGGAATTGTTGTCTGTGGATAGAGGTTTGAAGATTGCAGATTGAGTATTATGTATTGAAAACTGCGAATTGAGGATATTCTATTGAGGATTGAGGATTGACAACTGATTGTTGAGGACTGAGGGCCGAAGATTGAGGATTCAGGATTGAGGGTTGTGGATTGAGGACGAGGACTGAGGGCTGAGTATTGATGTTTGAGGCCTGAGGATTGAGGATTGAGGATTGAGAATCGAGGATTGAGGATTGAGGATTGAAGATTGACGATTGGGTATTGAGGATTGAAGAATGAGGAATGAGGATTGAGGATTGAGGATTGAGGATTGAAGAAAGAGTACTGAGGATTGAAGATTGAGGATTGGGGATTGAGGATTGAGGATTGAGGATTGAAGATTGAGGATGGGGGCTGAGGGTTGAGGATTGCGGTTTGAGGACTGAGGGCTGAGGATTGAGGATTGAGGATTGAGGATGAGGGCTGAGGGTTGAGGATTGAGGATTCAGGATTGAGGATTGAGGATTGAGTATTGAGGATTGAAGATTGAGGATTGGAGACTGAGTGTTGAAGATTGAGGATTGAGGATTGAGTATTGAGGATTGAGGATTGAGGATTGAAGATTCAGTATTGAGGATTGAAGATTGAGGATTGAGGATTGAGGATTGAGCATTGAGGACTGAGTGTTGAGGGTTGAGTGATGAGAATTGATGATTGTGGATAGAAGTTTGAAGATTGCAGACTGAGTATTGCGTATTGAAAACTCTGAACTGAGGATATTCTATTGAGGATTGAGGATTGACAACTGATTGTTGAGGACTGAGTGCTGAAGATTGAGGATTCAGGATTGAGGATTCAGGATTGTGGTTTTAGGACTGAGGATTGAGGGTTGAGATCTGAGGATTGAGGATTGAGGATTGAGAATTGAGGATTGAGGATTGAGGATTGAAGATTGAGGATTGGGTATTGAGGATTGAAGAATGAGGATTGAGGATTGAGGATTGAGGATTGAGCATTGAAGAAAGAGTATTGAGGATTGAAGATTGAGGATTGGGGATTGAGGATTGAGGATTGAGGATTGAAGATTGAAGATTGAGGATGAGGGCTGAGGGTTGAGGATTGAGGTTTGAGGACTGAGGGCTGAGGATTGAGGGTTGAGAGTTGAGGATTGAGGATTGAGGATTGAGGATTGTGAATGAGGGCTCAGGGTTGAGGATTGAGGTTTGAGTATAGAATCCTGAGAATTAAGGTTTTCTATTGAGTATTGAGAATTGAGGATTGATGGTTGAGTATTGAGGATTGAGGATTGGGGATTGAGGATTGAGGATTGAGGATTGAGGATTGTGAATGAGGGCTCAGGGCTGAGGATTGAGGTTTGAGAATAGAATCCTGAGAATTCAGGATATTCTATTGAGTATTGAGAATTGAGGGTTGATGGTTGAGTATTGAGGATTGAGTATTGAAGATTGAGGATTGATGATTGAGGATTGAGGATTGAGGATTGAGGATTGAGGATTGAGGATTGAGGATTGAAGATTGAGTTTTCAGGATTGAGGATTGAGGATTGACGATTGAGGATTGAGGATTGAGTATTGAGGATTGAAGATTGAGGATTGGGGACTGAGTGTTGAAGATTGAGGTTTGAGGATTGAGTATAGAGGATTGAGGATTGAGGATTGAAGATTCAGAATTGAGGATTGAAGATTGAGGATTGGGGATTAAGGATTGTGCATTGAGGACTGAGTGTTGAGGGTTGAGTGATGAGAATTGATGATTGTGGATAAAAGTTTGAAGATTGCAGATTGAGTATTGAGTATTGAAAACTGTGAATTGAGGATATTCTATTGAGGATTGAGGATTGACAACTGATTGTTGATGACTGAGCGCTGAAGATTGAGGAATCAGGAATGCGGATTCAGAATTGAGGTTCGAGGACTGAGGATTGAGGATTGAGGATTGAGAATTGAGGTTTGAGGATTGAGGATTGAGGATTGAAGATTGAGTATTCAGGATTGAGGATTGAGGATTGAGGATTGAGGATTGAAGAATGAGGATTGAGGATTGAGGATTAAGGATTGAGGATTGAAGAAAGAGTATTGAGGATTTAAGATTGAGGATTGGGGATTGAGGATTGAGGATTGAGGATTGAGGATTGAAGATTGAGGATGAGGGCTGAGGGTTGAGGATTGAGGTTTGAGGACTGAGGGCTGAGGATTGAGGATTGAGAGTTGAGGATTGAGGATTGAGGATTGAGGATTGTGAATGAGGGCTCAGGGTTGAGGATTGAGGTTTGAGTATAGAATCCTGAGAATTAAGGTTTTCTATTGAGTATTGAGAATTGAGGATTGATGGTTGAGTATTGAGGATTGAGGATTGGGGAATTGAGGATTGAGCATTGAGGATTGAGGATTGAGGATTGAGGATTGAGGATTGTGAATCAGGGCTCAGGGCTGAGGATTGAGGTTTGAGTATAGAATCCTGAGAATTCAGGATATTCTATTGAGTATTGAGAATTGAGGATTGATGGTTGAGTACTGAGGATTGAGGATTGAGGATTGAGGATTGAGTATTGAAGATTGAGGATTGATGATTGAGGATTGAGGATTGAGGATTGAGGATTGAGGATTGAGGATTGAAGATTGAGTATTCAGGATTGAGGATTGAGGATTGAGGATTGAGGATTGAGGATTGAGTATTGAGGATTGAAGATTGAGGATTGGAGACTGAGTGTTGAAGATTGAGGATTGAGGATTGAGTATTGAGGATTGAGGATTGAGGATTGAAGATTCAGTATTGAGGATTGAAGATTGAGGATTGAGGATTGAGGATTGAGCATTGAGGACTGAGTGTTGAGGGTTGAGTGATGAGAATTGATGATTGTGGATAGAAGTTTGAAGATTGCAGATTGAGTATTGAGTATTCACAACTGTGAATTGAGGATATTCTATTGAGGATTGAGTATTGACAACTGATTGTTGAGGACTGAGTGCTGAAGATTGAGGATTCAGGAATGCGGATTCAGAATTGGGGTTCGAAGACTGAGGATTGAGGGTTGAGGATTGATAATTGAGGATTGAGGATTGAAAATTGAGCATTGAGGATTGAAGTTTGAGGATTGAGGATTGAGGATTGAGGATTGAGGATTGAGGATTGAAGATTGAGGATGAGGGCTGAGGGTTGAGGGTTGAGGTTTGAGGACTGAGGACTGAGGGTTAAGGATTGAGAATCGAGGATTGAGGATTGACGATTGAAGATTGAGGATTGGGTATTGAAGATTGAGGATTGGGGATTGGGTATTGAGGATTGAACATTGAGGTTTGAGGATTGAGGATTGAGGATTGAGGATTGAGGATTGAGGATTGAAGAATGAATATTGTGGATTCAGGACGAGGACTGAGGGCTGAGTATTGATGTTTGAGGTCTGAGGATTGAGGATTGAGGATTGAGAATCGAGGATTGAGGATTGAGGATTGAAGATTGAGGATTGGGTATTAAGGATTGAAGAATGAGGAATGAGGATTGAGGATTGAGGATTGAAGATTGAGGATTGGGTATTGAGGATTGAAGAATGAGGATTGAGGATTGAGGATTGAGGATTGAGGATTGAGGATTGAGGATAGAGGATTGAAGATTGAGGATTGGGTATTGAGGATTGAAGAATGAGGATTGAGGATTGAGGATTGAGGAATGAGGATCGAAGATTGAGTATAGAGGATTGAAGGTTGACGATTGAGTATTGAGGATTGAGGATTGAACATTGAGGACTGAGTGTTAAGGGATGAGTAATGGGAATTGTTGTCTGTGGATAGAGGTTTGAAGATTGCAGATTGAGTATTATGTATTGAAAACTGTGAATTGAGGATATTCTATTGAGGATTGAGGATTGACAACTGATTGTTGAGGACTGAGGGCCGAAGATTGAGGATTCAGGAATGCGGATTCAGAATTGAGGTTCGAGGACTGAGGATTGAGGATTGAGGATTGAGAATTGAGGTTTGAGGATTGAGGATTGAGGATTGAAGATTGAGTATTCAGGATTGAGGATTGAGGATTGAGGATTGAAGAAAGAGTATTGAGGATTGAAGATTGAGGATTGGGGATTGAGGATTGAGGATTGAGGATTGAAGATTGAGGATGAGGGCTGAGGGTTGAGGATTGCGGTTTGAGGACTGAGGGCTGAGGATTGAGCATTGAGGATTGAGGATGAGGGCTGAGGGTTGAGGATTGAGGTCTGAGAACTGAGGACTGAGGATTGAGGATTGAGAATTGAGGATTGAGGATAGAGGATTGAGAATTGAAGATTGAGTATTGGGGATTAAAGATTGAGAATTTAGGATTGGGGATTGATGATTGAGGATTGAAGATTGAGGATAGAAGATTGAGGATTGAAGATTGAGGATTGGGGACTGAGTGTTGAGGGTTGAGTGATGAGAATTGATGTTCGTGGATAGAGATTTGAAGATTGCAGACTGAGTATTGCGTATTGAAAACTCTGAACTGAGGATATTCTATTGAGGATTGAGGATTGACAACTGATTGTTGAGGACTGAGTGCTGAAGATTGAGGATTCAGGATTGAGGATTCAGGATTGTGGTTTTAGGACTGAGGATTGAGGGTTGAGATCTGAGGATTGCGGATTGAGGATTGAGAATTGAGGATTGAGGATTGAGGATTGAAGATTGAGGATTGGGTATTGAGGATTGAAGAATGAGGATTGAGGATTGAGGATTGAGGATTGAGCATTGAAGAAAGAGTATTGAGGATTGAAGATTGAGGATTGGGGATTGAGGATTGAGGATTGAGGATTGAAGATTGAAGATTGAGGATGAGGGCTGAGGGTTGAGGATTGAGGTTTGAGGACTGAGGGCTGAGGATTGAGGATTGAGGATTGAGGATTGTGAATGAGGGCTCAGGGTTGAGGATTGAGGTTTGAGTGTAGAATCCTGAGAATTAAGGTTTTCTATTGAGTATTGAGAATTGAGGATTGATGGTTGAGTATTGCGGATTGAGGATTGGGGATTGAGGATTGAGAATTGAGGATTGAGGATTGAGGATTGAGGATTGTGAATGAGGGCTCAGGGCTGAGGATTGAGGTTTGAGAATAGAATCCTGAGAATTCAGGATATTCTATTGAGTATTGAGAATTGAGGGTTGATGGTTGAGTATTGAGGATTGAGGATTGAGGATTGAGGATTGAGTATTGAAGATTGAGGATTGATGATTGAGGATTGAGGATTGAGGATTGAGGATTGAGGATTGAAGATTGAGTTTTCAGGATTGAGGATTGAGGATTGACGATTGAGGATTGGGGATTGAGGATTGAGGATTGAGGATTGAAGATTGAGGATGAGGGCTGAGGGTTGAGGATTGCGGTTTGAGGACTGAGGGCTGAGGATTGAGGATTGAGGATTGAGGATGAGGGCTGAGGGTTGAGGATTGAGGTCTGAGGACTGAGGACTGAGGATTGAGGATTGAGAATTGAGGATTGAGGATTGAGGATTGAGGATTGAAGATTGAGTATTGGGGATGAAAGATTGAGAATTTAGGATTGGGGATTGATGATTGAGGATTGAAGATTGAGCATTGAAGATTGAGGATTGGGGACTGAGTGTTGAGGGTTGAGTGATGAGAATTGATGTTTGTGGATAGAGATTTGAAGATTGCAGACTGAGTATTGCGTATTGAAAACTCTGAACTGAGGATACTCTATTGAGGATTGAGGATTGACAACTGATTGTTGAGGACTGAGTGCTGAAGATTGAGGATTCAGGATTGAGGATTCAGGATTGTGGTTTTAGGACTGAGGATTGAGTGTTGAGGTCTGAGGATTGAGGATTGAGGATTGAGAATTGAGGATTGAGGATTGAGGATTGAAGATTGAGGATTGGGTATTGAGGATTGAAGAATGAGGATTGAGGACTGAGGATTGAGGATTGAGCATTGAAGAAAGAGTATTGAGGATTGAAGATTGAGGATTGGGGATTGAGGATTGAGGATTGAGGATTGAAGATTGAGGATGAGGGCTGAGGGTTGAGGATTGAGGTTTGAGGACTGAGGGCTGAGGATTGAGGATTGAGAGTTGAGGGTTGAGGATTGAGGATTGAGGATTGTGAATGAGGGCTCAGGGTTGAGGATTGAGGTTTGAGTATAGAATCCTGAGAATTAAGGTCTTCTATTGAGTATTGAGAATTGAGGATTGATGGTTGAGTATTGAGGATTGAGGATTGGGGATTGAGGATTGAGAATTGAGGATTGAGGGTTGAGGATTGAGGATTGTGAATGAGGGCTCAGGGCTGAGGATTGAGGTTTGAGTATAGAATCCTGAGAATTCAGGACATTCTATTGAGTATTGAGAATTGAGGATTGATGGTTGAGTATTGAGGATTGAGGATTGAGGATTGAGTATTGAGTATTGAAGATTAAGGATTGATAATTGAGGATTGAGGATTGAGGATTGAGGATTGCGGACTGAGGATTGAAGATTGGGTATTCAGGATTGAGGATTGAGGATTGAGGATTGAGGATTGAGGATTGAGTATTGAGGATTGAAGATTGAGGATTGGGGACTGAGTGTTGAAGATTGAGGATTGAGGATTGCGTATTGAGGATTGAGGATTGAGGATTGAAGATTCAGTATTAAGGATTGAAGATTGAGGATTGAGGATTGAGGATTGAGCATTGAAGACTGAGTGCTGAGGGTTGAGTGATGAGAATTGATGATTGTGGATAGAAGTTTGAAGATTGCAGATTGAGTATTGAGTATTGAAAACTGTGAATTGAGGATATTCGATTGAGGATTGAGGATTGACAACTGATTGTTGATGACTGAGGGCTGAAGATTGAGGATTCAGAATTGCGGATTCAGAATTGAGGTTCGAGGACTGAGGATTGAGGATTGAGGATTGAGGATTGAAGATTGAGGATTGGGTATTGAGGATTGAAGAATGAGGATAGAGGATTGAGGATTGAGGATTGAGGATTGAGGATTGAGGATTGAGGATTGAAGATTGAGTATTGAGGATTGAGGATTGAGGATTGAGGATGAGGGCTGAGGGTTGAGGATTGAAGTTTGAGGACTGAGGACTGAGGATTGAGGATTGGGAATTGAGGATTGAGGATTGAGGATTGAAGATTGAGGATTGGGTATTGAGGATTGAAGAATGAGGATTGAGGATTGAGGATTGAGGATTGAGGATTGAGGATTGAGGATTGAGGATTTAAGATTGAGTATTTTGGATTAAAGATTGAGAACCGAGGATTGAGAATTGATGATTGAGGATTGAAGATTGAGGATTGGGGACTGAGTGTTGAGGGCTGAGTGATGAGAATTGATGTTTGTGGACAGAGATTTGAAGATTGCAGACTGAGTATTGCGTATTGATAACTCTGAACTGAGGATATTCTATTGAGGATTGAGGATTGACAACTCATTGTTGAGGACTGAGTGCTGAAGATTGAGGACTCAGGATTGGGGATTCAGGATTGTGGTTTGAGGACTGAGGATTGAGGATTGAGGATTGTGGATTGAGGATTGATTATTGAGGATTGAAGATTGAGGATTGGGTATTGAGGATTGAACATTGAGGTTTGAGGATTGAGGATTGAGGATTGAGGATTGAGGATTGAGGATTGAAGAATGAATATTGATGATTGAAGATTGAGGATTGAGGATTGAGGGTTGTGGATTGAGGACGAGGACTGAGGGCTGAGTATTGATGTTTGAGGTCTGTGAGTTGAGGATTGTGGATTGAGAATCGAGGATTGAGGATTGAGGATTGAAGATTGAGGATTGGGTATTGAGGATTGAAGAATGAGGAATGAGGATTGAGGATTGAGGATTGAGGATTGAAGAAAGAGTATTGAGGATTGAAGATTGAGGATTGGGGATTGAGGATTGAGGATTGAGGATTGAAGATTGAGGATGAGGGCTGAGGGTTGAGGATTGCGGTTTGAGGACTGAGGGCTGAGGATTGAGGATTGAGGATTGAGGATGAGGGCTGAGGGTTGAGGATTGAGGTCTGAGGACTGAGGACTGAGGATTGAGGATTGAGAATTGAGGATTGAGGATTGAGGATTGAAGATTGAGGATTGGGTATTGAGGATTGAAGAATGAGGATTGAGGATTGAGGATTGAGGATTGAGGATTGAGGATTGAAGATTGAGTATTGGGGATTAAAGATTGAGAATTTAGGATTGGGGATTGATGATTGAGGATTGAAGATTGAGGATTGAAGATTGAGGATTGGGGACTGAGTGTTGAGGATTGAAGATTGAGGATGAGGGCTGAGGGTTGAGGATTGAGGTTTGAGGACTGAGGACTGAGGGTTAAGGATTGAGAATTGAGGATTGAGGATAGACGATTGAAGATTGAGGATTGGGTATTGAAGATTGAGGATTGGGGATTGAGGATTGAGGATTGAGGATCGAAGATTGAGGATGAGGTCTGAGGGTTGAGGATTGAGGTTAGAGGACTGAGGGCTGAGGATTGAGGATTGAGAATTGAGGATTGAGGATTGAGGATTGAGGATTGTGAATGAGGGCTCAGGGTTGAGAATTGAGGTTTGAGTATAGAATCCTGAGAATACAGGATATTCTATTGAGTATTGAGAATTGAGGATTGATGTTTGAGTATTGAGGTTTGAGGATTGAGGATTGAGGATTGAGTATTGAAGATTGAGGATTGATGATTGAGTATTGAGTATTGAGGATTGAAGACTGAGTACTGAGGATTGGAGATTGAGAATTGAGGATTGAGGATTGTGGATTGAGGATTGCGGACTGAGGATTGAAAAGTCAGTATTGAGGATTGAAGATTGAGAATTGAGAATTGAGGATTGAACATTGAGGACTGAGTGTTGAGGGTTGAGTGATGAGAATTGATGTTTGTGGATAGAGATTTGAAGATTGCAGACTGAGTATTGCGTATTGATAACTCTGAACTGAGGATATTCTATTGAGGATTGAGGATTGACAACTCATTGTTGAGGACTGAGTGCTGAAGATTGAGGACTCAGGATTGGGGTTTCAGGATTGTGGTTTGAGGACTGAGGATTGAGGATTGAGGATTGTGGATTGAGGATTGATTATTGAGGATTGAAGATTGAGGATTGGGTATTGAGGATTGAACATTGAGGTTTGAGGATTGAGGATTGAGGATTGAGGATTGAGGATTGAGGATTGAAGAATGAATATTGATGATTGAAGATTGAGGATTGAGGATTGAGGGTTGTGGATTCAGGACGAGGACTGAGGGCTGAGTATTGATGTTTGAGGTCTGAGGATTGAGGATTGAGGATTGAGAATCGAGGATTGAGGATTGAGGAATGAAGATTGAGGATTGGGTATTAAGGATTGAAGAATGAGGAATGAGGATTGAGGATTGAGGATTGAAGATTGAGGATTGGGTATTGAGGATTGAAGAATGAGGATTGAGGATTGAGGATTGAGGATTGAGGATTGAGGATTGAGGATAGAGGATTGAAGATTGAGGATTGGGTAATGAGGATTGAAGAATGAGGATTGAGGATTGAGGATTGAGGAATGAGGATCGAAGATTGAGTATAGAGGATTGAAGATTGACGATTGAGTATTGAGGATTGAGGATTGAACATTGAGGACTGAGTGTTAAGGGATGAGTAATGGGAATTGTTGTCTGTGGATAGAGGTTTGAAGATTGCAGATTGAGTATTATGTATTGAAAACTGTGAATTGAGGATATTCTATTGAGGATTGAGGATTGACAACTGATTGTTGAGGACTGAGGGCCGAAGATTGAGGATTCAGGATTGAGGGTTGTGGATTGAGGACGAGGACTGAGGGCTGAGTATTGATGTTTGAGGTCTGAGGATTGAGGATTGAGGATTGAGAATCGAGGATTGAGGATTGAGGATTGAAGATTGACGATTGGGTATTGAGGATTGAAGAATGAGGAATGAGGATTGAGGATTGAGGATTGAGGATTGAAGAAAGAGTATTGAGGATTGAAGATTGAGGATTGGGGATTGAGGATTGAGGATTGAGGATTGAAGATTGAGGATGGGGGCTGAGGGTTGAGGATTGCGGTTTGAGGACTGAGGGCTGAGGATTGAGGATTGAGGATTGAGGATGAGGGCTGAGGGTTGAGGATTGAGGTCTGAGGACTGAGGACTGAGGATTGAGGATTGAGAATTGAGGATTGAGGATTGAGGATTGAGAATTGAAGATTGAGTATTGGGGATTAAAGATTGAGAATTTAGGATTGGGGATTGATGATTGAGGATTGAAGATTGAGGATAGAAGATTGAGGATTGAAGATTGAGGATTGGGGACTGAGTGTTGAGGGTTGAGTGATGAGAATTGATGTTTGTGGATAGAGATTTGAAGATTGCAGACTGAGTATTGCGTATTGAAAACTCTGAACTGAGGATATTCTATTGAGGATTGAGGATTGACAACTGATTGTTGAGGACTGAGTGCTGAAGATTGAGGATTCAGGATTGAGGATTCAGGATTGTGGTTTTAGGACTGAGGATTGAGGGTTGAGATCTGAGGATTGAGGATTGAGGATTGAGAATTGAGGATTGAGGATTGAGGATTGAAGATTGAGGATTGGGTATTGAGGATTGAAGAATGAGGATTGAGGATTGAGGATTGAGGATTGAGCATTGAAGAAAGAGTATTGAGGATTGAAGATTGAGGATTGGGGATTGAGGATTGAGGATTGAGGATTGAAGATTGAAGATTGAGGATGAGGGCTGAGGGTTGAGGATTGAGGTTTCAGGACTGAGAGCTGAGGATTGAGGATTGAGAGTTGAGGATTGAGGATTGAGGATTGAGGATTGTGAATGAGGGCTCAGGGTTGAGGATTGAGGTTTGAGTATAGAATCCTGAGAATTAAGGTTTTCTATTGAGTATTGAGAATTGAGGATTGATGGTTGAGTATTGAGGATTGAGGATTGGGGATTGAGGATTGAGGATTGAGGATTGAGGATTGTGAATGAGGGCTCAGGGCTGAGGATTGAGGTTTGAGAATAGAATCCTGAGAATTCAGGATATTCTATTGAGTATTGAGAATTGAGGGTTGATGGTTGAGTATTGAGGATTGAGTATTGAAGATTGAGGATTGATGATTGAGGATTGAGGATTGAGGATTGAGGATTGAGGATTGAGGATTGAGGATTGAAGATTGAGTTTTCAGGATTGAGGATTGAGGATTGACGATTGAGGATTGAGGATTGAGTATTGAGGATTGAAGATTGAGGATTGGGGACTGAGTGTTGAAGATTGAGGTTTGAGGATTGAGTATAGAGGATTGAGGATTGAGGATTGAAGATTCAGAATTGAGGATTGAAGATTGAGGATTGGGGATTAAGGATTGTGCATTGAGGACTGAGTGTTGAGGGTTGAGTGATGAGAATTGATGATTGTGGATAAAAGTTTGAAGATTGCAGATTGAGTATTGAGTATTGAAAACTGTGAATTGAGGATATTCTATTGAGGATTGAGGATTGACAACTGATTGTTGATGACTGAGCGCTGAAGATTGAGGATTCAGGAATGCGGATTCAGAATTGATGTTCGAGGACTGAGGATTGAGGATTGAGGATTGAGAATTGAGGTTTGAGGATTGAGGATTGAGGATTGAAGATTGAGTATTCAGGATTGAGGATTGAGGATTGAGGATTGAGGATTGAAGAATGAGGATTGAGGATTGAGGATTGAGGATTGAGGATTGAAGAAAGAGTATTGAGGATTTAAGATTGAGGATTGGGGATTGAGGATTGAGGATTGAGGATTGAGGATTGAAGATTGAGGATGAGGGCTGAGGGTTGAGGATTGAGGATTGAGGATTGAGGATTGAGGATTGAGGATTGTGAATGAGGGCTCAGGGTTGAGAATTGAGGTTTGAGTATAGAATCCTGAGAATACAGGATATTCTATTGAGTATTGAGAATTGAGGATTGATGTTTGAGTATTGAGGATTGAGGACTGAGGATTGAGGATTGAGTACTGAAGATTGAGGATTGATGATTGAGTATTGAGTATTGAGGATTGAAGACTGAGTACTGAGGATTGGAGATTGAGAATTGAGGATTGAGGATTGTGGATTGAGGATTGCGGACTGAGGATTGAAGAGTCAGTATTGAGGATTGAAGATTGAGAATTGAGAATTGAGGATTGAACATTGAGGACTGAGTGATGAGGGTTGAGTGATGAGAATTGATGTTTGTGGATAGAGATTTGAAGATTGCAGACTGAGTATTGCGTATTGATAACTCTGAACTGAGGATATTCTATTGAGGATTGAGGATTGACAACTCATTGTTGAGGACTGAGTGCTGAAGATTGAGGACTCAGGATTGGGGATTCAGGATTGTGGTTTGAGGACTGAGGATTGAGGATTGAGGATTGTGGATTGAGGATTGATTATTGAGGATTGAAGATTGAGGATTGGGTATTGAGGATTGAACATTGAGGTTTGAGGATTGAGGATTGAGGATTGAGGATTGAGGATTGAGGATTGAAGAATGAATATTGATGATTGAAGATTGAGGATTGAGGATTGAGGGTTGTGGATTCAGGACGAGGACTGAGGGCTGAGTATTGATGTTTGAGGTCTGAGGATTGAGGATTGAGGATTGAGAATCGAGGATTGAGGATTGAGGATTGAAGATTGAGGATTGGGTATTAAGGATTGAAGAATGAGGAATGAGGATTGAGGATTGAGGATTGAAGATTGAGGATTGGGTATTGAGGATTGAAGAATGAGGATTGAGGATTGAGGATTGAGGATTGAGGATTGAGGATTGAGGATAGAGGATTGAAGATTGAGGATTGGGTATTGAGGATTGAAGAATGAGGATTGAGGATTGAGGATTGAGGAATGAGGATCGAAGATTGAGTATAGAGGATTGAAGGTTGACGATTGAGTATTGAGGATTGAGGATTGAACATTGAGGACTGAGTGTTAAGGGATGAGTAATGGGAATTGTTGTCTGTGGATAGAGGTTTGAAGATTGCAGATTGAGTATTATGTATTGAAAACTGTGAATTGAGGATATTCTATTGAGGATTGAGGATTGACAACTGATTGTTGAGGACTGAGGGCCGAAGATTGAGGATTCAGGAATGCGGATTCAGAATTGAGGTTCGAGGACTGAGGATTGAGGATTGAGGATTGAGAATTGAGGTTTGAGGATTGAGGATTGAGGATTGAGGATTGAAGATTGAGTATTCAGGATTGAGGATTGAGGATTGAGGATTGAAGAAAGAGTATTGAGGATTGAAGATTGAGGATTGGGGATTGAGGATTGAGGATTGAGGATTGAAGATTGAGGATGAGGGCTGAGGGTTGAGGATTGCGGTTTGAGGACTGAGGGCTGAGGATTGAGGATTGAGGATTGAGGATGAGGGCTGAGGGTTGAGGATTGAGGTCTGAGAACTGAGGACTGAGGATTGAGGATTGAGAATTGAGGATTGAGGATAGAGGATTGAGAATTGAAGATTGAGTATTGGGGATTAAAGATTGAGAATTTAGGATTGGGGATTGATGATTGAGGATTGAAGATTGAGGATAGAAGATTGAGGATTGAAGATTGAGGATTGGGGACTGAGTGTTGAGGGTTGAGTGATGAGAATTGATGTTTGTGGATAGAGATTTGAAGATTGCAGACTGAGTATTGCGTATTGAAAACTCTGAACTGAGGATATTCTATTGAGGATTGAGGATTGACAACTGATTGTTGAGGACTGAGTGCTGAAGATTGAGGATTCAGGATTGAGGATTCAGGATTGTGGTTTTAGGACTGAGGATTGAGGGTTGAGATCTGAGGATTGCGGATTGAGGATTGAGAATTGAGGATTGAGGATTGAGGATTGAAGATTGTGGATTGGGTATTGAGGATTGAAGAATGAGGATTGAGGATTGAGGATTGAGGATTGAGCATTGAAGAAAGAGTATTGAGGATTGAAGATTGAGGATTGGGGATTGAGGATTGAGGATTGAGGATTGAAGATTGAAGATTGAGGATGAGGGCTGAGGGTTGAGGATTGAGGTTTGAGGACTGAGGGCTGAGGATTGAGGATTGAGAGTTGAGGATTGAGGATTGAGGATTGAGGATTGTGAATGAGGGCTCAGGGTTGAGGATTGAGGTTTGAGTGTAGAATCCTGAGAATTAAGGTTTTCTATTGAGTATTGAGAATTGAGGATTGATGGTTGAGTATTGAGGATTGAGGATTGGGGATTGAGGCTTGAGAATTGAGGATTGAGGATTGAGGATTGAGGATTGTGAATGAGGGCTCAGGGCTGAGGATTGAGGTTTGAGAATAGAATCCTGAGAATTCAGGATATTCTATTGAGTATTGAGAATTGAGGGTTGATGGTTGAGTATTGAGGATTGAGGATTGAGGATTGAGGATTGAGTATTGAAGATTGAGGATTGATGATTGAGGATTGAGGATTGAGGATTGAGGATTGAGGATTGAGGATTGAAGATTGAGTTTTCAGGATTGAGGATTGAGGATTGACGATTGAGGATTGGGGATTGAGGATTGAGGATTGAGGATTGAAGATTGAGGATGAGGGCTGAGGGTTGAGGATTGCGGTTTGAGGACTGAGGGCTGAGGATTGAGGATTGAGGATTGAGGATGAGGGCTGAGGGTTGAGGATTGAGGTCTGAGGACTGAGGACTGAGGATTGAGGATTGAGAATTGAGGATTGAGGATTGAGGATTGAGGATTGAAGATTGAGTATTGGGGATTAAAGATTGAGAATTTAGGATTGGGGATTGATGATTGAGGATTGAAGATTGAGCATTGAAGATTGAGGATTGGGGACTGAGTGTTGAGGGTTGAGTGATGAGAATTGATGTTTGTGGATAGAGATTTGAAGATTGCAGACTGAGTATTGCGTATTGAAAACTCTGAACTGAGGATACTCTATTGAGGATTGAGGATTGACAACTGATTGTTGAGGACTGAGTGCTGAAGATTGAGGATTCAGGATTGAGGATTCAGGATTGTGGTTTTAGGACTGAGGATTGAGTGTTGAGGTCTGAGGATTGAGGATTGAGGATTGAGAATTGAGGATTGAGGATTGAGGATTGAAGATTGAGGATTGGGTATTGAGGATTGAAGAATGAGGATTGAGGACTGAGGATTGAGGATTGAGCATTGAAGAAAGAGTATTGAGGATTGAAGATTGAGGATTGGGGATTGAGGATTGAGGATTGAGGATTGAAGATTGAGGATGAGGGCTGAGGGTTGAGGATTGAGGTTTGAGGACTGAGGGCTGAGGATTGAGGATTGAGAGTTGAGGATTGAGGATTGAGGATTGAGGATTGTGAATGAGGGCTCAGGGTTGAGGATTGAGGTTTGAGTATAGAATCCTGAGAATTAAGGTCTTCTATTGAGTATTGAGAATTGAGGATTGATGGTTGAGTATTGAGGATTGAGGATTGGGGATTGAGGATTGAGAATTGAGGATTGAGGGTTGAGGATTGAGGATTGTGAATGAGGGCTCAGGGCTGAGGATTGAGGTTTGAGTATAGAATCCTGAGAATTCAGGACATTCTATTGAGTATTGAGAATTGAGGATTGATGGTTGAGTATTGAGGATTGAGGATTGAGGATTGAGTATTGAGTATTGAAGATTAAGGATTGATGATTGAGGATTGAGGATTGAGGATTGAGGATTGCGGACTGAGGATTGAAGATTGGGTATTCAGGATTGAGGATTGAGGATTGAGGATTGAGTATTGAGGATCGAAGATTGAGGATTGGGGACTGAGTGTTGAAGATTGAGGATTGAGGATTGCGTATTGAGGATTGAGGATTGCGTATTGAGGATTGAGGATTGAGGATTGAAGATTCAGTATTAAGGATTGAAGATTGAGGATTGAGGATTGAGGATTGAGCAATGAAGACTGAGTGCTGAGGGTTGAGTGATGAGAATTGATGATTGTGGATAGAAGTTTGAAGATTGCAGATTGAGTATTGAGTATTGAAAACTGTGAATTGAGGATATTCGATTGAGGATTGAGGATTGACAACTGATTGTTGAGGACTGAGTGCTGAAGATTGAGGATTCAGGATTGAGGATTCAGGATTGTGGTTTTAGGACTGAGGATTGAGGGTTGAGATCTGAGGATTGCGGATTGAGGATTGAGAATTGAGGATTGAGGATTGAGGATTGAAGATTGAGGATTGGGTATTGAGGATTGAAGAATGAGGATTGAGGATTGAGGATTGAGGATTGAGCATTGAAGAAAGAGTATTGAGGATTGAAGATTGAGGATTGGGGATTGAGGATTGAGGATTGAGGATTGAAGATTGAAGATTGAGGATGAGGGCTGAGGGTTGAGGATTGAGGTTTGAGGACTGAGGGCTGAGGATTGAGGATTGAGAGTTGAGGATTGAGGATTGAGGATTGAGGATTGTGAATGAGGGCTCAGGGTTGAGGATTGAGGTTTGAGTGTAGAATCCTGAGAATTAAGGTTTTCTATTGAGTATTGAGAATTGAGGATTGATGGTTGAGTATTGAGGATTGAGGATTGGGGATTGAGGATTGAGAATTGAGGATTGAGGATTGAGGATTGAGGATTGTGAATGAGGGCTCAGGGCTGAGGATTGAGGTTTGAGAATAGAATCCTGAGAATTCAGGATATTCTATTGAGTATTGAGAATTGAGGGTTGATGGTTGAGTATTGAGGATTGAGGATTGAGGATTGAGGATTGAGTATTGAAGATTGAGGATTGAGGATTGACGATTGAGGATTGGGGATTGAGGATTGAGGATTGAGGATTGAAGATTGAGGATGAGGGCTGAGGGTTGAGGATTGCGGTTTGAGGACTGAGGGCTGAGGATTGAGGATTGAGGATTGAGGATGAGGGCTGAGGGTTGAGGACTGAGGTCTGAGGACTGAGGACTGAGGATTGAGGATTGAGAATTGAGGATTGAGGATTGAGGATTGAGGATTGAAGATTGAGTATTGGGGATTAAAGATTGAGAATTTAGGATTGGGGATTGATGATTGAGGATTGAAGATTGAGCATTGAAGATTGAGGATTGGGGACTGAGTGTTGAGGGTTGAGTGATGAGAATTGATGTTTGTGGATAGAGATTTGAAGATTGCAGTCTGAGTATTGCGTATTGAAAACTCTGAACTGAGGATACTCTATTGAGGATTGAGGATTGACAACTGATTGTTGAGGACTGAGTGCTGAAGATTGAGGATTCAGGATTGAGGATTCAGGATTGTGGTTTTAGGACTGAGGATTGAGTGTTGAGGTCTGAGGATTGAGGATTGAGGATTGAGAATTGAGGATTGAGGATTGAGGATTGAAGATTGAGGATTGGGTATTGAGGATTGAAGAATGAGGATTGAGGACTGAGGATTGAGGATTGAGCATTGAAGAAAGAGTATTGAGGATTGAAGATTGAGGATTGGGGATTGAGGATTGAGGATTGAGGATTGAAGATTGAGGATGAGGGCTGAGGGTTGAGGATTGAGGTTTGAGGACTGAGGGCTGAGGATTGAGGATTGAGAGTTGAGGATTGAGGATTGAGGATTGAGGATTGTGAATGAGGGCTCAGGGTTGAGGATTGAGGTTTGAGTATAGAATCCTGAGAATTAAGGTCTTCTATTGAGTATTGAGAATTGAGGATTGATGGTTGAGTATTGAGGATTGAGGATTGGGGATTGAGGATTGAGAATTGAGGATTGAGGGTTGAGGATTGAGGATTGTGAATGAGGGCTCAGGGCTGAGGATTGAGGTTTGAGTATAGAATCCTGAGAATTCAGGACATTCTATTGAGTATTGAGAATTGAGGATTGATGGTTGAGTATTGAGGATTGAGGATTGAGGATTGAGTATTGAGTATTGAAGATTAAGGATTGATGATTGAGGATTGAGGATTGAGGATTGAGGATTGCGGACTGAGGATTGAAGATTGGGTATTCAGGATTGAGGATTGAGGATTGAGGATTGAGGATTGAGGATTGAGTATTGAGGATCGAAGATTGAGGATTGGGGACTGAGTGTTGAAGATTGAGGATTGAGGATTGCGTATTGAGGATTGAGGATTGAGGATTGAAGATTCAGTATTAAGGATTGAAGATTGAGGATTGAGGATTGAGGATTGAGCATTGAAGACTGAGTGCTGAGGGTTGAGTGATGAGAATTGATGATTGTGGATAGAAGTTTGAAGATTGCAGATTGAGTATTGAGTATTGAAAACTGTGAATTGAGGATATTCGATTGAGGATTGAGGATTGACAACTGATTGTTGATGACTGAGGGCTGAAGATTGAGGATTCAGAATTGCGGATTCAGAATTGAGGTTCGAGGACTGAGGATTGAGGATTGAGGATTGAGGATTGAAGATTGAGGATTGGGTATTGAGGATTGAAGAATGAGGATAGAGGATTGAGGATTGAGGATTGAGGATTGAGGATTGAGGATTGAGGATTGAAGATTGAGTATTGAGGATTGAGGATTGAGGATTGAGGATGAGGGCTGAGGGTTGAGGATTGAGGTTTGAGGACTGAGGACTGAGGATTGAGGATTGGGAATTGAGGATTGAGGATTGAGGATTGAAGATTGAGGATTGGGTATTGAGGATTGAAGAATGAGGATTGAGGATTGAGGATTGAGGATTGAGGATTGAGGATTGAGGATTGAGGATTGAAGATTGAGTATTGTGGATTAAAGATTGAGAACTGAGGATTGAGAATTCATGATTGAGGATTGAAGATTGAGGATTGGGGACTGAGTGTTGAGGGTTGAGTGATGAGAATTGATGTTTGTGAATAGAGATTTGCAGTTTGCAGACTGAGTATTGCGTATTGATAACTCTGAACTGAGGATATTCTATTGAGGATTGAGGATTGACAACTCATTGTTGAGGACTGAGTGCTGAAGATTGAGGACTCAGGATTGGGGATTCAGGATTGTGGTTTGAGGACTGAGGATTGAGGATTGAGGATTGTGGATTGAGGATTGATTATTGAGGATTGAAGATTGAGGATTGGGTATTGAGGATTGAACATTGAGGTTTGAGGATTGAGGATTGAGGATTGAGGATTGAGGATTGAGGATTGAAGAATGAATATTGATGATTGAAGATTGAGGATTGAGGATTGAGGGTTGTGGATTGAGGACGAGGACTGAGGGCTGAGTATTGATGTTTGAGGTCTGAGAGTTGAGGATTGTGGATTGAGAATCGAGGATTGAGGATTGAGGATTGAAGATTGAGGATTGGGTATTGAGGATTGAAGAATGAGGAATGAGGATTGAGGATTGAGGATTGAGGATTGAAGAAAGAGTATTGAGGATTGAAGATTGAGGATTGGGGATTGAGGATTGAGGATTGAGGATTGAAGATTGAGGATGAGGGCTGAGGGTTGAGGATTGCGGTTTGAGGACTGAGGGCTGAGGATTGAGGATTGAGGATTGAGGATGAGGGCTGAGGGTTGAGGATTGAGGTCTGAGGACTGAGGACTGAGGATTGAGGATTGAGAATTGAGGATTGAGGATTGAGGATTGAAGATTGAGGATTGGGTATTGAGGATTGAAGAATGAGGATTGAGGATTGAGGATTGAGGATTGAGGATTGAGGATTGAAGATTGAGTATTGGGGATTAAAGATTGAGAATTTAGGATTGGGGATTGATGATTGAGGATTGAAGATTGAGGATTGAAGATTGAGGATTGGGGACTGAGTGTTGAGGGTTGAGTGATGAGAATTGATGTTTGTGGATAGAGATTTGAAGATTGCAGACTGAGTATTGCGTATTGAAAACTCTGAACTGAGGATATTCTATTGAGGATTGAGGATTGACAACTGATTGTTGAGGACTGAGTGCTGAAGATTGAGGATTCAGGATTGAGGATTCAGGATTGTGGTTTGAGGACTGAGGATTGAGGATTGAGGTCTGAGGATTGAGGATTGAGGATTGAGAATTGAGGATTGAGGATTGGGGATTGAGGATTGAGGATTGGGTATTGAGGATTGAAGAATGAGGATTGAGGGTTGAGGATTGAGTATTGAGGATTGATGAAAGAGTATTGAGGATTGAAGATTGAGGATTGGGGATTGAGGATTGAGGATTGAGGATTGAAGATTGAGAATGAGGGCTGAGGGTTGAGGATTGAGGTTTGAGGACTGAGGGCTGAGGATTGAGGATTGAGAGTTGAGCATTGAGGATTGAGGATTGAGGATTGTGAATGAGGGCTCAGGGTTGAGGATTGAGGTTTGAGTATAGAATCCTGAGAATTAAGGTTTTCTATTGAGTATTGAGAATTGAGGATTGATGGTTGAGTATTGAGGATTGAGGATTGGGGAATTGAGGATTGAGCATTGAGGATTGAGGATTGAGGATTGAGGATTGAGGATTGTGAATCAGGCCTCAGGGCTGAGGATTGAGGTTTGAGTATAGAATCCTGAGAATTCAGGATATTCTATTGAGTATTGAGAATTGAGGATTGATGGTTGAGTATTGAGGATTGAGGATTGAGGATCGAGGATTGAGTATTGAAGATTGAGGATTGATGATTGAGGATTGAGGATTGAGGATTGAGGATTGAGGATTGAAGATTGAGTATTCAGGATTGAGGATTGAGGATTGAGGATTGAGGATTGAGGATTGAGTATTGAGGATTGAAGATTGAGGATTGGAGACTGAGTGTTGAAGATTGAGGATTGAGGATTGAGTATTGAGGATTGAGGATTGAGGATTGAAGATTCAGTATTGAGGATTGAAGATTGAGGATTGAGGATTGAGGATTGAGCATTGAGGACTGAGTGTTGAGGGTTGAGTGATGAGAATTGATGATTGTGGATAGAAGTTTGAAGATTGCAGATTGAGTATTGAGTATTCAAAACTGTGAATTGAGGATATTCTATTGAGGATTGAGGATTGACAACTGATTGTTGAGGACTGAGTGCTGAAGATTGAGGTTTCAGGAATGCGGATTCAGAATTGAGGTTCGAGGACTGAGGATTGAGGATTGAGGATTGGGAATTGAGGTTTGAGGATTGAGGATTGAGGATTGAAGATTGAGTATTCAGGATTGAGGATTGCGGATTGAGGATTGAGGATTGAGGGTTGAGGATTGAGAATTGAGGATTGAGGATTTAAAATTGTGCATTGAGGATTGAAGTTTGAGGATTGAGGATTGAGGATTGAGTATTGAGTATTGAGGATTGAAGGCTGAGTACTGAGGATTGGAGATTCAGAATTGAGGATTGAGGATTGTGGATTGAGGATTGCGGACTGAGGATTGAAGAGTCAGTATTGAGGATTGAAGATTGAGAATTGAGAATTGAGGATTGAACATTGAGGACTGAGTGTTGAGGGTTGAGTGATGAGAATTGATGTTTGTGGATAGAGATTTGAAGATTGCAGACTGAGTATTGCGTATTGATAACTCTGAACTGAGGATATTCTATTGAGGATTCAGGATTGACAACTCATTGTTGAGGACTGAGTGCTGAAGATTGAGGACTCAGGATTGGGGATTCAGGATTGTGGTTTGAGGACTGAGGATTGAGGATTGAGGATTGTGGATTGAGGTTTGATTATTGAGGATTGAAGATTGAGGATTGGGTATTGAGGATTGAACGTTGAGGTTTGAGGATTGAGGATTGAGGATTGAGGATTGAGGATTGAGGATTGAAGAATGAATATTGATGATTGAAGATTGAGGATTGAGGATTGAGGGTTGTGGATTCAGGACGAGGACTGAGGGCTGAGTATTGATGTTTGAGGTCTGAGGATTGAGGATTGAGGATTGAGAATCGAGGATTGAGGATTGATGATTGAAGATTGAGGATTGGGTATTAAGGATTGAAGAATGAGGAATGAGGATTGAGGATTGAGGATTGAGGATTGAAGAAAGAGTGTTGAGGATTGAAGATTGAGGATTGGGGATTGAGGATTGATGATTGAGGATTGAAGATTGAGGATGAGGGCTGAGGGTTGAGGATTGCAGTTTGAGGACTGAGGACTGAGGGTTGAGGATTGAGAATTGAGGATTGAGGATTGAGTATTGAAGATTGAGTATTGGGTATTGAGGATTGAAGAATGAGGATTGTGGATTGAGGATTGAGGATTGAGGATTGAGGATTGAAGATTGAGTATTGGGGATTAAAGGTTGAGAATTTAGGGTTGGGGATTGATGATTGAGGATTGAAGATTGAGGATTGAAGATTGAGGGTTGGGGACTGAGTGTTGAGGGTTGAGTGATGAGAATTGATGTTTGTGGATAGAGATTTGAAGATTGCAGACTGAGTATTGCGTATTGAAAACTCTGAACTGAGGATATCCTATTGAGGATTGAGGATTGACAACTGATTGTTGAGGACTGAGTGCTGAAGATTGAGGATTCAGGATTGAGGATTCAGGATTGTGGTTTGAGGACTGAGGATTGAGGATTGAGGTCTGAGGATTGAGGATTGAGGATTGAGAATTGAGGATTGAGGATTGAGGATTGAAGATTGCGGATTGGGTATTGAGGATTGAAGAATGAGGATTGAGGATTGAGGATTGAGGATTGAGGATTGAAGAAAGAGTATTGAGGATTGAAGATTGAGGATTGGGGATTGAGGATTGAGGATTGAGGATTGAAGATTGAGGATGAGGGCTGAGGCTTGAGGATTGAGGTTTGAGGACTGAGGGCTGAGGATTGAGGATTGAGAGTTGAGGATTGAGGATTGAGGATTGAGGATTGTGAATGAGGGCTCAGGGTTGAGGATTGAGGTTTGAGTATAGAATCCTGAGAATTAAGGTTTTCTATTGAGTATTGAGAATTGAGGATTGATGGTTGAGTATTGAGGATTGAGGATTGGGGATTGAGGATTGAGAATTGAGGATTGAGGATTGAGGATTGAGGATTGTGAATGGGGGCTCAGGGTTGAGGATTGAGGTTTGAGTATAGAATCCTGTGAATTCAGGATATTATATTGAGTATTGAGAATTGAGGATTGATGTTTGAGTATTGACGATTGAGGATTGAGGATTGAGGATTGAGTATTGAAGATTGGTTATTGATGATTGAGGATTGAGGATTGAGGATTGAGGATTGAGTATTGAGGATTGAAGACTGAGGATTGGGGACTGAGGTTTGAAGATTGAGGATTGAGGATTGAGTATTGAGGATTGAGGATTGTGGATTGAAGATTCAGTATTGAGGATTGAAAATTGAGAATTGAGGATTGAGGATTGAGCATTGAGGACTGAGTGTTGAGGTTTGAGTGATGAGAATTGATGATTGTGGATAGTGGTTTGAAGATTGCAGATTGAGTATTGAGTATTGAAAACTGCGAACTGAGGATATTCTATTGAGGATTCAGGATTGACAACTGATTGTTGATGACTGAGGGCTGAAGATTGAGGATTCAGGAATGCGGATTCAGAATTGAGGTTCGAGGACTGAGGATTGAGGATTGAGGATTGAGAATTGAGGATTGAGGATTGAGGACTGAAGATTGAGGATTGGGTGTTGAGGATTGAATAATGAGGATTGAGGCTTGCGGATTGAGGATTGAGGATTGAAGAAAGAGTATTGAGGATTGAAGGTTGAGGATTGAGGATTGAGGATTGAGTATTGAGAATTGAAGATTGAGGATTGGGGATTGAGGATTGAGGATTGAGGATTGAAGATTGAGGATGTGGGCTGAGGGTTGAGGATTGAGGTTTGAGGACTGAGGGCTGAGGACTGAGGATTGAGAATTGAGGATTGAGGATTGAGGATTGAGGATTGTGAATGAGGGCTCAGGGTTGAGGGTTGAGGTTTGAGTATAGATCCCTGAGAATTCAGGATATTCTATTGAGTATTGAGAATTGAGGATTGATGGTTGAGTATTGAGGGTTGAGGATTGAGGATTGAGGATTGAGTATTGATGATTGAGGATTGATGATTGAGGATTCAGGATTGAGGATTGTGAATGAGGGCTCAGGATTGAGGATTGAGGTTTGAGTATAGATCCCTGAGAATTCAGGATATTCTATTGAGTATTGAGAATTGAGGATTGATGGTTGAGTATTGAGGATTGAGGATTGAGGATTTAGGATTGAAGATTGAGTATTCAGGATTGAGGATTGAGGATTGAGGATTGAGGATTGAGGATTGAGGATTGAGTATTGAGTATTGAAGATGGAGAATTGGGGACTGAGGATTGAAGGTTGAGGATTGAGGATTGAGTATTGAGGATTGAGGATTGAGGATTGAAGATTCAGTATTGAGGATTGAAGATTGAGAATTGAGGATTGAGGATTGAGCATTGAGGACTGAGTGTTGAGGGTTGAGTGATGAGAATTGATGATTGTGGATAGAGGTTTGAAGATTGCAGATTGAGTATTGAGTATTGAAAACTATGAATTGAGGATATTCTATTGAGGATTGAGGATTGACAACTGATTGTTGATGACTGAGGGCTGAAGATTGAGGATTCAGGAATGCGGATTCAGAATTGAGGTTCGAGGACTGAGGATTGAGGATTGAGGATTGAGGATTGAGGATTGAGGATTGAAGATTGAGGATTGAGGATTGAGGATTGAGGATTGAGGATTGAGTATTGAGGATTGAAGATTGAGGATTGGAGACTGAGTGTTGAAGATTGAGGATTGAGGATTGAGTATTGAGGATTGAGGATTGAGGATTGAAGATTCAGTATTGAGGATTGAAGATTGAGGATTGAGGATTGAGGATTGAGCATTGAGGACTGAGTGTTGAGGGTTGAGTGATGAGAATTGATGATTGTGGATAGAAGTTTGAAGATTGCAGATTGAGTATTGAGTATTCAAAACTGTGAATTGAGGATATTCTATTGAGGATTGAGGATTGACAACTGATTGTTGAGGACTGAGTGCTGAAGATTGAGGATTCAGGAATGCAGATTCAGAATTGAGGTTCGAGGACTGAGGATTGAGGATTGAGGATTGGGAATTGAGGTTTGAGGATTAAGGATTGAGGATTGAAGATTGAGTATTCAGGATTGAGGGTTGAGGATTGAGGATTCAGGATTGAGGGTTGAGGATTGAGAATTGAGGATTGAGGATTGAAAATTGTGCATTGAGGATTGAAGTTTGAGGATTGAGTATTGAGGATTGAGTATTGAGTATTGAGGATTGAAGGCTGAGTACTGAGGATTGGAGATTCAGAATTGAGGATTGAGGATTGTGGATTGAGGATTGCGGACTGAGGATTGAAGAGTCAGTATTGAGGATTGAAGGTTGAGAATTGAGAATTGAGGATTGAACATTGAGGACTGAGTGTTGAGGGTTGAGTGATGAGAATTGATGTTTGTGGATAGAGATTTGAAGATTGCAGACTGAGTATTGCGTATTGATAACTCTGAACTGAGGATATTCTATTGAGGATTGAGGATTGACAACTCATTGTTGAGGACTGAGTGCTGAAGATTGAGGACTCAGGATTGGGGATTCAGGATTGTGGTTTGAGGACTGAGGATTGAGGATTGAGGATTGTGGATTGAGGATTGATTATTGAGGATTGAAGATTGAGGATTGGGTATTGAGGATTGAACATTGAGGTTTGAGGACTGAGGATTGAGGATTGAGGATTGAGGATTGAGGATTGAAGAATGAATATTGATGATTGAAGATTGAGGATTGAGGATTGAGGGTTGTGGATTCAGGACGAGGACTGAGGGCTGAGCATTGATGTTTGAGGTCTGAGGATTGAGGATTGAGGATTGAGAATCGAGGATTGAGGATTGAGGATTGAAGATTGAGGATTGGGTATTAAGGATTGAAGGATGAGGAATGAGGATTGAGGATTGAGGATTGAGGATTGAAGAAAGAGTGTTGAGGATTGAAGATTGAGGATTGGGGATTGAGGATTGATGATTGAGGATTGAAGATTGAGGATGAGGGCTGAGGGTTGAGGATTGCAGTTTGAGGACTGAGGACTGAGGTTTGAGGATTGAGAATTGAGGATTGAGGATTGAGTATTGAAGATTGAGTATTGGGTATTCAGGATTGAAGAATGAGGATTGTGGATTGAGGATTGAGGATTGAGGATTGAGGATTGAAGATTGAGTATTGGGGATTAAAGGTTGAGAATTTAGGATTGGGGATTGATGATTGAGGATTGAAGATTGAGGATTGAAGATTGAGGACTGGGGACTGAGTGTTGAGGGTTGAGTGATGAGAATTGATGTTTGTGGATAGAGATTTGAAGATTGCAGACTGAGTATTGCGTATTGAAAACTCTGAACTGAGGATATTCTATTGAGGATTGAGGATTGACAACTGATTGTTGAGGACTGAGTGCTGAAGATTGAGGATTCAGGATTGAGGATTCAGGATTGTGGTTTGAGAACTGAGGATTGAGGATTGAGGTCTGAGGATTGAGGATTGAGGATTGAGAATTGAGGATTGAGGATTGAGGATTGAAGATTGAGGATTGGGTATTGAGGATTGAAGAATGAGGATTGAGGATTGAGGATTGAGGATTGAGGATTGAAGAAAGAGTATTGAGGATTGAAGATTGAGGATTGGGGATTGAGGATTGAGGATTGAGGATTGAAGATTGAGAATTGAGGATTGATGGTTGAGTATTGAGGATTGAGGATTGGGGATTGAGGATTGAGAATTGAGAATTGAGGATTGAGGATTGAGGATTGAGGATTGTGAATGAGGGCTCAGGGTGGAGGATTGAGGTTTGAGTATAGAATCCTGTGAATTCAGGATATTATATTGAGTATTGAGAATTGAGGATTGATGTTTGAGTATTGACGATTGAGGATTGAGGATTGAGGATTGAGTATTGAAGATTGGTTATTGATGATTGAGGATTGAGGATTGAGGATTGAGGATTGAGGATTGAGTATTGAGGATTGAGGATTGTGGATTGAAGATTCAGTATTGAGGATTGAAAATTGAGAATTGAGGATTGAGGATTGAGCATTGAGGACTGAGTGTTGAGGTTTGAGTGATGAGAATTGATGATTGTGGATAGTGGTTTGAAGATTGCAGATTGAGTATTGAGTATTGAAAACTGCGAACTGAGGATATTCTATTGAGGATTCAGGAGTGACAACTGATTGTTGACGACTGAGGGCTGAAGATTGAGGATTCAGGAATGCGGATTCAGAATTGAGGTTCGAGGACTGAGGATTGAGGATTGAGGATTAAGAATTGAGGATTGAGGATTGAGGACTGAAAATTGAGGATTGGGTGTTGAGGATTGAATAATGAGGATTGAGGCTTGCGGATTGAGGATTGAGGATTGAAGAAAGAGTATTGAGGATTGAAGGTTCAGGATTGAGGATTGAGGATTGAGTATTGAGGATTGAAGGTTGAGGATTGGGGATTGAAGATTGAGGATTGAGGATTGAGCATTGAGCATTGAGGACTGAGTGTTGAGGGTTGAGTGATGAGAATTGATGATTGTGGATAGAAGTTTGAAGATTGCAGATTGAGTATTGAGTATTCAAAACTGTGAATTGAGGATATTCTATTGAGGATTGAGGACTGACAACTGATTGTTGAGGACTGAGTGCTGAAGATTGAGGATTCAGGAATGCGGATTCAGAATTGAGGTTCGAAGACTGAGGATTGAGGGTTGAGGATTGATAATTGAGGATTGAGGATTGAAAATTGAGCATTGAGGATTGAAGTTTGAGGATTGAGGATTGAGGATTGAGGATTGAGGATTGAGGATTGAAGATTGAGGATGAGGGCTGAGGGTTGAGGTTTGAGGTTTGAGGACTGAGGCCTGAGGGTTAAGGATTGAGAATTGAGGATTGAGGATTGACGATTGAAGATTGAGGATTGGGTATTGAGGATTGAGGATTGGGGATTGAGGATTGAGGATCGAAGATTGAGGATGAGGTCTGAGGGTTGAGGATTGAGGTTAGAGGACTGAGGGCTGAGGATTGAGGATTGAGAATTGAGGATTGAGGATTGAGGATTGAGGATTGTGAATGAGGGCTCAGGGTTGAGAATTGAGGTTTGAGTATAGAATCCTGAGAATACAGGATATTCTATTGAGTATTGAGAATTGAGGATTGATGTTTGAGTATTGAGGATTGAGGATTGAGGATTGAGGGTTGAGTATTGAAGATTGAGGATTGATGATTGAGTATTGAGTATTGAGGATTGAAGACTGAGTACTGAGGATTGGAGATTGAGAATTGAGGATTGAGGATTGTGGATTGAGGATTGCGGACTGAGGATTGAAGAGTCAGTATTGAGGATTGAAGATTGAGAATTGAGAATTGAGGATTGAACATTGAGGACTGAGTGTTGAGGGTTGAGTGATGAGAATTGATGTTTGTGGATAGAGATTTGAAGATTGCAGACTGAGTATTGCGTATTGATAACTCTGAACTGAGGATATTCTATTGAGGATTGAGGATTGACAACTCATTGTTGAGGACTGAGTGCTGAAGATTGAGGACTCAGGATTGGGGATTCAGGATTGTGGTTTGAGGACTGAGGATTGAGGATTGAGGATTGTGGATTGAGGATTGATTATTGAGGATTGAAGATTGAGGATTGGGTATTGAGGATTGAACATTGAGGTTTGAGGATTGAGGATTGAGGATTGAGGATTGAGGATTGAGGATTGAAGAATGAATATTGATGATTGAAGATTGAGGATTGAGGATTGAGGGTTGTGGATTCAGGACGAGGACTGAGGGCTGAGTATTGATGTTTGAGGTCTGAGGATTGAGGATTGAGGATTGAGAATCGAGGATTGAGGATTGAGGATTGAAGATTGAGGATTGGGTATTAAGGATTGAAGAATGAGGAATGAGGATTGAGGATTGAGGATTGAGGATTGAAGAAAGAGTGTTGAGGATTGAAGATTGAGGATTGGGGATTGAGGATTGATGATTGAGGATTGAAGATTGAGGATGAGGGCTGAGGGTTGAGGATTGCAGTTTGAGGACTGAGGGCTGAGGATTGAGGATTGAGGATTGAGGATGAGGGTTGAGGGTTGAGGATTGAAGTCTGAGGACTGAGGACTGAGGGTTGAGGTTTGAGAATTGAGGATTGAGGATTGAGGATTGAAGATTGAGGATTGGGTATTGAGGATTGAAGAATGAGGATTGTGAATTGAGGATTGAGGATTGAGGATTGAGGATTGAAGATTGAGTATTGGGGATTAAAGGTTGAGAATTTAGGATTGGGGATTGATGATTGAGGATTGAAGATTGAGGATTGAAGATTGAGGACTGGGGACTGAGTGTTGAGGGTTGAGTGATGAGAATTGATGTTTGTGGATAGAGATTTGAAGATTGCAGACTGAGTATTGCGTATTGAAAACTCTGAACTGAGGATATTCTATTGAGGATTGAGGATTGACAACTGATTGTTGAGGACTGAGTGCTGAAGATTGAGGATTCAGGATTGAGGATTCAGGATTGTGGTTTGAGGACTGAGGATTGAGGATTGAGGTCTGAGGATTGAGGATTGAGGATTGAGAATTGAGGATTGAGGATTGAGGATTGAAGATTGAGGATTGGGTATTGAGGATTGAAGAATGAGGATTGAGGATTGAGGATTGAGGATTGAAGAAAGAGTATTGAGGATTGAAGATTGAGGATTGGGGATTGAGGATTGAGGATTGAGGATTGAAGTTTGAGGATGATGGCTGAGGGTTGAGGATTGAGGTTTGAGGACTGAGGGCTGAGGATTGAGGATTGAGAGTTGAGGATTGAGGATTGAGGATTGAGGATTGTGAATGAGGGCTCAGGGTTGAGGATTGAGGTTTGAGTATAGAATACTGAGAATTAAGGTTTTCTATTGAGTATTGAGAATTGAGGATTGATGGTTGAGTATTGAGGATTGAGGATTGGGGATTGAGGATTGAGGATTGAGAATTGAGGATTGTGGATTGAGGATTGAGGATTGTGAATGAGGGCTCAGGGTTGAGGATTGAGGTTTGAGTATAGAATCCTGAGAATTCAGGATATTATATTGAGTATTGAGAATTGAGGATTGATGTTTGAGTATTGACGATTGAGGATTGAGGATTGAGGATTGAGTATTGAAGATTGGTTATTGATGATTGAGGATTGAGGATTGAGGATTGAGGATTGAGTATTGAGGATTGAAGATTGAGGATTGGGGACTGAGGATTGAAGATTGAGGATTGAGGATTGAGTATTGAGGATTGAGGATTGTGGATTGAAGATTCAGTATTGAGTATTGAAAATTGAGAATTGAGGATTGAGGATTGAGCATTGAGGACTGAGTGTTGAGGTTTGAGTGATGAGAATTGATGATTGTGGATAGAAGTTTGAAGATTTCAGATTGAGTATTGAGTATTGAAATCTGTGAATTAAGGATATTCTATTGAGGATTGAGGATTGACAACTGATTGTTGATGACTGAGGGCTGAAGATTGAGGATTCAGGAATGCGGATTCAGAATTGAGGTTCGAGGACTGAGGATTGAGGATTGAGGATTGAGAATTGAGGATTGAGGATTGAGGACTGAAGATTGAGGATTGGGTGTTGAGGATTGAATAATGAGGACTGAGGCTTGCGGATTGAGGATTGAGGATTGATGAAAGAGTATTGAGGATTGAAGGTTGAGGATTGAGGATTGAGGATTGAGTATTGAGGATTGAAGATTGAGGATTGGGGATTGAGGATTGAGGATTGAGGATTGAAGATTGAGGATGTGGGCTGAGGGTTGAGGATTGAGGTTTGAGGACTGAGGGCTGAGGATTGAGGATTGAGAATTGAGGATTGAGGATTGAGGATTGAGGATTGTGAATGAGGGCTCAGGGTTGAGGGTTGAGGTTTGAGTATAGATCCCTGAGAATTCAGGATATTCTATTGAGTATTGAGAATTGAGGATTGATGGTTGAGTATTGAGGGTTGAGGATTGAGGATTGAGGATTGAGTATTGAAGATTGAGGATTGATGATTGAGGATTGAGGGTTGAGGATTGTGAATGAGGGCTCAGGGTTGAGGATTGAGGTTTGAGTTTAGATCCCTGAGAATTCAGGATATTCTATTGAGTATTGAGAATTGAGGATTGATGGTTGAGTATTGAGGATTGAGGATTGAGGATTTAGGATTGAAGATTGAGCATTCAGGATTGAGGATTGAGTATTGAGGATTGAGGATTGAGGATTGAGGATTGAGTATTGAAGATTGAGGATCGATGGTTGAGGATTGAGGTTTGAGGATTGAGGATTGAGGATTGAGGATTGAAGATTGAGTATTCAGGATTGAGGTTTGAGGATTGAGGATTGTGAATGAGGGCTCAGGGATGAGGATTGAGGTTTGAGTATAGAATCCTGAGAATTCAGGATATTCTATTGAGTATTGAGAATTGAGGATTGATGTATGAGCATCGAGGATTGAGGACTGAGGATTGGGTATTGAGGATTGAAGAATGAGGATTGAGGATTGAGGATTGAGGATTGAGGATCGAAGATTGTGTATTGAGGATTGAAGATTGACGATTGAGGATTGAGGATTGAGGATTGAGGATTGAACATTGAGGACTGAGTGTTGAGGGTTAAGTAATGGGAATTGTTGTTTGTGGACAGAGGTTTGAAGATTGCAGATTGAGTATAGAGTATTGAAAACTATGAATTGAGGATATTCTATGGAGGATTGAGGATTGACAACTGATTGTTGATGACTGAGGTCTGAAGATTGAGGATTCAGGATTGAGGATTCAGCATTGAGGTTTGAGGACTGAGGATTGAGGATTGAGGATTGAGGAATGAGGATTGAAGATTGAGGAATGTGGATTGAGGGTTGTGGATTGAGGACGAGGACTGAGGTTTGAGTATTGATGTTTGAGGTCTGAGGATAGAGGATTGAGGATTGAGAATTGAGGATTGAGGATTCAGGATTGAAGATTGAGGATTGGGTATTGATTATTGAAGAATGAGGATCGAGGATTGAGGATTGAGGATTGAGGATTGAGGGTTGAGTATTGAAGATTGAGAATTGAGGATTGAGGATTGAAGATTGAGTATTGAGGATTGAAGATTGAGGATTGAGGATTGAGGATTGAAGATTGATGACTGAGTGTTGAGGGTTGAGTGATGAGAATGATGTTTGTGGATTGAGATTTGAAGATTGAAAAATGGGGATTGGGTATTGAAAACTGTGATTTGAGGATATTCTATTGAGGATTCAGAATTGACAATTGATTGTTGTGGACCGACGGCTGAAGATTGAGGATTCAGGATTGAGGATTCCGGATTGAGGTTTGAGGACTGAGGATTGAGGGTTGAGGATTGAGAATTGAGGATTGACGCTTGACGATTGAGGATTGAGGATGGAGGATTGAAGACAGAGGACTGAGTATTGAGGATTGAGTGTTGAGAATTGATGTTTGAGGACTGAGATTTGATTATTGAATTTTGTGGATTGAGTATTGCACCATGAGAATTCAGGATATTCTATTGAGTATTGAGAACTGTGGATTGATGGTTGAGTATTGAGGATTGATGGTTGAGGGTTGTGTGTTGAATATTGCGGATTGAGCATTGAGGATTGAGGATTGAGGATTTAAGATTGAGGATTGGGGATTAAGGATTGGCGATTGAGGATTGAGTACTGAGGATTGTGAATTGTGGATTGAGTATTGAGGATTGAGTATTGAGGATTGAATATTGAGGATTGAGGAATGAGGATTGAAGATTGAGGACTGAGTGTTGATGGTTGAGTGACGAGAACTGATGTTGGTGGATTGAGATTTGAAGATTGAAGAATGGGGATTGAGTATTGAAATCTGTGAATTGAGGATATTCTATTGAGGATTAAGGATTGACAATTGATTTTTGAGGACTGAGAGCTGAAGATTGAGGATTCAGGATCGAGGATTTGGGATTGAGGTTTGAGGAATGAGGATTGAGGGTTGAAGATTGAGTATTGAGGATTGAAAATTGAGGATTGAGGATTGAGAACTAAGGATTGGGGATGAGGGCTGAGTGTTGAGGATTGACGTTAGAGGACTGAGGACTGAGGGTTGAGGATTGAGAATTGAGGATTGAGGATTGAGGATTGAAGATTGAGGATTGGGTATTGAGGATTGAAGAATGAGGATTGAGGATTGAGGATTGAGGATTGAGGATTGAGGATTGAGGACTGAAGATTGAGTATTGAGGATTGAAGATTGATGATTGGGGATTGAGGATTGAGGATTGAGGATTGAAGATTGAGGATTGAAGATTGAGTATTGAGGATTGGGTATTGAGGACTGAAGAATGAGGATTGAGGATTGAGGATTGAGAATTGAGGATTGAAGATTGAGTATCGAGGATTGAAGGTTGACGGTTGAGTATTGAGGATTGGGGATTGAGGATTGAGGATTGAGGATAGAGGATTGAAGATTGAGTATTGAGGATTGAAGATTGATGATTGAGGATTGAGGATTGAGGATTGAGGATTGAGTATTGAGGATTGAAGATTGAGGATTGGGGACTGAGTGTTGAAGATTGAGGATTGAGGATTGAGTATTGAGGATTGAGGATTCAGGATTGAAGATTCAGTATTGAGGATTGAAGATTGAGGATTGAGGATTGAGTATTGAGCATTGAGGACTGAGTGTTGAGGGTTGAGTGATGAGAATTGATGATTGTGGATAGAAGTTTGAAGATTGCAGATTGAGTATTGAGTATTGAAAACTGTGAATTGAGGATAATCTATTGAGGATTGAGGATTGACAACTGATTGTTGATGACTGAGGGATGAGGATTGAGGATTCAGGAATGCGGATTCAGAATTGAGGTTCGAGGACTGGGGATTGAGGGTTGAGGATTGAGAATTGAGGTTTGAGGATTGAGGATTGAGGATTGAAGATTGGGTATTCAGGATTGAGGATTGAGGACTGAGGATTGAGGATTGAGGGTTGAGGATTGAGAATTGAGGATTGAGGATTGAAGATTGAGCATTGAGGATTGAAGTTTGAGGATTGAGGATTGAGGATTGAGGATTGAGGATTGAAGATTGAGGGTGATGTCTGAGGGTTGAGGGTTGAGGTTTGAGGACTGAGGACTGAGGGTTGAGGATTGAGAATTGAGGATTGAGGATTGAGGATTGACGATTGAAGATTGAAGATTGAGGATTGAGCATTGAAGATTGAGGATTGAGGATTGAGGATTGAAGATTGAGTATTCAGGATTGAGGGTTGAGGATTGAGGATTGAGGATTGAGGATTGAGTATTGAGGATTGAAGATTGAGGATTGGGGACTGAGGATTGAAGATTGAGGATAGAGGATTGAGTATTGAGGATTGAGGATTGTGGATTGAAGATTCAGTATTGAGGATTGAAGATTGAGAATTGAGGATTGAGGATTGAGCATTGAGGACTGAGTGTTGAGGTTTGAGTGATGAGAACTGGTGATTGTGGATAGTGGTTTGAAGATTGCAGATTGAGTATTGAGTATTGAAAACTGCGAACTGAGGATATTCTATTGGGGATTGAGGATTGACAACTGATTGTTGATGACTGAGGGCTGAAGATTGAGGATTCAGGAATGCGGATTCAGAATTGAGGTTCGAGGACTGAGGATTGAGGATTGAGGGTTGAGGATTGAGAATTGAGGATTGAGGATTGAAGATTGAGCATTGAGGATTGAAGTTTGAGGATTGAGGATTGAGGATTGAGGATTGAGGATTGAAGATTGAGGATGAGGTCTGAGGGTTGAGGGTTGAGGTTTGAGGACTGAGGACTGAGGGTTGAGGATTGAGAATTGAGGATTGAGGATTGAGGATTGACGATTGAAGATTGAAGATTGAGGATTGAGGATTGAAGATTGAGGATTGAGGATTGAGGATTGAAGATTGAGTATTCAGGATTGAGGGTTGAGGATTGAGGATTGAGGATTGAGGATTGAGTATTGAGGATTGAAGATTGAGGATTGGGGACTGAGGATTGAAGATTGAGGATAGAGGATTGAGTATTGAGGATTGAGGATTGTGGATTGAAGATTCAGTATTGAGGATTGAAGATTGAGAATTGAGGATTGAGGATTGAGCATTGAGGACTGAGTGTTGAGGTTTGAGTGATGAGAATTGGTGATTGTGGATAGTGGTTTGAAGATTGCAGATTGAGTATTGAGTATTGAAAACTGCGAACTGAGGATATTCTATTGGGGATTGAGGATTGACAACTGATTGTTGATGACTGAGGGCTGAAGATTGAGGATTCAGGAATGCGGATTCAGAATTGAGGTTCGAGGACTGAGGATTGAGGATTGAGGATTGAGAATTGAGGATTGAGGATTGAGGATTGAAGATTGAGGATTGGGTATTGAGGATTGAAGAATCAGGATTGAGGATTGAGGATTGAGGATTGAGGATTGAAGATTGAGGATTGAGGATTGAGTGTTGTGGATTGAGGACGAGGACTGAGGGCTGAGTATTGATGTTTGAGGTCTGAGGGTTGAGGATTGAGGATTGAGAATTGAGAATTGAGGATTGAGGATTGAAGATTGAGGATTGGGTATTGAGGATTGAAGAATGAGGATTGAGGATTGAGGATTGAGGATTGAGGATTGAAGAAAGAGTATTGAGGATTGAAGATTGAGGATTGGGGATTGAGAATTGAGGATTGAGGATTGAAGATTGAGGATGTGGGCTGAGGGTTGAGGATTGAGGTTTGAGGACTGAGGGCTGAGGATTGAGGATTGAGAATTGAGGATTGAGGATTGAGGATTGAAGATTGTGAATGAGGGCTCAGGGTTGAGGATTGAGGTTTGAGTATAGATCCCTGAGAATTCAGGATATTCTATTGAGTATTGAGAATTGAGGATTGATGGTTGAGTATTGAGGATTGAGGATTGAGGCTTGAGGATTGAGTATTGAAGATTGAGGATTGATGATTGAGGATTGAGGATTGAGGATTGAGGATTGAGGATTTAGGATTGAAGATTGAGTATTCAGGATTGAGGGTTGAGGATTGAGGATTGAGGATTGAGGATTGAGTATTGAGGATTGAAGATTGAGGATTGGGGACTGAGGATTGAAGATTGAGGATTGAGGATTGAGTGTTGAGGATTGAGGATTGTGGATTGAAGATTCAGTATTGAGGATTGAAGATTGAGAATTGAGGATTGAGGATTGAGGATTGAGGACTGAGTGTTGAGGGTTGAGTGATGAGAATTGATGATTGTGGATAGAGGTTTGAAGATTGCAGATTGAGAATTGAGTATTGAAAACTGTGAATTGAGGATATTCTATTGAGGATTTAGGATTGACAACTGATTGTTGATGACTGAGAGCTGAAGATTGAGGATTCAGGAATGAGGATTCAGAATTGAGTATTCAGAATTGAGGTTTGAGAACCGAGGATTGAGGGTTGAGGATTGAGTATTGAAGATTGAAGATTGAGGATTGAGGATTGAGGATTGAAGATTGAGGATTGGGTATTGAGGATTGATGAATGAGGATTGAGGATTGATGATTTAGGATTGAGGTTTGAGGATTGAAGGTTGAGGATTGGGTATTGAGGATTGAAGAATGAGGATTGAGGATTGAGGATTGAGGATTGAGGATCGAAGATTGTGTATTGAGGATTGAAGATTGACGATTGAGGATTGAGGATTGAGGATTGAGGATTGAACATTGAGGACTGAGTGTTGAGGGTTGAGTAATGGGAATTGTTGTTTGTGGACAGAGGTTTGAAGATTGCAGATTGAGTATAGAGTATTGAAAACTATGAATTGAGGATATTCTATGGAGGATTGAGGATTGACAACTGATTGGTGATGACTGAGGTCTGAAGATTGAGGATTCAGGATTGAGGATTCAGCATTGAGGTTTGAGGACTGAGGATTGAGGATTGAGGATTAAGGAATGAGGATTGATGATTGAGGAATGTGGATTGAGGGTTGTAGATTGAGGACGAGGACTGAGGTTTGAGTATTGATGTTTGAGGTCTGAGGATAGAGGATTGAGGATTGAGAATTGAGGATTGAGGATTCAGGATTGAAGATTGAGGATTGGGTATTGATTATTGAAGAATGAGGATTGAGGATTGAGGATTGTGGATTGAGGATTGAGAGTTGAGTATTGAAGATTGAGAATTGAGGATTGATGATTGAAGATTGAGTATTGAGGATTGAAGATTGAGGATTGAGAATTGAGGATTGAAGATTGATGACTGAGTGTTGAGGGTTGAGTGATGAGAATTGATGTTTGTGGATTGAGATTTGAAGATTGAAGAATGGGGATTGGGTATTGAAAACTGTGATTTGAGGATATTCTATTGAGGATTGAGAATTGACAATTGATTGTTGTGGACCGACGGCTGAAGATTGAGGATTCAGGATTGAGGATTCCGGATTGAGGTTTGAGGACTGAGGATTGAGGGTTGAGGATTGAGAATTGAGGATTGACGCTTGACGATTGAGGATTGAGGATGGAGGATTGAAGACAGAGGACTGAGTATTGAGGATTGAGTGTTGAGAATTGATGTTTGAGGACTGAGATTTGATTATTGAATTTTGTGGATTGGGTATTGCACCATGAGAATTCAGGTTATTCTATTGAGTATTGAGAACTGTGGATTGATGGTTGAGTATTGAGGATTGATGGTTGAGGGTTGTGTGTTGAATATTGCAGATTGAGCATTGAGGATTGAGGATTGAGGATTGAAGATTGAGGATTGGGGATTAAGGATTGGCGATTGTGGATTGAGTACTGAGGATTGTGAATTGTGGATTGAGTATTGAGGATTGAGGAATGAGGATTGAAGATTGAGGACTGAGTGTTGATGGTTGAGTGACGAGAACTGATGTTTGTGGATTGAGATTTGAAGATTGAAGAATGGGGATTGAGTATTGAAATCTGTGAATTGAGGATATTCTATTGAGGATTAAGGATTGACAATTGATTTTTGAGGACTGAGAGCTGAAGATTGAGGATTCAGGATCGAGGATTTGGGATTGAGGTTTGAGGAATGAGGATTGAGGGTTGAAGATTGAGTATTGAGGATTGAAAATTGAGGATTGAGGATTGAGAACTAAGGATTGGGGATGAGGGCTGAGTGTTGAGGATTGACGTTAGAGGACTGAGGACTGAGGGTTGAGGATTGAGAATTGAGGATTGAGGATTGAGGATTGAAGATTGAGGATTGGGTACTGAGGATTGAAGAATGAGGATTGAGGATTGAGGATTGAGGATTGAGGATTGAGGATTGAGGATTGAGGACTGAAGATTGAGTATTGAGGATTGAAGATTGATGATTGGGGATTGAGGATTGAGTATTGAGGATTGAGGATTGAGGATTGAATATTCAGTATTGAGGATTGAAGACTGAGAATTGAGGATTGAGGATTGAGCATTGAGGACTGAGTGTTGAGGGTTGAGTGATGAGTATTGATGATTGTGGATAGAGGTTTGAAGATTGCAGATTGAGTATTGAGTATTGAAAACTCTGAATTGAGGCTATTCTATTGAGGATTGAGGATTGACAACTGATTGTTGATTACTGAGGGCTGAAGATTGAGGATTTAGGAAAGCGGATTCAGAATTGAGGTTCGAGGACTGAGGATTGAGGATTGAGGATTGAGAATTGAGGATTGAGGATTGAGGATTGAAGATTGAGTATTGGGTATTGAGGATTGAGGATTGGACATTGAGGACTGAGTGTTGAGGGTTGAGTAATGGGAATTGTTGTTTGTGGATAGAGGTTTGAAGATTGCAGATTGAGTATTGAGTATTGAAAACTGTGAATTGAGGATATTCTATTGAGGATTGAGGATTGACAACTGATTGTTGATGACTGAGGTCTGAAGATTGAGGATTCAGGATTGAGGATTCAGAATTGAGGTTTGAGGACCAAGGATTGAGGATTGAAGGTTGAGTATTGCGGATTGAGGATTGGGGATTGAAGACTGAGGACTGAGGATTGAGGATGAGGGCTGAGAGTTGAGAATTGAGGTTTGAGGACTGAGGACTGAGGATCGAGGATTGAGAATTGAAGATTTAGGATTGAGGACTGAGGATTGAGGATTAAGGATTGAGTATTGAGGATTGATGATTGAGGATTGGGGACTGAGGATTGAAGATTGAGAATTGAGGATTGAGGATTGAGGATTGAGGATTGAGGATTGAGGATTGAAGAAAGAGTATTGAGTATTGAAGATTGAGTATTGGGGATTGAGGATTGAGGATTGAGGATTCAAGATTGACGATGAGGGCTGAGGGTTGAGGATTGAGGTTTGAGGACTGAGGGCTGAGGATTGAGGATTGAGAATTGAGGATTGAAGATTGAGGATTGAGGATTGTGAATGAGGGCTCAGGGTTAAGGATTGAGGATTGAGTATAGAATCCTGAGAATTCAGGGTACTCTATTGAGTATTGAGAATTGAGGATTGATGGTTGAGTATTGAGGATTGAAGATTGAGGATTGAGGATTGAGGTTTGAGGATTGAAGATTGAGGATTGGGTACTGAGGATTGAAGAATGAGGATTGAGGATTGAGGATTGAGGATTGAGGATTGAAGGTTGACGGTTGAGGATTGAGGAATGAGGATTGAGTATTGAACATTGAGGACTGAGTGTTGAGTGTTGAGTGATGAGAATTGATGTTTGTGGATAGAGGTTTGAAGATTGCAGATTGAGTACTGCGTAGTGAAAGCTGTGAATTGAGGAGATTCTAGTGAGTATTGAGGATTGACAACTGATTGTTGAGGACTGAGGGCCGAGGATTGAGGGTTCAGGATTGAGGATTCAGAATTGAGGTTTGAGGACTGAGGTATGAGGATTGAAGATTGAGTATTGAAGATTGAAGATTGAAGATTGAGCATTGAGGATTGAGGACTGAGGATTGAGGATTGAGAATTGAGGATTGAGGATTGAGGATTGAGGGCTGCAGATTGAGTATTGTGGATTAAAGATTGAGAACTGAGGATTGAGAATTGATGATTGAGGATTGAAGATTGAGGATTGGGGACTGAGTGTTGAGTGCTGAGTGATGAGAATTGATGTTTGTGGACAGAGATTTGAAGATTGCACGTTGAATATTGAGTACTGAAAGGTGTGAATTGATGATATTCTATTGAGGATTGAGGATTGACAACTGATTGTTGAGGTCTGAGGTCTGAAGATTGAGGATTCAGGATTGAGGATTCAGGATTGAGGTTTGAGGACTGAGGATTGAGGATTGGGGATTGAGGATTGAGGATCGAGGACTGTGGATTGAAGATTGAGGATTGAGGATTGAGGATGAGCGCTGAGAGTTGAGGATTGAGGTTTGAGGACTGAGGACTGAGGATCGAGGATTGGGAATTGAGGATTGAGGATTGAGGATTGAGGATTGAGGATTGAGGATTGAAGATTGAAGATTGGGGACTGAGTGTTGAGGGTTGAGTGATGAGAATTGATGTTTGTGGATAGAGATTTGAAGATTGCAGACTGAGTATTGCGTATTGGTATCTCTGAGCTGAGGATATTCTATTGACGATTGAGGATTGACAACTCATTGTTTAGGACTGAGTGCTGAAGATTGAGGACTCAGGATTGGGGATTCAGGATTGTGGTTTAAGGACTGAGGATTGAGGATTGAGGATTGTGGATTGAGGATTGATTATTGAGGATTGAAGATTGAGGATTGGGTATTGAGGATTGAACATTGAGGTTTGAGGATTGAGGATTGAGGATTGAGGATTGAGGATTGAGGATTGAAGAATGAATATTGATGATTGAAGATTGAGTATTGAGGATTGAGGATTGAGTATTGAAGATTGAGGATTGATGATTGAGGATTGAGGATTGAGGATTGAGGATTGAGGATTGAGGATTGAGGATTGAAGATTGAGCATTCAGGATTGAGGATTGAGGATTGAGGATTGAGGATTGAGGATTGAGTATTGAGGATTGAAGATTGAGGATTGGGGACTGAGTGTTGAAGATTGAGGATTGAGGATTGAGTATTGAGGATTGAGGATTGAGGATTGAAGATTCAGTATTGAGGATTGAAGATTGAGAATTGAGGATTGAGGATTGAGCATTGAGGACTGAGTGTTGAGGGTTGAGTGATGAGGATTGATGATTGTGGATAGAGGTTTGAAGATTGCAGATTGAGTATTGAGTATTGAAAACTCTGAATTGAGGCTATTCTATCGAGGATTGAGGATTGACAACTGATTGTTGATTACTGAGGGCTGAAGATTGAGGATTCAGGAAAGCGGATTCAGAATTGAGGTTCGAGGACTGAGGATTGAGGATTGAGGATTGAGAATTGAGGATTGAGGATTGAGGATTAAAGATTGAGGATTGGGTATTGAGGATTGAAGAATGAGGATTGAGGATTGAGGATTGAGGATTGAGGATTGAAGAAAGAGTATTGTGGATTGAAGATTGAGGATTGGGGATTGAGGATTGAGGATTGAGGACTGAAGATTGAGGACGTGGGCTGAGGGTTGATGATTGAGGTTTGAGGACTGAGGGCTGAGGATTGAGAATTGAGAATTGAGGATTGAGGATTGAGGATTGAGGATTGTGAATGAGGTCTCAGGGCTGAGGATTGAGGTTTGAGTATAGAATCCTGAGATTTCAGGATATTCTATTGAGTATTGGGAATTGAGGATTGATGGTTGAGTATTGAGGATTGAGGATTGGGGATTGAGGATTGAGTATTGAAGATTGAGGATTGATGATTGAGGATTGAGGATTGAGGATTGGGGATTGAGGATTGAGGATTGAAGATTGAATATTGATGATTGAAGATCGAGGATTGAGGATTGAGTATAGAATCCTGAGAATTCAGGATATTCTATTGAGTATTGAGAATTGAGGATTGATGGCTGAGTATTGAGGATTGAGGATTGAGGATTGAGGATTGAGTATTGAAGATTGAGTATTGATGGTTGAGGATTGAGGATTGAGGATTGAGGATTGAGGATTGAGGATTGAAGATTGAGCATTCAGGATTGAGGATTGAGGATTGAGGATTGAGGATTGAGGATTGAGTATTGAGGATTGAAGATTGAGGATTAGGGACTGAGTGTTGAAGATTGAGAATTGATGATTGAGTATTGAGGATTGAGGATTGAGGATTGAAGATTCAGTATTGAGGATTGAAGATTGAGAATTGAGGATTGAGGATTGAGCATTGAGGACTGAGTGTTGAGGGTTGAGTGATGAGTATTGATGATTGTGGATAGAGGTTTGAAGACTGGAGATTGGGTATTGAGTATTGAAAAATGTGAATTGAGGATATTCTATTGAGGATTGAGGATTGACAACTGATTGTTGATGACTGAGGGCTGAAGATTGAGGATTCAGGAATGAGGATTCAGAATTGAGGTTTCAGAATTGAGGTTTGAGGTCTGAGGATTGAGGATTGGATACTGAGTATTGAAGATTGAAGATTGAGGATTGAGGATTGAGGATTGAAGATTGAGGATTGGGTGTTGAGGATTGAAGAAGGAGTATTGTGGATTGAGGATTGAGGATTGAGGATTGAGGATTGAAGATTGAGGATTGGGTATTGAGGATTGAAGAATGTGGATTGAGGATTGAGGATTGAGGATTGAGGATTGAGGATCGAAGATTGAGTATTGAGGATTGAAGATTGACGATTGAGGATTGAGGATTGAGGATTGAGGATTGGACATTGAGGACTGAGTGTTGAGGGTTGAGTAATGGGAATTGTTGTTTGTGGATAGAGGTTGGAAGGTTGCAGATTGAGTATTGAGTATTGAAAACTGTGAATTGAGGATATTCTATTGAGGATTAAGGATTGACAACTGATTGTTGATGACTGAGGTCTGAAGATTGAGGATTCAGTATTGAGGATTCAGAATTGAGGTTTGAGGACCAAGGATTGAGGATTGAAGGTTGAGTATTGCGGATTGAGGATTGAGGATTGAAGACTGAGGACTGAGGATTGAGGATGAGGGCTGAGAGTTGAGGATTGAGGTTTGAGGACTGAGGACTGAGGATCGAGGATTGAGAATTGAAGATTTAGGATTGAGGACTGAGGATTGAGGATTAAGGATTGAGTATTGAGGATTGATGATTGAGGATTGGGGACTGAGGATTGAAGATTGAGGATTGAGGATTGACGATGAGGGCTGAGGGTTGAGGATTGAGGTTTGAGGACTGAGGCCTGAGGATTGAGGATTGAGAATTGAGGACTCAGGATTGAGGATTGAAGCTTGAGGATTGGGTATTGAGGATTGAAGAATGAGGATTGACGATTGAGGATTGAGGATTGAGGATTGAGGATTGAAGATTGAGGATTGGGTACTGAGGATTGAAGAATGAGGATTGAGGATTGAGGATTGACGATTAAGGATTGAGTATTGAGGATTGAAGATTGTGGATTGGGGACTGAGTATTGAAGATTGAGGATTGAGGATTGACGATGAGGGCTGAGTGTTGAAGATTGAGGATTGAGGATTGAGTATTGAGGATTGAGGATTGAGGATTGAAGATTCAGTATTGAGGATTGAAGATTGAGAATTGAGGATTGAGGATTGAGCATTGAGGACTGAGTGTTGAGTGTTGAGTGATGAGAATTGATGATTGTGGATAGAGGTTTGAAGATTGCAGATTGAGTATTGAGTATTGAAAACTGTGAATTGAGGATATTCTATTCAGGATTTAGGATTGACAACTGATTGTTGATGACTGAGGGCTGAAGATTGAGGATTCAGGAATGAGGATTCAGAATTGAGGATTCAGAATTGAGGTTTGAGGACTGAGGATTGAGGACTGAGGACTGAGGATTGAGGATTGAGGATTGAGGATTGAAGATTCAGTATTGAGGATTGAAGATTGGGAATTGAGGATTGAGGATTGAACAATGAGGACTGAGTGTTGAAGTTTGAGTGATGAGAATTGATGTTTGTGGATAGAGTTTTGAAGATTGCAGATTGAGTATTGAGTATTGAAAACTGTGAATTGAGGATATTCTATTGAGAATTGAGGATTGACAACTGATTGTTGAGGTCTGAGGGCCGAAGATTGTGGATTCAGGATTGAGGATTCAGAATTGAGGTTTGAGGACTGAGGATTGAAGATTGAAGATTGAGTATTGAAGATTGAATATTGAGGATTGCGGATTGAGGATTGAGGATTGAGGATGAGTGCTGAGGGTTGAGGATTGAGGTTTGAGGACGGGGGACTGAGGATTGGGGATTGAGAATTGAGGATTGAGGAATGAGGATTGACGATTGAGGATTGGGTATTGAGGATTGAGGAATGAGGATTGAGGATTGAGGATTGAGGATTGAGGATTGAGGATTGAAGATTGAGTATTCAGGATTGAGGATCGAGGATTGAGGATTGAAGATTGAGGATTGAGTATTGAGGATTGAAGATTGAGGATTGGGGACTGAGGATTGAAGATTGAGTGTTGAGGATTGAGTATGGAGGATTGAGGATTGAGGATTGAAGATTCAGAATTGAGGATTGAAGATTGAGAATTGATGATTGAGGATTGAGCATTGAGGACTGATTGTTCAGCGTTGAGTGATGAGAATTGATGATTGTGGATAGAGGTTTGAAGATTGCAGATTGAGTATTGAGTATTGAAAACTGTGAATTGAGGATATTCTATTGAGGATTGAGGATTGACAACTGATTGTTGATGACTGAGTGCTGAAGATTGAGGATTCAGGATTGCGGATTCACAATTGAGGTTCGAGGTCTGAGGATTGAGGATTGAAGATTGAGTATTGAAGATTGAAGATTGAGCATTGAGGATTGAGGACTGAGGATTGAGGATTGAGAATTGAGGATTGAGGATTGAGGATTGAGGACTGCAGATTGAGTATTGTGGATTAAAGATTGAGAACTGAGGATTGAGAATTGATGATTGAGGATTGAAGATTGAGGATTGGGGACTGAGTGTTGAGGGCTGAGTGATGAGAATTGATGTTTGTGGACAGAGATTTGAAGATTGCACGTTGAATATTGAGTACTGAAAGGTGTGAATTGATGATATTCTATTGAGGATTGAGGATTGACAACTGACTGTTGAGGTCTGAGGTCTGAAGATTGAGGATTCAGGATTGAGGATTCAGGATTGAGGTTTGAGGACTGAGGATTGAGGATTGATGATTGAGGATTGAGGATCGAGGACTGAGGATTGAAGATTGAGGATTGAGGATTGAGGATGAGGGCTGAGGGTTGTGGATTGAGGTTTGAGGACTGAGGACTGAGGATCGAGGATTGGGAATTGAGGATTGAGGATTGAGGATTGAGGATTGAGGATTGAGGATTGAAGATTGAAGATTGGGGACTGAGTGTTGAGGGTTGAGTGATGAGAATTGACGTTTGTGGATAGAGATTTGGAGATTGCAGACTGAGTATTGCGTATTGATAACTCTGAACTGAGGATATTCTATTGAGGATTGAGGATTGACAACTCATTGTTGAGGACTGAGTGCTGAAGGTTGAGGACTCAGGATTGGGGATTCAGGATTGTGGTTTGAGGACTGAGGATTGAGGATTGAGGATTGTGGATTGAGGATTGATTATTGAGGATTGCAGATTGAGGATTGGGTATTGAGGATTGAACATTGAGGTTTGAGGATTGAGGATTGAGGATTGAGGATTGAGGATTGAGGATTGAAGAATGAATATTGATGATTGAAGATTGAGGATTGAGGATTGAGGGTTGTGGATTGAGGACGAGGACTGAGGGCTGAGTATTGATGTTTGAGGTCTGAGGATTGAGGGTTGACGATTGAGAATCGAGGATTGAGGATTGAGGATTGAAAATTGAGGATTGGGTATTGAGGATTGAAGGATGAGGAATGAGGATTGAGGATTGAGGATTGATGATTGAAGAAAGAGTATTGAGGATTGAAGATTGAGGATTGGGGATTGAGGATTGAGGATTGAGCATTGAAGATTGAGGATTGGGGACTGAGTGTTGAGGGTTGAGTGATGAGAATTGATGTTTGTGGATAGAGATTTGAAGATTGCAGACTGAGTATTGCGTATTGAAAACTGTGAATTGAGGATATTCTATTGAGGATTGAGGATTGACAAAAGATTGTTGATGACTGAGGTCTGAAGATTGAGGATTCAGGATTGAGGATTCAGAATTGAGGTTTGAGGACCAAGGATTGAGGATTGAAGGTTGAGTATTGCGGATTGAGGATTGGGGATTGAAGACTGAGGACTGAGGATTGAGGATGAGGGCTGAGAGTTGAGGATTGAGGTTTGAGGACTGAGGACTGAGGATCGAGGATTGAGAATTGAAGATTTAGGATTGAGGACTGAGGATTGAGGATTAAGGATTGAGTATTGAGGATTGAGTATTGAGGATTGGGGACTGAGGATTGAAGATTGAGGATTGAGGATTGACGATGAGGGCTGAGGGTTGAGGATTGAGGTTTGAGGACTGAGGCCCGAGGATTGAGGATTGAGAATTGAGGATTCAGGATTGAGGATTGAAGATTGAGGATTGTGTATTGAGGATTGAAGAATGAGGATTGACGATTGAGGATTGAGGATTGAGGATTGAGGATTGAAGATTGAGGATTGGGTACTGAGGATTGAAGAATGAGGATTGAGGATTGAGGATTGACGATTAAGGATTGAGTATTGAGGATTGAAGATTGTGGATTGGGGACTGAGTATTGAAGATTGAGGATTGAGGATTGACGATGAGGGCTGAGTGTTGAAGATTGAGGATTGAGGATTGAGTATTGAGGATTGAGGATTGAGGATTGAAGATTCAGTATTGAGGATTGAAGATTGAGAATTGAGGATTGAGGATTGAGCATTGAGGACTGAGTGTTGAGTGTTGAGTGATGAGAATTGATGATTGTGGATAGAGGTTTGAAGATTGCAGATTGAGTATTGAGTATTGAAAACTGTGAATTGAGGATATTCTATTCAGGATTTAGGATTGACAACTGATTGTTGATGACTGAGGGCTGAAGATTGAGGATTCAGGAATGAGGATTCAGAATTGAGGATTCAGAATTGAGGTTTGAGGACTGAGGATTGAGGATTGAGGATTGAGTATTGAAGATTGAGGATTGATGATTGAGGATTGAGGATTGAGAATTGGGGATTGAGGATTGAGGATTGAGGTTTGAGGACTGAGGACTGAGGATTGAGTATTGAGGATTGAGGATTGAAGATTCAGTATTGAGGATTGAAGATTGGGAATTGAGGATTGAGGATTGAACAATGAGGACTGAGTGTTGAAGTTTGAGTGATGAGAATTGATGTTTGTGGATAGAGTTTTGAAGATTGCAGATTGAGTATTGAGTATTGAAAACTGTGAATTGAGGATATTCTATTGAGAATTGAGGATTGACAACTGATTGTTGAGGTCTGAGGGCCGAAGATTGTGGATTCAGGATTGAGGATTCAGAATTGAGGTTTGAGGACTGAGGATTGAAGATTGAAGATTGAGTATTGAAGATTGAATATTGAGGATTGCGGATTGCGGATTGAGGATTGAGGATGAGTGCTGAGGGTTGAGGATTGAGGTTTGAGGACGGGGGACTGAGGATTGGGGATTGAAAATTGAGGATTGAGGAATGAGGATTGACGATTGAGGATTGGGTATTGAGGATTGAGGAATGAGGATTGAGGATTGAGGATTGAGGATTGAGGATTGAGGATTGAAGATTGAGTATTCAGGATTGAGGATCGAGGATTGAGGATTGAAGATTGAGGATTGAGTATTGAGGATTGAAGATTGAGGATTGGGGACTGAGGATTGAAGATTGAGTGTTGAGGATTGAGTATGGAGGATTGAGGATTGAGGATTGAAGATTCAGAATTGAGGATTGAAGATTGAGAATTGATGATTGAGGATTGAGCATTGAGGACTGATTGTTCAGCGTTGAGTGATGAGAATTGATGATTGTGGATAGAGGTTTGAAGATTGCAGATTGAGTATTGAGTATTGAAAACTGTGAATTGAGGATATTCTATTGAGGATTGAGGATTGACAACTGATTGTTGATGACTGAGTGCTGAAGATTGAGGATTCAGGATTGCGGATTCACAATTGAGGTTCGAGGTCTGAGGATTGAGGATTGAAGATTGAGTATTGAAGATTGAAGATTGAGCATTGAGGATTGAGGACTGAGGATTGAGGATTGAGAATTGAGGATTGAGGATTGAGGATTGAGGACAGCAGATTGAGTATTGTGGATTAAAGATTGAGAACTGAGGATTGAGAATTGATGATTGAGGATTGAAGATTGAGGATTGGGGACTGAGTGTTGAGGGCTGAGTGATGAGAATTGATGTTTGTGGACAGAGATTTGAAGATTGCACGTTGAATATTGAGTACTGAAAGGTGTGAATTGATGATATTCTATTGAGGATTGAGGATTGACAACTGACTGTTGAGGTCTGAGGTCTGAAGATTGAGGATTCAGGATTGAGGATTCAGGATTGAGGTTTGAGGACTGAGGATTGAGGATTGATGATTGAGGATTGAGGATCGAGGACTGAGGATTGAAGATTGAGGATTGAGGATTGAGGATGAGGGCTGAGGGTTGTGGATTGAGGTTTGAGGACTGAGGACTGAGGATCGAGGATTGGGAATTGAGGATTGAGGATTGAGGATTGAGGATTGAGGATTGAGGATTGAAGATTGAAGATTGGGGACTGAGTGTTGAGGGTTGAGTGATGAGAATTGACGTTTGTGGATAGAGATTTGGAGATTGCAGACTGAGTATTGCGTATTGATAACTCTGAACTGAGGATATTCTATTGAGGATTGAGGATTGACAACTCATTGTTGAGGACTGAGTGCTGAAGGTTGAGGACTCAGGATTGGGGATTCAGGATTGTGGTTTGAGGACTGAGGATTGAGGATTGAGGATTGTGGATTGAGGATTGATTATTGAGGATTGCAGATTGAGGATTGGGTATTGAGGATTGAACATTGAGGTTTGAGGATTGAGGATTGAGGATTGAGGATTGAGGATTGAGGATTGAAGAATGAATATTGATGATTGAAGATTGAGGATTGAGGATTGAGGGTTGTGGATTGAGGACGAGGACTGAGGGCTGAGTATTGATGTTTGAGGTCTGAGGATTGAGGATTGACGATTGAGAATCGAGGATTGAGGATTGAGGATTGAAAATTGAGGATTGGGTATTGAGGATTGAAGGATGAGGAATGAGGATTGAGGATTGAGGATTGATGATTGAAGAAAGAGTATTGAGGATTGAAGATTGAGGATTGGGGATTGAGGATTGAGGATTGAGCATTGAAGATTGAGGATTGGGGACTGAGTGTTGAGGGTTGAGTGATGAGAATTGATGTTTGTGGATAGAGATTTGAAGATTGCAGACTGAGTATTGCGTATTGAAAACTCTGAACTGAGGATACTCTATTGAGGATTGAGGATTGACAACTGATTGTTGAGGACTGAGTGCTGAAGATTGAGGATTCAGGATTGAGGATTCAGGATTGTGGTTTTAGGACTGAGGATTGAGTGTTGAGGTCTGAGGATTGAGGATTGAGGATTGAGAATTGAGGATTGAGGATTGAGGATTGAAGATTGAGGATTGGGTATTGAGGATTGAAGAATGAGGATTGAGGATTGAGGATTGAGGATTGAGCATTGAAGAAAGAGTATTGAGGATTGAAGATTGAGGATTGGGGATTGAGGATTGAGGATTGAGGATTGAAGATTGAGGATGAGGGCTGAGGGTTGAGGATTGAGGTTTGAGGATTGAGGATTGGGGATTGAGGATTGAGAATTGAGGATTGAGGGTTGAGGATTGAGGATTGTGAATGAGGGCTCAGGGCTGAGGATTGAGGTTTGAGTATAGAATCCTGAGAATTCAGGACGTTCTATTGAGTATTGAGAATTGAGGATTGATGGTTGAGTATTGAGGATTGAGGATTGAGGATTGAGTATTGAGTATTGAAGATTAAGGATTGATGATTGAGGATTGAGGATTGAGGATTGAGGATTGAGGATTGAGGATTGAGGATTGAAGATTGGATATTCAGGATTGAGGATTGAGGATTGAGGATTGAGGATTGAGGATTGAGGATTGAGTATTGAGGATTGAAGATTGAGGATTGGGGCTGAGTGTTGAAGATTGAGGATTGAGGATTGCGTATTGAGGATTGAGGATTGAGGATTGAAGATTCAGTATTAAGGATTGAAGATTGAGGATTGAGGATTGAGGATTGAGCATTGAAGACTGAGTGCTGAGGGTTGAGTGATGAGAATTGATGATTGTGGATAGAAGTTTGAAGATTGCAGATTGAGTATTGAGTATTGAAAACTGTGAATTGAGGATATTCTATTGAGGATTGAGGATTGACAACTGATTGTTGATGACTGAGGGCTGAAGATTGAAGATTCAGAATTGCGGATTCAGAATTGAGGTTCGAGGACTGAGGATTGAGGATTGAGGATTGAGAATTGAGGTTTGAGGATTGAGGATTGAGGATTGAGGATTGAAGATTGAGTATTCAGGATTGAGGATTGAGGATTGAGGATTGAGGATTGAGTGTTGTGGATTGAGGACGAGGACTGAGGGCTGAGTATTGATGTTTGAGGTCTGAGGATTGAGGATTGAGGATTGAGAATTGAGGATTGAGGATTGAGGATTGAAGATTGAGGATTGGGTATTGAGGATTGAAGAATGAGGATTGAGGATTGAGGATTGAGGATTGAGGATTGAAGATTGAAGATTGAGGATTGAGTGCTGTGGATTGAGGACGAGGACTGAGGGCTGAGTATTGATGTTTGAGGTCTGAGGATTGAGGATTGAGGATTGAGAATTGAGTATTGATGTTTGAGGTCTGAGGATTGAGGATTGAGGATTGAGAATTGAGGATTGAGGATTGAGGATTGAAGATTGAGGATTGGGTATTGAGGATTGAAGAATGAGGATTGAGGATTGAGGATTGAGTATTGAAGATTGAGGATTGATGGTTGAGGATTGAGGATTGAGGATTGAGGATTGAGGATTGAGGATTGAAGATTGAGTATTCAGGTTTGAGGGTTGAGGATTGAGGATTGAGGATTGAGGATTGAGTATTGAGGATTGAAGATTGAGGATTGGGGACTGAGGATTGAAGATTGAGGATTGGGTATTGAGGATTGAAGAATGAGGATTGAGGATTGAGGATTGAGGATTGAGGGTTGAGGATTGAGCATTGAAGACTGAGTGCTGAGGGTTGAGTGATGAGAATTGATGATTGTGGATAGAAGTTTGAAGATTGCAGATTGAGTATTGAGTATTGAAAACTGTGAATTGAGGATATTCTATTGAGGATTGAAGATTGACAACTGATTGTTGATGACTGAGGGCTGAAGATTGAGGATTCAGAATTGCGGATTCAGAATTGAGGTTCGAGGACTGAGGATTGAGGGTTGAGGATTGCGAATTGAGGTTTGAGGATTGAGGATTGAGGATTGAAGATTGAGTATCCAGGATTGAGGATTGAGGATTGAGGATTGAGGATTGAGGGTTGAGGATTGAGAATTGAGGATTGAGGATTGAAGATTGAGCATTGAGGATTGAAGTTTGAGGATTGAGGATTGAGGATTGAGGATTGAGGATTGAAGATTGAGGATGAGGGCTGAGGGTTGAGGATTGCGGTTTGAGGACTGAGGGCTGAGGATTGAGGATTGAGGATTAAGGATTGAGTATTGGGGATTGAAGATTGAGGATTGGGGACTGAGGATTGAAGATTGAGGATTGAGGATTGACGATGAGGGCTGTGGGTTGAGGATTGAGGTTTGAGGACTGAGGCCTGAGGATTGAGGATTGAGAATTGAGGTTTCAGGATTGAGGATTGAAAATTGAGGATTGGGTATTGAGGATTGAAAAATGAGGATTGAGGATTGAGGATTGAGGATTGAGAATTGAGGATTGAAGATTGAGGATTTGGTACTGAGGATTGAAGAATGAGGACTGAGGATTGAGGATTGAGGATTGAGGATTGAGTATTGAAGATTGAGGATTGGGGACTGAGTGTTGAGGGTTGAGTGATGAGTATTGATGTTTGTGGATAGAGATTTGCAGAGTGCAGATTGAGTATTGAGTATTGAAAACTGTGAATTAGTGATATTCTATTGAGGATTGATGATTGACAACTGATTGTTGAGGTCTGATTTCTGAAGATTGAGGATTCAGGTTTGAGAATTCAGGAGTGAGGGGTGACGACTGAGGATTGTGGATTGAGGATTGAGGACTGAGGACTGAGGATCGAGGTTTGAGAGTTGAGGATTGAGGATTGAGGATTGAGTATTGAAGATTGAGTATTGAGGATTGAAGACTGACGATTGAATATTGAGGATTGAGGATTGAGGACTGAGGATTGAGGAATGAATATTGAGTATTGAGAATTGAAGATTGAGGATTGAGGATTGAGGAATGAGGATTGAGTATTGAGGTTTGAGGATTGAGGATTGAGGATTGTGGATTAAAGAAAGAGTATTGAGGATTGAAGATTGAGGATTGAGGATTGAGGATTGAAGAAAGTGTATTGAGGATTGAAGATTGAGGATTGGGGATTGAGGATTGAGGATTGAGGATTGAAGATTGAGGATGAGGGCTGAGGGTTGAGGATTGCGGTTTGAGGACTGAGGGCTGAGGATTGAGTATTGAGGATGAGGGCTGAGGGTTGAGGATTGAGGTCTGAGGACTGAGGACTGAGGATTGAGGATTGAGAATTGAGGATTGAGGATTGAGGATTGAGAATTGAAGATTGAGTATTGGGGATTAAAGATTGAGAATTTAGGATTGGGGATTGATGATTGAGGATTGAAGATTGAGGATTGAAGATTGAGGATTGAAGATTGAGGATTGGGGACTGAGTGTTGAGGGTTGAGTGATGAGAATTGATGTTTGTGGATAGAGATTTGAAGATTGCAGACTGAGTATTGCGTATTGAAAACTCTGAACTGAGGATATTCTATTGAGGATTGAGGATTGACAACTGATTGTTGAGGACTGAGTGCTGAAGATTGAGGATTCAGGATTGAGGATTCAGGATTGTGGTTTTAGGACTGAGGATTGAGGGTTGAGGTCTGAGGATTGAGGATTGAGGATTGAGAATTGAGGATTGAGGATTGAGGATTGAAGATTGAGGATTGGGTATTGAGGATTGAAGAATGAGGATTGAGGATTGAGGATTGGGGATTGAGCATTGAAGAAAGAGTATTGTGGATTGAAGATTGAGGATTGGGGATTGAGGATTGAGGATTGAGGATTGAAGATTGAAGATTGAGGATGAGGGCTGAGGGTTGAGGATTGAGGTTTGAGGACTGAGGGCTGAGGATTGAGGATTGAGAGTTGAGGATTGAGGATTGAGGATTGAGGATTGTGAATGAGGGCTCAGGGTTGAGGATTGAGGTTTGAGTATAGAATCCTGAGAATTAAGGTTTTCTATTGAGTATTGAGAATTCAGGATTGATGGTTGAGTATTGAGGATTGAGGATTGGGGATTGAGGATTGAGAATTGAGGATTGAGGATTGAGGATTGAGGATTGTGAATGAGGGCTCAGGGCTGAGGATTGAGGTTTGAGTATAGAATCCTGAGAATTCAGGATATTCTATTGAGTATTGAGAATTGAGGGTTGATGGTTGAGTATTGAGGATTGAGGATTGAGGATTGAGGATTGAGTATTGAAGATTGAGGATTGATGATTGAGGATTGAGTATTGAGGATTGAGGATTGAGGATTGAAGATTGGGGATTGGGTATTGAGGAGTGAAGAATGAGAATTGAGGATTGAGGATTGAGGATTGAGGATTGAAGAAAGAGTATTGAGGATTGAAGATTGAGGATTGGGGATTGAGGATTGAGGATTGAGAATTGAAGATTGAGGATGAGGGCTGAGGGTTGAGGATTGAGGTTTGAGGACTGAGGGCTGAGGATTGAGGATTGAGAATTGAGGATTGAGGATTGAGGATTGAGGATTGTGAATGAGGGCTCAGGATTGAGGATTGAGGTTTGAGTATAGAACCCTGAGAATTCAGGATATTCTATTGAGTATTGAGAATTGAGGATTGATGGTTGAGTATTGAGGATTGAGGATTGAGGATTGAGGATTGAGTATTGAAGATTGAGGATTGATGATTGAGGATTGAGGATTGAGGATTGAGGATTGAGGATTGAGGATTGAAGATTGAGTATTCAGGATTGAGGGTTGAGGATTGAGGATTGAGGATTGAGGATTGAGTATTCAGGATTGAAGATTGAGGATTGGGGACTGAGGATTGAAGATTGAGGATTGGGTATTGAGGATTGAAGAATGAGGATTGAGGATTGAGGATTGAGGATTGAGGATTGAGGATTGAGTATAGAGGATTGAAGATTGAGGATTGGGTATTGAGGATTGAAGAATGAGGATTGAGGATTGAGGATTGAGGATTGAGGATCGAAGATTGAGTATAGAGGATTGAAGATTGACGATTGAGTATTGAGGATTGAGGATTGAACATTGAGGACTGAGTGTTAAGGGATGAGTAATGGGAATTGTTGTCTGTGGATAGAGGTTTGAAGATTGCAGATTCAGTATTATGTATTGAAAACTGTGAATTGAGGATATTCTATTGAGGATTGAGGATTGACAACTGATTGTTGAGGACTGAGGGCCGAAGATTGAGGATTCAGGATTGAGGCTTCAGAATTGAGGTTTGAGGACTGAGGATCGAGGATTGAAGGTTGAGTACTGAGGATTGAAGGTTGAGGATTGACGATTGAGGATTGAGGATTGAGGATGAGGGCTTAGGGTTGAGGATTGAGGTTTGAGGACTGAGGACTGAGGATTGAGGATTGAGAATTGAGGATTGAGGATTGAGGATTGGGGACTGAGTGTTGACGGCTGAGTGATGAGAATTGATGTTTGTGGACAGAGTTTTGAAGATTGCAGGTTGAATATTGAGTATTGAAAGGTGTGAATTGATGATATTCTATTGAGGATTGAGGATTGACAACTGATTGTTGAGGTCTCAGGTCTGAAGATTGAGGATTCAGGATAGAGGATTCAGGATTGAGGTTTGAGGACTGAGGACTGAGGATTGAGGATTGAGGATTGAGGATTGAAGATTCAGTATTGAGGATTGAAGATTGGGAATTGAGGATTGAGGATTGAACAATGAGGACTGAGTGTTGAAGTTTGAGTGATGAGAATTGATGTTTGTGGATAGAGGTTTGAAGATTGCAGATTGAGTATTGAGTATTGAAAACTGTGAATTGAGGATATTCTATTGAGAATTGAGGATTGACAACTGATTGTTGAGGTCTGAGGGCCGAAGATTGAGGATTCAGGATTGAGGATTCAGAATTGAGGTTTGAGGACTGAGGATTGAGGATTGAAGATTGAGTATTGAACATTGAATATTGAGGATTGCGGATTGAGGATTGAGGATTGAGGATGAGTGCTGAGGGTTGAGGATTGAGGTTTGAGGACGGGGGACTGAGGATTGAGGATTGAGAATTGAGGATTGAGGAATGAGGATTGACGATTCAGGATTGGGTATTGAGGATTGAGGAACGAGGATTGAGGATTGAGGATTGAGGATTGAGGATTGAGGATTGAAGATTGAGTATTCAGGATTGAGGATCGCGGATTGAGGATTGAAGATTGAGGATTGAGTATTGAGGATTGAAGATTGAGGATTGGGGACTGAGGATTGAAGATTGAGGGTTGAGGATTGAGTATTGAGGACTGAGGATTGAGGATTGAAGATTCAGAATTGAGGATTGAAGATTGAGAATTGAGGATTGAGGATTGAGCATTGAGGACTGAGTGTTGAGCGTTGAGTGATGAGAATTGATGATTGTGGATAGAGGTTTGAAGATTGCAGATTGAGTATTGAGTATTGAAAACTGTGAATTGAGGATATTCTATTGAGGATTGAGGATTGACAACTGATTGTTGATGACTGAGTGCTGAAGATTGAGGATTCAGGATTGCGGATTCACAATTGAGGTTCGAGGTCTGAGGATTGAGGATTGAAGATTGAGGATTGAGGATTGAGGATTGAGGATTGAGGATGAGGTATGAGGGTTGAGGATTGAGGTTTGAGGACTGAGGACTGAGGATTGATGATTGAGAATTGAGGATTGAGGATTGAGGATTGAAGATTGAGGATTGGGTATTGAGGATTGAAGAATGAGGACTGAGGATTGAGGATTGAGGATTGAGGATTGAGGATTGAGGATTGAGGATTGAGTATTGAGTATTGAAAACTGTGAATTAGTGATATTCTATTGAGGATTGAGGATTGACAACTGATTGTTGAGGTCTGAGGTCTGAAGATTGAGGATTCAGGATTGAGGATTCAGGATTGAGGATTGAGGATTGAGGATTGAGGATTGAGGATTGAAGATTGAGAATTGAGGATTGAGGATTGAGGATTGAAGATTGAGTATTGGGGATTCAAGATTGAGAATTGAGGATTGAAGATTGAGGATTGAGGATTGAAGATTGAGGACGAGGGCTGAGGGTTGAGGATTGAGGTTTGAGGACTGAGGGCTGAGGATTGAGGATTGAGAATTGAGGATGGAGGATTGAGGATTGAGGATTGTAAATGAGGGCTCAGGGCTGAGGATTGAGGTTTGAGTATAGAATCCTGAGAATTCAGGATATTCTATTGGGTATTGAGAATTGAGGATTGATGGTTGAGTATTGAGGATTGAAGACTGACGATTGAGGATTGAGGATTGAGGATTGAGGATTGAGGATTGAGTATTGAGTATTGAAAACTGTGAATTAGTGATATTCTATTGAGGATTGAGGATTGACAACTGATTGTTGAGGTCTGAGGTCTGAAGATTGAGGATTCAGGATTGAGGATTCAGGATTGAGGGGTGAGGACTGAGGATTGAGGATTGTGGATTGAGGACTGAGGACTGAGGATCGAGGATTGAGAATTGAGGATTGAGGATTGAGGATTGAGGATTGTGTATTGAAGATTGAGTATTGAGGATTGAAGACTGACGATTGAATATTGAGGATTGAGGATTGAGGATTGAGGATTGAGGAATGAAGATTGAGGATTGAGGACTGAGGATTGAGGATTGAGGACTGAGGATTGAGGATTGAGGATTGAGGATTGAAGATTGAGTATTGAAGATTGAAGATTGAGCATTGAGGATTGAGGACTGAGGATTGAGGATTGAGAATTGAGGATTGAGGATTGAGGATTGAGGATTGAAGATTGAGGATTGGGGACTGAGTGTTGAAGATTGAGGATTGAGGATTGAGTATTGAGTATTGAGTATTGAGGATTGAGGATTGAAGATTCAGTATTGAGGATTGAAGATTGAGTATTGAGGATTGAAGATTGAGGATTGGGGACTGAGTGTTGAAGATTGAGAATTGATGATTGAGTATTGAGGATTGAGGATTGAGGATTGAAGATTCAGTATTGAGGATTGAAGATTGAGAATTGAGGATTGAGGATTGAGCATTGACGACTGAGTGTTGAGGGTTGAGTGATGAGAATTGATGATTGTGGATAGAGGTTTGAAGACTGGAGATTGGGTATTGAGTATTGAAAAATGTGAATTGAGGATATTCTATTGAGGATTGAGGATTGACAACTGATTGTTGATGACTGAGGGCTGAAGATTGAGGATTCAGGAATGAGGATTCAGAATTGAGGTTTCAGAATTGAGGTTTGAGGTCTGAGGATTGAGGATTGGATACTGAGTATTGAAGGTTGAAGATTGAGGATTGAGGATTGAGGATTGAAGATTGAGGATTGGGAGTTGAGGATTGAAGAAGGAGTATTGTGGATTGAGGATTGAGGATTGAGGATTGAGGATTGAAGATTGAGGATTGGGTATTGAGGATTCAAGAATGTGGATTGAGGATTGAGGATTGAGGATTGAGGATTGAGGATCGAAGATTGAGTATTGAGGATTGAAGATTGACGATTGAGGATTGAGGATTGAGGATTGAGGATTGGACATTGAGGACTGAGTGTTGAGGGTTGAGTAATGGGAATTGTTGTTTGTGGATAGAGGTTGGAAGGTTGCAGATTGAGTATTGAGTATTGAAAACAGTGAATTGAGGATATTCTATTGAGGATTAAGGATTGACAACTGATTGTTGATGACTGAGGTCTGAAGATTGAGGATTCAGAATTGAAGATTCAGAATTGAGGTTTGAGGACCAAGGATTGAGGATTGAAGGTTGAGTATTGCGGATTGAGGATTGAGGATTGAAGACTGAGGACTGAGGATTGAGGATGAGGGCTGAGAGTTGAGGATTGAGGTTTGAGGACTGAGGACTGAGGATCGAGGATTGAGAATTGAAGATTTAGGATTGAGGACTGAGGATTGAGGATTAAGGATTGAGTATTGAGGATTGATGATTGAGGATTGGGGACTGAGGATTGAAGATTGAGGATTGAGGATTGACGATGAGGGCTGAGGGTTGAGGATTGAGGTTTGAGGACTGAGGCCTGAGGATTGAGGATTGAGAATTGAGGACTCAGGATTGAGGATTGAAGATTGAGGATTGGGTATTGAGGATTGAAGAATGAGGATTGACGATTGAGGATTGAGGATTGAGGATTGAGGATTGAAGATTGAATATTGATGATTGAAGATTGAAGATCGAGGATAGAGGGTTGTGGATTGAGGACGAGGACTGAGGGTTGAGTATTGATGTTTGAGGTCTGAAGATTGAGGATTGAAGAGTGAGGATTGAGGATTGAGGATTGAGTATTGAGGATTGAAGATTGAGGATTGGGGACTGAGTGTTGAAGATTGAGGATTGAGGATTGAGTATTGAGGATTGAGGATTGAGGATTGAAGATTCAGTATTAAGGATTGAAGATTGAGAATTGAGGATTGAGGATTGAGCATTGAGGACTGAGTGTTGAGGGTTGAGTGATGAGGATTGATGATTGTGGATAGAGGTTTGAAGATTGCAGATTGAGTATTGAGTATTGAAAACTCTGAATTGAGGCTATTCTATTGAGGATTGAGGATTGGCAACTGATTGTTGATTACTGAGGGCTGAAGATTGAGGATTTAGGAAAGCGGATTCAGAATTGAGGTTCGAGGACTGAGGATTGAGGATTGAGGATTGAGAATTGAGGATTGAGGATTGAGGATTGAAGATTGAGTATTGGGTATTGAGGATTGAGGATTGGACATTGAGGACTGAGTGTTGAGGGTTGAGTAATGGGAATTGTTGTTTGTGGATAGAGGTTTGAAGATTGCAGATTGAGTATTGAGTATTGAAAACTGTGAATTGAGGATATTCTATTGAGGATTGAGGATTGACAACTGATTGTTGATGACTGAGGTCTGAAGATTGAGGATTCAGGATTGAGGATTCAGAATTGAGGTTTGAGGACCAAGGATTGAGGATTGAAGGTTGAGTATTGCGGATTGAGGATTGGGGATTGAAGACTGAGGACTGAGGATTGAGGATGAGGGCTGAGAGTTGAGGATTGAGGTTTGAGGACTGAGGACTGAGGATCGAGGATTGAGAATTGAAGATTTAGGATTGAGGACTGAGGATTGAGGATTAAGGATTGAGTATTGAGGATTGATGATTGAGGATTGGGGACTGAGGATTGAAGATTGAGAATTGAGGATTGAGGATTGAGGATTGAGGATTGAGGATTGAGGACTGAAGAAAGAGTATTGAGTATTGAAGATTGAGTATTGGGGATTGTGGATTGAGGATTGAGGATTCAAGATTGACGATGAGGGCTGAGGGTTGAGGATTGAGGTTTGAGGACTGAGGGCTGAGGATTGAGGATTGAGAATTGAGGATTGAAGATTGAGGATTGAGGATTGTGAATGAGGGCTCAGGGTTAAGGATTGAGGATTGAGTATAGAATCCTGAGAATTCAGGGTACTCTATTGAGTATTGAGAATTGAGGATTGATGGTTGAGTATTGAGGATTGAAGATTGAGGATTGAGGATTGAGGATTGAGGATTGAAGATTGAGGATTGGGTACTGAGGATTGAAGAATGAGGATTGAGGATTGAGGATTGAGGATTGAGGATTGAAGATTGAGTATTGAGGATTGAAGGTTGACGGTTGAGGATTGAGGAATGAGGATTGAGTATTGAACATTGAGGACTGAGTGTTGAGGGTTGAGTGATGAGAATTGATGTTTGTGGATAGAGGCTTGAAGATTGCAGATTGAGTACTGCGTAGTGAAAGCTGTGAATTGAGGAGATTCTATTGAGTATTGAGGATTGACAACTGATTGTTGAGGACTGAGGGCCGAGGATTGAGGGTTCAGGATTGAGGATTCAGAATTGAGGTTTGAGGACTGAGGTATGAGGATTGAAGATTGAGTATTGAAGATTGAAGATTGAGCATTGAGGATTGAGGACTGAGGATTGAGGATTGAGAATTGAGGATTGAGGATTGAGGATTGAGGATTGAGGACTGCAGATTGAGTATTGTGGATTAAAGATTGAGAACTGAGGATTGAGAATTGATGATTGAGGATTGAAGATTGAGGATTGGGGACTGAGTGTTGAGGGCTGAGTGATGAGAATTGATGTTTGTGGACAGAGATTTGAAGATTGCACGTTGAATATTGAGTACTGAAAGGTGTGAATTGATGATATTCTATTGAGGATTGAGGATTGACAACTGATTGTTGAGTTCTGAGGTCTGAAGATTGAGGATTCAGGATTGAGGATTCAGGATTGAGGTTTGAGGACTGAGGATTGAGGATTGAGGATTGAGGATTGAGGATCGAGGACTGAGGATTGAAGATTGAGGATTGAGGATTGAGGATGAGGGCTGAGGGTTGAGGATTGAGGTTTGAGGACTGAGGACTGAGGATCGAGGATTGCGAATTGAGGATTGAGGATTGAGGATTGAGGATTGAGGATTGAGGATTGAAGATTGAAGATTGGGGACTGAGTGTTGAGGGTTGAGTGATGAGAATTGATGTTTGTGGTTAGAGATTTGAAGATTGCAGACTGAGTATTGCGTACTGATAGCTCTGAGCTGAGGATATTCTATTGACGATTGAGGATTGACAACTCATTGTTTAGGACTGAGTGCTGAAGATTGAGGACTCAGGATTGGGGATTCAGGATTGTGGTTTAAGGACTGAGGATTGAGGATTGAGGATTGTGGATTGAGGATTGATTATTGAGGATTGAAGACTGAGGATTGGGTATTGAGGATTGAACATTGAGGTTTGAGGATTGAGGATTGAGGATTGAGGATTGAGGATTGAGGATTGAAGAATGAATATTGATGATTGAAGATTGAGTATTGAGGATTGAGGATTGAGTATTGAAGATTGAGGATTGATGATTGAGGATTGAGGATTGAGGATTGAGGATTGAGGATTGAGGACTGAAGATTGAGCATTCAGGATTAAGGATTGAGGATTGAGGATTGAGGATTGAGGATTGAGTATTGAGGATTGAGGATTGAGGATTGAAGATTCAGTATTGAGGATTGAAGATTGAGAATTGAGGATTGAGGATTGAGCATTGAGGACTGAGTGTTGAGGGTTGAGTGATGAGGATTGATGATTGTGGATAGAGGTTTGAAGATTGCAGATTGAGTATTGAGTATTGAAAACTCTGAATTGAGGCTATTCTATTGAGGATTGAGGATTGACAACTGATTGTTGATTACTGAGGGCTGAAGATTCAGGATTCAGGAAAGCGGATTCAGAATTGAGGTTCGAGGACTGAGGATTGAGGATTGAGGATTGAGAATTGAGGATTGAGGATTGAGGATTGAAGATTGAGGATTGGGTATTGAGGATTGAAGAATGAGGATTGAGGATTGAGGATTGAGGATTGAGGATTGAAGAAAGAGTATTGTGGATTGAAGATTGAGGATTGGGGATTGAGGATTGAGGATTGAGGATTGAAGATTGAGGACGTGGGCTGAGGGTTGATGATTGAGGTTTGAGGACTGAGGGCTGAGGATTGAGAATTGAGAATTGAGGATTGAGGATTGAGGATTGAGGATTGTGAATGAGGGCTCAGGGCTGAGGATTGAGGTTTGAGTATAGAATCCTGAGATTTCAGGATATTCTATTGAGTATTGGGAATTGAGGATTGATGGTTGAGTATTGAGGATTGAGGATTGGGGATTGAGGATTGAGTATTGAAGATTGAGGATTGATGATTGAGGATTGAGGATTGAGGATTGAGGATTGAGGATTGAGGATTGAAGATTGAATATTGATGATTGAAGATCGAGGATTGAGGATTGAGTATAGAATCCTGAGAATTCAGGATATTCTATTGAGTATTGAGAATTGAGGATTGATGGTTGAGTATTGAGGATTGAGGATTGAGGATTGAGGATTGAGTATTGAAGATTGAGGATTGATGGTTGAGGATTGAGGATTGAGGATTGAGGATTGAGGATTGAGGATTGAAGATTGAGCATTCAGGATTGAGGATTGAGGATTGAGGATTTAGGATTGAGGACTGAGGATTGAGGATTAAGGATTGAGTATTGAGGATTGATGATTGAGGATTGGGGACTGAGGATTGAAGATTGAGGATTGAGGATTGACGATGAGGGCTGAGGGTTGAGGATTGAGGTTTGAGGACTGAGGCCTGAGGATTGAGGATTGAGAATTGAGGACTCAGGATTGAGGATTGAAGATTGAGGATTGGGTATTGAGGATTGAAGAATGAGGATTGACGATTGAGGATTGAGGATTGAGGATTGAGGATTGAAGATTGAGGATTGGGTACTGAGGATTGAAGAATGAGGATTGAGGATTGAGGATTGAGGATTGAAGATTCAGTATTGAGGATTGAAGATTGGGAATTGAGGATTGAGGATTGAACAATGAGGACTGAGCGTTGAAGTTTGAGTGATGAGAATTGATGTTTGTGGATAGAGGTTTGAAGATTGCAGATTGAGTATTGAGTATTGAAAACTGTGAATTGAGGATATTCTATTGAGAATTGAGGATTGACAACTGATTGTTGAGGTCTGAGGGCCGAAGATTGAGGATTCAGGATTGAGGATTCAGAATTGAGGTTTGAGGACTGAGGATTGAGGATTGAAGATTGAGTATTGAACATTGAATATTGAGGATTGCGGTTTGAGGATTGAGGATTGAGGATGAGTGCTGAGGGTTGAGGATTGAGGTTTGAGGACGGGGGACTGAGGATTGAGGATTGAGAATTGAGGATTGAGGAATGAGGATTGACGATTGAGGATTGGGTATTGAGGATTGAGGAATGAGGATTGAGGATTGAGGATTGAGGATTGAGGATTGAGGATTGAAGATTGAGTATTCAGGATTGAGGATCGCGGATTGAGGATTGAAGATTGAGGATTGAGTATTGAGGATTGAAGATTGAGGATTGGGGACTGAGGATTGAAGATTGAGGGTTGAGGATTGAGTATTGAGGACTGAGGATTGAGGATTGAAGATTCAGAATTGAGGATTGAAGATTGAGAATTGAGGATTGAGGATTGAGCATTGAGGACTGAGTGTTGAGCGTTGAGTGATGAGAATTGATGATTGTGGATAGAGGTTTGAAGATTGCAGATTGAGTATTGAGTATTGAAAACTGTGAATTGAGGATATTCTATTGAGGATTGAGGATTGACAACTGATTGTTGATGACTGAGTGCTGAAGATTGAGGATTCAGGATTGCGGATTCACAATTGAGGTCCGAGGTCTGAGGATTGAGGATTGAAGATTGAGTATTGAGGATTGAAGATTGAGGATTGAGGATTGAGGATTGAGGATTGAGGATGAGGTATGAGGGTTGAGGATTGAGGTTTGAGGACTGAGGACTGAGGATTGATGATTGAGAATTGAGGATTGAGGATTGAGGATTGAAGATTGAGGATTGGGTATTGAGGATTGAAGAATGAGGACTGAGGATTGAGGATTGAGGATTGAGGATTGCGGACTGAGGATCGAGGATTGAAGGTTGACGGTTGAGGATTGAGGAATGAGGATTGAGTATTGAACATTGAGGACTGAGTGTTGAGTGTTGAGTGATGAGAATTGATGTTTGTGGATAGAGGTTTGAAGATTGCAGATTGAGTACGGCGTAGTGAAAGCTGTGAATTGAGGAGATTCTATTGAGTATTGAGGATTGACAACTGATTGTTGAGGACTGAGGGCCGAGGATTGAGGGTTCAGGATTGAGGATTCAGAATTGAGGTTTGAGGACTGAGGTATGAGGATTGAGGATTGAGCATTGAAGATTGAAGATTGAGCATTGAGGATTGAGGACTGAGGATTGAGGATTGAGAATTGAGGATTGAGGATTGAGGATTGAGGACTGCAGATTGAGTATTGTGGATTAAAGATTGAGAACTGAGGATTGAGAATTGATGATTGAGGATTGAAGATTGAGGATTGGGGACTGAGTGTTGAGGGCTGAGTGATGAGAATTGATGTTTGTGGACAGAGATTTGAAGATTGCACGTTGAATATTGAGTACTGAAAGGTGTGAATTGATGATATTCTATTGAGGATTGAGGATTGACAACAGATTGTTGAGGTCTGAGGTCTGAAGATTGAGGATTCAGGATTGAGGATTCAGGATTGAGGTTTGAGGACTGAGGATTGAGGATTGAGGATTGAGGATTGAGGATCGAGGACTGAGGATTGAAGATTGAGGATTGAGGATTGAGGATGAGGGCTGAGGGTTGAGGATTGAGGATTGAGGATTGAGGATTGAGGATTGAAGACTGAGGACTGAGGATTGAGGATGAGGGCTGAGCGTTGAGGATTGAGGTTTGAGGACTGAGGACTGAGGATCGAGGATTGAAGGTTGACGGTTGAGGATTGAGGAATGAGGATTGAGTATTGAACATTGAGGACTGAGTGTTGAGTGTTGAGTGATGTGAGTTGATGTTTGTGGATAGAGGTTTGAAGATTGCAGATTGAGTACTGCGTAGTGAAAGCTGTGAATTGAGGAGATTCTATTGAGTATTGAGGATTGACAACTGATTGTTGAGGACTGAGGGCCGAGGATTGAGGGTTCAGGATTGAGGATTCAGAATTGAGGTTTGAGGACTGAGGTATGAGGATTGAAGATTGAGTATTGAAGATTGAAGATTGAGCATTGAGGATTGAGGACTGAGGATTGAGGATTTAGAATTGAGGATTGAGGATTGAGGATTGAGGACTGCAGATTGAGTATTGTGGATTAAAGATTGAGAACTGAGGATTGAGAATTGATGATTGAGGATTGAAGATTGAGGATTGGGGACTGAGTGTTGAGGGCTGAGTGATGAGAATTGATGTTTGTGGACAGAGATTTGAAGATTGCACGTTGAATATTGAGTACTGAAAGGTGTGAATTGATGATATTCTATTGAGGATTGAGGATTGACAACTGATTGTTGAGGTCTGAGGTCTGAAGATTGAGGATTCAGGATTGAGGATTCAGGATTGAGGTTTGAGGACTGAGGATTGAGGATTGAGGATTGAGGATTGAGGATCGAGGACTGAGGATTGAAGATTGAGGATTGAGGATTGAGGATGAGGGCTGAGAGTTGAGGATTGAGGTTTGAGGACTGAGGACTGAGGATCGAGGATTGGGAATTGAGGATTGAGGATTGAGGATTGAGGATTGAGGATTGAGGATTGAAGATTGAAGATTGGGGACTGAGTGTTGAGGGTTGAGTGATGAGAATTGATGTTTGTGGATAGAGATTTGAAGATTGCAGACTGAGTATTGCGTATTGGTAGCTCTGAGCTGAGGATATTCTATTGACGATTGAGGATTGACAACTCATTGTTTAGGACTGAGTGCTGAAGATTGAGGACTCAGGATTGGGGATTCAGGATTGTGGTTTAAGGACTGAGGATTGAGGATTGAGGATTGTGGATTGAGGATTGATTATTGAGGATTGAAGATTGAGGATTGGGTATTGAGGATTGAACATTGAGGTTTGAGTATTGAGGATTGAGGATTGTGGATTGAGGATTGAGGATTGAAGAATGAATATTGATGATTGAAGATTGAGTATTGAGGATTGAGGATTGACTATTGAAGATTGAGGATTGATGACTGAGGATTGAGGATTGAGGATTGAGGATTGAGGATTGAGGATTGAAGATTGAGCATTCAGGATTGAGGATTGAGGATTGAGGATTGAGGATTGAGGATTGAGTATTGAGGATTGAAGATTGAGGATTGGGGACTGAGTGTTGAAGATTGAGGATTGAGGATTGAGTATTGAGGATTGAGGATTGAGGATTGAAGATTCAGTATTGAGGATTGAAGATTGAGAATTGAGGATTGAGGATTGAGCATTGAGGACTGAGTGTTGAGGGTTGAGTGATGAGGATTGATGATTGTGGATAGAGGTTTGAAGATTGCAGATTGAGTATTGAGTATTGAAAACTCTGAATTGAGGCTATTCTATTGAGGATTGAGGATTGACAACTGATTGTTGATTACTGAGGGCTGAAGATTGAGGATTCAGGAAAGCGGATTCAGAATTGAGGTTCGAGGACTGAGGATTGAGGATTGAGGATTGAGAATTGAGGATTGAGGATTGAGGATTGAAGATTGAGGATTGGGTATTGAGGATTGAAGAATGAGGATTGAGGATTGAGGATTGAGGATTGAGGATTGAAGAAAGAGTATTGTGGATTGAAGATTGAGGATTGGGGATTGAGGATTGAGGATTGAGGACTGAAGATTGAGGACGTGGGCTGAGGGTTGATGATTGAGGTTTGAGGACTGAGGGCTGAGGATTGAGAATTGAGAATTGAGGATTGAGGATTGAGGATTGAGGATTGTGAATGAGGTCTCAGGGCTGAGGATTGAGGTTTGAGTATAGAATCCTGAGATTTCAGGATATTCTATTGAGTATTGGGAATTGAGGATTGATGGTTGAGTATTGAGGATTGAGGATTGGGGATTGAGGATTGAGTATTGAAGATTGAGGATTGATGATTGAGGATTGAGGATTGAGGATTGGGGATTGAGGATTGAGGATTGAAGATTGAATATTGATGATTGAAGATCGAGGATTGAGGATTGAGTATAGAATCCTGAGAATTCAGGATATTCTATTGAGTATTGAGAATTGAGGATTGATGGTTGAGTATTGAGGATTGAGGATTGAGGATTGAGGATTGAGTATTGAAGATTGAGGATTGATGGTTGAGGATTGAGGATTGAGGATTGAGGATTGAGGATTGAGGATTGAAGATTGAGCATTCAGGATTGAGGATTGAGGATTGAGGATTGAGGATTGAGGATTGAGTATTGAGGATTGAAGATTGAGGATTGGGGACTGAGTGTTGAAGATTGAGAATTGATGATTGAGTATTGAGGATTGAGGATTGAGGATTGAAGATTCAGTATTGAGGATTGAAGATTGAGAATTGAGGATTGAGGATTGAGCATTGAGGACTGAGTGTTGAGGGTTGAGTGATGAGAATTGATGATTGTGGATAGAGGTTTGAAGACTGGAGATTGGGTATTGAGTATTGAAAAATGTGAATTGAGGATATTCTATTGAGGATTGAGGATTGACAACTGATTGTTGATGACTGAGGTCTGAAGATTGAGGATTCAGTATTGAGGATTCAGAATTGAGGTTTGAGGACCAAGGATTGAGGATTGAAGGTTGAGTATTGCGGATTGAGGATTGAGGATTGAAGACTGAGGACTGAGGATTGAGGATGAGGGCTGAGAGTTGAGGATTGAGGTTTGAGGACTGAGGACTGAGGATCGAGGATTGAGAATTGAAGATTTAGGATTGAGGACTGAGGATTGAGGATTAAGGATTGAGTATTGAGGATTGATGATTGAGGATTGGGGACTGAGGATTGAAGATTGAGGATTGAGGATTGTCGATGAGGGCTGAGGGTTGAGGATTGAGGTTTGAGGACTGAGGCCTGAGGATTGAGGATTGAGAATTGAGGACTCAGGATTGAGGATTGAAGATTGAGGATTGGGTATTGAGGATTGAAGAATGAGGATTGACGATTGAGGATTGAGGATTGAGGATTGAGGATTGAAGATTGAATATTGATGATTGAAGATTGAAGATCGAGGATAGAGGGTTGTGGATTGAGGACGAGGACTGAGGGTTGAGTATTGATGTTTGAGGTCTGAAGATTGAGGATTGAAGAGTGAGGATTGAGGATTGAGGATTGAGTATTGAGGATTGAAGATTGAGGATTGGGGACTGAGTGTTGAAGATTGAGGATTGAGGATTGAGTATTGAGGATTGAGGATTGAGGATTGAAGATTCAGTATTGAGGATTGAAGATTGAGAATTGAGGATTGAGGATTGAGCATTGAGGACTGAGTGTTGAGGGTTGAGTGATGAGGATTGATGATTGTGGATAGAGGTTTGAAGATTGCAGATTGAGTATTGAGTATTGAAAACTCTGAATTGAGGCTATTCTATTGAGGATTGAGGATTGACAACTGATTGTTGATTACTGAGGGCTGAAGATTGAGGATTTAGGAAAGCGGATTCAGAATTGAGGTTCGAGGACTGAGGATTGAGGATTGAGGATTGAGAATTGAGGATTGAGGATTGAGGATTGAAGATTGAGTATTGGGTATTGAGGATTGAGGATTGGACATTGAGGACTGAGTGTTGAGGGTTGAGTAATGGGAATTGTTGTTTGTGGATAGAGGTTTGAAGATTGCAGATTGAGTATTGAGTATTGAAAACTGTGAATTGAGGATATTCTATTGAGGATTGAGGATTGACAACTGATTGTTGATGACTGAGGTCTGAAGATTGAGGATTCAGGATTGAGGATTCAGAATTGAGGTTTGAGGACCAAGGATTGAGGATTGAAGGTTGAGTATTGCGGATTGAGGATTGGGGATTGAAGACTGAGGACTGAGGATTGAGGATGAGGGCTGAGAGTTGAGGATTGAGGTTTGAGGACTGAGGACTGAGGATCGAGGATTGAGAATTGAAGATTTAGGATTGAGGACTGAGGATTGAGGATTAAGGATTGAGTATTGAGGATTGATGATTGAGGATTGGGGACTGAGGATTGAAGATTGAGGATTGAGGATTGACGATGAGGGCTGAGGGTTGAGGATTGAGGTTTGAGGACTGAGGCCCGAGGATTGAGGATTGAGAATTGAGGATTCAGGATTGAGGATTGAAGATTGAGGATTGTGTATTGAGGATTGAAGAATGAGGATTGACGATTGAGGATTGAGGATTGAGGATTGAGGATTGAAGATTGAGGATTGGGTACTGAGGATTGAAGAATGAGGATTGAGGATTGAGGATTGACGATTAAGGATTGAGTATTGAGGATTGAAGATTGTGGATTGGGGACTGAGTATTGAAGATTGAGGATTGAGGATTGACGATGAGGGCTGAGTGTTGAAGATTGAGGATTGAGGATTGAGTATTGAGGATTGAGGATTGAGGATTGAAGATTCAGTATTGAGGATTGAAGATTGAGAATTGAGGATTGAGGATTGAGCATTGAGGACTGAGTGTTGAGTGTTGAGTGATGAGAATTGATGATTGTGGATAGAGGTTTGAAGATTGCAGATTGAGTATTGAGTATTGAAAACTGTGAATTGAGGATATTCTATTCAGGATTTAGGATTGACAACTGATTGTTGATGACTGAGGGCTGAAGATTGAGGATTCAGGAATGAGGATTCAGAATTGAGGATTCAGAATTGAGGTTTGAGGACTGAGGATTGAGGATTGAGGATTGAGTATTGAAGATTGAGGATTGATGATTGAGGATTGAGGATTGAGGATTGGGGATTGAGGATTGAGGATTGAGGTTTGAGGACTGAGGACTGAGGATTGAGGATTGAGGATTGAGGATTGAAGAATGAATATTGATGATTGAAGATTGAGGATTGAGGATTGAGGATTGAGGATTGAGTATTGAAGATTGAGGATTGATGGTTGAGGATTGAGGATTGAGGATTGAGGATTGAGGATTGAGGATTGAAGATTGAGTATTCAGGTTTGAGGGTTGAGGATTGAGGATTGAGGATTGAGGATTGAGTATTGAGGATTGAAGATTGAGGATTGGGGACTGAGGATTGAAGATTGAGGATTGGGTATTGAGGATTGAAGAATGAGGATTGAGGATTGAGGATTGAGGATTGAGGGTTGAGGATTGAGCATTGAAGACTGAGTGCTGAGGGTTGAGTGATGAGAATTGATGATTGTGGATAGAAGTTTGAAGATTGCAGATTGAGTATTGAGTATTGAAAACTGTGAATTGAGGATATTCTATTGAGGATTGAAGATTGACAACTGATTGTTGATGACTGAGGGCTGAAGATTGAGGATTCAGAATTGCGGATTCAGAATTGAGGTTCGAGGACTGAGGATTGAGGGTTGAGGATTGAGAATTGAGGTTTGAGGATTGAGGATTGAGGATTGAAGATTGAGTATTCAGGATTGAGGATTGAGGATTGAGGATTGAGGATTGAGGGTTGAGGATTGAGAATTGAGGATTGAGGATTGAAGATTGAGCATTGAGGATTGAAGTTTGAGGATTGAGGATTGAGGATTGAGGATTGAGGATTGAAGATTGAGGATGAGGGCTGAGGGTTGAGGATTGCGGTTTGAGGACTGAGGGCTGAGGATTGAGGATTGAGGATTAAGGATTGAGTATTGGGGATTGAAGATTGAGGATTGGGGACTGAGGATTGAAGATTGAGGATTGAGGATTGACGATGAGGGCTGTGGGTTGAGGATTGAGGTTTGAGGACTGAGGCCTGAGGATTGAGGATTGAGAATTGAGGTTTCAGGATTGAGGATTGAAAATTGAGGATTGGGTATTGAGGATTGAAAAATGAGGATTGAGGATTGAGGATTGAGGATTGAGAATTGAGTATTGATGTTTGAGGTCTGAGGATTGAGGATTGAGGATTGAGAATTGAGGATTGAGGATTGAGGATTGAAGATTGAGGATTGGGTATTGAGGATTGAAGAATGAGGATTGAGGATTGAGGATTGAGTATTGAAGATTGAGGATTGATGGTTGAGGATTGAGGATTGAGGATTGAGGATTGAGGATTGAGGATTGAAGATTGAGTATTCAGGTTTGAGGGTTGAGGATTGAGGATTGAGGATTGAGGATTGAGTATTGAGGATTGAAGATTGAGGATTGGGGACTGAGGATTGAAGATTGAGGATTGGGTATTGAGGATTGAAGAATGAGGATTGAGGATTGAGGATTGAGGATTGAGGGTTGAGGATTGAGCATTGAAGACTGAGTGCTGAGGGTTGAGTGATGAGAATTGATGATTGTGGATAGAAGTTTGAAGATTGCAGATTGAGTATTGAGTATTGAAAACTGTGAATTGAGGATATTCTATTGAGGATTGAAGATTGACAACTGATTGTTGATGACTGAGGATTGAAGATTGAGGATTGGGGACTGAGTGTTGAGGGCTGAGTGATGAGAATTGATGTTTGTGGACAGAGATTTGAAGATTGCACGTTGAATATTGAGTACTGAAAGGTGTGAATTGATGATATTCTATTGAGGATCGAGGATTGACAACTGATTGTTGAGGTCTGAGGTCTGAAGATTGAGGATTCAGGATTGAGGATTCAGGATTGAGGTTTGAGGACTGAGGATTGAGGATTGAGGATTGAGGATTGAGGATCGAGGACTGAGGATTGAAGATTGAGAATTGAGGATTGAGGATGAGGGCTGAGGGTTGAGGATTGAGGTTTGAGGACTGAGGACTGAGGATCGAGGATTGGGAATTGAGGATTGAGGATTGAGGATTGAGGATTGAGGATTGAGGATTGAAGATTGAAGATTGGGGACTGAGTGTTGAGGGTTGAGTGATGAGCATTGATGTTTGTGGATAGAGATTTGAAGATTGCAGACTGAGTATTGCGTATTGGTAGCTCTGAGCTGAGGATATTCTATTGACGATTGAGGATTGACAACTCATTGTTTAGGACTGAGTGCTGAAGATTGAGGACTCAGGATTGGGGATTCAGGATTGTGGTTTAAGGACTGAGGATTGAGGATTGAGGATTGTGGATTGAGGATTGATTATTGGGGATTGAAGATTGAGGATTGGGTATTGAGGACTGAACATTGAGGTTTGAGGATTGAGGATTGAGGATTGAGGATTGAGGATTGAGGATTGAAGAATGAATATTGATGATTGAAGATTGAGTATTGAGGATTGAGGATTGAGTATTGAAGATTGAGGATTGATGATTGAGGATTGAGGATTGAGGATTGAGGATTGAGGATTGAGGATTGAAGATTGAGCATTCAGGATTGAGGATTGAGGATTGAGGATTGAGGATTGAGGATTGAGTATTGAGGATTGAAGATTGAGGATTGGGGACTGAGTGTTGAAGATTGAGGATTGAGGATTGAGTATTGAGGATTGAGGATTGAGGATTGAAGATTCAGTATTGAGGATTGAAGATTGAGAATTGAGGATTGAGGATTGAGCATTGAGGACTGAGTGTTGAGGGTTGAGTGATGAGGATTGATGATTGTGGATAGAGGTTTGAAGATTGCAGATTGAGTATTGAGTATTGAAAACTCTGAATTGAGGCTATTCTATTGAGGATTGAGGATTGACAACTGATTGTTGATTACTGAGGGCTGAAGATTCAGGATTCAGGAAAGCGGATTCAGAATTGAGGTTCGAGGACTGAGGATTGAGGATTGAGGATTGAGAATTGAGGATTGAGGATTGAGGATCGAAGATTGAGGATTGGGTATTGAGGATTGAAGAATGAGGATTGAGGATTGAGGATTGAGGATTGAGGATTGAAGAAAGAGTATTGTGGATTGAAGATTGAGGATTGGGGATTGAGGATTGAGAATTGAGGACTGAAGATTGAGGACGTGGGCTGAGGGTTGATGATTGAGGTTTGAGGACTGAGGGCTGAGGATTGAGAATTGAGAATTGAGGATTGAGGATTGAGGATTGAGGATTGTGAATGAGGTCTCAGGGCTGAGGATTGAGGTTTGAGTATAGAATCCTGAGATTTCAGGATATTCTATTGAGTATTGGGAATTGAGGATTGATGGTTGAGTATTGAGGATTGAGGATTGGGGATTGAGGATTGAGTATTGAAGATTGAGGATTGATGATTGAGGATTGAGGATTGAGGATTGGGGATTGAGGATTGAGGATTGAAGATTGAATATTGATGATTGAAGATCGAGGATTGAGGATTGAGTATAGAATCCTGAGAATTCAGGATATTCTATTGAGTATTGAGAATTGAGGACTGATGGTTGAGTATTGAGGATTGAGGATTGAGGATTGAGGATTGAGTATTGAAGATTGAGGATTGATGGTTGAGGATTGAGGATTGAGGATTGAGGATTGAGGATTGAGGATTGAAGATTGAGCATTCAGGATTGAGGATTGAGGATTGAGGATTGAGGATTGAGGATTGTGTATTGAGGATTGAAGATTGAGGATTGGGGACTGAGTGTTGAAGATTGAGAATTGATGATTGAGTATTGAGGATTGAGGATTGAGGATTGAAGATTCAGTATTGAGGATTGAAGATTGAGAATTGAGGATTGAGGATTGAGCATTGAGGACTGAGTGTTGAGGGTTGAGTGATGAGAATTGATGATTGTGGATAGAGGTTTGAAGACTGGAGATTGGGTATTGAGTATTGAAAAATGTGAATTGAGGATATTCTATTGAGGATTGAGGATTGACAACTGATTGTTGATGACTGAGGGTTGAAGATTGAGGATTCAGGAATGAGGATTCAGAATTGAGGTTTCAGAATTGAGGTTTGAGGTCTGAGGATTGAGGATTGGATACTGAGTATTGAAGATTGAAGATTGAGGATTGAGGATTGAGGATTGAAGATTGAGGATTGGGAGTTGAGGATTGAAGAAGGAGTATTGTGGATTGAGGATTGAGGATTGAGGATTGAGGATTGAAGATTGAGGATTGGGTATTGAGGATTGAAGAATGTGGATTGAGGATTGAGGATTGAGGATTGAGGATTGAGGATCGAAGATTGAGTATTGAGGATTGAAGATTGACGATTGAGGATTGAGGATTGAGGATTGAGGATTGGACATTGAGGACTGAGTGTTGAGGGTTGAGTAATGGGAATTGTTGTTTGTGGATAGAGGTTGGAAGGTTGCAGATTGAGTATTGAGTATTGAAAACTGTGAATTGAGGATATTCTATTGAGGATTAAGGATTGACAACTGATTGTTGATGACTGAGGTCTGAAGATTGAGGATTCAGTATTGAAGATTCAGAATTGAGGTTTGAGGACCAAGGATTGAGGATTGAAGGTTGAGTATTGCGGATTGAGGATTGAGGATTGAAGACTGAGGACTGAGGATTGAGGATGAGGGCTGAGAGTTGAGGATTGAGGTTTGAGGACTGAGGACTGAGGATCGAGGATTGAGAATTGAAGATTTAGGATTGAGGACTGAGGATTGAGGATTAAGGATTGAGTATTGAGGATTGATGATTGAGGATTGGGGACTGAGGATTGAAGATTGAGGATTGAGGATTGACGATGAGGGCTGAGGGTTGAGGATTGAGGTTTGAGGACTGAGGCCTGAGGATTGAGGATTGAGAATTGAGGACTCAGGATTGAGGATTGAAGATTGAGGATTGGGTATTGAGGATTGAAGAATGAGGATTGACGATTGAGGATTGAGGATTGAGGATTGAGGATTGAAGATTGAATATTGATGATTGAAGATTGAAGATCGAGGATAGAGTGTTGTGGATTGAGGACGAGGACTGAGGGTTGAGTATTGATGTTTGAGGTCTGAAGATTGAGGATTGAAGAGTGAGGATTGAGGATTGAGGATTGAGTATTGAGGATTGAAGATTGAGGATTGGGGACTGAGTGTTGAAGATTGAGGATTGAGGATTGAGTATTGAGGATTGAGGATTGAGGATTGAAGATTCAGTATTGAGGATTGAAGATTGAGAATTGAGGATTGAGGATTGAGCATTGAGGACTGAGTGTTGAGGGTTGAGTGATGAGGATTGATGATTGTGGATAGAGGTTTGAAGATTGCAGATTGAGTATTGAGTATTGAAAACTGTGAATTCAGGATATTCTATTGAGGATTGAGGATTGACAACTGATTGTTGATGACTGAGGTCTGAAGATTGAGGATTCAGGATTGAGGATTCAGAATTGAGGTTTGAGGACCAAGGATTGAGGATTGAAGGTTGAGTATTGCGGATTGAGGATTGGGGATTGAAGACTGAGGACTGAGGATTGAGGATGAGGGCTGAGAGTTGAGGATTGAGGTTTGAGGACTGAGGACTGAGGATCGAGGATTGAGAATTGAAGATTTAGGATTGAGGACTGAGGATTGAGGATTAAGGATTGAGTATTGAGGATTGATGATTGAGGATTGGGGACTGAGGATTGAAGATCGAGAATTGAGGATTGAGGATTGAGGATTTAGGATTGAGGATTGAGGACTGAAGAAAGAGTATTGAGTATTGAAGATTGAGTATTGGGGATTGAGGATTGAGGATTGAGGATTCAAGATTGACGATGAGGGCTGAGGGTTGAGGATTGAGGTTTGAGGACTGAGGGCTGAGGATTGAGGATTGAGAATTGAGGATTGAAGATTGAGGATTGAGGATTGTGAATGAGGGCTCAGCGTTAAGGATTGAGGATTGAGTATAGAATCCTGAGAATTCAGGGTACTCTATTGAGTATTGAGAATTGAGGATTGATGGTTGAGTATTGAGGATTGAAGATTGAGGATTGAGGATTGAGGATTGAGGATTGAAGATTGAGGATTGGGTACTGAGGATTGAAGAATGAGGATTGAGGATTGAGGATTGAGGATTGAGGATTGAAGATTGAGTATTGAGGATTGAAGGTTGACGGTTGAGGATTGAGGAATGAGGATTGAGTATTGAACATTGAGGACTGAGTGTTGAGGGTTGAGTGATGAGAATTGATGTTTGTGGATAGAGGCTTGAAGATTGCAGATTGAGTACTGCGTAGTGAAAGCTGTGAATTGAGGAGATTCTATTGAGTATTGGGGATTGACAACTGATTGTTGAGGACTGAGGGCCGAGGATTGAGGGTTCAGGATTGAGGATTCAGAATTGAGGTTTGAGGACTGAGGTATGAGGATTGAAGATTGAGTATTGAAGATTGCAGATTGAGCATTGAGGATTGAGGACTGAGGATTGAGGATTGAGAATTGAGGATTGAGGATTGAGGATTGAGGATTGAGGACTGCAGATTGAGTATTGTGGATTAAAGATTGAGAACTGAGGATTGAGAATTGATGATTGAGGATTGAAGATTGAGGATTGGGGACTGAGTGTTGAGGGCTGAGTGATGAGAATTGATGTTTGTGGACAGAGATTTGAAGATTGCACGTTGAATATTGAGTACTGAAAGGTGTGAATTGATGATATTCTATTGAGGATTGAGGATTGACAACTGATTGTTGAGTTCTGAGGTCTGAAGATTGAGGATTCAGGATTGAGGATTCAGGATTGAGGTTTGAGGACTGAGGATTGAGGATTGAGGATTGAGGATTGAGGATCGAGGACTGAGGATTGAAGATTGAGGATTGAGGATTGAGGATGAGGGCTGAGGGTTGAGGATTGAGGTTTGAGGACTGAGGACTGAGGATCGAGGATTGCGAATTGAGGATTGAGGATTGAGGATTGAGGATTGAGGATTGAGGATTGAAGATTGAAGATTGGGGACTGAGTGTTGAGGGTTGAGTGATGAGAATTGATGTTTGTGGATAGAGATTTGAAGATTGCAGACTGAGTATTGCGTACTGATAGCTCTGAGCTGAGGATATTCTATTGACGATTGAGGATTGACAACTCATTGTTTAGGACTGAGTGCTGAAGATTGAGGACTCAGGATTGGGGATTCAGGATTGTGGTTTAAGGACTGAGGATTGAGGATTGAGGATTGTGGATTGAGGATTGATTATTGAGGATTGAAGATTGAGGATTGGGTATTGAGGATTGAACATTGAGGTTTGAGGATTGAGGATTGAGGATTGAGGATTGAGGATTGAGGATTGAAGAATGAATATTGATGATTGAAGATTGAGTATTGAGGATTGAGGATTGAGTATTGAAGATTGAGGATTGATGATTGAGGATTGAGGATTGAGGATTGAGGATTGAGGATTGAGGACTGAAGATTGAGCATTCAGGATTAAGGATTGAGGATTGAGGATTGAGGATTGAGGATTGAGTATTGAGGATTGAGGATTGAGGATTGAAGATTCAGTATTGAGGATTGAAGATTGAGAATTGAGGATTGAGGATTGAGCATTGAGGACTGAGTGTTGAGGGTTGAGTGATGAGGATTGATGATTGTGGATAGAGGTTTGAAGATTGCAGATGGAGTATTGAGTATTGAAAACTCTGAATTGAGGCTATTCTATTGAGGATTGAGGATTGACAACTGATTGTTGATTACTGAGGGCTGAAGATTGAGGATTCAGGAAAGCGGATTCAGAATTGAGGTTCGAGGACTGAGGATTGAGGATTGAGGATTGAGAATTGAGGATTGAGGATTGAGGATTGAAGATTGAGGATTGCGTATTGAGGATTGAAGAATGAGGATTGAGGATTGAGGATTGAGGATTGAGGATTGAAGAAAGAGTATTGTGGATTGAAGATTGAGGATTGGGGATTGAGGATTGAGGATTGAGGATTGAAGATTGAGGACGTGGGCTGAGGGTTGATGATTGAGGTTTGAGGACTGAGGGCTGAGGATTGAGAATTGAGAATTGAGGATTGAGGATTGAGGATTGAGGATTGTGAATGAGGGCTCAGGGCTGAGGATTGAGGTTTGAGTATAGAATCCTGAGATTTCAGGATATTCTATTGAGTATTGGGAATTGAGGATTGATGGTTGAGTATTGAGGATTGAGGATTGGGGATTGAGGATTGAGTATTGAAGATTGAGGATTGATGATTGAGGATTGAGGATTGAGGATTGAGGATTGAGGATTGAGGATTGAAGATTGAATATAGATGATTGAAGATCGAGGATTGAGGATTGAGTATAGAATCCTGAGAATTCAGGATATTCTATTGAGTATTGAGAATTGAGGATTGATGGTTGAGTATTGAGGATTGAGGATTGAGGATTGAGGATTGAGTATTGAAGATTGAGGATTGATGGTTGAGGATTGAGGATTGAGGATTGAGGATTGAGGATTGAGGATTGAAGATTGAGCATTCAGGATTGAGGATTGAGGATTGAGGATTTAGGATTGAGGACTGAGGATTGAGGATTAAGGATTGAGTATTGAGGATTGATGATTGAGGATTGGGGACTGAGGATTGAAGATTGAGGATTGAGGATTGACGATGAGGGCTGAGGGATGAGGATTGAGGTTTGAGGACTGAGGCCTGAGGATTGAGGATTGAGAATTGAGGACTCAGGATTGAGGATTGAAGATTGAGGATTGGGTATTGAGGATTGAAGAATGAGGATTGACGATTGAGGATTGAGGATTGAGGATTGAGGATTGAAGATTGAGGATTGGGTACTGAGGATTGAAGAATGAGAATTGAGGATTGAGGATTGACGATTAAGGATTGAGTATTGAGGATTGAAGATTGTGGATTGGGGACTGAGTATTGAAGATTGAGGATTGAGGATTGACGATGAGGGCTGAGTGTTGAAGATTGAGGATTGAGGATTGAGTATTGAGGATTGAGGATTGAGGATTGAAGATTCAGTATTGAGGATTGAAGATTGAGATTTGAGGATTGAGGATTGAGCATTGAGGACTGAGTGTTGAGTGTTGAGTGATGAGAATTGATGATTGTGGATAGAGGTTTGAAGATTGCAGATTGAGTATTGAGTATTGAAAACTGTGAATTGAGGATATTCTATTGAGGATTTAGGATTGACAACTGATTGTTGATGACTGAGGGCTGAAGATTGAGGATTCAGGAATGAGGATTCAGAATTGAGGATTCAGAATTGAGGTTTGAGGACTGAGGATTGAGGATTGAGGATTGAGTATTGAAGATTGAGGATTGATGATTGAGGATTGAGGATTGAGGATTGGGGATTGAGGATTGAGGATTGAGGTTTGAGGACTGAGGACTGAGGATTGAGGATTGAGGATTGAGGATTGAAGATTCAGTATTGAGGATTGAAGATTGGGAATTGAGGATTGAGGATTGAACAATGAGGACTGAGTGTTGAAGTTTGAGTGATGAGAATTGATGTTTGTGGATAGAGGTTTGAAGATTGCAGATTGAGTATTGAGTATTGAAAACTGTGAATTGAGGATATTCTATTGAGAATTGAGGATTGACAACTGATTGTTGAGGTCTGAGGGCCGAAGATTGAGGATTCAGGATTGAGGATTCAGAATTCAGGTTTGAGGACTGAGGATTGAGGATTGAAGATTGAGTATTGAACATTGAATATTGAGGATTGCGGATTGAGGATTGAGGATTGAGGATGAGTGCTGAGGGTTGAGGATTGAGGTTTGAGGACGGGGGACTGAGGATTGAGGATTGAGAATTGAGGATTGAGGAATGAGGATTGACGATTGAGGATTGGGTATTGAGGATTGAGGAATGAGGATTGAGGATTGAAGATTGAGGATTGAGGATTGAGGATTGAAGATTGAGTATTCAGGATTGAGGATCGCGGATTGAGGATTGAAGATTGAGGATTGAGTATTGAGGATTGAAGATTGAGGATTGGGGACTGAGGATTGAAGATTGAGGGTTGAGGATTGAGTATTGAGGACTGAGGATTGAGGATTGAAGATTCAGAATTGAGGATTGAAGATTGAGAATTGAGGATTGAGGATTGAGCATTGAGGACTGAGTGTTGAGCGTTGAGTGATGAGAATTGATGATTGTGGATAGAGGTTTGAAGATTGCAGATTGAGTATTGAGTATTGAAAACTGTGAATTGAGGATATTCTATTGAGGATTGAGGATTGACAGCTGATTGTTGATGACTGAGTGCTGAAGATTGAGGATTCAGGATTGCGGATTCACAATTGAGGTTCGAGGTCTGAGGATTGAGGATTGAAGATTGAGTATTGAGGATTGAAGATTGAGGATTGAGGATTGAGGATTGAGGATTGAGGATGAGGTATGAGGGTTGAGGATTGAGGTTTGAGGACTGAGGACTGAGGATTGATGATTGATGATTGAGAATTGAGGATTGAGGATTGAGGATTGAAGATTGAGGATTGGGTATTGAGGATTGAAGAATGAGGACTGAGGATTGAGGATTGAGGATTGAGGATTGAGGATTGAGGATTGAGGATTGAAGATTGAGTATTGGGGATTCAAGATTGAGAATTGAGGATTGAAGATTGAGGATTGAGGATTGAAGATTGAGGACGAGGGCTGAGGGTTGAGGATTGAGGTTTGAGGACTGTGGGCTGAGGATTGAGGATTGAGAATTGAGGATTGAGGATTGAGGATTGAGGATTGTAAATGAGGGCTCAGGGCTGAGGATTGAGGTTTGAGTATAGAATCCTGAGAATTCAGGATATTCTATTGGGTATTGAGAATTGAGGATTGATGGTTGAGTATTGAGGATTGAAGACTGACGATTGAGGATTGAGGATTGAGGATTGAGGATTGAGGATTGAGTATTGAGTATTGAAAACTGTGAATTAGTGATATTCTATTGAGGATTGAGGATTGACAACTGATTGTTGAGGTCTGAGGTCTGAAGATTGAGGATTCAGGATTGAGGATTCAGGATTGAGGGGTGAGGACTGAGGATTGAGGATTGTGGATTGAGGACTGAGGACTGAGGATCGAGGATTGAGAATTGAGGATTGAGGATTGAGGATTGAGGATTGAGTATTGAAGATTGAGTATTGAGGATTGAAGACTGACGATTGAATATTGAGGATTGAGGATTGAGGATTGAGGATTGAGGAATGAAGATTGAGGATTGAGGACTGAGAATTGAGGATTGAGGATTGAGGATTGAGGATTGAGGATTGAGGATTGAAGACTGAGGACTGAGGATTGAGGATGAGGGCTGAGCGTTGAGGATTGAGGTTTGAGGACTGAGGACTGAGGATCGAGGATTGAAGGTTGACGGTTGAGCATTGAGGACTGAGTGTTGAGGGTTGAGTGATGAGGATTGATGATTGTGGATAGAGGTTTGAAGATTGCAGATTGAGTATTGAGTATTGAAAACTGTGAATTCAGGATATTCTATTGAGGATTGAGGATTGACAACTGATTGTTGATGACTGAGGTCTGAAGATTGAGGATTCAGGATTGAGGATTCAGAATTGAGGTTTGAGGACCAAGGATTGAGGATTGAAGGTTGAGTATTGCGGATTGAGGATTGGGGATTGAAGACTGAGGACTGAGGATTGAGGATGAGGGCTGAGAGTTGAGGATTGAGGTTTGAGGACTGAGGACTGAGGATCGAGGATTGAGAATTGAAGATTTAGGATTGAGGACTGAGGATTGAGGATTAAGGATTGAGTATTGAGGATTGATGATTGAGGATTGGGGACTGAGGATTGAAGATCGAGAATTGAGGATTGAGGATTGAGGATTTAGGATTGAGGATTGAGGACTGAAGAAAGAGTATTGAGTATTGAAGATTGAGTATTGGGGATTGAGGATTGAGGATTGAGGATTCAAGATTGACGATGAGGGCTGAGGGTTGAGGATTGAGGTTTGAGGACTGAGGGCTGAGGATTGAGGATTGAGAATTGAGGATTGAAGATTGAGGATTGAGGATTGTGAATGAGGGCTCAGCGTTAAGGATTGAGGATTGAGTATAGAATCCTGAGAATTCAGGGTACTCTATTGAGTATTGAGAATTGAGGATTGATGGTTGAGTATTGAGGATTGAAGATTGAGGATTGAGGATTGAGGATTGAGGATTGAAGATTGAGGATTGGGTACTGAGGATTGAAGAATGAGGATTGAGGATTGAGGATTGAGGATTGAGGATTGAAGATTGAGTATTGAGGATTGAAGGTTGACGGTTGAGGATTGAGGAATGAGGATTGAGTATTGAACATTGAGGACTGAGTGTTGAGGGTTGAGTGATGAGAATTGATGTTTGTGGATAGAGGCTTGAAGATTGCAGATTGAGTACTGCGTAGTGAAAGCTGTGAATTGAGGAGATTCTATTGAGTATTGAGGATTGACAACTGATTGTTGAGGACTGAGGGCCGAGGATTGAGGGTTCAGGATTGAGGATTCAGAATTGAGGTTTGAGGACTGAGGTATGAGGATTGAGGATTGAGTATTGAAGATTGAAGATTGAGCATTGAGGATTGAGGACTGAGGATTGAGGATTGAGAATTGAGGATTGAGGATTGAGGATTGAGGACTGCAGATTGAGTATTGTGGATTAAAGATTGAGAACTGAGGATTGAGAATTGATGATTGAGGATTGAAGATTCAGGATTGGGGACTGAGTGTTGAGGGCTGAGTGATGAGAATTGATGTTTGTGGACAGAGATTTGAAGATTGCACGTTGAATATTGAGTACTGAAAGGTGTGAATTGATGATATTCTATTGAGGATTGAGGATTGACAACAGATTGTTGAGGTCTGAGGTCTGAAGATTGAGGATTCAGGATTGAGGATTCAGGATTGAGGTTTGAGGACTGAGGATTGAGGATTGAGGATTGAGGATTGAGGATCGTGGACTGAGGATTGAAGATTGAGGATTGAGGATTGAGGATGAGGGCTGAGGGTTGAGGATTGAGGATTGAGGATTGAGGATTGAGGATTGAAGACTGAGGACTGAGGATTGAGGATGATGGCTGAGCGTTGAGGATTGAGGTTTGAGGACTGAGGACTGAGGATCGAGGATTGAAGGTTGACGGTTGAGGATTGAGGAATGAGGATTGAGTATTGAACATTGAGGACTGAGTGTTGAGTGTTGAGTGATGAGAATTGATGTTTGTGGATAGAGGTTTGAAGATTGCAGATTGAGTACTGCGTAGTGAAAGCTGTGAATTGAGGAGATTCTATTGAGTATTGAGGATTGACAACTGATTGTTGAGGACTGAGGGCCGAGGATTGAGGGTTCAGGATTGAGGATTCAGAATTGAGGTTTGAGGACTGAGGTATGAGGATTGAAGATTGAGTATTGAAGATTGAAGATTGAGCATTGAGGATTGAGGACTGAGGATTGAGGATTGAGAATTGAGGATTGAGGATTGAGGATTGAGGACTGCAGATTGAGTATTGTGGATTAAAGATTGAGAACTGAGGATTGAGAATTGATGATTGAGGATTGAAGATTGAGGATTGGGGACTGAGTGTTGAGGGCTGAGTGATGAGAATTGATGTTTGTGGACAGAGATTTGAAGATTGCACGTTGAATATTGAGTACTGAAAGGTGTGAATTGATGATATTCTATTGAGGATTGAGGATTGACAACTGATTGTTGAGGTCTGAGGTCTGAAGATTGAGGATTCAGGATTGAGGATTCAGGATTGAGGTTTGAGGACTGAGGATTGAGGATTGAGGATTGAGGGTTGAGGATCGAGGACTGAGGATTGAAGATTGAGGATTGAGGATTGAGGATGAGGGCTGAGAGTTGAGGATTGAGGTTTGAGGACTGAGGACTGAGGATCGAGGATTGGGAATTGAGGATTGAGGATTGAGGATTGAGGATTGAGGATTGAGGATTGAAGATTGAAGATTGGGGACTGAGTGTTGAGGGTTGAGTGATGAGAATTGATGTTTGTGGATAGAGATTTGAAGATTGCAGACTGAGTATTGCGTATTGGTAGCTCTGAGCTGAGGATATTCTATTGACGATTGAGGATTGACAACTCATTGTTTAGGACTGAGTGCTGAAGGTTGAGGACTCAGGATTGGGGATTCAGGATTGTGGTTTAAGGACTGAGGATTGAGGATTGAGGATTGTGGATTGAGGATTGATTATTGAGGATTGAAGATTGAGGATTGGGTATTGAGGATTGAACATTGAGGTTTGAGGATTGAGGATTGAGGATTGAGGATTGAGGATTGAGGATTGAAGAATGAATATTGATGATTGAAGATTGAGTATTGAGGATTGAGGATTGAGTATTGAAGATTGAGGATTGATGATTGAGGATTGAGGATTGAGGATTGAGGATTGAGGATTGAGGATTGAAGATTGAGCATTCAGGATTGAGGATTGAGGATTGAGGATTGAGGATTGAGGATTGAGTATTGAGGATTGAAGATTGAGGATTGGGGACTGAGTGTTGAAGATTGAGGATTGAGGATTGAGTATTGAGGATTGAGGATTGAGGATTGAAGATTCAGTATTGAGGATTGAAGATTGAGAATTGAGGATTGAGGATTGAGCATTGAGGACTGAGTGTTGAGGGTTGAGTGATGAGGATTGATGATTGTGGATAGAGGTTTGAAGATTGCAGATTGAGTATTGAGTATTGAAAACTCTGAATTGAGGCTATTCTATTGAGGATTGAGGATTGACAACTGATTGTTGATTACTGAGGGCTGAAGATTGAGGATTCAGGAAAGCGGATTCAGAATTGAGGTTCGAGGACTGAGGATTGAGGATTGAGGATTGAGAATTGAGGATTGAGGATTGAGGATTGAAGATTGAGGATTGGGTATTGAGGATTGAAGAATGAGGATTGAGGATTGAGGATTGAGGATTGAGGATTGAAGAAAGAGTATTGTGGATTGAAGATTGAGGATTGGGGATTGAGGATTGAGGATTGAGGACTGAAGATTGAGGACGTGGGCTGAGGGTTGATGATTGAGGTTTGAGGACTGAGGGCTGAGGATTGAGAATTGAGAATTGAGGATTGAGGATTGAGGATTGAGGATTGTGAATGAGGTCTCAGGGCTGAGGATTGAGGTTTGAGTATAGAATCCTGAGATTTTAGGATATTCTATTGAGTATTGGGAATTGAGGATTGATGGTTGAGTATTGAGGATTGAGGATTGGGGATTGAGGATTGAGTATTGAAGATTGAGGATTGATGATTGAGGATTGAGGATTGAGGATTGGGGATTGAGGATTGAGGATTGAAGATTGAATATTGATGATTGAAGATCGAGGATTGAGGATTGAGTATAGAATCCTGAGAATTCAGGATATTCTATTGAGTATTGAGAATTGAGGATTGATGGTTGAGTATTGAGGATTGAGGATTGAGGATTGAGGATTGAGTATTGAAGATTGAGGATTGAAGGTTGAGGATTGAGGATTGAGGATTGAGGATTGAGGATTGAGGATTGAAGATTGAGCATTCAGGATTGAGGATTGAGGATTGAGGATTGAGGATCGAGGATTGAGTATTGAGGATTGAAGATTGAGGATTGGGGACTGAGTGTTGAAGATTGAGAATTGATGATTGAGTATTGAGGATTGAGGATTGAGGATTGAAGATTCAGTATTGAGGATTGAAGATTGAGAATTGAGGATTGAGGATTGAGCATTGAGAACTGAGTGTTGAGGGTTGAGTGATGAGAATTGATGATTGTGGATAGAGGTTTGAAGACTGGAGATTGGGTATTGAGTATTGAAAAATGTGAATTGAGGATATTCTATTGAGGATTGAGGATTGACAACTGATTGTTGATGACTGAGGGCTGAAGATTGAGGATTCAGGAATGAGGATTCAGAATTGAGGTTTCAGAATTGAGGTTTGAGGTCTGAGGATTGAGGATTGGATACTGAGTATTGAAGATTGAAGATTGAGGATTGAGGATTGAGGATTGAAGATTGAGGATTGGGTGTTGAGGATTGAAGAAGGAGTATTGTGGATTGAGGATTGAGGATTGAGGATTGAGGATTGAAGATTGAGGATTGGGTATTGAGGATTGAAGAATGTGGATTGAGGATTGAGGATTGAGGATTGAGGATTGAGGATCGAAGATTGAGTATTGAGGATTGAAGATTGACGATTGAGGATTGAGGATTGAGGATTGAGGATTGGACATTGAGGACTGAGTGTTGAGGGTTGAGTAATGGGAATTGTTGTTTGTGGATAGAGGTTGGAAGGTTGCAGATTGAGTATTGAGTATTGAAAACTGTGAATTGAGGATATTCTATTGAGGATTAAGGATTGACAACTGATTGTTGATGACTGAGGTCTGAAGATTGAGGATTCAGTATTGAGGATTCAGAATTGAGGTTTGAGGACCAAGGATTGAGGATTGAAGGTTGAGTATTGCGGATTGAGGATTGAGGATTGAAGACTGAGGACTGAGGATTGAGGATGAGGGCTGAGAGTTGAGGATTGAGGTTTGAGGACTGAGGACTGAGGATCGAGGATTGAGAATTGAAGATTTAGGATTGAGGACTGAGGATTGAGGATTAAGGATTGAGTATTGAGGATTGATGATTGAGGATTGGGGCTGAGGATTGAAGATTGAGGATTGAGGATTGTCGATGAGGGCTGAGGGTTGAGGATTGAGGTTTGAGGACTGAGGCCTGAGGATTGAGGATTGAGAATTGAGGACTCAGGATTGAGGATTGAAGATTGAGGATTGGGTATTGAGGATTGAAGAATGAGGATTGACGATTGAGGATTGAGGATTGAGGATTGAGGATTGAAGATTGAATATTGATGATTGAAGATTGAAGATCGAGGATAGAGGGTTGTGGATTGAGGACGAGGACTGAGGGTTGAGTATTGATGTTTGAGGTCTGAAGATTGAGGATTGAAGAGTGAGGATTGAGGATTGAGGATTGAGTATTGAGGATTGAAGATTGAGGATTGGGGACTGAGTGTTGAAAATTGAGGATTGAGGATTGAGTATTGAGGATTGAGGATTGAGGATTGAAGATTCAGTATTGAGGATTGAAGATTGAGAATTGAGGATTGAGGATTGAGGATTGAGCATTGAGGACTGAGTGTTGAGGGTTGAGTGATGAGGATTGATGATTGTGGATAGAGGTTTGAAGATTGCAGATTGAGTATTGAGTATTGAAAACTCTGAATTGAGGCTATTCTATTGAGGATTGAGGATTGACAACTGATTGTTGATTACTGAGGGCTGAAGATTGAGGATTTAGGAAAGCGGATTCAGAATTGAGGTTCGAGGACTGAGGATTGAGGATTGAGGATTGAGAATTGAGGATTGAGGATTGAGGATTGAAGATTGAGTATTGGGTATTGAGGATTGAGGATTGGACATTGAGGACTGAGTGTTGAGGGTTGAGTAATGGGAATTGTTGTTTGTGGATAGAGGTTTGAAGATTGCAGATTGAGTATTGAGTATTGAAAACTGTGAATTGAGGATATTCTATTGAGGATTGAGGATTGACAACTGATTGTTGATGACTGAGGTCTGAAGATTGAGGATTCAGGATTGAGGATTCAGAATTGAGGTTTGAGGACCAAGGATTGAGGATTGAAGGTTGAGTATTGCGGATTGAGGATTGGGGATTGAAGACTGAGGACTGAGGATTGAGGATGAGGGCTGAGAGTTGAGGATTGAGGTTTGAGGACTGAGGACTGAGGATCGAGGATTGAGAATTGAAGATTTAGGATTGAGGACTGAGGATTGAGGATTAAGGATTGAGTATTGAGGATTGATGATTGAGGATTGGGGACTGAGGATTGAAGATTGAGGATTGAGGATTGACGATGAGGGCTGAGGGTTGAGGATTGAGGTTTGAGGACTGAGGCCCGAGGATTGAGGATTGAGAATTGAGGATTCAGGATTGAGGATTGAAGATTGAGGATTGTGTATTGAGGATTGAAGAATGAGGATTGACGATTGAGGATTGAGGATTGAGGATTGAGGATTGAAGATTGAGGATTGGGTACTGAGGATTGAAGAATGAGGATTGAGGATTGAGGATTGACGATTAAGTATTGAGTATTGAGGATTGAAGATTGTGGATTGGGGACTGAGTATTGAAGATTGAGGATTGAGGATTAAGGATGAGGGCTGAGTGTTGAAGATTGAGGATTGAGGATTGAGTATTGAGGATTGAGGATTGAGGATTGAAGATTCAGTATTGAGGATTGAAGATTGAGAATTGAGGATTGAGGATTGAGCATTGAGGACTGAGTGTTGAGTGTTGAGTGATGAGAATTGATGATTGTGGATAGAGGTTTGAAGATTGCAGATTGAGTATTGAGTATTGAAAACTGTGAATTGAGGATATTCTATTCAGGATTTAGGATTGACAACTGATTGTTGATGACTGAGGGCTGAAGATTGAGGATTCAGGAATGAGGATTCAGAATTGAGGATTCAGAATTGAGGTTTGAGGACTGAGGATTGAGGATTGAGGATTGAGTATTGAAGATTGAGGATTGATGATTGAGGATTGAGGATTGAGGATTGGGGATTGAGGATTGAGGATTGAGGTTTGAGGACTGAGGACTGAGGATTGAGGATTGAGGATTGAGGATTGAAGATTCAGTATTGAGGATTGAAGATTGGGAATTGAGGATTGAGGATTGAACAATGAGGACTGAGTGTTGAAGTTTGAGTGATGAGAATTGATGTTTGTGGATAGAGTTTTGAAGATTGCAGATTGAGTATTGAGTATTGAAAACTGTGAATTGAGGATATTCTATTGAGGATTGAGGATTGACAACTGATTGTTGAGGACTGAGGGCCGAAGATTGAGGATTCAGGATTGAGGCTTCAGAATTGAGGTTTGAGGACTGAGGATCGAGGATTGAAGGTTGAGTACTGAGGATTGAAGGTTGAGGATTGACGATTGGGGATTGAGGATTGAGGATGAGGGCTCAGGGTTGAGGATTGAGGTTTGAGGACTGAGGACTGAGGATTGAGGATTGAGAATTGAGGATTGAGGATTGAGGATTGAAGATTGAGGATTGGGGATTGAGGATTGAAGAATGAGTATTGAGGATTGAGTATTGAGGATTGTGGATTGAGGACTGTTGATTGAGGACTGAAGATTGAGTATTGTGGATTAAAGATTGAGAACTGAGGATTGAGAATTGATGATTGAGGATTGAAGATTGAGGATTGGGGACTGAGTGTTGACGGCTCAGTGATGAGAATTGATGTTTGTGGACAGAGATTTGAAGATTGCAGGTTGAATATTGAGTATTGAAAGGTGTGAATTGATGATATTCTATTGAGGATTGAGGATTGACAACTGATTGTTGAGGTCTCAGGTCTGAAGATTGAGGATTCAGGATAGAGGATTCAGGATTGAGGTTTGAGGACTGAGGATTGAGGATTGAGTATTGAGGATTGACGATCGAGGACTGAGGATTGAAGATTGAGGATTGAGGATTGAGGATGAGAGCTGAGGGTTGAGGATTGAGGTTTGAGGACTGAGGACTGAGGATCGAGGATTGAGAATTGCGGATTGAGGATTGAGGATTGAGGATTGAGGATTGAGGATTGAAGATTGAGGATTGGGGACTGAGTGTTGAAGGTTGAGTGATGAGAATTGATGTTTGTGGATAGAGATTTGGAGATTGCAGACTGAGTATTGCGTATTGATAACTCTGAACTGAGGATACTCTATTGAGGATTGAGGATTGACAACTCATTGTTGAGGACTGAGTGCTGAAGATTGAGGACTCAGGATTGGGGATTCAGGATTGTGGTTTGAGGACTGAGAATTGAGGTTTGAGGATTGAGGATTGAGGATTGAAGATTGAGTATTCAGGATTGAGGATTGAGGATTGAGGATTGAGGATTGAGGGTTGAGGATTGAGAATTGAGGATTGAGGATTGAAGATTGAGCATTGAGGATTGAAGTTTGAGGATTGAGGATTGAGGATTGAGGATTGAGGATTGAGAATTGAGGATTGAGGATTGAGGATTGAAGATTGAGGATTGAGTATTGAGGATTGAAGAATGAGGATTGAGGATTGAGGATTGAGGATTGAGGATTGAAGATTGAGGATTGAGGATTGAGTGCTGTGGATTGAGGACGAGGACTGAGGGCTGAGTATTGATGTTTGAGGTCTGAGGATTGAGGATTGAGGATTGAGAATTGAGTATTGATGTTTGAGGTCTGAGGATTGAGGATTGAGGATTGAGAATTGAGGATTGAGGATTGAGGATTGAAGATTGAGGATTGGGTATTGAGGATTGAAGAATGAGGAATGAGGATTGAGGATTGAGTATTGAAGATTGAGGATTGATGGTTGAGGATTGAGGATTGAGGATTGAGGATTGAGGATTGAGGATTGAAGATTGAGTATTCAGGTTTGAGGGTTGAGGATTGAGGATTGAGGATTGAGGATTGAGTATTGAGGATTGAAGATTGAGGATTGGGGACTGAGGATTGAAGATTGAGGATTGGGTATTGAGGATTGAAGAATGAGGATTGAGGATTGAGGATTGAGGATTGAGGATTGAGGATTGAGGATAGAGGATTGAAGATTGAGGGTTGGGTATTGAGGATTGAAGAATGAGGATTGAGGATTGAGGATTGAGGATTGAGGATCGAAGATTGAGTATAGAGGATTGAAGATTGACGATTGAGTATTGAGCATTGAGGATTGAGGATTGAGTATTGAGTATTGAAGATTAAGGATTGATGATTGAGGATTGAGGATTGAGGATTGAGGATTGAAGATTGGATATTCAGGATTGAGGATTGAGGATTGAGGATTGAGGATTGAAGATTGAGTATTGAGGATTGAAGATTGAGGATTGGGGACTGAGTGTTGAAGATTGAGGATTGAGGATTGCGTATTGAGGATTGAGGATTGAGGATTGAAGATTCAGTATTAAGGATTGAAGTTTGAGGATTGAGGATTGAGGATTGAGCATTGAAGACTGAGTGCTGAGGGTTGAGTGATGAGAATTGATGATTGTGGATAGAAGTTTGAAGATTGCAGATTGAGTATTGAGTATTGAAAACTGTGAATTGAGGATATTCTATTGAGGATTGAAGATTGACAACTGATTGTTGATGACTGAGGGCTGAAGATTGAGGATTCAGAATTGCGGATTCAGAATTGAGGTTCGAGGACTGAGGATTGAGGGTTGAGGATTGAGAATTGAGGTTTGAGGATTGAGGATTGAGGATTGAAGATTGAGTATTCAGGATTGAGGATTGAGGATTGAGGATTGAGGATTGAGGGTTGAGGATTGAGAATTGAGGATTGAGGATTGAAGATTGAGCATTGAGGATTGAAGTTTGAGGATTGAGGATTGAGGATTGAGGATTGAGGATTGAAGATTGAGGATGAGGGCTGAGGGTTGAGGATTGCGGTTTGAGGACTGAGGGCTGAGGATTGAGGATTGAGGATTAAGGATTGAGTATTGGGGATTGAAGATTGAGGATTGGGGACTGAGGATTGAAGATTGAGGATTGAGGATTGACGATGAGGGCTGTGGGTTGAGGATTGAGGTTTGAGGACTGAGGCCTGAGGATTGAGGATTGAGAATTGAGGTTTCAGGATTGAGGATTGAAAATTGAGGATTGGGTATTGAGGATTGAAAAATGAGGATTGAGGATTGAGGATTGAGAATTGAGGATTGAGGATTGAAGATTGAGGATTTGGTACTGAGGATTGAAGAATGAGGATTGAGGATTGAGGATTGAGGATTGAGGATTGAGTATTGAAGATTGAGGATTGGGGACTGAGTGTTGAGGGTTGAGTGATGAGTATTGATGTTTGTGGATAGAGATTTGCAGAGTGCAGATTGAGTATTGAGTATTGAAAACTGTGAATTAGTGATATTCTATTGAGGATTGATGATTGACAACTGATTGTTGAGGTCTGAGTTCTGAAGATTGAGGATTCAGGATTGAGAATTCAGGAGTGAGGGGTGACGACTGAGGATTGTGGATTGAGGATTGAGGACTGAGGACTGAGGATCGAGGATTGAGAGTTGAGGATTGAGGATTGAGGATTGAGGATTGAGTATTGAAGATTGAGTATTGAGGATTGAAGACTGACGATTGAATATTAAGGATTGAGGATTGAGGATTGAGGATTGAGGAATGAAGATTGAGTATTGAGAATTGAAGATTGAGGATTGAGGATTGAGGAATGAGGATTGAGGATTGAGGTTTGAGGATTGAGGATTGAGGATTGTGGATTAAAGAAAGAGTATTGAGGATTGAAGATTGAGGATTGAGGATTGAGGATTGAAGAAAGAGTATTGAGGATTGAAGATTGAGGATTGGGGATTGAGGATTGAGGATTGGGGATTGAAGATTGAGGATGAGGGCTGAGGGTTGAGGATTGCGGTTTGAGGACTGAGGGCTGAGGATTGAGGATTGAGGATTGAGGATGAGGGCTGAGGGTTGAGGATTGAGGTCTGAGGACTGAGGACTGAGGATTGAGGATTGAGAATTGAGGATTGAGGATTGAGGATTGAGAATTGAAGATTGAGTATTGGGGATTAAAGATTGAGAATTTAGGATTGGGGATTGATGATTGAGGATTGAAGATTGAGGATTGAAGATTGAGGATTGAAGATTGAGGATTGGGGACTGAGTGCTGAGGGTTGAGTGATGAGAATTGATGTTTGTGGATAGAGATTTGAAGATTGCAGACTGAGTAATGCGTATTGAAAACTCTGAACTGAGGATATTCTATTGAGGATTGAGGATTGACAACTGATTGTTGAGGACTGAGTGCTGAAGATTGAGGATTCAGGATTGAGGATTCAGGATTGTGGTTTTAGGACTGAGGATTGAGGGTTGAGGTCTGAGGATTGAGGATTGAGGATTGAGAATTGAGGATTGAGGATTGAGGATTGAAGATTGAGGATTGGGTATTGAGGATTGAAGAATGAGGATTGAGGATTGAGGATTGAGGATTGAGCATTGAAGAAAGAGTATTGAGGATTGAAGATTGAGGATTGGGTATTGAGGATTGAGGATTGAGGATTGAAGATTGAAGATTGAGGATGAGGGCTCAGGGTTGAGGATTGAGGTTTGAGTATAGAATCCTGAGAATTAAGGTTTTCTATTGAGTATTGAGAATTGAGGATTGATGGTTCAGTATTGAGGATTGAGGATTGGGGATTGAGGATTGAGAATTGAGGATTGAGGATTGAGGATTGAGGATTGTGAATGAGGGCTCAGGGCTGAGGATTGAGGTTTGAGTATAGAATCCTGAGAATTCAGGATATTCTATTGAGTATTGAGAATTGAGTGTTGATGGTTGAGTATTGAGGGTTGAGGATTGAGGATTGAGGATTGAGTATTGAAGATTGAGGATTGATGATTGAGGATTGAGTATTGAGGATTGAGGATTGAGGATTGAGGATTGAAGATTGAGTTTTCAGGATTGAGGATTGAGGATTGACGATTGAGGATTGAGGGTTGAGTATTGAGGATTGAAGATTGAGGATTGGGGACTGAGTGTTGAAGATTGAGGATTGAGGATTGAGTATTGAGGATTGAGGATTGAGGATTGAAGATTCAGAATTGAGGATTGAAGATTGAGGATTGGGGATTGAGGATTGTGCATTGAGGACTGAGTGATGAGGGTTGAGTGATGAGAATTGATGATTGTGGATAGAAGTTTGAAGATTGCAGATTGAGTATTGAGTATTGAAAACTGTGAATTGAGGATATTCTATTGAGGATTGAGGATTGACAACTGATTGTTGATGACTGAGGGCTGAAGATTGAGGATTCAGGAATGCGGATTCAGAATTGAGGTTCGACGACTGAGGATTGAGTATTGAGGATTGAGAACTGAGGATTGAGGATTGAGGATTGAAGATTGAGGATTGGGTATTGAGGATTGAAGAATGAGGATTGAGGATTGAGGATTGAGGATTGATGATTGAAGATTGAGGATTGAGGATTGAGTGTTGTGGATTGAGCACGAGGACTGAGGGCTGAGTATTGATGTTTGAGGTCTGAGGATTGAGGATTGAGGATTCAGAATTGAGGATTGAGGATTGAGGATTGAAGATTGAGGATTGGGTATTGAGGATTGAAGAATGAGAATTGAGGATTGAGGATTGAGGATTGAGGATTGAAGAAAGAGTATTGAGGATTGAAGATTGAGGATTGGGGATTGAGGATTGAGGATTGAGGATAGAGGTTTGAAGATTGAGGATTGGGTATTGAGGATTGAAGAATGAGGATTGAGGATTGAGGATTGAGGATTGAGGATCGAAGATTGAGTATAGAGGATTGAAGATTGACGATTGAGTATTGAGGATTGAGGATTGAACATTGAGGACTGAGTGTTAAGGGATGAGTAATGGGAATTGTTGTCTGTGGATAGAGGTTTGAAGTTTGCAGATTGAGTATTCTCTATTGAAAACTGTGAATTGAGGATATTCTATTGAGGATTGAGGATTGACAACTGATTGTTGAGGACTGAGGGCCGAAGATTGAGGATTCAGGATTGAGGCTTCAGAATTGAGGTTTGAGGACTGAGGATCGAGGATTGAAGGTTGAGTACTGAGGATTGAAGGTTGAGGATTGACGATTGAGGATTGAGGATTGAGGATGAGGGCTGAGGGTTGAGGATTGAGGTTTGAGGACTGAGGACTGAGGATTGAGGATTGAGAATTGAGGATTGAGGATTGAGGATTGAAGATTGAGGATTGGGGATTGAGGATTGAAGAATGAGGATTGAGGATTGAGGATTGAGGATTGTGGATTGAGGACTGTTGACTGAGGACTGAAGATTGAGTATTGTGGATTAAAGATTGAGAACTGAGGATTGAGAATTGATGATTGAGGATTGAAGATTGAGGCTTGGGGACTGAGTGTTGAGGGCTGAGTGATGAGAATTGATGTTTGTGGACAGAGATTTGAAGATTGCAGGTTGAATATTGAGTATTGAAATGTGTGAATTGATGATATTCTATTGAGGATTGAGGATTGACAACTGTTTGTTGAGGTCTCAGGTCTGAAGATTGAGGATTCAGGATAGAGGATTCAGGATTGAGGTTTGAGGACTGAGGATTGAGGATTGAGTATTGAGGATTGACGATCGAGGACTGAGGATTGAAGATTGAGGATTGAGGATTGAGGATGAGAGCTGAGGGTTGAGGATTGAGGTTTGAGGACTGAGGACTGAGGATCGAGGATTGAGAATTGCGGATTGAGGATTGAGGATTGAGGATTGAGGATTGAGGATTGAAGATTGAGGATTGGGGACTGAGTGTTGAAGGTTGAGTGATGAGAATTGATGTTTGTGGATAGAGATTTGGAGATTGCAGACTGAGTATTGCGTATTGATAACTCTGAACTGAGGATATTCTATTGAGGATTGAGGATTGACAACTCATTGTTGAGGACTGAGTGCTGAAGATTGAGGACTCAGGATTGGGGATTCAGGATTGTGGTTTGAGGACTGAGGATTGAGGATTGAGGATTGTGGATTGAGGATTGATTATTGAGGATTGTAGATTGAGGATTGGGTATTGAGGATTGAACATTGAGGTTTGAGGATTGAGGATTGAGGATTGAGGATTGAGGATTGAGGATTGAAGAATGAATATTGATGATTGAAGATTGAGGATTGAGGATTGAGGGTTGTGGATTGAGGACGAGGACTGAGGGCTGGGTATTGATGTTTGAGGTCGGAGGATTGAGGATTGAGGATTGAGAATCGAGGATTGAGGATTGAGGATTGAAGATTGAGGATTGGGTATTGAGGATTGAAGAATGAGGAATGAGGATTGAGGATTGAGGATTGAGGATTGAAGAAAGAGTATCGAGGATTGAAGATTGAGGATTGGGGATTGGGGATTGAGGATTGAGGATTGAGGATTGAAGATTGAGGATGAGGGCTGAGGGTTGAGGATTGCGGTTTGAGGACTGAGGGCTGAGGATTGAGGATTGAGGATTGAGGATGAGGGCTGAGGGTTGAGGATTGAGGTCTGAGGACTGAGGACTGAGGATTGAGGATTGAGAATTGAGGATTGAGGATTGAGGATTGAGGATTGAAGATTGAGTGTTGGGGATTAAAGATTGAGAATTTAGGATTGGGGATTGATGATTGAGGATTGAAGATTGAGGATTGAAGGTTGAGGATTGGGGACTGAGTGTTGAGGGTTGAGTGATGAGAATTGATGTTTGTGGATAGAGATTTGAAGATTGCAGACTGAGTATTGCGTATTGAAAACTCTGAACTGAGGATATTCTATTGAGGATTGAGGATTGACAACTGATTGTTGAGGACTGAGTGCTGAAGATTGAGGATTCAGGATTGAGGATTCAGGATTGTGGTTTTAGGACTGAGGATTGAGGGTTGAGGTCTGAGGATTGAGGATTGAGGATTGAGAATGGAGGATTGAGGATTGAGGATTGAAGATTGAGGATTGGGTATTAAGGATTGAAGAATGAGGATTGAGGATTGAGGATTGAGGATTGAGCATTGAAGAAAGAGTATTGAGGATTGAAGATTGAGGATTGGGGATTAAGGATTGAGGACTGAGGATTGAAGATTGAGGATGAGGGCTGAGGGTTGAGGATTGAGGTTTGAGGACTGAGGGCTGAGGATTGAGGATTGAGAGTTGAGGATTGAGGATTGAGGATTGAGGATTGTGAATGAGGGCTCAGGGTTGAGGATTGAGGTTTGAGTATAGAATCCTGAGAATTAAGGTTTTCTATTGAGTATTGAGAATTGAGGATTGATGGTTGAGTATTGAGGATTGAGGATTGGGGATTGAGGATTGAGAATTGAGGATTGAGGATTGAGGATTGAGGATTGAGGATTGAAGATTGAACATTGAGGATTGAAGTTTGAGGATTGAGGATTGAGGATTGAGGATTGAGGATTGAAGATTGAGGATGAGGGCTGAGGGTTGAGGATTGCGGTTTGAGGACTGAGGGCTGAGGATTGAGGATTGAGGATTGAGGATTGAAGATTGAGGATTGGGTATTGAGGATTGAAGAATGAGGATTGAGGATTGAGGATTGAGGATTGAGGATTGAGGATTGAGGATTGAGGATTGAAGATTGAGTATTGAGGATTGAGTATTGAGGATTGAGGATGAGGGCTGAGGGTTGAGGATTGAGGTTTGAGGACTGAGGACTGAGGATTGAGGATTGGGAATTGAGGATTGGGGATTGAGGATTGAAGATTGAGGATTGGGTATTGAGGATTGAAGGATGAGGATTGAGGATTGAGGATTGAGGATTGAGGATTGAGGATTGAGGATTGAGGATTGAAGATTGAGTATTGTGGATTAAAGATTGAGAACCGAGGATTGAGAATTGATGATTGAGGATTGAAGATTGAGGATTGGGGACTGAGTCTTGAGGGCTGAGTGATGAGAATTGATGTTTGTGGACAGAGATTTGAAGATTGCAGGTTGAATATTGAGTATTGAAAGGTGTGAATTGATGATATTCTATTGAGGATTGAGGATTGACAACTGATTGTTGAGGTCTGAGGTCTGAAGATTGAGGATTCAGGATTGAGGATTCAGGATTGAGGTTTGAGGACTGAGGATTGAGGATTGAGGATTGAGGATTGAGGATCGAGGACTGAGGATTGAAGATTGAGGACTGAGGACTGAGGGTTGAGGTTTGAGGTTTGAGGACTGAGGGCTGAGGATTGAGGATTGAGGATTGAGGATTGAGGATTGAGGATTGAAGAATGAATATTGATGACTGAAGATTGAGGATTGAGGATTGAGGGTTGTGGATTGAGGACGAGGACTGATGGCTGAGTATTGATGTTTGAGGTCTGAGGATTGAGGATTGAGGAATGAGAATCGAGGATTGACGATTGAAGATTGAAGATTGAGGATTGGGTATTGAGGATTGAAGAATGAGGACTGAGGATTGAGGATTGAGGATTGAGGATTGAAGAAAGAGTATTGAGGATTGAAGGTTGAGGAATGGGGATTGACGATTGAGGACTGAGGATTGAAGATTCAGGATGAGGGCTGAGGGTTGAGGATTGCGGTTTGAGGACTGAGGGCTGAGGATTGAGGATTGAGGATTGAGGATTAGGGCTGAGGGTTGAGGATTGAGGTCTGAGGACTGAGGACTGAGGATTGAGGATTGAGAATTGAGGATTGAGGATTGAGGATTGAAGATTGAGGATTGGGTATTGAGGATTGAAGAATGAGGATTGAGGATTGAGGATAGAGGATTGAGGATTGAGGATTGAGGATTGAGGATTGAAGATTTAGTATTGGGGATTAAAGATTGAGAATTTAGGATTGAGGATTGATGATTGAGGATTGAAGATTGAGGATTGAAGATTCAGGATGAGGGCTGAGGGTTGAGGATTGCGGTTTGAGGACTGAGGGCTCAGGATTGAGGATTGAGGATTGAGGATTAGGGCTGAGGGTTGAGGATTGAGGTCTGAGGACTGAGGACTGAGGATTGAGGATTGAGAATTGAGGATTGAGGATTGAGGATTGAAGATTGAGGATTGGGTATTCAGGATTGAAGAATGAGGATTGAGGATTGAGGATAGAGGATTGAGGATTGAGGATTGAGGATTGAGGATTGAAGATTTAGTATTGGGGATTAAAGATTGAGAATTTAGGATTGAGAATTGATGACTGAGGATTGAAGATTGAGGATTGAAGATTGAGGATTGGGGACTGAGTGTTGAGGGTTGAGTGATGAGAATTGATGTTTGTGGATAGAGATTTGAAGATTGCAGACTGAGAATTGCGTATTGAAAGCTCTGAACTGAGGATATTCTATTGAGGACTGAGGATTGACAACTGATTGTTGATGACTGAGGGCTGAAGATTGAGGATTCAGGAATGCGGATTCAGAATTGAGGTTCGAGGACTGAGGATTGAGGATTGAGGATTGAGAATTGAGGATTGAGGATTGAGGATTGAGGATTGAAGATTGAGGATGAGGGCTGAGGATTGAGGACTGAAGGTTGAGGATGATGGCTGAGGGTTGAGGATTGAGGCCTGAGGTCTGAGGACTGAGGATTGAGGATTGAGAATTGAGGATTGAGGATTGAGGATTGAAGATTGAGGATTGGGTATTGAGGATTGAAGAATAAGGATTGAGGATTGAGGATTGAGGATTGAGGATTGAGGATTGAGGATTGAGGATTGAAGATTGAGTATTCAGGATTGAGGATTGAAGATTGAGGATTGGGGATTGAGGATTGAGGATTGAGGATTGAGGATTGAGGATTGAGGATTGAGTATTGAAGATTGAGGATTGATGATTGAGGATTGAGGATTGAGGATTGAGGATTGAGGATTGAGGATTGAAGATTGAGTATTCAGGATTGAGGATTGAGGATTGAGGATTGAGGATTGAGGGTTGAGGATTGAGAATTGAGGATTGAGGATTGAAGACTGAGTATTGAGGATTGAAGTTTGAGGATTGAGGATTGAGGATTGAGGATTGAGGATTGAGGATTGAAGATTGAGCATGAGGGCTGAGGGTTGAGGATTGAGGTTTGAGGACTGAGGACTGAGGGTTGAGGATTGAGAATTGAGGATTGAGGATTGACGATTGAAGATTGAGGATTGGGTATTGAGGATTGAGGAATGAGGATTGAGGATTGAGGATTGGGGATTGAGGATTGAGGATTGAGGATTGAAGATTGAGGATGAGGGCTGAGGGTTGACGATTGAGGTTTGAGGACTGAGGGCTGAGGATTGAGGATTGAGAGTTGAGGATTGAGGATTGAGGATTGAGGATTGTGAATGAGGGCTCAGGGTTGAGGATTGAGGTTTGAGTATAGAATCCTGAGAATTAAGGATATTCTATTGAGTATTGAGAATTGAGGATGGATGGTTGAGTATTGAGGATTGAGGATTGGGGATTGAGGATTGAGAATTGAGGATTGAGGATTGAGGATTGAGGATTGTGAATGACGGCTCAGGGCTGAGGATTGAGGTTTGAGTATAGAATCCTGAGAATTCAGGATATTCTATTGAGTATTGAGAATTGAGGATTGATGGTTGAGTATTGAGGATTGAGTATTGAGGATTGAGGATTGAGTATTGAAGATTGAGGATTGATGATTGAGGATTGAGGTTTGAGGATTGAGGATTGAGGATTGAGGATTGAAGATTGAGTATTCAGGATTGAGGATTGAAGATTGAGGATTGGGGATTGAGGATTGAGGATTGAGGATTCAGGATTGAGGATTGAGGATTGAGTATTGAAGATTGAGGATTGATGATTGAGGATTGAGAATTGAGTATTGAGAATTGAGGATTGAGGATTGAAGATTGAGTATTCAGGATTGAGGATTGAGGATTGAGGATTGAGGATTGAGGGTTGAGGATTGAGAATTGAGGATCGAGGATTGAAGACTGAGCATTGAGGATTGAAGTTTGAGGATTGAGGATTGAGGATTGAGGATTGAAGATTGAGCATGAGGGCTGCGGGTTGAGGATTGAGGTTTGAGGACTGAGGACTGAGGGTTGAGGATTGAGAATTGAGGATTGAGGATTGACGATTGAAGATTGAGGATTGGGTATTGACGATTGAGGAATGAGGATTGAGTATTGAGGATTGAGGATTGAGGATTGAAGATTCTGTATTGAGGATTGAAGATTGAGGATTGGGGATTGAGGATTTAGGATTGAGGATTGAGGATTGAGGATTGAGGATTGAGGACTGCAGATTGAGTATTGTGGATTAAAGATTGAGAACTGAGGATTGAGAGTTGATGGTTGAGGATTGAAGATTGAGGATTGGGGACTGAGTGTTGAGGACTGAGTGATGAGAATTGATGCTTGTGGACAGAGGTTTGAAGATTGCAGGTTGAATATTGAGTACTGAAAAGTGTGAATTGATGATATTCTATTGAGGATTGAGGATTGACAACTGATTGTTGAGGTCTGAGGTCTGAAGATTGAGGATTCAGGATTGAGGATTCAGGATTGAGGTTTGAGGACTGAGGATTGAGGATTGAGGATTGAGGATCGAGGACTGAGGATTGAAGATTGAGGATTGAGGATTGAGGATGAGGGCTGAGGGTTGAGGATAGAGGTTTGAGGACTGAGGACAGAGGATCGAGGATTGAGAATTGAGGATTGAGGATTGAGGATTGAGGATTGAGGATTGAAGATTGAAGATTGGGGACTGAGTGTTGAGGGTTGAGTGATGAGAAGTGATGTTTGTGGATAGAGATTTGAAGATTGCAGACTGAGTATTGCGTAATGATAGCTCTGAACTGAGGATATTCTATTGACGATTGAGGATTGACAACTCATTGTTTAGGACTGAGTGCTGAAGATTGAGGACTCAGGATTGGGGATTCAGGATTGTGGTTTAAGGACTGAGGATTGAGGATTGAGGATTGTGGATTGAGTATTGATTATTGAGGATTGAAGATTGAGGATTGGGTATTGAGGATTGAACACTGAGGTTTGAGGATTGAGGATTGAGGATTGAGGATTGAGGATTGAGGATTGAGGATTGAAGAATGAATATTGATGATTGAAGATTGAGTATTGAGTATTGAGCGTTGTGGATTGAGGACGAGGACTGAGGGCTGAGTATTGATGTTTGAGGTCTGAGGATTGAGGATTGAGGATTGAGAATCGAGGATTGAGGATTGAGGATTGAAGATTGAGGGTTGGGTATTCAGGATTGAAGAATGAGGAATGAGGATTGAGGATTGAGGATTGAGGATTGAAGAAAGAGTATTGAGGATTGAAGATTGAGGATTGGGGATTGAGGATTGAGGATTGAGGATTGAAGATTGAGGATGAGGGCTGAGGAGTGAGGACTGAAGGTTGAGGATGATGGCTGAGGGTTGAGGATTGTTGTCTGAGGTCTGAGGACTGGGGATTGTGGATTGAGAATTGAGGATTGAGGATTGAGGATTGAAGATTGAGGATTGGGTATTGAGGATTGAAGAATAAGGATTGAGGATTGAGGATTGAGGATTGAGGATTGAGGATTGAGGATTGAGGATTGAAGATTGAGTATTGGGGATTAAAGATTGAGAATTTTGGATTGAGGATTGATGGTTGAGGATTGAAGATTGAGGATTGAAGATTGAGGATTGGGGACTGATTGTTGAGGGTTGAGTGATGAGAATTGATGTTTGTGGATAGAGGTTTGAAGATTGCAGACTGAGTATTGCGTATTGAAAACTCTGAACTGAGGATATTCTATTGGGGATTGAGGATTGACAACTGATTGTTGAGGACTGAGTGCTGAAGATTGAAGATTCAGGGTTGAGGATTCAGGATTGTGGTTTGAGGACTGAGGATTGAGGATTGAGGTCTGAGGATTGAGGATTGAGGATTGAGAATTGAGGATTGAGGATTGAGGATTGAAGATTGAGGATTGGGTATTGAGGATCGAAGAATGAGGATTGAGGATTGAGGATTGAGGATTGAGGATTGAGGATTGAGTGTTGTGGATTGAGGACGAGGACTGAGGGCTGAGTATTGATGTTTGAGGTCTGAGGATTGAGGATTGAGGATTGAGAATTGAGGATTGAGGATTGAGGATTGAAGATTGAGGATTGGGTATTGAGGATTGAAGAATGAGGATTGAGGATTGAGGATTGAGGATTGAGGATTGAAGATTGAGGATTGAGGACTGAGTGTTGTGGATTGAGGACGAGGACTGAGGGCTGAGTATTGATGTTTGAGGTCTGAGGATTGTGGATTGAGGATTGAGAATTGAGGATTGAGGATTGAGGATTGAGGAATGAGGATTGAGGATTGAGGATTGAGGATTGAGGATTGAGGATTGAGGATTTAGGATTGAAGATTGAGTATTCAGGATTGAGGATTGAGGATTGAGGATTGAGGATTGAGGATTGAGGATTGAGGATTGAAGATTGAGCATGAGGGCTGCGGGTTGAGGATTGAGGTTTGAGGACTGAGGACTGAGGTTTGAGGACTGAGGATTGAGGATTGAGGATTGAGGATCGAGGACTGAGGATTGAAGATTGAGGATTGAGGATTGAGGATGAGGGCTGAGGGTTGAGGATAGAGGTTTGAGGACTGAGGACTGAGGATCGAGGATTGAGAATTGAGGATTGAGGATTGAGGATTGAGGATTGAGGATTGAGGATTGAAGATTGAAGATTGGGGACTGAGTGTTGAGGGTTGAGTGATGAGAAGTGATGTTTGTGGATAGAGATTTGAAGATTGCAGACTGAGTATTGCGTATTGATAGCTCTGAACTGAGGATATTCTATTGACGATTGAGGATTGACAACTCATTGTTTAGGACTGAGTGCTGAAGATTGAGGACTCAGGATTGGGGATTCAGGATTGTGGTTTAAGGACTGAGGATTGAGGATTGAGGATTGTGGATTGAGTATTGATTATTGAGGATTGAAGATTGAGGATTGGGTATTGAGGATTGAACACTGAGGTTTGAGGATTGAGGATTGAGGATTGAGGATTGAGGATTGAGGATTGAAGAATGAATATTGATGATTGAAGATTGAGTATTGAGTATTGAGCGTTGTGGATTGAGGACGAGGACTGAGGGCTGAGTATTGATGTTTGAGGTCTGAGGATTGAGGATTGAGGATTGAGAATCGAGGATTGAGGATTGAGGATTGAAGATTGAGGGTTGGGTATTCAGGATTGAAGAATGAGGAATGAGGATTGAGGATTGAGGATTGAGGATTAAAGAAAGAGGATGAGGGCTGAGGAGTGAGGACTGAAGGTTGAGGATGATGGCTGAGGGTTGAGGATTGTTGTCTGAGGTCTGAGGACTGGGGATTGTGGATTGAGAATTGAGGATTGAGGATTGAGGATTGAAGATTGAGGATTGGGTATTGAGGATTGAAGAATAAGGATTGAGGATTGAGGATTGAGGATTGAGGATTGAGGAATGAGGATTGAGGATTGAAGATTGAGTATTGGGGATTAAAGATTGAGAATTTAGGATTGAGGATTGATGGTTGAGGATTGAAGATTGAGGATTGAAGATTGAGGATTGGGGACTGATTGTTGAGGGTTGAGTGATGAGAATTGATGTTTGTGGATAGAGGTTTGAAGATTGCAGACTGAGTATTGCGTATTGAAAACTCTGAACTGAGGATATTCTATTGAGGATTGAGGATTGACAACTGATTGTTGAGGACTGAGTGCTGAAGATTGAAGATTCAGGATTGAGGATTCGGGATTGTGGTTTGAGGACTGAGGATTGAGGATTGAGGTCTGAGGATTGAGGATTGAGGATTGAGAATTGAGGATTGAGGATTGAGGATTGAAGATTGAGGATTGGGTATTGAGGATCGAAGAATGAGGATTGAGGCTTGAGGATTGAGTATTCAGGATTGAGGATTGAGGATTGAGGATTGAGGATTGAGGCTTGAGGATTGAGTATTGAGTATTGAAGATTGAGGATTGGGGACAGAGGATTGAAGGTTGTGGATTGAGGATTGAGTATTGAGGATTGAGGATTGAGGATTGAAGATTCAGTATTGAGGATTGAAGATTGAGAATTGAGGATTGAGGATTGAGCATTGAGGACTGAACGTTGAGGGTTGAGTGATGAGAATTGATGATTGTGGATAGAGGTTTGAAGATTGCAGATTGAGTATTGAGTATTGAAAACTGTGAATTGAGGATATTCTATTGAGGATTGAGGATTGACAACTGATTGTTGATGACTGAGGGCTGAAGATTGAGGATTCCGGAATGCGGATTCAGAATTGAGGTTCGAGGACTGAGGATTGAGGATTGAAGATTGAGTATTGAAGATTGAAGATTGAGGATTGAGGATTAAGGATTGAGGATTGACTATGAGGGCTGAGGGCTGAGGATTGAGGTTTGAGGACTGAGGACTGAGGATTGAGGATTGAGAATTGAGGATTGAGGATTGAGGATTGAAGATTGAGGATTGGGTATTGAGGATTGAAGAATGAGGATTGAGGATTGAGGATTGTGGATTGAGGATTGAGGATTGAGGATTGAGGATTGAAGATTGAGTATTGGGGATTAAAGATTGAGAATTGAGTATTGAGGCTTGATGATTGAGGATTTAAGATTGAGGATTGGGGACTGAGTGTTGAGGGTTGAGTGATGAGAATTGATGTTTGTGGATAGAGATTTGAAGATTGCAGGTTGAGTATTGAGTATTGAAAGGTGTGAACTGATGATATTCTATTGAGGATTGAGGATTGAGGATTGAAGATTGAGGATTGGGGACTGAGTGTTGAGGGTTGAGTGATGAGAATTGATGTTTGTGGATAGATATTTGAAGATTGCAGACTGAGTATTGCGTATTGAAAACTCTGAACTGAGGATATCCTATTGAGGATTGAGGATTGACAACTGATTGTTGAGGACTGAGTGCTGAAGATTGAGGATTCAGGATTGAGGATTCAGGATTGTGGTTTGAGGACTGAGGATTGAGGACTGAGGATTGAGGATTGAGGATTGAGGATTGAAGATTGAGGATTGAGTATTGAGGATTGAACATTGAGGTTTGAGGATTGAGGATTGGGGAGTGAGGATTGAGGATTGAAGATTGAATATTGGTGATTGAAGGTTGAGGATTGAGGTTTGAGGGCTGTGGATTGAGGACGAGGACTGAGGGCTGAGTATTGATGTTTGAGGTCTGATGATTGAGGATTGAGGATTGAGAATTGAGGATTGAGGATTGAGGATTGAAGATTGAGGATTGGGTATTGAGGATTGAAGAATGAGGATTGAGGATTGAGGATTGAGGATTGAGGATTGAAGAAAGAGTATCGAGGATTGAAGGTTGAGGATTGGGGATTGAGGATTGAGGATTGAGGATTGAGGATTGAGGATTGAAGATTGAGGATGAGGGCTGAGGGTTGACGATTGAGGTTTGAGGACTGAGGGCTGAGGATTGAGGATTGAGAGTTGAGGATTGAGGATTGAGGATTGATGATTGTTAATGAGGGCTCAGGGTTGAGGATTGAGGTTTGAGTATAGAATCCTGGGAATTAAGGATATTCTATTGAGTATTGAGAATTGAGGATGGATGGTTGAGTATTGAGGATTGAGGATTGGGGATTGAGGATTGAGAAATGAGGATTGAGGATTGAGGATTGAGGATTGTGAATGACGGCTCAGGGCTGAGGATTGAGGTTTGAGTATAGAATCCTGAGAATTCAGGATATTCTATTGAGTATTGAGAATTGAGGATTGATGGTTGAGTATTGAGGATTGAGTATTGAGGATTGAGGATTGAGTATTGAAGATTGAAGATTGATGATTGAGGATTGAGGTTTGAGGATTGAGGATTGAGGATTGAGGATTGAAGATTGAGTATTCAGGATTGAGGATTGAAGATTGAGGATTGGGGATTGAGGATTGAGGATTGAGGATTGAGGATTGAGGATTGAGGATTGAGTATTGAAGATTGAGGATTGATGATTGAGGATTGAGGATTGAGGATTGAGGATTGAGGATTGAGGATTGAAGATTGAGTATTCAGGATTGATGATTGAGGATTGAGGATTGAGGATTGAGGGTTGAGGATTGAGAATTGAGGATTGAGTATTGAAGACTGTGCATTGAGGATTGAAGTTTGAGGATTGAGGATTGAGGATTGAGGATTGAGGATTGAGGATTGAAGATTGAGCATGAGGGCTGAGGGTTGAGGATTGAGGTTTGAGGACTGAGGACTGAGGGTTGAGGATTGAGAATTGAGGATTGAGGATTGACGATTGAAGATTGAGGATTGGGTATTGAGGATTGAGGAATGAGGATTGAGGATTGAGGATTGGGGATTGAGGATTGAGGATTGAGGATTGAAGATTGAGGATGAGGGCTGAGGGTTGACGATTGAGGTTTGAGGACTGAGGGCTGAGGATTGAGGATTGAGAGTTGAGGATTGAGGATTGAGGATTGAGGATTGTGAATGAGGGCTCAGGGTTGAGGATTGAGGTTTGAGTATAGAATCCTGAGAATTAAGGATATTCTATTGAGTATTGAGAATTGAGAATGGATGGTTGAGTATTGAGGATTGAGGATTGGGGATTGAGGGTTGAGAATTGAGGATTGAGGATTGAGGATTGAGGATTGTGAATGACGGCTCAGGGCTGAGGATTGAGGTTTGAGTATAGAATCCTGAGAATTCAGGATATTCTATTGAGTATTGAGAATTGAGGATTGATGGTTGAGTATTGAGGATTGAGTATTGAGGATTGAGGGTTGAGTATTGAAGATTGAGGATTGATGATTGAGGATAGAGGTTTGAGGATTGAGGATTGAGGATTGAGGATTGAAGATTGAGTATTCAGGATTGAGGATTGAAGATTGAGGATTGGGGATTGAGGATTGAGGATTGAGGATTGAGGATTGAGGATTGAGGATTGAGTATTGAAGATTGAGGATTGATGCTTGAGGATTGAGAATTGAGTATTGAGAATTGAGGATTGCGGATTGAAGATTGAGTATTCAGGATTGAGGATTGAGGATTGAGGATTGAGGATTGAGGGTTGAGGATTGAGAATTGAGGATCGAGGATTGAAGACTGAGCATTGAGGATTGAAGTTTGAGGATTGAGGATTGAGGATTGAGGATTGAGGATTGAGCATGAGGGCTGCGGGTTGAGGATTGAGGTTTGAGGACTGAGGACTGAGGGTTGAGGATTGAGAATTGAGGATTGAGGATTGACGATTGAAGATTGAGGATTGGGTATTGACGATTGAGGAATGAGGATTGAGTATTGAGGATTGAGGATTGAGGATTGAAGATTGTGTATTGAGGATTGAAGATTGAGGATTGGGGATTGAGGATTTAGGATTGAGGATTGAAGATTGAGGATGAGGTCTGAGGGTTGAGGATTGAGGTTTGAGGACTGAGGGCTGAGGATTGAGGATAGAGAATTGAGGATTGAGGATTGAGGATTGAGGATTGTGAATGAGGGATCAGGGTTGAGGATTTAGGTTTGAGTATAGAATCCTGAGAATTCAGGATATTATACTGAGTATTGGGAATTGAGGATTGATGTTTGAGTATTGAGGATTGAGGATTGAGGATTGAGGATTGAGTATTGAAGATTGAGGATTGATGATTGAGGATTGAGGATTGAGGATTGAGTATTGAGGATTGAGGATTGAAGATTGAGTATTCAGGATTGAGGATTGAGAATTGAGGATTGAGGATTGAGGATTGAAAATTGAGGATTGGGTATTGAGGATTGAAGAATGAGGATTGAGGATTGAGGATTGAGGATTGAGGATTGAGGATTGAGGATTGAAGAAAGAGTATTGAGGATTGAAGATTGAGGATTGGGGATTGAGGATTGAGGATTGAGGATTGAAGATTGAGGATGTGGGCTGAGGGTTTAGGATTGAGGTTTGTGGACTGAGGGCTGAGGATTGAGGATTGAGAATTGAGGATTGAGGATTGAGGATTGAGGATTGTGAATGAGGGCTCAGGCTTGAGGGCTGAGGTTTGAGTATAGATCCCTGAGAATTCAGGATATTCTATTGAGTATTGAGAATTGAGGATTGATGGTTGAGTATTGAGGATTGAGGATTGAGGATTGAAGATTGAGGATTGGGTATTGAGGATTGAAGAATGAGGATTGAGGATTGAGGATTGAGGATTGAGGATTGAGGATTGAGGATTGAGGACTGAAGATTGATTATTGTGGATTAAAGATTGAGAACTGAGGACTGAGAATTGATGATTGAGGATTGAAGATTGAGGATTGGGGACTGAGTGTTGAGGGCTGAGTGATGAGAATTGATGTTTGTGGACAGAGATTTGAAGATTGCAGGTTGAATATTGAGTATTGAAAGGTGTGAATTGATGATATTCTATTGAGGATTGAGGATTGACAACTGATTGTTGAGGTCTGAGGTCTGAAGATTGAGGATTCAGGATTGAGGATTCAGGATTGAGGTTTGAGGACTGAGGATTGAGGATTGAGGATTGAGGATTGAGGATCGAGGACTGAGGATGGAATATTGAGGATAGAGGATTGAGGATGAGGGCTGAGGGTTGAGGATTGAGGATTGAGGATTGAGGACTGAAGATTGAGTATTGTGGATTAAAGATTGAGAACTGAGGATTGAGAATTGATGATTGAGGATTGAAGATTGAGGATTGAGGATTGAGGATTGAGGATTGAAGATTGAGTATTGGGGATTAAAGATTGAGAATTTAGGATTGGGGATTGATGATTGAGGATTGAAGATTGAGGATTGAAGATTGAGGATTGGGGACTGATTGTTGAGGGTTGAGTGATGAGAATTGATGTTTGTGGATAGAGATTTGAAGATTGCAGACTGAGCATTGCGTATTGAAAACTCTGAACTGAGGATATTCTATTGAGGATTGAGGATTGACAACTGATTGTTGAGGACTGAGTGCTGAAGATTGAAGATTCAGGATTGAGGATTCAGGATTGTGGTTTGAGGACTGAGGATTGAGGATTGAGGTCTGAGGATTGAAGATTGAGGTTTGAGGATTGAGGATTGGGGATTGAGGATTGTGGATTGAAGATTGAATATTGATGATTGAAGGTTGAGGATTGAAGATTGAGGGCTGTGGATTGAGGACGAGGACTGAGGGCTGAGTATTGATGTTTGAGGTCTGATGATTGAGGATTGAGGATTGAGAATTGAGGATTGAGGATTGAGGATTGAAGATTGAGGATTGGGTATTGAGGATTGAAGAATGAGGATTGAGGATTGCGGATTGAGGATTGAGGATTGAAGAAAGAGTATCGAGGATTGAAGATTGAGGATTGGGGATTGAGGATTGAGGATTGAGGATTGAAGATTGAGGATGAGGGCTGAGGGTTGACGATTGAGGTTTGAGGACTGAGGGCTGAGGATTGAGGATTGAGAGTTGAGGATTGAGGATTGACGATTGAGGATTGTTAATGAGGGCTCAGGGTTGAGGATTGAGGTTTGAGTATAGAATCCTGGGAATTAAGGATATTCTATTGAGTATTGAGAATTGAGGATGGATGGTTGAGTATTGAGGATTGAGGATTGTGGGGATTGAGGATTGAGAAATGAGGATTGAGGATTGAGGATTGAGGATTGCGAATGACGGCTCAGGGCTGAGGATTGAGGTTTGAGTATAGAATCCTGAGAATTCAGGATATTCTATTGAGTATTGAGAATTGAGGATTGATGGTTGAGTATTGAGGATTGAGTATTGAGGATTGAGGATTGAGTATTGAAGATTGAGGATTGATGATTGAGGATTGAGGTTTGAGGATTGAGGATTGAGGATTGAGGATTGAAGATTGAGGACTCAGGATTGGGGATTCAGGATTGTGGTTTGAGGACTGAGGATTGAGGATTGAGGATTGTGGATAGAGGATTGATTATTGAGGATTGAAGATTGAGGATTGGGTATTGAGGATTGAACATTGAGGATTGAGGATTGAGGATTGAGGATTGAGGATTGATGATTGAGGATTGAAGAATGAATATTGATGATTGAAGATTGAGGATTGAGGATTGAGGGTTGTGGATTGAGGACGAGGACTGAGGGCTGAGTATTGATGTTTGAGGTCTGAGAGTTGAGGATTGAGGATTGAGAATCGAGGATTGAGGATTGAGGATTGAAGATTGAGGATTGGGTATTGAGGATTGAAGAATGAGGAATGAGGATTGAGGATTGAGGATTGAGGATTGACGAAAGAGTATTGAGGATTGAAGATTGAGGATTGGGGATTGAGGATTGAGGATTGAGGATTGAAGATTGAGGATGAGGGCTGAGGGATGAGGATTGCGGTTTGAGGACTGAGGGCTGAGGATTGAGGATTGAGGATTGAGGATGAGGGCTGAGGATTGAGGATTGAGGTCTGAGGACCGAGGACTGAGGATTGAGGATTGAGAATTGAGGATTGAGGATTGAGGATTGAATATTGAGGATTGGGTATTGAGGATTGAAGAATGAGGATTGAGGATTGAGGATTGAGGATTGAGGATTGAGGATTGAGGATTGAAGATTGAGTATTGGGGATTAAACATTGAGAATTTAGGATTGGGGATTGATGATTGAGGATTGAAGATTGAGGATTGAATATTGAGGATTGGGGACTGAGTGTTGAGGGTTGAGTGATGAGAATTGATGTTTGTGGATAGAGATTTGAAGATTGCAGACTGAGTATTGCGTATTGAAAACTCTGAACTGAGGATATTCTATTGAGGATTGAGGATTGACAACTGATTGTTGATGACTGAGGGCTGAAGATTGAGGATTCAGGAATGCGGATTCAGAATTGAGGTTCGAGGACTGAGGATTGAGGATTGAAGATTGAGTATTGAGGATTGAAGATTGAGGATTGAGGATTAAGGATTGAGGATTGACTATGAGGGCTGAGGGCTGAGGATTGAGGTTTGAGGACTGAGGACTGAGGATTGAGGATTGAGAATTGAGGATTGAGGATTGAGGATTGAAGATTGAGGATTGGGTATTGAGGATTGAAGAATGAGGATTGAGGATTGAGGATTGTGGATTGAGGATTGAGGATTGAGGATTGAGGATTGAAGATTGAGTATTGGGGATTAAAGATTGAGAATTGAGGATTGAGGCTTGATGATTGAGGATTTAAGATTGAGGATTGGGGACTGAGTGTTGAGGGTTGAGTGATGCGAATTGATGTTTGTGGATAGAGATTTGAAGATTGCAGGTTGAGTATTGAGTATTGAAAGGTGTGAACTGATGATATTCTATTGAGGATTGAGGATTGAGGATTGAAGATTGAGGATTGGGGACTGAGTGTTGAGGGTTGAGTGATGAGAATTGATGTTTGTGGATAGAGATTTGAAGATTGCAGCCTGAGTATTGCGTATTGAAAACTCTGAACTGAGGATATCCTATTGAGGATTGAGGATTGACAACTGATTGCTGAGGACTGAGTGCTGAAGATTGAGGATTCAGGATTGAGGATTCAGGATTGTGGTTTGAGGACTGAGGATTGAGGACTGAGGATTGAGGATTGAGGATTGAGGATTGAATATTGAGGATTGAGTATTGAGGATTGAACATTGAGGTTTGAGGATTGAGGATTGGGGATTGAGGATTGAGGATTGAAGATTGAATATTGATGATTGAAGGTTGAGGATTGAGGATTGAGGGCTGTGGATTGAGGACGAGGACTGAGGGCTGAGTATTGGTGTTTGAGGTCTGATGATTGAGGATTGAGGATTGAGAATTGAGGATTGAGGATTGAGGATTGAAGATTGAGGATTGGGTATTGAGGATTGAAGAATGAGGATTGAGGATTGAGGATTGAGGATTGAGGATTGAAGAAAGAGTATCGAGGATTGAAGATTGAGGATTGGGGATTGAGGATTGAGGATTGACGATTGAAGATTGAGGATGAGGGCTGAGGGTTGACGATTGAGGTTTGAGGTCTGAGGGCTGAGGATTGAGGATTGAGAGTTGAGGATTGAGGATTGAGGATTGAGGATTGTGAATGAGGGCTCAGGGATGAGGATTGAGGTTTGAGTATAGAATCCTGAGAATTAAGGATATTCTATTGAGTATTGAGAATTGAGGATTGATGGTTGAGTATTGAGGATTGAGGATTGAGGACTGAGGATTGTGAATGAGGGCTCAGGGCTGAGGATTGAGGTTTGAGTATAGAATCCTGAGAATTCAGGATATTCTATTGAGTATTGAGAATTGAGGATTGATGGTTGAGTATTGAGGATTGAGGATTGAGGATTGAGGATTGAGTATTGAAGATTGAGGATTGATGGTTGAGGATTGAGGTTTGAGGATTGAGGATTGAGGATTGAGGATTGAAGATTGAGTATTCAGGATTGAGGATTGAGGATTGAGGATTGAGCATTGAGGACTGAGTGTTCAGGGTTGAGTAATGAGAATTGATGATTGTGGATAGAAGTTTGAAGATTGCAGATTGAGTATTGAGTATTGAAATCTGTGAATTAAGGATATTCTATTGAGGATTGAGGATTGACAACTGATTGTTGGTGACTGAGGGCTGAAGATTGAGGATTCAGGAATGCGGATTCAGAATTGAGGTTCGAGGACTGAGGATTGAGGATTGAGGATTGACAATTGAGGTTTGAGGATTGAGGATTGAGGATTCAAGAAAGAGTATTGAGGATTTAAGATTGAGGATTGGG